>NC_077231.1:113309543-114020168 GCF_027887165.1 Monodelphis domestica | reverse complement strand
CAATTCTTTTCCTTTGGGACCTGACATATCTAAGTTTTTTGTTATGCTATCCAAGGCATTGATCTTCTTCCTAGAAGCAGGCTGTGTTTGAACATCCCCTTTTCTCTTTGAAAGATCCAGTGCCTGAACTTTGAACTTTGTGTTAAGCCATAAGGCATCTCTTGAACCTGGGACTCCCATTTCAAGTCAAAGGGCATATGTTTATTTCTGCCATGTGTTTCTGGATAAAATTGTTTAGACCCTAGTGGCTATCTGCTCCTGAACACAGAAGCTACACTCCTAGGGTTCTAGTCTGTGATTTAAACTTATAATGAAAAAGGCAAGCACAGACCTATATCTATCCTCAACTTCCTAAGAAAATTACTCTAACTGCCCTTATAGATAGAGCATATAACTGGGGATGGCACATAGTGAGAATTCAATAAATGCTTTTGAAAGAATCAGCAACCACTGGGTGATGCTGATGACCTCAATCCCAGACCTATTCAACAAAAAGGACCTAGCATCAACAGTTGGCTAAATAAACTATAGAGCATGCAATATGACAGTAAAGGAAAATAATCAATGTTGGAGGGGATGTGGCAAAATTGGGTCACTAATGTATTGCTGGTGGAGTTGTGAATTTATCCAACCATTCTAGAAGGCAATTTGGAATTTTGCCCAAAATTCTTTAAAAGATTTCCTGCCCTTTCATCCAGCCATATCACTGCTGGTTTTGTACCCCAAAAAGATTAAAAAGTATTTGTACAAAAATATTTCTAGCTGTGCTTTTTGTAGGGGGCAAAAACTGGAAAATGAGGGGGTGTCCCTTGATTGGGGAATGGCTGAACAAATTGTGATATATGATGGTGTTGGAATGCTATTGTACTACAAGGAATGATAAACTGCTTGATTTCTATAGGAACTGGAAAGAGCTACATTAACTGATGTGGAGTGAAATAAGCAGGACCAGGAGAACATTGTACACAGTAACTGAAACATTGTGAGACAATTAAATGTAATTGACTTTGCTACTAAAAGCAATGCAATGATTCAGGACAATTCTAAGGAGTTTATGAGAAAAAATGCTTTCCACATCTAAAAATAGAAGTGTGGGAGGAAAAATGCCAAAGAAAACATATAATTGATCACTTGTTTATATAGTTATGTAATCTGGGGTTTGGGTTTTAAATGATTACTTTATTACAAAAATTAATAATATGGAAATGGTCTTTGAGTGATAACATATGTATAACACGGAATTGCTTGTCAGCTCCAGGAGGAGGGAGGGAAGATAGGAGGGGTACAACAACAAAAAATGGGAAAATTTAAAAATGATAAATAAATGAACTGTGGCACACAAAGGCTAAGGAATTATCATTCCATATAATGTGTGAAATTTGTGAATTGGAAAGAATCATAGAAGCATAGAAAATTTTTAAAGAACTGAAGCATATTGAAGAAAGATGAAACAGGAAAAATATGCACAATAATAAACACAAGGATATAAATTCAAAGGAAAAGTCTAATTGAATTATGTGGAGTAATAATGATGAACCTTGATTCTGAAAAATAGACAAGAAAGCCTCAGACAGCTCATAACTGGGTGACTGTGAGCAAGTCACTTGATCTCAGTTGCCTAGCTCTTATCTCTTTTCTGCCTTAGCACCAACACATAGTATAAAATCTAAGACAGAAAAAAAGATTTTTAAAAAATAAAGAGAATAGATAAAAAGTTTGCCTCCTTCCTTCTCAAAGGTGGAGACAGTGCATTGGAATCATTACCTATAATTTCCCACTCTTTTAATACTTTGGTTACAAGAGATAGCTTGCTGAATGGGGGAGAGGAAAGAACATGTAGCAAATGTTTTGATATATAGTTGTTGTAAAATTTAAAAAATCAATTAAAATGTAAAATTATAAAAAGTATCTGGCCCTGGGCAGTCCATGCTCAACCTGGTGGCTACCCTAATAAATAAAAATGCTGAGAAAATGTCCAATTCTATGGCACTCAGAGAATGGACAATCTTCTGCCTTTCTGCATGGTAACCCCAATTCCATATCAAGGGAGATTAGATTATTCTGAATTTATCCAATCATAATTAGCTCTTGACCCCAACACCTCTTCCAAACTGCCTCTTCTCAAACTTGGTTCAATTCATGAAGCCCTAAGGATCTGTCTAGGGAATAATGGAAGTAGTTCCCTACAATGAGCAGGAAGAGCATGCTTGGATACAATAAAAGAGAAATTTATTTTTATCACAGAGAAAAGCAAGTAACATAATAAAAATAAAATAAAACAAAAAAAATAAAAATAAAAATTTGTTTGTGTATTCTCAGCCTTTCCCAGATCTCAGCTTGCCAAAGAAAGTACATAAACCCCCTTGAACCTAGGAATTCTATTTGATTAGTCCCTGTAGTTGCTCCATCTTTGAGTCAGTAAAAGTTTGTGAATAATGTACAGTTGGTAACCCATACCTGACTCACTTCCAGTGCCAGTGGGGAACATTTGGGAACTCTGGACCCAGGGTCAGCATAACGATAGATCAAAGAGACATCAGAGAAGCTGCTATAGCTATTGTTGTTTTTTCCCCTTTCTTTCAGGTTTCTATCAGTGGCAGAGACCTTTCTCAAACTGCTGCTCACTGTATCTTGATCACATGTCGACCTGGGGATATGATGGCAAAGGCAGAGCAGATAATGAAAGGCGTTCCCTCAGCTCAATACCTTCTTGCCTCCTCTAGCGTCCTGTCTCCGATCTGGACCACACCACCCCTCCCTCACAACCTCTTTCACATTTCCTCCCTCACTCCCCCTCTCTTCCTGCAGCAAAAGTCCCATTAGGGACAAGGGAAGACCTAGAAAGCCACATGATACATCTGAATCCCTTATGGAGAAAGGAGATGGCGCCTTTTGAGCAGCAGCATCTCACAAAATGCCAAAAAGTTCTTGTGTGGAACACAAACTTGCAGAAAAGTAGGCAGGAGACCCAGCTAACCTCCTCTTAAACCAGAGTCTACTGTAGTCAATTTATGTAAAAATGAAGCATTCACAGCTTTCCATCTCTGTGCAGGAGGAGCTTTCTTTAGTCTCCCTGGGTCTGCTTCTTATGCAAATCAAGGCATATAATGACAGGAGTCATTTCCACCTCCTCTCACTGCTCCAGCATGTCTGTGAAGAACTGGAACCAGAACTGGTCTGAGGCCCTTGTCCCCACAAGCACTTCATCTCTAGTGTCTTCATAGCCACGAGCTCTGATGGGGGGGGGGGGAGCGTCAATAAAGGGCCAGGGGCAGAGCTGACATCAGGAAAGATACCTAGAAGTCGAGAGAAGAAATTCCACCTCTTGCTTCATAGTTTTGCATATCTTTTTGGACTGTTCCTTCCCTACTTACATATTTCTCAGTATCTCCAACTGGAAAAACAGTCTGTCAGTTCCAGCCTGTTTTGCTGGGCAGCAAAAAAAAAAAAAAAAAAAAACCATCACCCACCACAGGAAGGCAGCAACAAGGTGAATTGAAAGGAGAACAAACGTGCAGGTCACAAGACCTGGCTTTTTGCCCTGATTCTAATACTAGGATCAAGTCACTACACATCCCTAAGGCCTCATTTTTCCCATCCACAAAATGAGTAGATGAATTAGGTGACTCCTAATGTACTTAACTATACAAGCTCTAAAATCCTCAGGTGTTGTGGATGAACATTTGAAGATGTGAAATACTGTGCAAATGTTTACTGCTAACAACAAACCATCCACAAATGTCTGCATATTGCCTGGGCAACCCAACAACTTTAAAAATCTTAAGTGGCTCTTATTCTTCTGAATCATCGCATTCTATGCATTTAGTATGAGGAAAAACATAGTCCTCAAAATATCTTGGAACATTTTCTACCCATCCTTAACATTTAATTCCTCCATCTTCATCACCATGGTACCATTTCTGCATTGCCCCTTTCCTTAGTTTATCTTGATCTCTTCCCTCTTCACTTGACAAGTAGAAGGTTTCCCTCCAAGGAGACAAAAGCTATGGAAGGCATTTTCTTGCTGGGTCTCCTCCAGGAACCTCTTGAAACATGAATCAATAGAAGCTCTGAAACAAAAGAGTTTGGGGTCCTTTGTTCTGTGGAAATAAACAAAGGCAGGGAGAAAATAGATAGATCAGAATGAGATAATTTAAAGCAGCTTAGCCTCCTTCCAACTCACCCCAACTTGGTCTGTAGAAGTGAAGAACAGAAGGGGTTTGTGGCATTATTTTGGCACTGGCATTATATCAGTTGCGACCTTTATACTCCTGCCAGTCTTTGGGCTAAACATTATTCTTTATATTCAGTGTGGTGATGAGCAGGCTAAGAAGCTATAAGCCACCCCTACCCTACCCAAGACCATCCCCAATGCTAAAAGAATAATCTCAGAGAAAACAGTCCAATTCACTGTTCATGGACATCTCCAGCTAACAAAGAACCCTTCGAATTTAGCTCTACTTTGCTTTGCTCTGTAAATATAAGGGAATATACCATCTAGATTTTTCCAGAGGAAGCTTCAATTAAAATACTATATAAGAAATCATGGATCCAAGATAAGCCTAATCTTATCCATAAAGTCATTGGAAAATCTAATTGAAAGAGAAGTTAGAAGTCATCTAGTTCATATCCCTGATTTTTATAGATGGTGAAATTGAGATGAAGTGACTTCATACTTCTTACTAGAAAAAGACAAAGAAGATCATTTCCAACTCTAGACTTCTATTTTCTCATCTGAAAAAGAAGGAAGTTTGATTAAATAAATTCTAAAGTCCTTCAGCTCTAAATTCTTTGATCTGTAAGTTGGCATATTACCTTTCTCCACCCTCCACTACCAATATTTACCTCTGAAGGATAACTTCTATGATGTCTGCAGTCAGTGACTTTAATAACACTATACTTATTGTGCCATTCCTAAAAGTCCTGAAGGTATTTATAAGTATAGTCTTATTCACAAATTCAGCTTGAGTTGATCATCACAAGAGTTTCAAATAGGACTAGCCTAAAATCCTATGCTGCCCCATCTTTGACTCTTGAGAGCAGTTGTCTCATACTGATTGGGGTGTTAATTCAGTCAGTGGTATTACCAGAGTACAACTTGCCAATGTTTCAGGACTCCTACTAAAACTTCACAGATACTACAACAGTACCAAGATATATTAAATGATGACTGTATATCACTCCCACTGGTATTCCTCTACTTTGATATTATCCCACTCATCACACCAAGGATAATGTATTACTATTATTATTATTATCGTATTCTAATCTTTTTTCAGAGGATTCAGTTAGAAATGTTGCTAGCACAAATTGCTTTCCTGCTATTATTATTTTATATTTATTTAATGTGAACTGTTGGGTAAAATAACTTCTTTCTGTGGTTGAATAAATGTATTAGGATATTTCTTTATCCTCTATAGAATCCCTGAAAGCAGTCTTGGCATAACTCATAGAGGATAAGTCAAGAGGAATCTTATGCATGATACATTGTGTACATATGATTTTGATCTTTGCTTTTTTCTATATTATAAATTATTTTCATTCTATGGAATTTGAAGATTATAAATTATTTGGTTTCCAACACCTATTAAAAACACTCATGCCGGGGGGGGGGGGGGGGGTTGGGAGCTACTTAGTAGCAGTGAAAGGTGAAATTGCTCTGAAAATCCTTCCAAACCAACCTTTTAAAAATACCTCAAAATGTCAGGAGTCAAAAACGAACAACAAGATGGAATTTGGGGGAGGGGGGGAAGGGGAGACACTCCCTGCAGAAAACAACTTGAAAAGTAAGCAGAGAGAGTTGATTTTCATGGGATAAGGAGGAACCAGAAGTAAAACTGCACACAGAGGAGTACTGGCTAACCACCACTCCCCTACTATACCAGGCCAACATCAGGATACTGGGACCCTGCCTACCTCAACAATGGAGCACACCACACCCACCCCTTAAAGTCCCAAGTCCTGGCACCAATCTACAGAGCGGCCCAGAAATCCATAGTGATTGGCCCTTTCATGACTTTACTGCAATATAGCCCTGTGCAAAATAGCTCACAGTGATGAATTTTGCAAGCCATCAGTGAAAGAGACAGAATTAGCAGCTTTAAAAATGCCCAGGTCATAGGAAAATAACAGCTAGGAAAATGAGCAAACAGCAAAATAAACATCTAATCCTAGAAAATTTCTATGGAGGCAAAGGGCAAAGACACAGAGTCAGTAGGGGATGGTGAAATTCAAACAACCACATGCAAAACTTCAAAGAAGAATGGGAATTGGTCTCAGGCACTGGAATAACTCAAAAAGGAATTAAAAAATCAAATAAAATGGGGCAGTTGGGTGGATCAGTGGATTGAGAGCCAGACCTAGAGGATAGGAGGTCCTAGGTTCAAATATGGTCTCAAACACTTACTAACTGTGTGACCCTGGATAAGTCACTTAATTCTCATTGCCTAGCTCTTAGCACTCTTCTGCTTTGGAACCAATATACAGTATTGATTTTAAGACAGAAGGTAAGGATTTTAAAAAATAAATAAAATTTTAAAAATCAAATAAAAAAGGTAGGGAAATGGGGGAAAGGAATGAAGGTAATGAAAAAGAAAATAACAGCTTAAAAAGCAAAATTGATCAACTGGAAAAAGAGACACAAAAATCCAATGAAGAAAAAAAAGTCTTAAAAACCAAATTTGACCACTGGAAAAAGAGGTGAAAAAATTCAGTGAAGAAAAGAGCTTCATGAAAAATAGAATTTACCAGTAGGAAACAGTGCCCAAAAAAATCCAATGAAGAAAATATTGTTCCAGGAAAAGTAAAATGGACCAAATGGAACAGAAGGATCAAAAGATCATGGAAGAAATTAATTATTTAAAAATTAAAATTGTGGAACTAGAAAGCAATGATTTATTGAGGCATCAAGAAACAATAAAATAAAATCAAAAGAATGAAAAAATAGAAGAAAATATGAACTATCACATTGAAAAAACAACTGATCTAGAAGATAGATCCAAGAGAGATAATTTAAAAATTATTGAACTACCACTGCTACTATTACTAGTCACGATTAAAAAAAAAACCTCATCATCATATTACAAGAAATTATCAAAGAAAACTTCCCTGATATTCTTCAACAAGATGGAAAACTAGAAATTGAAAGAATCCACAGATCACCTCCTTCAATAAATCCCCAAAAGACAATTCTAGGGAATGTTATAGTAAAGTTCAAGAGCTTCCAGGCCAAGGAGAAAATACTACAAGCAGTCAGAAAGAAAAAATTCAAATATCATGGACCCTCAGTCAGGATTACACAGGATCTGGCAGCTTTCACATTGAAGGTTCAGAAGACTTGGAATATGACATTCTGGAAGGAAAGGGAATTGGGTATACAACCAAGAAGCAAGTACCTATCAAAACTGGCTCTATTCTTTCAGGGGAAAATATGATCATTTAATAAAATGGATTTCCAAACATTCCCAAAGAAAAGACCAAAGTTGTATAGAAAAAAACTTCATGTTCAAATACAAAATTCAAGAGACGCATAAAAAGGTAAATAAGAAAGAAAAAAGCTAAGGGTTTAAATAAGGTCAAATTATTTATATTTCTATGTGGAAAGATAATATTTGTAACTCTTAAGAATTTTTATCATTATCAAAATAGTTAGAAGAATTATGCATAGACAGAGAGAATTGTGGCAAGTTAAACTTTAGATGACATGCCAAAAATAAAAATCAATAGGTGAAAAAGGATGGCACTTAGAGAAATGGAAAGAAAAAAAATATCATTTTAAATGTATTTTTAAAATATTTATTTTAAAATTTTTCATTGAAATTTAATATATGATAATATCATACCTAATATAATGCAATAAATTAATACATTTTTAAAATTTACATTCATTTAAAATACTTTTTAAATTTTTAAAAAGGGAAATTATATCACATAAAGACATGCAAATGGAAAAAATTATCAATTAAGGGGATCATGAGGGTGGTAACAGATGATACTTAAACCTTACTCTCACTGGAATTGGTTGAGAGATGTAAGAACACCCAGATTCTTAGAGTTCCACATCCTATATTACCCCTCAAAGAAGTAGAAGGGGAATAAGAAAGGGAGTGGTGGGGAGGGCAGTAATATAAGGCAGGAGGAAGTGGGGGGTGATTAAAAGACCCTATAGAGAAGTAGGAGGGCAATAAGAAGGGTGGTGGTAGGAAGAGGAGTAATATAAGGGAGGGAGAATGGGGGGAATGATTAAAAGCAAAATACTGATGTGGAGTGAGAGTAAAAGAAGAAAGGGCAGGATTAAAAGAGGAAAACAAGATGGAGAAGAATACACAGATGGTGATCATAACTGTGAATATAAATGGGATGAACTCACCCATAAAACAGAAACAGACAGCAGAGTGGATTAAAAACTAAAATCCTACAGTGTAATTACATCTTGATAAAAGGCAGTATAGATAATGAAGTAAGATCAATACTTAACACATATGCACCAAATGCTATAATCTCCAGATTTTTAGAGGAGAAACTAAAGGAGTTTAAGGAAGATATAGACAGTAAAGCTATACTAGTGAGGAACCTCAACCTTTCCCTATCAGAACTAGATAAATCTAACTAAAAATAAATAAGAAATGTGAAGATTAAGATTGGATTTAGCTCTCCCCTGATTGTAACGATGAAGATACTTAGCTCTTCCTTGATTGTGAAGATTAAATTGTAATCCTCTGATTGTAACAGTGAAGGTACTTAGCTCTTCTTTTATTGGGAAGATTGAATTTTTGTCCCCAGTAGATTTTAATCCCCCAAAGTGTTAACTCAGTATTTGAAGCAGATCTACCCATTTTTATCTATAAAAATAGTAACTAACTACTAAAGGTGTGATCTAACCAAAAAAAAATATATAATCTAACCAAAAAAGGTGTTAACACCCATTTCATAAGTGGGAGGTCTGTGACCCACATGTGAAAGAGTGGGCAGTCCTGGAGAGAAGTGTCTGCTGTGATGGTTAGATGTGAAATTTAAGGGAGGTGACACAAGAGAAGACGATCTTTAAATAGAGGACCACCGAGGTGAGAGGCATAGATCATAAGAACTCTGACTCAGTGTTGGACTGGAGGATCAGCCTCTTGAGCATGGACTGAAGAAGAGTCACTCAGAGGAGAGACTGGAAGACAGACACTTGGACTTGGCTGTGGAACTCGACCCTGGAGGAGTTCCTACAGGAGACCTCAAACTGCTTTCCTTTTAGATGGTCACCGTGGTGAGTATAAAGGCTGACTTAGTTTCCCTGCATTTCTGGATGTGTGAACCTCCGAGAAAGGTCCATTGTCTTGAGAGTCCTTTTCCTGATTAGGGCCTTAGAATTTCTACCTGGCTCAGAGGAAGTTGGAGTTCTCTCTCTCTCTCTCTCTCTCTCTCTCTCTCTCTCTCTCTCTCTCTCTCTCTCTCTCTCTCTCTCTCTCTCTCTCTCTCTCTCTCTCTCTCTCTCTCTCTTTCTCTCTCTCTCTCTCTCTCTCTCTCTCTCTTTCTCTCTCTCTCTCTCTTTCTCTCTCTCTCTCTCTCTCTCTCTCTCTCTCTCTTCTCTCTCTCTCTCTCTCTCTCTCTCTCTCTCTCTCTCTCTCTCTCTCTCATTCCTTAATATATTCCCTCTATTGAAAATAAACTATCAAAATTCCATTTACTTGAGTAATTTATTTTGGGATTTAGTAATTAAAATCCCTGGTGACCACCAAATTAAATATTGAGTCCAACTATAAAAATTTAACAAAATTAAGTGAAGGAAGTTAATGAAATTTTAGAAAAGTTAGATTTGATAGATATCTGAAGAAAATTGAATAGGGACAAAAAGGAATATACCTTCTTTTCACCTGTACATGATACATACATAAAGATTAGCCATGTACTAGGGTATAAAAACCATCAGAGGGGACTTCCGGGTTAACATGGCTGCAATCTAGACACGAATCGCTTCCTCTCCCCGGCACCGAACAAAATAGACTACCTCAAAAGAGCATAAAAATCACCTTTGGAAGAACGGTGGGACTCTCCAGTACCCCCACAGAAACGAAGGTATGTGGGGTTTGAACATTTCCACACTGTAAGAAGGAGGAAAAGCTTGCACAAAAACATGAACTGAGCTGCCCTTCCCCCCCACCTCCCCCACCAAACCAAAGTAAGGTATCAGAGTGCTCACTGGGACAGTGAATGACTGAGGAACGTCTCTGTCTGGGGGGGACACACCAGGGTCCTTGGGATCGAGAGACTGCTAGGAAACGACCTCTCAGGGAGGTTTTATGGGAGAATCCTGCGCTGAACACAGGGGCAGTTGCGTGAGCACAGGGGCGGCCGTGATGAACACAGGGGCGGTTGCACTGAGCACAGGGGCTTGAGCTCTAAGAAACCTCAGAGGCTGGGAAGAACTAGTCTGAGGCAACCTAAATTCACAGAAAACCCGCCCATATCACCCAGACCCCAGACCAAAAGGGAAAGGGGAATAAAACCACCAAAGGGATGGCTCACATGGCTCAAAATCAAGCCTCCAGGAAGAAAGGGGAAAAGGTGACTATTGAAAACGTTTATGGCAGGAGTACCCAAGGAAAAGAAGAGAAAGAGGATGAAATCCAAACAAAATCAAAACATGCTTCCCAAAATGGAAATTATCCACAAGCTCTGGAAGAACTCAAATTGGAGCTTACCCAAAAGATGGAAACCTTCTGGAAAGAAAAATGGGAGAAAGAGATCAGCAGTCTGATAGATAAGACTTCACAATTGGAGAAAGAGCTGGAAGCATCTAATAGAAGGGCAGACAAAGCTGAAAAGCAAAACCAGTTCCTAACGACCAGAATTAAGCAACTGGAAGGCAATGAGCTTGCAAAACAGCAAGAATGAATAAAGCAAAGCCAAAAAATTAATGAATTAGAAGAAAACATAAAATATCTCACTGAAAAGGTCACAGACCAGGAAAACAGAGGAAGAAGAGACAATGTGAGAATTATTGGTCTGCCCGAAAAACCAGAGATGAACAAAAATCTCGATGCTATACTACAGGAGATTATAGAAGAAAATTGCCCACATGTTCTGGAGCAAGGTGGCAAAATAGAAATAGAAAGGGTTCATAGAACACCCTCTATACTAAATCCCCAAAAGACAATCCCAAGGAATGTAATTGTCAAATTCAAGAACTTCCAAGAAAAGGAGAAAATCCTACAAGAAGCCAAGAAGAGGAGCTTCAGATATAGGGGGGCTCCCATAAGGATCACACATGACTTAGTGGCCAATACACTAAGAGACTGCAAAGCATGGAACACGATATTTAGAAAAGCAAGAGAGCTGGGTCTCCAACCAAGAATCAACTACCCAGCAAAACTGACTATATACTTCCAGGGGAAAGTATGGGCATTCAACAAAATAGAATATTTCCAAGCATTTTGCTAAGAAAAGACCAGAACTTAGTGGAAAATTTGACATCCAATCACAGAAAGCAAGAGAAACATGAAAAGGTAAATATGAAAGAAAGGGAAAAGGAGATAAATCTTATCTTTTTCTTTAAGTCAAACTCTCTTCTATAAGGACTACATTTACATCAAATTATATATATATATTAATATGTGGGGAAAATGTATTGTGTAACTCTCAAAAATCAAATGCATCATAAGAGTAGTTAGAAGAATCATGCATAGGGAAAGATTGGGGCATCAAGAAGGGGATATGACTGAGGAGAGACTCTAATGCAAATACCAACAACACAGAAATGGGTTCGAATCAAGAACACATGTGATACCCAGTGGAATCACATGTTGGCTATGGGAGAGGTGGGGGGGGGGGATGATCTTTGTTTCCAATGAATAATGTTTGGAAATAACCAAATAAAATAATGTTTAAAAAAAAACCTTCAGAACCAAATGCAGGAAGACAGAATAATAAATGCAATTTTTTCAGATCATGATGCAATAAAATTATTATCAATAAAGGGTCATGGAAAGGCAAATTAAAAATTAATTGGCAACTAAGTAATATAATTCTTCAAAATGGGTAGGTCAAAGAACAAATCCTAGAAATAGTCACTGATTTCATTAAAGAAAATGACAATGAGGATACAACATATCAAAATTTATGTAGCTAAAGTGGTATTCAGGGGAAATTTTATATTCCTGAATGCTTATATCAATAAAATAGAGAAAAAGCAGATAAACAAATTGGGCATGCAACTAAAAAAAACTAGAAAGAGAACAAATTAAAAATCCCCAATTGAAGACTAACTTGGATATCCTAAAAATCAAAAGAAATTAATAAAATTGAAAGTAAAAGAACTATTGAACTAATAAATAAGAGTAGGAGTTGGTTCTATGAAAAGGAAAAGAACAAATAAAAAGTACATAGAATATTCGTTAATTTTATTTAAAAAAAAAAGGAAAGAAGAAAATCAAATTACCAGTATCAAAAATGAAAAGGGTGATTTTACCTCCTATGAAGAAGAAATTAAGGCATTCTTTAGGGGCTATTTTGCCCAATTATATGACAATAAGTCTTATAATCTAGGTGAAATGAATGAATATTTACAAAAACATAAATTGCAGAGATTAACAAAAGAGGAAATAGAATATTTAAATAATCCCATCTCAGAAAAAGAAATTGAATGAGTCATCAAGGAGCTTCCTAAGAAAAAATCCTTAAGGCCAGTTCACAAGTGAATTCTATCAAATATTTAAAAGAACAATTAATGCCAATACTATACAAAGTATTTGGCAAAATAAGCAAAGAAGGAGTCCTTTGAAATTCTTTTTATGACACAAATATGGTGCTGATACCTGAACTAGGAAGACCAAAATCAGAGAAAGAAAATTACAGACCAATTTCCTTAATGACCATTGATACAAAAATGCTAAATAAAATACTTGAAAGAGACTACAGCACTATATCACAAGGGTTATTCACTGTCACCAGATGGGATTTATACCAGGAATACAAGGTTGGCTTAATACTAAGATAACTGTCAGCATAATTGACCATATCAATAATCAAACTAAAAGAAATTACATAATTATCTCAATGGCAGCAGAAAAAGCCTAATCACAAAATACAAAACTGATTCCTATTGAAAACACTAGAAAGCATAGGAATAAAAGAGCCTTTACTCAAGTAATAAGCAATATTTATTTAAAACATCAGCAAATATCATCATCAATGGGGACAAGTTGGATACCTTTACGATAAGATCAGAAGTGTAGCAAAGATGCCCATTATCACCACTATTATTAAATATTGTACTAGAAATGCTGGCTTTAGCAATTAGAGAAAAAAATAAATTGATGAAATTAAAATAGACAATGAGAAAACTAAATGATCATTCTTTGCAGATGATATAGAGGCATACTTAGAGAATCCAAGAAAATCAACTGAAAAATTAGTTGAAATAACTAGTAACTTTAGTAAAGTTACAGGATAAAAATAAGACCAAATAAATCATCAGCATTTCTATATATTTTCAGCAAAGCCCAATAGCAAGAGTTAGAAAGAGAAATTACATATAAAATCATTCTATATTATATAAAATACTTGGGAATCTAGTTACCGAGACAAATGTAGAAATTATGTGAACACAATTACAAAACACTTTTCACACAAAGTTAGATCTAAACAATTGAAAAAAACAATAATTGCTCATGGGTAGGCTGAGATAATATAATAAAAATGACAATCCTACCTAACTTATTTACTTATTCCATGCCAAACCAATCAAAAATTATTTTATAGAACTAGAAAAAATAATAATAAAATTTCTCTGGAGGAACAAAAGGTCAAAAATATCAAAGGAATTAATGAAAAAAATATGAAAGATGGTGGACTCATGATACCAGATCTTAAACTGTACTATAAAGCAGTAATCATCAAAACAATCTGGTGCTTGCTAAAAGAGCAGGATCAATCAATGGAATAGATTAGGAGTAAATGACCTCAGCAATCTAGTGTTTGATAAATCCAAAGATCCCAGCTTTGGGGAGAAGAACTTCCTATTTGACAATAACTGCTGGAAATATTGTAAAACAGTATGACAAAAATTAGGTTTAGATCAACATCTCACACCCTGTACTGATAAAGTCAAAGTGGGTATATGATTTAAATATAAAGAGTAATATTATAAGTAAATTAAGGAAACATAGAATAGTTTACCTATCAGATCTTTGGAAAAGGGAAAAATTTTTGACCAAACGAGATAGAGGACATTACAAGATGCAAAATAAATGACTTTGATTATATTGAATTTTAAAAGTTTTGTGCATGCAGAAGAAAAACATATGATTGACCACGAAGTTGATGGGGATATATTTGAGGTTTGGGTGTTATATGATCACTCTATTGCAAATATGAATAATATGGAAATAGGTTTTGAACAATGATACACATATAATCCAGTGGAATTGCTTGTCAGCTCCAGGAGGGAAGAGGGGAAAGGGTGGGAAAATCATTAATCATGTAACCATGGAAAATATTCTAAATAAATGAATTTTTTTTTAAAGTTTCATACAGATAAAACCAATGCAACCAAGATTAGAAGGCAAGCAATAAACTGGGGTGGGGGGAGGGATTTACAACAAATTTTCCAATAGAGGTCTCATTTCTTAAAACATAAAGTACTAAGTCAAATTTACAAGAATACAAATCATTCCTCAGTGGATAATGGTCAAACAATATGACTAGGCATTTTCAGATGAAGAAATCAAAGTTATCAATAATCATTTTGTAAGGATTGATTAGAGACTCTGATAAAATCCTAAAGTCTAATGGACAAATCAGCCTGAGGAGTAGTGGAAGAGGGTCAAGTGAATCCTGGCAATTCTGGAAGCTGAGTAGAACTCTAAAGCAACTGACTTCCACTTCCAGCCTGGGAAGAGGAGGAGAAGGAGCATTTCCTGAGGCTCAGGGGAGTTCTGAACCAAATTTCCCTACCTGTTGGGGGCCTGTCTCCATCCAGAGATCCCCCATAACTCTTTTGTGATTTGTCAACAGCTACCTGAGTCTCAAGAGGGATTTTATTGGACCTCTTGCCTGAGTCAACCTGACCTTTTCTCCTTGGGTTTCTCTCCCTTAACTGTCCTTTGGACTAAACACTATAATTTAGTTAGAAATGGTTGGTTGGCAAGGAGACCAAGTCCCAGAAGCCTCTGGTCTTCATACTTTGAAATCCAAATGCAGGGGGGTAGACCCTAGGGCCTTCCTTCTCCCACTTACCCTTTACCCTCATTCCTCCACCATGACCTTCCCTTTGACATCAAATAAAGTATATGAATATAAGATAGATCTGGGTTTGGGCCTGTCTTTATAATATAATGAAAGGATAAGGATTAGACTAGTTAGGGACAGGATTTCAAAGCTAAAATACTGTCCTTGTCTGTGATAAACCAGACCTGGGTTTGTCATAACTCTCCACAGAGAAGGGGTTTGATTTTAGACTGCTTGACTCAGTATTGCTGGCATCTTTCCTTTCCAGTTTATGCCATTTTAATATCCAGAAGAGACTGACTGCTAGAGTGTCTTTGGGAAGTGGGATTGGAAAAAGTCATCTTGCCTTTCTGAGGCAGACTGCCTCAGATGTCCTGAACTCACTGAGGGAGACATATTACCACCCTAACTGAATCTACCTGTTTCAAATCTATCTCTTGCCCCCACTCCTCCCTTTCAACCTCTCACTGGAGTCATATTCTTCCAATTGAGACAGAATCTTGTTCATCCCTCTCCATTAGTAATAGAGGAGAGTTCTTCTCCATTTTTCCTCCTCTTTTATAATATGGAATAAAAATGTTCTAAATGACTCTTGATTAGAGAAGTTCAAATTAAAATAACTCTGAGGTTTTGCCTCACACCTATCAGATTGGACAATATAACAGTAAAGGAAAATGATAGATGTTGGAGGGGATGTGACAAAATTGGGACACTGATGCTTGCTAGTGGAGTTGTGAATTGATCCAAACATTCTGGAAGGCAATTTGGAATTATGCCCAAGGGTTTTAAAAGAAGGCATACCTTTGATTCAGTAATATTACTACTTGGTCTGTATCCCAAAGAGATTTTTTAAAAATGATAAAGGACCTGATTGTACAAAAATGTTTATAGTTGCTCTCTTTGGGGTGGCAAAGAATTGGAAACTGTAGCAAGGGAAGGTAGAAGTTGCAAGAACGACTGACAGGTCTTAAGACAGAATCTTTCATGAGCTGGTTGGGTCAGAGTTCCAAGGAGCAGTTTCCAACTGACTCTGTCTGGAGCTGAAAGGGAAGAAGGAAGGTGTGTAGCCGAGACTCCCTGAACAAACCACCTATCAAGCAACTCGCCTTTGAAGATCAACTGGCTGAGGGAGAGAGGAGTCCAGTCTTCCTGGTGGACCGATTGACTGGGGAAAAGAGCTCTACCTTGCTGGGACCATCTGAGGACACCACAACTGGGATTCCTGATACCTGACCAACCATTGACTCTGTGTGTGAGATTCTGGGTTTACTGTGGGATTTATTCTTAATAGTCTTTAGTTAAGATAGTTAGACCGTGTAAGCGTAGATAATCAAATATAGTGGGTAATGTGAATTTCAAAACTACTCAACCCTGTTCAAACCATTCTTTAGAGGATGGGATTTGGCTATTTCCTGATCAATAACAATAGAGATACTTGGAATGACAGAATCAGGTCTTGGAAACTACAATCTCCACCCTACTCAGGATAACAGGATTTAGGAAGGGCTGAAGCAAAGCTCAAGATTTAATTATTTGAGAATATGGCCTTCAACAGACATGTGCAAAGGGGACAGCTCTCTGGGCGGTCCTGGGTGAAGCTAAAGCCACCATTGGCACAGGGGAGACACAGGAAGTGAGGTAGAAGAGAGCTCAGGAGTGCTGGGACTTCCTGTGTGGAAGGTGGTGGTTGTGGGAGCCTGGAGCTTGGAGTGGAGGGGCGCTCAGACTGTTCTCCATTTTGGTCATGTGAGTGATAGGGACTGATCTCTTTTCTTTGCCTTGGCTATCCAGGGCCTTGGGCCTTTGGATATCTTGGCCCCTTGTCTATCCAGGGCCTTCTCTCCCCTTTCTCTCTCTCTCTCTCTCTCTCTCTCTCTCTCTCTCTCTCTCTCTCTCTCTCTCTCTCTCTCTCTCTCTAATACTTTTCTTCCTCCTGCTTGTAATTAAAACACCATAAAAAGGTTGACAGCTGACTTGAGTTTTCATTTAGGAATTACATAGCTGAATTCCTTAGCAACCTTAAATTAATATATATCAGTCTTTTAAAGTGATTTCCATATCACAGTAAAAAGTCAGAGGCTACCCTTCCCTTTATTCCTTCCCCAACTCTTCCCCTTCTCTGTTAATAAACTCCATTTATTTAAATGTGATTTTTCCCTTGTGTATAAACCCTTTCCCCTTTCCTAAAATCCCCATAACAACACTAAATGAATGTCCCTCAGTTGGAGAATGGCTAAATAAATTGTGGTATATGATGGTGATAGAATACTATTGCATGTTAAAAGGAATGATGAACAGTATGATTTTAGAAAAAGTCAGAAAGACCTACATGAACTGATGCAGAGTGAAATAAGCAGAACCAGGAAAATATTGTACACAGTAACAGCAATATTGTGGGACAATTAAATGTGATAGACTTAGATGCTAACAGCAACACAATGATCCAGAACAAGCTATCCACCTGCAGAGAAAAAACTGTTAGAAAGAATGTGCAAATGAAAGTATATGGTTTATCACTTATTTTGTATATGTTTTGGTGTTGCAATTTTATAACATTAATCACTTACAAAAATGAATAATATGGAACTATGGTTTACATGATAATACAAGTATAACCCAGATTGAATTGCTTTCCAGCTCTAGGAGTGAGGAGGGAAGAAGGAAGGGAGACAATTTAGATTATATAACTTTGGAAAACTTACGTGGAAAATTTGATATCAAAATAAAAAATTAAAAATTAATAAATGCTCATAAGTTTTCATGATTAAATAATATGTCCTGGCAATTGGGGGAAGTGGTTTTGTCTGTGACAATGGGCCAGTTCCAACACAGGTTATTGGTTGAATTTTCCAGGATATTTTGGGTTTCATAGTTACTTTACAAGAATTTGGACTTCTGATATATAATTCTAGCCACAGATCATGTATATGTTTGCTAGATGCTATTCTCTTTGGGCAGTGATGTATTGTACAGTTTCTACTTTTTCTTGAATAATTTCTATTAACCACTATGTCTGTACCCTTAAGAATAACTTTTGTGATTTCTTGTGAAGATGCCCTAGCTCTGAATTATTGTCATGAGCTCTTTTGTTTCAAAAAATAAATCCACATGATTCAACCATTTGTTATACACTTCTTTGTCAACTAGTTGATGATTTGCAACCTGTGGACCTCAGACAACTTTCAGAGGTTTAAAATGAGAGAGAGGCAAAGAGATATTACAAAGGGTCTGAAATTCAAGTATAAGGACCATACACGTCATTTCTATCTCCATGCAAATTCAACAAAATATGTGGAATGACTTAGTACAATGTCATGGACTTCATTTTCTATTTTAAAGGTCCCTTTAACCAAACCCTTGAAATGGAATGAGCAATAACATGACTATTTCATTGAAACCTCCTCCTTTAGTGAGCTTTTGAAACCTTAGACTAGAAATGAATCTCTCAAGGTCAGCTTCAGTTTGGATAGTCCTCCATCTCCAGGCTAGCAAGGATTGTAGAATGCCCTAGGCATGTGGTGGATGTTTGGAGGGGGTCACTTATTAAGTCTCTGTTAAACTTCTCTAATGCTGGTAATTAAATTAAACTATGTTTATTAATTTATATAAGGACTAGAAAATTTGCAAGAAAACATAATAAATAATTGGAAACTTTGATTTGAACACAGGAATCTATTATATACATTCTTTTATATTTTAGAGCAGCTGGTGGTGCAATGTAGATAGAGCTCCAGACTTGAGCTTAGTAAGAACTGAGTTCAAATTTGGCCTCAGACACTTACTAGTTGCATCAACCTGGGCAAGTTAATTAACCTGTTTGCCTTGGTTTTCTTCTCTGTAAAATGTGGATTTTAGTAGCACCTACCTCCAAGAGTTATCTCAAATGAGATGATAATTGTAAAGTGCTTAGCACAGCTCCTGGCATAGAATAAGTGCTATATCACTGTTAGCTACTCGTACCTTGCAATATAAGAGGATTTCACATTCAAATCCCACAGACTCTTATGAAATAATAGTTATACATTTACTCTAGTACAAAATACTGACATACACTTAGCGCACTTAGTATATGGTAGTTGATAATGGTGATAGCATACGGCCAGTGTCAGAGTTCTGCCTGGTTCTCCAGTCCAATTCTTTCTGCTGGTTGTCTATTCTGGATGATGCTAATGTGAAGTGCCAGCATGGTGTCCTTGACAGTGACTAAACCAGATTTTATCATTCACATAATAATAATTATATAATCTCAGCACTGGAAAGATAAATAAATAAAAATAAATAATAATTTAATAATAAAATAATAATAATAAAATAAATTAAAAAATAAAGAAACTACTCTGGTGGTTTTCAAACTATGGACCACAAATATCCCTGGGGAGTAGGGGAAGGTGGATGGCACCAAAATATTACAAAGGGTCTGAAAATTCAAGTTTGGGTACCATGCAATTCCATTTTTTTAAAAACCCTTACCTTCCATCTTGGAGACAATAGTGTGTATTGGTTCCAAGGCAGAAGAGTGGTGTTAAGTGACTTGCCCAGGGTCACACATCTGAGAAGTGTCTGAGGTCAGATTTGAACCTAGGACCTCCCATTTCTAGGTCTGACTATCAATACACTAAAGCACCCAGCTTCCCCCAATGCAATCCCATTTTTATCTCTATATACCTTCCCCATTCCCCAGGGATATCTGTGGTCTATAGGTTGAAAATCAGCAGAGTAGTTTTATTTATTAGTTCCTTTCTAGAGCTGATATTATATAATTATTATTATGTAAATGATAACATCTGGTCTAGTCACTGTCAAGGACACCAGGTTGGCACAGAAATAATACAAAGAGTCTGAAAATTCAAGTTTAGGTACCTGCAATGCCATTTTTATCTCTATTTACCTTCAACAAAATGTATGGAATGACAACATAAGAAACATTTGAAACTTACTTTTTTGGGAAGAAAAAATACTGTCCCTAATAACATTTGTATTTTTCAAATATATATACCTAAATTGTGGTTAACAAAATACATATCCATTTTAAAATCACAATGAATCCACAATTGCTTTTTTCATCATGTAGTTCCTCAATAAAAGATTGATGAGAATCCATCTCGTAATGGATGGGGGTTTCTCAATAGTCCATAATTTTTTTTTAAGAATTATACTGGAAAAGGTTAGATTCTGATATATGATTGTAATGGAATACTATTGCATCATAAGAAATGACAAAAAGATGAACACACACACAGACACAAACCCTGGAAAGACTTAGATGAAATATTGTAAAATGAAGTGAGCAGAACCAGGAGAATGTTTTACATAGCAACAGCAATAATAAATGATGATCAATTTTGAATGAATCAACTATCATCAGTAAGGAAAGAATCCAGAAAAATTCCAAGGGATTCATGATGAAAAGGCTATACATTCCCACAGAAGGAACTGATGGAGTCTGAATACAGCTTGAATGAAGCATACCATTCTCCACTTTATTTCTTTCATGAATTTTTTAAACAATTTTTATGATCATTTTCTGACATTTTGCAATCCATGTTCTTTCTGTCCCTGTCACCCTTTTCCCCTCTCCAAGAAAACAGGCACTATGACATAGGTACATGTGTTATCATACCATTCATATTTCCATATTCATCATGTAGTAAAAGAAGACATATCACTTACCATGAGAAAAAAAATCCAGAAGCAAAATAAAGTGAAAAATAGTATGCTTCAGTCTGCATTCAGACTCCATCAGTTCCTTCTGTGGTAGTAGATAGTTTTTTTCCTCATGAATCCCTTGGAATTGTCCTTATTCCTTGCCTTTACTGATAATGGTTAATTTATTCACAATTGGCTATCATTAATTATTGTTGTTACTGTATACAACATTCTTCTGATTCTACACACTTCACTTTGCAATACTTCATATAAGCCTTTCAAGGATTTTTTGTGGTCATCTTTTTGTCATTTCTTACAGCATGATAATATTCATTAATATCCATATACCATAACTTGTTCAGCCATTTCCCAATTGATGGACCACAAAAAGAGTTGCTATAAACACTTTGTACAGGTAGGTTCTTTTCTCCTCTCTTTGATGACTTTGAGATACAAGACCTAATAATGATAATGATGGATCAAAGGGTATGCACAGTTGTATAGCCCTTTTAGCATAGTTCCAGATTGCTCTCCAAAATGGTTATATCAATTCATAGCTCCACCAACAGTGCATTAGTGTCCTAATTTCCCCACATTCCCTACAATATTTATCTTTTCCCTTTTTTTTAAATTACCAGTTTGATAGGTATGAGGTTGTATCTCAGAGTTGTTTTAATTTGAATTTCTGTAATTAATAGTGATTTGTGGCATTTTTGATATAATTAGAGATTATTTTAATTTCTTCATCTGAAATTTGCCTATTCATATCCTCTGATCATTTGTCAATTGGAGAATACTTTGTAGTCTTCTAAATGTTTCATATATATATGAGGATGTATTTATAAATATTTGAGAAATGCAGCCTTTGACAGAGATGCTTATTATTAAAATTTTCCCCAATTTGTTATTTCTTTATTAATTTTGGTTGCATTGGCTTTATTTGTACAAAACTTTTTTAATTTAATGTAGTCAAAGTTTATATTATATTATATATATATACATATGTGTATATATATATATATCTTGTAATGTTCTCTCTGTGATGTCCAAGAATAAATTCTTCCCTTATCACATGAGACTCTTTTAAAGAAAGTCCTTTGTAAACCTTGCTGTTGTTCAGTCATTCAGATTCTTCCTGACCCCATTTGTTTTTTTTTGTTTGTTTGTTTGTTTGTTCATTCTTGGCAAAAATACTAGATTGCTTTGTCATTTCCTGTGCTAGTTCATTTTGTAAACATAGCTAAATGACTTACCAGTGGTTACACAACCAGTAAGTATTTGAGGCCAGATTTGAACTAGAATCTTCCTGACTCAAGGTCTGGAGTTTTATCCACTGTACCACCTAGTCTCTATAGCAGTGGTATTAAATTCAAAGAGAACTAGATCCCTGTGGACCAAATATTGACTTAGAAAACCACAAATTAACATTATCTATTTTTATTGTATTTTTGTTTATTTTGTTAAACATTTCCCAATGACATAATCTGATTCAGTTCACATTTGGGAATTTTGTAGTCTCTAGAAGTGTGAGCTATTATTATGTCTCTAATAGGATGCCATCTTGGAGTGCATCAATTTAAGTAAACAAATATTTTATACTTTGGACCCAAGTGGGCAATCAGTTGGTCAGTGGCAATGCCACAAAGAGTTGCCAAAAATCTCCCCATTCTGTTCTTTAGTCCCTTGATATAATTTAGCATTTAAACTCATGTGTTTTACTTAGCTCTGTCATACTATATAAAGTGCCTGCCTATTTCAGATTTTTAAAATAAATATCTGTAATAATGCATGCAAAATAACTTATGTGAGATATAAAAGAGCAAGAGAATCAATACTTGTATTGAAAGGCTAAACAACCATATCCATATGGACAGGACCATTTGCCCTTCTCTCTACTATATCCAGTCATTTGTGGGCTATGTTCAATCCTAGACAATCATCCTCTAGTGAGAATGAATGTCTCTTTTCTTCACATTCATTAGATCATTAACAGCACCTTTCCCCAATCCAGTGCCCCAGCAGTCAATGTTAATTAGAATTAAAAGGGTTTGCACATCGATGTTTTCTAAAAAAACAAAAAAGGGGGGGAGTAAAAAGAGAACCCAGCATAGAATATGAATCAAGTATAGGACAGGTAATTTATACCTACTCACAAAAAAAAATACTAAGCACATAAGAATCACAGAATACTTAAACAGAATGAGTATGGAGGAATCCAAACATTTTAATTTTTAATAATAGTTGCACTAATTAAACTAATATTTAAGCCTTATCAGAACATGATGCATTTTTGTAATACCACTAATCAGACATTTGATATTTTACCTAAGCCAGACATTGTCTTATCAGACAACTAAGCTTGGATAAATATTTCTGGAAGCCCTCCTTTCCAATGAAGAAGAAAGTGTCCCTTGATTCTAGCCTACTCCTGCCCCTGTGGCAGCCACAATCAACAGCTACCATATATGCTGCCAACCCTACTCTTGAAAGAGAAAGACCTCTTAAATTCAGATTCGACTGCTCAAAGAAGGAAACAATAGAGGTAGGAGATATGAGAGGCTCAGATTGCCACATTGTGGTCGCCAGTACTTGCTGCCATGTGAGTGGGATTTCATACTATCCATTATGCCAGTCCATTCCCCACTTCTCAGTGGAATCATACCTTCATATGTCACACATCATATATATGTTATAACCCATTATTTTGTATTTTCAACATGGGCCAGAATTTTGACAGCTTTTATGTACAACAATAAAAAATTTTTTAATTTGTGTATTGTTATATATGTATTGCATTACAGTTAAAAGGTTAACTTGCAATTAGAAAAAAAAGAACAAATATTGTCTAAATTGTATTTTAAAAGAAAAATTTGTAATTAACACTTATATTTATCCAATAAACATTAATAAATAATTCTGGGTTTCTGTACCAGAAATAGCCAGTTAATATACAAATATATGTTATTATTGCTTAAATTCATTTTAATTTTTCTAAATAAAGGGGAAGCATCCTTTTAAAAAAAGCAACATTACCTCCTCAGATATGTAAGCCTAACAACCAATACTTAAGGGAAAAGTTAAATGAATTACTAAAATATATCAATAATAAAACAACAATTATAGATTATTTTATATTCTACTTTTTACTAGATGTGAAGGGAATCTCCACAAACTAAAAAAGACTACAAGGCAGTATCATGGATAGAGTGACAGATTTGGATTGAGGAAACGCTGCACTCAAATTCTGCCTCAGACAAACTTAATAGCTGTGTGACTTGGAACAAGTAAGTTACTTAATGCCTCAGAATTAATTCTTTATCAGTAAAATGAAGGGAAAATAGCCCTATTTCATGGGATAATTTGAGGAACATATGAAATAACATTTAAAATTATATATAAAATTTTTGTTGTTATTACATTTGATAAATTTATAATGATTAATTAATAAACCAGTCTTTAACTACATAATGCTTCAGACACTGTGCTAGAATAGTACAAATACTGAAATAATCCTTACTATCAAGGAACTTGCATTCTAATGGAGAAAACACCATTTTATATATAAGCATACATATATAGTTATGATTGAAATTCTCTGGAGACCATATCATAATTTTATAATTATTTATTAAATAGCAAAAAGTAGGCTAGAAAGAGAGAAGCATAAGCCATGTGGAACTGGTTAGCTCTTTTTCTGAGCTGGCTGAGTCAGCCCTGAGTCACACTACATCTACCCTCCTCAGTCCATGGTACTGAGGGAAGAGAACAACTTCCTGTCCCCTCCACCAATTTATGTCTTTTTCCATGTCCCTTTCCTGAGCCTCTCTGATTGGCAGAATCAGATCTCAGTGGGACAAGAGGCAGGTCTTCTGCATGCCAGGAGTAACCAGCGGATTTTAGAATTACCTCCCGGGGTTTAAAAAGGAAATATTGGTATTGTGGGAAGACAGAGGAATAGGGTATAAAGCTTCCTCATCCTCCTACTACCCCCCCCTCCAACAAACAACCAAAAATAACTCCACAGAATCAATGTGAAAAGCAGCAAAAACAGATAGGAGTTGAGAGTGAAGCTGAACAGCCAAGAAGACTACTAGGAATGCATCCTGGATACCTGGATATCCTGGGTCAAGGGAGAGAGGAGGAGTGAGGAAGGAATGTGGTTGCTAAGGGATTGAGGCCTCATCAGCTGTGATTGCTCCCAGGAGAATGGGGTCCCTAGTTGACACCAGGTTGGAGGGTGGGGTAGCCTATCTAATTGCAATGGCAGAACAGCCTACTAGCTCTGACTGGAGCACTTGAGATTGTCAAGGCCTGGGGCTGGAGCCAGGGACCCAGAGATTATATTAGACTCTGGACTATAAAAACTTCAATAATTAAATAGGGTCCAGAAAAAAAATAAACTCCAAAAAATCTTGAAACCTGAGGCAACATATCCAAGTATCATAGGAATCCCGAGAGTCCAGGAAAAAGCCAATAATTAAATCTATTAGCCTGACTGCTAAAATTAAAAAAAAAAAAGAGCAACTAAAGGAGAAAGGACCCAATTATTGTAAGCTATTATGGAGACAAAGAAGACCTCAGTTCAAACTGAGATGACAATGAATTAAAAGTAACTTTCAAAACAGCAAAGAAATACAATAAATAGCAACAAGCTGAAAAAGAGCTTTTGGAAGAGGTTTAAAAAACCTCAAAAAGACCTCTAAAACCAGATGAGAAAGAGGTTGGGGATGGGGGAGTCAGAAAAAAATTAAGAGCAATGCAAGAAAATAAAGAAAAATCACCCATTAGAAAAAGATATCCAAAAACTCACAGAAAAGTATAATAAATTAAGAATTAGATGGAGAAGAGGAAGCTAATGATTTCCTAAGACAATAGAAAATGATAAAGCAAAATCAAAAGAATCAAACAATAGAAGAGAATCTGGAAGCTCCTATCATAAAATAATTTACCTGGAAAATAGATTGAGAGACAATATAAGAATAGTTGCTTTCCTAGAAAGTTATGATCAAAAAAAGTTTGGACACTATAATCCAAGAAATCATCAAGGAAAACTGCCCAGAAATTCTAGAATTGGAGATTAAAGTAGAAATTGAAGGAATCCACCCATCAACACCCAAAAAGCCCCAAAGATAAAAATGCACAAGGAAATATTTGCTAAGTTCTGTAACTCCCAAGTTAAAGAAAAAATATTAAAAGCAACAGGAAATAAAAACAATTTAAATACTGTGGAGCTACAATCAGAATAACACAAGACTCAACAGCTGCAACATTAAAATAACATAGGACATGAAACAGCATTTCACAAAACAAAAGAACTAGGTTTACAATTAAGAATAACATCTAGCAAAACTGAGTATAATTAAAAAGGTAAAAATTGACATTTAATGAACTAAAGTTTTTTCAACTATTCCTGTAGAAAAACTCAGAACTCAGTTGAAAATTTGATCTACAAAAATATATAAATGTAATAATGAAAGACTAATCATAAGCAACCCAAAAGGTCAAAATATTTGTCTCTTGTATGAAAAAATGTTACTTAGGGCCCCTAGGATGCCCCAAGCACCATTACCTGCATATTTTGAAGCAGGGTATGGACAGAAATTTTGTGATCAAGGTAGAATGGGCCAAAATAGTAATGGAGTTGATTAGGAGGAGATAGGGCGAAATGGCTATCTCACATGAAGGAGGAATGAGTGGATGAATGGCTATGGAGAAGGGAAAAGAGGTTAAAGGCCAGTAGTACTAGAATACTATTCTCATCAGATGTGGGATAAAAAGAGATCAGCATACACAATTAGAAGGGTAAAAATCGTCTACGAGCAGCTAGGTGACTCAGTGGATTGAGAGTTGGCCCAGAGATGAGAGAACTTGGGTTCAAATCAGGCCTCAAATACTTCCTAGCTGTGTGGCCCTGGGCAAGTCACTTAACCCCCATTACCTAGTCCTCACCTCTCTTCTGTCTTAGAACTAATATACAATGTTTATTCTAAAACAGAAGGTAAGGATTAAAATAAAATAAAATAAAATAGCCCTTAGCACTCTTTTGTCTTGGAACCAATACATAGTACTGATTCTAAGATAGAAGGTAAGGGGTTTGTTTTGTTTTTTAACCCTTACCTTCCACCTTAGAAACAACCAAAGCAGAAGTGGGGAAAAAGGGAAGGGAGTGACCCTTAGAAAAGTGGGCCAATTTGGAAGCATGAGGGGAAAGGGAGAGGATAAATGATGATTTCTAAAAAGGGCTACTAATTGTAAAGATGATGTACAGAAGAAATTGAACATCTGAAAAGGGTTACATCAAAAAGAAAGAGAAGGACAAATAGTGAGGAAAACCAAAATGGAGGGAAATACACACTGAGTAATTATGACACTGAATGTAAATGGGATAAATTTACCCATAAAATAAAAATGAATAGCAGAATGGATCAAAAACCCAAATCCAAAATTATAACATATTATATATTTCCAAGAAACACACTTAAAAATTAAAGACTCATATAGAAAAAAATACAGGGCTAGGGCAGAATATACTATGCTTCAAATGATACAAAGAAAGCAGGGGTAGCAATCATGTACTCTGACACAGTTAAAACTAAAATAGATATGATCAAAACAGATGGAAACAGTTCTTGATCAATGACACATGTAAAACCCAGTGGAATTGTGTGTTAGCTATGGGTGGGAGATGGTGATAGGGGAGGGAAAGAACAAGAATCTTGTAACCATGGGAAAATATTCTAAATTAATTAATTAAATAAAAATTTCCAAAAGAGATAAACAGGTAATGTATATCATGTTTTTTAAAAATTGTTTATTTGTTTTAAAGTATTTTTCCATGGTTGCATGATTCATGTTCTCTCCCTCCCCTCTTCCCCCTATATTATAAGGGGAGGTTAAGTTGTAAGAGAGGGGTAAGTCTTTTGGTATTGAGAGGAGGAAAGAGAGGAGACCCCCCTCTTAAAGCAGGGTTCAGCGGAGACAGCTGATGTTTAGGGTTGGCTCAGAGAGAGGAGAGGGGGCTTGAACATTTTCCCCCTTCTGCCTTCTCTCCTTAGCTAAAGCTGTTCTCCTCAATTTGCTCTTGTTCCTCTTGTCCCCTCCTCCACTACTCAAGACCAAAGGGTCTCCCCTCGATCTGTTCACTCACACTCAGCTTGGGGAACAGATAACCTTTAATATCAACTCAATCAGGTAATGCAAAAGGAATAACGGGCAGGGAAGAATGGGAAAGAAATGTAGGAAAAAGGGGTCCCTATCTCTATCTAAAACCCTTTTCCTCCCTCCTCGAGTTTGAGAGGAACTCAGGCATTGGCAGCCTGAGACCCCTGAGAGAAAGTCAGGTTGACTCACCCGTGGGCAACATGAGCTGAGGTAAAGTCTGCTCAGGTTTCTCTTCAGAAAGTCCCTTCAATTGGGAAATATTGGGGGAAAGGATTTCCAGTCACCACTAGAAAAAGTGGGTAACCCTCAGGAGAAAGTCTTTTTTTCACCCTTTCCTTTGGCTTCTCAAGACTGAGAGACAAACTCCCCTAACAGCCAGAGTCTTCTCTTCCTCAAGATTCCAATTTCCCGAAGTCCCTCCCCCATCAAGGTGATCAGTTTCACACACTCTTCAGCCTGGCACTTTTCTTATGTGTCAACCTCTGTCACACCCCCACCTTATACTCCTGGAGCTGACAAGCAATTTCCCTGGGTTATATATGTATTATCACTCAATACCTATTTCCATGTTATTTATTTTTTAAATACAGTAATCTTTAAAAATCAAAACCCCATATCCTATACTCACATAAACAAGTGATAAATCATATGCTTTTCTTCCACATTGCTACTCCCATAGTTCTTTCTCTCAATGTGGAAATCATTCTTTCTCATAAATTCCTCAGCAAAATTCCTGGATCATTGTATTGCAATTAGTAGCAAAATTGATTATATATGATCTTCCCACAATGTTTCAGCCTTTGTGTACAATGTTCTCCTGGTTCTGCTCACTTCACTCTACATCAGTTAATGGAGGTCTTTCCAGCTCATATGGAAATCAAGCAGTTTATCATTCCTAATAGCACAATAGTATTCCATCACCTTCATATTCTTGTAGTATTATGTCAAGATTTCTGTTTATTTCTGGGTTTTCAGATAGACCAATTATTCTCAAATGTCTCTTTGAGACCAATTCTCATGAACTATCATCTTGTCAGTGAGATATTTCATGTTTCCTTCTATTTTGTCAGTCTTTTGACTTTGCTTTATTAATTATTGATGTTTTGCAAGATCATTAGCTTCCAGTTGCCCAATTCTGGTCTTTAAAGCTGGTTTTCCACTCTAATCTTTTGATTTTCCACTTTAATCTTCTGATTTTCCTCTATAATCTTTTTATTTCCCTTTTGGGTTTAGTCAATTTTGTTTTTCATGACTTCTAGCTGTTTAATTTTGGTCTCCAGTTGGGAATTCCTGTCTTTTAAACTGTTATTTTCTTTTTGAACTATTTCCCACTTTTCTTGCCAAAATTCATCCATCTTTCTCATAAGCTCCAATTTAAATTCTTCAAGGGCTTGTGACCAATTTCCATTTTGGGGGGAATGTTTGGATGTATTTATTTGTTCATATACTTCTGCTATTTCCTCTGTAGTCTGGATTTTTCCTTCATAAAAATTATCCAGGGTCAATCCCTTCTTCTTCTTCTTCTTCTTGGTGTTGGGAGGTTGTTTTTCCTGGGCATTGTTTGCCATCACTATGCTGTTTTTTCCTTCCCTTTCCAGTCAGAAGTCTGAGTGAGGAGGGCAGGCTCTCTGTGTATAAAGCTAAGAAGCTCAGTTGTTGCCTGAGGCCACCTCTAAAGTCTCTGCAACTTTTAAAGTTTGCCACCCGCCCTTGCCTGCACTATCTCTATGCCCAAGGTCTGTGCTCTTCAGCCTGCTCAGGTCTCAAGTGTAGCCACTCTCAGGGATAGGTCCTTGGTGGTCTCAGTCAGCTGCCAAGGACCTAGATGTGCCCCTCACTTGCCTCAGAGGTGCTCCTTTCTTGCTCACTAATTCCAGTGCACAGGCTCTGACTCTATCGCACTGTGTGGGGGGTGGGAGAGGGCTAATCTGATTGTGCTTTTGTGGAAGCTATTTCACTCCCTTATAATGTGGAGATGCTCAAATCCCACATACCTTCAATGCTGTATCCCACTGTGGAGTCCCTTCGTTTATATGAATTTGTTTTGTTTTGGGGTTTTTTGGCCTTTTGAGGTAGTATTTATCATTAGGCAATGAGAAGAGGAAGAATCTTGCATCTATACTGCTGCCATGTTTACCTGGAAGTCTTAATAAATACTTTTAAAAATAAATAATTAGACAATTTTATCCTAAAATATTTTAAAATACTAACAGATTTTATAAATATATAGCTAATTTGTTTTTTAAGAGAACACATAATACCATATTTCCAAAGTAAAAAATAATAATCATGATAAATTCATGAAGAACAGAAAGGAAATGGGTGTAATACCAAATTATACCCCAACAGAATTGAGAATTTAAGGGAAATATTTCATTATAAAATATTAAAGTAAATTATTATTACAAATATAACATATATTCAGTTAACAAAACAGAAAACAGATATCATAAATTAAGACAACCCAATTCAACAAGCAATTAGTAAGCCAGGTACCAAACTAAATTCTATTGAGGGCAAGCAACATGAGCATAAGTAAATACAATAAAATAAATAAAACAATTTCAAATAAAAAATAATTCCTAGGGAAGACATCAGCAACTGAAGTGATCTGGATAGACCAAACTTGAAAAACATCGCATAGTTGAGTTGAGGAGGATAAAAGTATTCACACTTGAGTACTGTATATACAAAGACACGGAGGTAGGAAATATGATATCTTATGGGAAAAACAGTATGAAAGTTGGTAAGGCATGCAAAACAGTCATATGTAACCAACCTAGAGAGATAGGTTGGAACTAGGGCATGAATGACTTTAAATGATGAATGAATGAGTTTAGGTTTCACCCTAAAAACAACTGGCAGCCCCTGAAATTTTTTGAACAAAGGAGTGAAATTATTAGACCTATGTTTTGGGAATATCAATTTGACAGTTGTGTGGAGATTAGATTGGAGGCAGTGAAACCAAGGAAGAAGAACTCTGTGCAAGTCAGAGGTGATAGCCAGAATTTGGGTAGTAAATATTTAAAGTGGGGGAAAAGGGATAGTTATAGGTGATGCTGAAAGCAGAATCTATAGATTTGGCAATTCCAGGATGGAGAGTGAGAAAGAAGAATTGGGAATAATTCACATTTCACTTCAATTTGAAATCTAAGCTGAAGAATAGTAATGGTGCCCTCAACAAGTATATGGAAGTAAAGATGAGGGGAAAGTTTAGGAGGAAAAATAATGATTTCTATTTGGGACATGTTATGTTTAAGATGTCTAGATGCCATCCAGTCAAATACCCAAGAGTTTATAAAGAATTTTTAGAAGTAGCTAGAAGTGGGGCCGCTGGGTGGCTTAGTAGATAAGAGAACCAGACCCAGAGACAGAAGATCCTAGATTCAAATCTGGCTTCAGACACTTTCTATCTGTGTGACCCTGGGCAAGTCACTTAACCCCTATTGCCTAGCCTTTATAGCTCTTCTGCCTAGGAACCAATACACAGTATTGGTACTAAGACAAAGATGAGAGTTTAAAAAAAATAAAAAGAAGAAAAAGCTGGAAGAAGGATAAAGAATTAGAAAAACTAATTTGTAAAAGAAGCACCATTCAGCCTGTATCAGTCTGATGCCAATGTTCTATTCTGCCTGGAAATCATATCATCACCACTCCCACTCGCTAAGGTAGGTCTTCTTTCTGTTTTAGTAACTTGATCCAAACTGCAGAGTCAGCAGTTTGGACATATGTTTTGAATCTGAACACTTCCTGTTACATAGAAAACTCCACAGAAATATTTTCCTCTAGAGCTTTTGGGGTTAGATTCAGAGGCCAGACAAAGCTGAATTAGGAGTTGTAGTTATAAATGAGAGAAGGCTTTCATGGGAGAAAAAAATCAGTGCAATTCTTTAGTGTGAATGTTAACTGAGATATTTTAAACTATAGAGAATAGTCTAATATGGGTTTAATCAACACTCTTTGGACTATGCCAAGGTACATTCCACCTATTGAATTTTGTTTTGTTTTGTTTTTGTTTTATTTGGAGATTAACAATAGCAAACCTGAGTTTTAGAATATTAATTTGACAAAAACATGGAAGATGGATTAAGGATAGAGTGGGGAAAAAATCTAGAAATAGAGGGCACAATTGAAAAATCTATTAGTCTGGTCTAGGCAAGAGGTAATGAAAACCTGAACTAGGAAGGTAATCATGTGAGAGGAGAAATGGGAATGAATGGGAAAGACATGGGAGTAGAGATATCAAGATTTGGCGCTTGGTCAGAGATGATGGAATTCTTTACGACCAGACTACAGGTTAGCCTAGAATTACTTCTGCTATACTCCTCAATGGAGCTATTCCAAACCTTCTCTCTCCAAGCAGTCTATACTACTCCCTCCCCTACCATCTTAACAGAAGACCCCACTTTAGTCTCTACTGAGAAAACAGAGGCCATTTCCTATTAACTCTCTCATCTCCCTTATATATCTCACGATTCCTTGACATAATCCTTTATTCTCACCTCCTTTACTTTAACCCTGATGAGAAAGTATTTTACTTTTGTTTCCTCTGCCAAGAATAGTAATCTTTGTACTGGAAATTACAGAACAAAATTGACTACTAAAGAATTGTTGCCCAAGATAAGTAAAGAGAAGCTCTTAACTGCCCTTAATTAATTGATGGCATCACATAAGTACTTAGTTCAGATGAACTACATCCTTGGCTACTAAAACATCTAACAAATATGATTGCTGAGTCTGTCAGTAGTATTTGAAACATCATGAAAAACAGAAGACCAGATGTCCCCATTTTCAAAAAAGAAAAGAGAACAGAGCCTGCAAACTATTGGCCAGTAGGTTTGACTTCTATTTCTGGGGAAATTCTAGAACAGATCCTTAAAGTGATGGTTACTGAAATCTAAAAATGGAAGCAGTGATTGCAAAAATCCAGCACAGCTGCATCAAGAACATGTTATGCTGAACTAGGGCAGAACTAGGAACAATGTGTGGAAGTTGAGGAGAGGAAGACTTTAACTTGATATAAAGAAAAATTTCCCAACTCTTACAGCTCTCCAAAAACAGAAAGTGTTACCTCAGTGACAGTGGGTTCCCACTTACTGGAGGTCTAATCTCTGAAATGCTTTAAGTGTGGTAAGAAAAAAAAGAATACCATACCAATATCCACTTGCTAACATAGTTAAACAACTCTCATTTCCATTTGCACTATAGCCTGAGTTCAAGTGAAAGATGGATGATCATTTATTAGGAATAGTGAAGCAAGGATTCTCACACAAATACCTGTAAGACAAAGTGATGGAATTTATGATGTTTCCTCTCTAAGATTATAGGATTCTACGACCTTGGGTTCCCCAAATGATGACAACCCCCACAATCCTACCAAGGTGAAAAAAGTGTGCAATATTGACTGATGAGAAAATATGGGCTTTTCATGGTAGGATCACCATGGCTAACAGCAAATAAGCTCATCACCAGAAGGTTGGGACCGCAGTGATGAATTTTTTTCAGGCATAATAACTTATAAAGACTTAATAGGCCACTTGATAAGAAGAGAGTGTGATCTGTATCAATGGAAGAAGTATGAACACTGAAGAAATAACATCTTCGGAAATACTGCAATGTGATCATCAGAGAATAGAAACAGTTCTATAGAGACAGTAAAAAAATCCTAGTGGTCAAATTCCATTCTGTAAATGTAACTGTCCCATTACCACCCCAAGCCACATATTGGATGGTTCATTGACAGTGCCATTTTACAAATATCTTCTCTGTCTTCTTGCCTTTCAGTCAGTTCCAGACAAGGTGGGAGACTGGGGAAGGGTTCACTGATTCTTGACTTCTTGTCTTGCTTCAAGTCTTAGCTAAAATGGCCCCTTCTACAAGAAGCCTTTGCTGATCCCCCATAATACTAGCACCTTCCCTCTGTTGATTATTTCCAATTTGCCCTGTTTATATTTTGTTTGTATCTAGTTACATTCCCATTGTCTCCCCATAGTTGGCTATGAACTCTTGGATAGTAGGTATGGTTATTTACTTTTCTTTATATCCCCTACATTTATTACTGGCACACAGTAGGTACTGGATTAATGCTCATTGAGTTTTTACTGTAGAGGCAAATGAATACTGTGTTGGGGGAAAGTGGAAGTTGGCCATAGCTCCTCAGGTTTGAAGAACCCCAATGTTCCATTGCACATTATAAATTACATTGTAAACAATGATTCCTTATTGGAGCCTTGTACCTGTGTTGCCCCAGAAACCCATTTGTTCTTAATTTACCCCACCATGAGAATTCTACAAAGTAAAAATGAGAGAGGCTTGGTGGAAGGGGAAAAAAACACAAGAAATTCAATCATAAGAAAAACAAGCCAGTCTGTTTATTTTTCTCATGCCAGATTAATTTTGTGCATGTATATAGAAATAGATTCTTCATAAACTAGAAAGGAAAATAAGTTTGTTGGACAGTTTTTTGCTAGGCATATATTTCCTTGCCTGTAGTACATAAGTGATGGCATGCCAAGAAATGAATTTGTTTTGTATGCTATATCACATGGAATATAGCTAGAGCTATATTCTATCCACCATTTTTACCTGGTATTCTCTTCCTGGTTTGTTAGGAGGTTGTAAAGCAGGCAAATTGCATTTCCCTTTTCCATCGCTCCTTCCATGATCCTCAGTGTCCTCCTTTACCCCTCTCCACTCATAATAGTTCATATTTGTATTGTTTCTAATGATGATTATAAAGTACTTTCATGCTGTTTTCTCATTGTGCCACATAATAGCCTGTGGAGGTAAATAGTGCAAGATTCCATCCCCATTTTACTGGAGAAAAAACAAAGGACAGCAAAAATAAGTGATTTGCCTGAGATCACATAGCTAGAAAGTGAGACTCAAATCCAGCGCTCCTGACTCTAAATCTGGTTGTTGTAATCAAGAAGGTCAGGAGGCAGCTCGATAGTGCAGTAGATAGAATTCTAGGCACAGAGGTAGGAATACCTGAGTTTAAATCTGGCCTCAGATACTTATTATCTATGTGACCCTGAGCAAGTCACTTAACCCTGTTTCCCTCAGTTTCCGCATCTATAAAATGAGCTAGAGAAAGAAATAGCAAACTTCTCCAGTGTCTTTGCCAAGAAAACCAAAAAAGGGTTACAAAGAGTCAGACAAGATTGAAAGGGAAGAAAACTGATTAGGGGCAGCTAGGTGCCACAGTAGATAGTGTGCCAGGTGTGGAGTCAGGAGGACCTAGGTTCAAATCTGGTCTCAGACACTTTCTAGCTGTGTGTCCCTGAACAAGTCACTTAACACCAATTGCCTACCCACTACTGCTTTTCTGCCTTAGAAGCAATACTTATCAATTTTTCAGAAGAAGATCATGGGAAGAAGAAGGAGGGGGAGGAGGAAGAAAAAAGAAAGAAGAAGAAGAAGAAGATGAAGAAAGAAGAAGAAGAAGAAGAAGAAGAAGAAGAAGAAGAAGAAGAAGAAGAAGAAGAAGAAGAAGAAGGAGGAGGAGGAGGAGGAGGAGGAGGAGGAGGAGGAGGAGGAGGAGGAGGAGGAGGAGGAGGAGGAGGAGGAGGAGGAGGAGGAGGAGGAGGAGGAGGAGGAGGAGGAGGAGGAGGAGGAGGAGGAGGAGGAGGAGGAGGAGGAGGAGGAGGAGAAGAAGAAGAAGAAGAAGAAGAAGAAGAAGAAGAAGAAGAAGAAGAAGAAGAAGAAGAAGAAGAAGAAGAAGAAGAAGAAGAAGAAGAAGAAGAAGAAGAAGAAGAAGAAGAAGAAGAAGAAGAAGAAGAAGAAGAAGAAGAAGAAGAAGAAGAAGAAGAAGAAGAAGAAGAAGAAGAAGAAGAAGAAGAAGAAGAAGAAGAAGAAGAAGAAGAAGAAGAAGAAGAAGAAGAAGAAGAAGAAGAAGAAGAAAGTTCATCTGTGAAATAGGAAGGCTGCAGCTGTTCTCAATAATTCTACTGAGGTCACCATGGTTTCTATGCTGCCTCAAAGCAGTATATATACTATTATGAAGAAGCTGAACCTCTTGACTGATGTTATATCAGACTGTATAGGATGACTATGAAGCTGAGTGTTTTGGAAGAGGAAAGTAACAGAGCCAAGTTGGGTTGTTTGTTTTTGGTTTTTTTGTGTTTGGTTGGGGTGTTTTTTGTAGCATATCAATAGAGTATTGGGAAGTCTGACTCAAAGAATCAGAGATCAGAAGATCATAGATTTACAACTAAAAAGGACATAAAGGGCACCAAATCCAACCTCCTCATTTTACATATGAGTTCATTAAAATTTAGAGAAATTAAATTACTTCCCCAAGGTCATGGAACTATTAAGTCTCTGAGATATGTTTCAAACTCAAGTCTTCCTATTTCTAAGTCCAGCACTTTACCCATTATCTAATCTTGATGCCTTAATGTCCAGATGGCTTTCCCTGGGTGTCTGTATTTAAGTTCCCTGGAGAAAGTCTCATACTGCACTAAAAGTTGCCTGAGATTTTAAGTCAGGCATTTGCCAAGGGACTGGGTAATTACTACTTGCAGAATTGGCAGTATTTGTGACTTTTGATTCTTTTCCTTTCCTATCATATTTATAGGCAGTCAGCAATAATGGGCTTCTGATACCAGGGCTCTTTCCATTATGCTGTAACACCTTTTATGATAAAGAAACAATGTGACTTTAGAATTATGAATCACTGCGTTCATTTTCTGTTCCCATTCCTACATTCTGAATGATTTGAGAGCCCCTTGCCTTCTGCATTCCTTGATTTCCTTTCTGTTTATCCATGAATGAACCCTAACAAAAAATAACAGAAATGGGAGATGGGAAGGGAAGGGAAGGGAAGGGAAGGGAAGGGAAGGGAAGGGAAGGGAAGGGAAGGGAAGGGAAGGGAAGGGAAGGGAAGGGAAGGGAAGGGAAGGGAAGGGAAGGGAAGGGAAGGGAAGGGAAGGGAAGGGAAGGGAAGGGAAGGGAAGGGAAGGGAAGGGAAGGGAGGGAAGGGAAGGGAAGGGAAGGGAAGAATGGAAGGGAAGGGAAGGGAAGAAGGGAAGGGAAGGGAAGGGAAGGGAAGAAGGGAAGGGAAGGGAAGAAGGGAAGAAGGGAAGGGAAGGGAAGGGAAGGGAAGGGAAGGGAAGGGAAGGGAAGGGAAGGGAAGGGAAGGGAAGGGAAGGGAAGGGAAAGGAAGGGAAGGGAAGGGAAGGGAAGGGAAGGGAAGGGAAGGGAAGGGAAGGGAAGGGCTTAGAAGTAAGCTGATGTAAAAAAAAGTAATGAGAAATTAGAGTTAAAGCTAAAACATATTTAAAACATTTCTGATTCATCATCTGATGCCTTGATTCCTGGCTATCTTTCAGTTCCTCAGTTTGTATTCCTATTTGAGCTTCTAAATGACCTGAAGAAGAATTGGAGAAAAAACCCTACTAAGGGCTCCTTGTTATTAAGATAAGTTAATTTTCAACTCTATTTTGAACTTTGAATATAGCCTAAATACAACTTTCCAGAGCTAAAGTAATAGCTGCAAAGATGACTCCAGGCTGTGTATCCTTGCCATTACTGTGCAAACAAATGTCAATGGCAGCATCAAGAGTTCATGTGATCCAAAAGAAAAACAACTTCTTGATCATGTGGTTTGATGGGGATATGATTGGGAAAGTAGACTCTAAACAATCACCCAAGTGCAAATATAAATAATATGGAAATAGTTCTTGATACATGTAAAACCCAGTGGAATTGCTCATTGGCTTCAGGAGGGGGTGGGAGGAGGGGAGGGAAAAACATGAATCATGGAATCATGGGAAAATATTCTAAATTAATTAAATAAACAAACTTAAAAATATTTTTTAAAAGTTTATGTGATCCCTTCATTCATTCCAAGTGCTTGATCTTTAAGAAAAAAAGAAGAGGGAAAAGATGCTAAGTTATGGTAAGACAAGATACACCTTGCTGTAGGTTCTTGGACAAATTATAGGATATTCCTGAGCTTCAGTCCTTCAATATGTCAATTTGTTATTGCCCTTCAGACTCTAAGAGAACCAAAATACCCACTATGTTAGGTCCAATCATGACTTATCAAACCAACATGAGCTTAGAAGGCCCTACCATAAGTCAGCCATAAATAGCCTATATGAATATTTGGGATGAAGATGTCTCTAAATTTGCACATTTCGCATTTCTTTTAAGCTACTGCACTTCTGCTTTGCTCATAGTGCACAGTGCTTTTTTCAATATATAGAGGCAGGAGTAGCAAGAACTGTGTTTTAAGATTAATAATCTTATGAAATTAAAAAGAAGAGTTTCTGTAGAATCTTAAAATGCCTTATCTAACTATTGAAATAAGAATTAATATTTTGGAATTTGGTTCATTTGATACAACTCCCATGGGGGAATAAAAAAGAAAACAAAAGATAATCATTTTATTGGGGACTGTTCTTTGTTAGGAAAGAGATAGGAGAGGAAGCAAAGGCAACGTTTTTTCATTTGTGTCTGGTTCTTCATACTGAAAGTTCTAGAAACATAGACCATATTCACTGAGTATCCCCCAATCCCTAAAAATCTCCTTCCAAAATAAAAATCCAGAGATGAGCCTAGCTGTCCAAGACATAGGTACATTATACTGGACAGATTACAGAATTTGAGAGAGAGAAGGGTCCTTGGTAGCTATCTAGTTCAACAGACAAAAGGAATCCCAGACATAACAGATCTAGTGAGTGGTCAGCTAGCTTCTACTTCAAGAATTCTGAAGGGGAGGAAGCACCAATTCCCAGGGCACCCCATTCTACCTTTGGACCCCAGATCTCACTAAAATAGATAGCTTTTTCTGATATCAGCTGAAATTTTCCTCTGGAACTTCTACCAAGGTTCTCACCTCCAGAGACAAAGAAAGCAAAGCAAATCCCTCCTCCCCAAGGCAGCCCTTCAGATTTTAGGGCCAATTATCATGTTTCCCTTGAGTCTTCTCTTCTTCAAACTAAACATCCATAGTTTCTTTGACTAAAACTCATTTGACGTGTGCTCAAAGCTCTTCATCTTATGATGGTTGTCTCGCTTACTAATGCCCTACAGCATGGTGACCAGAACTGTATAAACTTTTCCAGAAAGGGTATCAACAAGACCACATGACTGCAGTGACATTCTGGCTTCCCTGGTTGTGGGTACTAGCCTGATCTAATGCAACCTAATGTAATATTAGTGACTAAAACAAGATGTTGACTCTCATATTGAACTTGGAGTTCATTTAAACTAAAATCACTAGTTTTTACACCCGAACTCCTATTTAGACATGTCTTACCAGTCTTATACTTGTGAATTGGCTTTTTTTCTGAACCCATGTGTTATATTTATATTGAATAATTTAGAATATTGTTTCATTCAAGTTTGTTGAAACCTTTGGATATTAACTCTGTCATTCAACGTTTTACCTCTCCCTCTTAGTTTTGTGTCACCTGTAGACTTCATAAGTATCTCATATAGGCTTTCAATTAAGTCATTTATTAATTAAATAGCACAGAACCAAGAACAGATCACTGAATGCTATATTAGTAACTTTCTTCCAAGCTGACCTCAACCTTTTAAAGGATTATACTTTGGGTCAAATAGCTAACCAGTTCTGAATCTATGTAGCTGTAATACCATCTAGCCAATCTCTTCTTGTGCAAAAAAATAACCTGATGGAATCTGGAAAAAAATTAGATAAACTATGTTTATAGGATTCCCCAAACTACCAGTCTAATAACATTGTCAAGTAAGGAAGTGATCATGAATTTGATAGAGCCAATCAGGCTCCTATTGATCACTGTTTCCATTTCTAAATGTTCATAAACTATCACTTTAATAGTATATTTTAGAATTTTGCTAGAAAAAATGAAATCAATTTCAGCTATTTTTTTAAAAATCCTTACCTTTCATATAGAATCAATACTGTATATTGATTCCAAGGCAGAAGAGTGGTAAGGGCTAACAATAGGGGTCAAATGACTTGCACAGCATCACAAAGCTAGAAAGTATCTGAGGTCACATTTGAACCCAGGACTTCCCTTCTTTAAGCCTGGCTCTCAATCCACTGAACCACCTAACTGACCCCTCAGCTGCTTATAGTTTACAGACTCCAATGTCTTCTCTGACTCTGTCTCTGTCTCTCTCTGTCTCTCTGTCTCTGTGTCTCTGTGTCTCTGTCTCTGTGTCTCTGTGTCTCTGTCTCTGTCTCTCTCTGTCTCTGTCTCTGTCTCTGTTTCTCTCTCTCTCTCTCTCTCTCTCTCTCTTTAATGAAGATATTTGTCTTTTTCTAGTCCAGCAGCTCTTCCCTTAATCTCTTAATAGCTCACATTTTGTTCAGTGGTTCAACAACAGTACCCTTAAATGTCCTTTGCCTGAGTCTGAACCCCAAAAGAACAGCTAGCTCCTTTCTTACCTTATCTTTACCTATCTTGATTTCTTATTTCCTATTAACTTTGTTCTAGTCTCTTCCATCCAAAGACCCTTCTCCTTAACAGAAAAAAAAACACTTAGATATTTTTGCCTCCTGTCTTTTATTTATAATCACCAATCACTATCAATAAATAAAGTGCTTAGTAGATTCCAGGCACTGAGCTAAGCTGTAGGGATACAAAAAAGGTAAAAAGACAATCCCTGCTCTCAAGGAGCTCATAATCTAATAGAGGAAAAAACACACAAACCTATATATACAAACAATCTCTGTACAGGATAAAAAAGTAATTACAGAGGGAAGGCACTAGTATTAAGAGAGCTTCCTGTAAAATAAATGACTTTCCTTGGGACTTAAAAGAAGCTAGGGAGGTCAATAGGCAGAGCTGAGGAAGAAGAGCATTTCAGTCATGGGGGAAGCCAGAAAAAAAATGTCTATCTGAATACATGGAAGGGAGTAGGGTATAAGAAGTCTGGAAAATCAGGAAGAATCTAGATTATGAAGGACTTTGAATGCCAAACGGAGGATTTTGTATTTAATCCTGGAGGTAAAGGGAGACACTGGAGTTTATTGAATAGGGTGATGAGATGGTAAGACCTAAAATTTAAGAAAATTACTGTAGTGGTTGAATGGAAGATGAATTAGAGTGAAGAGAAACTTGAAACAGCTGACCCACCAGCAGTCTATTTCAATAGTCCAGGCATGAGGTGATAAGAGCCTGCATTAAAGTCATGACAGTATCAGAAGAGAGAAGGGGAGTGTATTTAAGAGATGTTACAAAGATGAAATCAAAAGGCCTTGGCAACAGATTGCATGTCGGGTGTAAAACAGAGAGAAGTCAAAGATAACTCTCAGGAGTTAAGAGCCTGAGAGACTGAGAAAATGGTGTTGCTTTCCATAGGAATAGGGAAGGTAAGAAGAAGAAGATACAGAGGGAGAGATAATAAGTTCCATTTTGGATAATTTGAGTTTAAAATGTTCACTAGATATCCAGTTTGAGGCGTCCGATAGGCAGTTAAAGATGTCATTAGAGGTCAGCAAAGAGATTAGGGCAGGACAGGGAGATTTTAAATTATCATCTTAAAGATGTTCATTTAATCCAAGGGAGCCATGAAAGCCCAATCAAGTGAAGTTGGTTGGTTGGTTGTTGTCTTTCATACTCAAAGAGAAAGAAAATTACATTGCAGTGTGTTCAACTGTGATTGTTCAGACAAGCCTGGAAAGTTCTACCACAAGTTGGACACAAATAATCTATATGAACATTTGGATGGAAATGTCTTTAAATGATCACATCTCATTTTCTTTTGAGCTACCTCATTTCTGTTTTTCTCATAGAACATAGTACCTTCTTTGATGTAGGCACACTATGCTTGACATCTTTGTACCAGTGTCTCTCATGTCTCACAGTCAATACCAGAGTTCCTCGGGGAGAACTTTAGAGCATCCTTGTATCACTTCATCTGAGAGCTTGCCTGATGAGAGTTCTCTGTAAAATAATCTTTTTAGGCAAACATATGTTTCACATTTGAACAACATGGCCAGCCCATTGGAGTTATACTCTCTGCAGTAGAGTTTGAATACTTGGCAATTCAGCTCTAGAAAGGACCTTAGTGTCTGGTGCCTTGTCCTGCCAGGTAATCTTCCCAATATTCTTAGGACATGTCAAATAGAAGCCATACAATTTCCTAGCAGGTCACTAGCATACTGTCCAGCTTTCACAAGCATACAACAAGGCCATCACAATAGCTCTTTAGGCCTTCAGCTTTTAGGCAATCTCTTTTCCCCCACACTTTCCTTGGAAGTCTCCTAAACACTAAGCTACCTCGGGCAATGCATGCATCAACTTACTCATCTCTGGACAGCCCTGGAAAGTATATTGCCAACATAAATAAACTTATCCACAGCATTCAGAATTTCCCCATTTGCTATAACTGATGGTTTTCATATATGTATGGTGTAGTGATGGCTGGTGGAGAATCTGTTTTCTTGGTGTTAATTGTCAGGCCACAATGAACACAAACGGCAAAGAATGGATCCATGCTCTGTTGCATTTCAGTCTCATAGCCTACAATGAATGCACAATCATCTTTGAACAAAAAGTCACGCACCAACTTTCCCTCCACTTTAGTCTTGGATTAAAGCCCCTTCAAGTTAAATAACTTAGTCAGTATGGATCTTAATACTATTTTTGTCCTTAGTGAAAGTGTCTGACAATATGGCGAAAACAACATTCTAAAGAACATGGGAGCAAGCACACAGCCTTGTTTCTCTCTATTGGTGACTGGGAAAGCATGACAGCATTATCCATTATCCATGTTCAAGCATGTTGTTGTGAACTTTTGGCAGGCAAGTTTTGCCATGGTCTTCCACAAGCCCTCATAGTATCAAAAGCCTTAGTCAGATTGATGAAAATCACCATTAACAAGTATCTAATGCCAGATTTAAAATCAGATTATTGTGACTCTAGACCCAGAACGTTATCCTCTAACCAACTAATTGCCTCCATATGTTTACTAGACAAGGGTTTACCTTGGGAATGATGAAATTCCTTTGGGATCAAAGATGGCACATATGGAATCAATCACTCTACTGATTTCTGCCTCTATGTACCCCAATTCTGCCTATGACATCTTCCCTCCTCCCTGGGGAAGGAGACCAATCTTTATTAATAATTAACTGCACATAATAGGAAGGGGGTGGTAGGAGGTAGTATGTGATTAACCTAATATATATCCTCCAGTTGACAGTAGAAACAAGCAAATCTCTTGGCTCATGGCTCTAGGCAGAGAAATTTAAATCCTCTTCTAGATTTCAAATAGTAACATAAAGCCATTAAAAAAAAAAAGGATGCTCTCCTAATTACTTCTGAGATGCTTAGTGTCAAATCAAGTCAAATCATTTATTGTCTACTATGTCAGGCACTGTGATAAGCATGGGTTGTGTATTTATATAAAAACATATTAGGGAGTAATAGAGGATAGTCTCTCTGCATAAAATTCTTAAGATGATGGGGTAGATTTTCAGAACAATTTCCAGATCAGAATAAGTAGGGTAATATCTAAATGGTGTTCTTACCCCAGACTCAGTCCTTACCAAAAACCTGACATCTTATCATAATTGAGTGCCCCACGTATTGCAAAAGGACACAAGATAATCTGGACCACCTTCTTGCTAATCTGCATAATGATTAAGACAAAGACCCATTCACATTAGAGACGTTTCTATGGATTTGCAGGCAATATAGCTTCATCTTCCCCGACTGTGTTGGGGACTTAGTATATTTGACTTCTCCTACAAATAAACCAAACTACCTAAGATGGCAGCCAGTCTATTTATCTACTGGTTAGCAAAATAGTCTCTCATTTGCCTTCAATGTCCCATCTGCTGCTGACCCCATGAGACACTAAGTATAAACACTTGCAATATGTTTCACCTCTTTTCCTTGTCTTTAAAAGGCTGTCTTAATTATGCTGCTGGGTAGGTCTGGCAGGACTTATCAGAGTTTCATCTCTGTTAGCAAGGCTTTTGAGGATCCAGGATCACCTCTGAGCAAATTATAAGCTATAAGAGGAGGACTTTAGTGTATGTTCACCCTCTGTTCCCTGAGGACCAAAGATATAGAGTTATCACAGGATGGGTGGAGCTTTGTCACATAATGTCTAATGATGCCTACATCAGGTTGAAAAAAGAAACTGTTAAATTTTTTGTGTTCATTTGTAATTGATAAATAATAAAATATAAAGAAAATATAAAAAGAAATAATGAGATCTGGTATTCTATAACTGGATCTTATGACATTTCAGTTTTCTGACCTCCCCTACACTCCTAACCAAATGCAGTCCATGAATATAACCTCCTGGTCTCTTATCAACCTACACAGACATGAAGTAACCTCAGGGTCTTGTCAACATGGCATCCCAGTCATAGGATTTGTCTTTTGCCCAGTTCTCAAGGAGGATACTATTCCCCCTCCTAGCATGACTATATCCAAGATCAGGTTGTGCTTCGTGCCATTGCGGCCCCTCAAGAAAAACTTTTTTTGTGTGTGTGCTAGCTGAAAAAGACCTTGCCCAGATGGATCAAGTTCAGAGAACCTAAGGAGTTTCCTCAATTTCCTCTAATTGAGTTAATTAAGCAGTTTCCAAGGCTTTCAATTCAGTGTTTCTTTTCTGTCACCATGTAAAACTGAAATGCCATAAGATCCAAATATAGAATCTCATTATTTATATAGACCTATATGTAGACCTATATATATATTATATAGACCTATATATATATATTATATATATATTATATAGACCTCATTATTTCTTTTTTATTTTATTAATTCTCAATTACAAATGAACAAAAATGTTTAACATTTGTTTTTAAATGTTGAGTTCTATATTTTCTCTCTCTCCTTGAAGAAGCAAGCAATTTGATATGGATTATACATTTGCAATCATGCAAAAACATTTCCATATTAGTCATGTTGCAAAAGAAAAACAGATCTCATTATTTCAAAGAAGAGTTCTTTATGAAATCCTGCTCACTTCAAAACACACATACACACACACACACACACACACACACACACACACACACACACACCCTTCTTCCCAATCCCCCAATTAGAAAGAAATTGGAAAAACAAAGGAAGAACACAATAAAATAGACCCTAGAGAAATAAGATGAAAATGATGAGAACATGGTGAAGCGAGGGAATAGAGAGAATTTCTTTTTCTTTGCAAAAAATGAAGTAAAATAAGTCCAGATGGGAGAAACATACTCATAATACTGCATCTTTTATGACAATCATATCACTCACTATAGTCCTCCTCCCTACTATTCTGCCCCATTCCCTGCCCCCCACACAAACCTGGAACTAATAGTTTCACTCTTGGTACAAAACATCCACCATTCCCAAGTGAAATAGTCCAACAGAGACCCAAGTTAGTTATAGAATGTGTTGGAAGGGGAGAAAATTAAATGGACTAAAACCCTTTTCAGCTCTCCTTTCTCTTGTTCTTTGACCCTTCTCCTCTTCGTGGCCAGTCAGTGTCTAGCACTGGAGTGGAGTAAGCTTCCTGCCACTAGAGCTCTTCAAACAGGAGGTGGGGGATCCCTTGTGGGGGTGTGGTACAGGGTATCCTTGCTCAAGTAACAACCAGATTAGATCAGTTCTGGGTGTCCTTTCCAATGATAAGAAGTTATGGTTCTAGATCTTTGGAAATCATGAACCTTAAGGAGTGGGTGGAGAAAAACCTGCATATGATTTACTTATCAATGGTTCATAAGACTAGTGGGAAGAAGGAAACATAGAACAGTGGAAAGAATACTGGACCCAAAGTCCAGAGGTCAAAATTCTTATTTAAACTCTTCCATCAAGTAGCTGTTGTGACCCTAGGTTGGGCCTCAATTTCCTCATCCTCTCAGTGAGTAAATTGGGGCAGACAATTTACAATTTTACCTTTGGTGATCTAATACAGTAAATGGATCTGACATTATAAGACCTTGGTTCAACTCTTGGTTCTATTTACTAACTTTGTGATCCTAGACAAGATATTTATCCTCTCTTGTAGCCTTTTACCTATTTTTATATAAAATGGGGATTATAATGCCTACAGTTCTTATCTGGTAGGGTTACCTGTAGAATCAAAGGAGCATATTTATCAAGTACTTTCCAAATGTTAAATTGCTATGTAAGCATCAACCACTGTGATTCTCATTCTTGAACAAAACCATAGTGTGCCCTTAATTGTTTCATATTTATGAACTGCATGCCACCAACTGTGTACTTTTCAGAAAATGCCAAGAGTATGCTCTCTACTCTCTAAATACCTACTACCTTGGGGAAGGGAAGAGGATAAGCATTTATACAGCATCTATTTAATGTGGCAGGTATCTTACTAAGTGCTTTACAAATATCTAATTTGATCCTCACAACCACCCTGTAAGAGAGGGGCTGTTATAATCTCAATGTTATAGTTGAGAAAACAGACAATCCAAAGTTAAGTGCCTTTCCCAGGGTCACACAGCTAGTAAGTATCTGAACCCCAGATTTGAACTAAGGTTTTCCTGACTCCAAACTCAGTGCTCTATTCACTGTGCTACTAGATGCCTCATAAAGACAAGATGTTGAGAAGAAAACACTGTGTAAATCTTACATTATGGAAATATGATGCAGTAGGAAAAAAGCATGGGATTCCCAGGTACCAGGAAACAAGGTGCTAGGAGGGCTCAAAGGCAGGTGGTTTCATTTTTATGTTTGTCATTAGATAGAGTTTTTGACCCTCAAAAGGCAAAAGTAAGGTCCACAGAGCTCTTTCTGTCTTTTGTTTTGCTTATCACATTAAGTAATTGGGCAGTTTTTAAACATTCTTTATTAACATTCTTCAGTAACATTCAGTAACATTCTTCAGCATAAATGGGTCACCAGTATTCTTATTCTCTTTGGAGTCACTAGTCCAAAACCTATCCCTTAAATCTGCAGATGCTTAATGGAAAGTCTGCCTTTATTGGGAAGCATGAGAAGAAGAATGTACAAACACGGAGGGAAGGTAGGAAAGCGGGAATTAGATTCTTATTTGAAATGGACAAAAAAAGAAGTTGAAGCATGGGTATACAAATGGTTTGGTGTAAAAATAAATCAAATTCAGCAGGGAAACAGCAGGAATAGGGAAAAGGTGTCATTAAGATCTGGAGGATAATATCAGGAAGGAAATGGTCACTAGAAAAACAAACTTCTAGATTCTGAAAGAAAGAGAGGAACGGGAGAAAAAAGGGAATGGACAGAAATCTGAGCGGCAAAGGCATAGAATGAGACTTCCCTCTGGAAAGGCTGCCTATACTACCACCCTAGTCATGTAAAGAATTTCAGACTTTGTTCAGTCTTGCTCTTTCACATATCCTATACTTCAAGAGACATATTGGTGATACAGTGGATAGAGTGCCTGGAAGACTCAACCACATATCCTATACTGCCTAAGGAAAAAAGAGAGATATTTCACTTTTTGTTGCCTTTATGCAACTCATTGGATATAATATACTATATAGCTTTAAGGCACTCTATAAATGTTAGTAGTTATTATTATCGACTTTTCATTCTCATCATTTATCACTTCCATATTAACCTTATCATCATCATCATGTAGTTTTTTCCAATAACATTAAACCCATTCAGATAAATGGAGGCAATAATATATTGAAGTCAGAATTTTACTTTACAAAAAAATTATTTAAGATTCAGTCCCTAGGCTCCTGGTGAATGGTACCTCTCAGCAGAAAGTTGATGGACTCAAGGTGCTAAGTGGAGCATACATTATTAGGCATGACCAATGTGCTGATAGATTTTATTTAATTGTATATCCTCATTACAGAGGAATATTCTCCTTTGAGGAGGGATATTAGGAAGACACATTGATGTAAAAACCAATTTTTTTAAAAAGCAGATAAAGTCATACAACCTGAAAGATGGCAGACTTGTCATTTTAGCCAATTTTTTACACTCCTACAGTATCACCAAAAAAAGGAATTATGTATAAGATCTACATCCTAGCTACATCCTAGAAAAAGAGGAAAGAATTTCCAATGAGCTAAGAAACTTTTATGAATTAATATTGAGAGCAAAATTGATGTTTTAATTCATTTTAAATTTAATTTAATTTTAAAATGAAAAATCTAAATAAAAAAATTAAAGTGAATTAAAACAGGAAGAAAAAAACTGGCTCTGAAGGCAAAAGCTCTTGGTTCAAATTTCATCTCCAACATTCACCATTTGTGTTACATTGGGCAAGTCACTTGACTACCATAGCCTTAGTTTCCTCATCTGTAAAATAAGGGGATTGGAGGAAATGACTTCTGAGGTTCCTTCCATCTCTAAACCTATGATACTATTATATTACTGAGTGCTCATTCAGTGCCCTTTGTCCAAGAACAAGAAACAAACTAGGCTTGTGGAGGGTCCAACCCTAGAGTAGACTCAGCCTTGCTACTATATTGAATATGTACTCCTACACACACCTCTTTCCCAATCCCATAAGAAGTAGCAGATACTTCCTATCTACCTGACAGAAAAGAGAAGCCAGAAGACAGAAAAGAGAAGTAGAGAGAATCAGGAAGAATATCAATAAGGATTGCTACAAAAGGCCTGAAGGAAATGGAATTAAACCCAGCTGTATTAGTCCTTTCCCTCCAGAGATTACTCAGAGAAGCCTTATAATCTAGTTTAGGGATTCTGTCCATCAGTAAAGGAAGAGGCCAAAAATAAAAATAATGGTTGGGGGATTTTTAAAAGACTAAACACTTAAGCTATAAAAAGAAGAATCTTTAATAAAATCTCAGCATACAAGCAGGTAAATCAATAGAAATAATCATAAAAAGAGAGGAATGAACAAAACTCAAAGACAAGTTTATCTTAGCAAATATTATATCATATGGTAAGGTCAACCACAAATACCTGATGAAAGAAAATTCTATGGAGTCTACAGAAAGCATAGATGAACAACAAGAAACTATTAAATCATTCAAAGGAGAAATAAAAAAATCTATAAAACAAAAATTAGGAATTATATATCAAAAAATAGAATTCTCAATATGGAATTTTTTTAGACATCATTAATAGATTAGGGAGAAAAAATGAACCCATGATGGATAATCTCCAAATAAGTGCAAGATCGAAAGATTTGGAACACAAAAAATGAAGAGGAAGAGATAGCCAGGGCATACATATTGCATTTTGTTATCCATTTTGATCTTCATTCTAACAAGCAAATGGTCTGTCTATTCACAGATAATTCATTTTGAAATGACTACCAATTTAGACTTCCAATTTTCTGGCTGTTAAGATACCATCAGAGTCCTTTTTTGTGTCATGTTTTTTTACTGTGTATGATGTTCAATGTCTCCCAACTCTTTTCCTAATATAAGCACTCATGATATATAGGTAGGAAGATTCAGTGTAGTTTGCAAACTTTTGGCTTCTTAGCTCCCTTAATTCTTCTGAGCCATATATTTCAACAATTTCTACCATACTTCCAGTGCCCTTTTTGGTTCTGAAATCATTACACATTAAAATATTTGTTTAATTTAGAAGGTTTCACAAGATTCTCTTTCCCCAGGGTTCTTTTTTTACATTTTAATATTTTTTCAATTATATGTGAAAACAATTTTTATGATTTTGAGTTCCAAATTCTCTCTCATCCTCCCTCCCAAACCCCTTCATTGGGAAGGCAACCAATTTGATAAAAGTTATAAATATGTGGTAATGCAAAACATATTTCCCTATTACTCATGTTTTGAAAGAAAACTGACCAAAAAAAAAAAACAAGAAAAATAAAGTAAAAAACAACAACAGTATGCTTTGATCTGCTTTGAGATTCCATCAGTTCTTTTTGCTGGAGGTGGATAGAATTTTTTGTCATAACTCCTTCAGAATTGGCTTGGATCTTTGTATTACTAAGAATAGCTGTCATTCACAATTGATCATTATACAATATTGCTGTTACTGTGCACAAATCCTACAGATTCTGATCACTTCACTTTTTATCAGTTCATGTGAGTCTTCCTAGGTTTTTTGAAACCATCCTGATCATTATTTCTGGAACAATATTCCATTACAATCATAGTCATTCCCCAATTGACAGCCATCCCTTCAATCTTCAATTTTTAGTCACCAAAAAAAAAAATAGCTAGTGTATATATATATATGTATATATATATATATATATATATACACACACACATATATATTTACACACACACACACATATATATATATATATATATATATTTGCATTAAAGATTTTTTTTTATCTCTTAGATACAGACCTAGTAGTGTTGTTGCTAGGTAAAGGGGTATGCAGCTTTATACCCCTTTGACTATAAAAGGCAGTGTCCCCTCAGACTCTTAAGTTTCTCTATCTGCAAATGTTCTGCAACAGATGTTGGGTTTGCATATAACTTGAAATTAACTTTATAATGGCATTTTTGCTTATAATTATTTAAAGGTAAAATGAATAAGTACCCCAAGAAATTAAGTTTCTTCTCAACTTTAGGCACATGATAAGACTAACTTCTGCCAACGCCTTCATTTGTCTATTCAAGGGAACCTGTGAGCCTCTTACATTTAGTCACAGTTTCCTTTTGACTCTTTCTCTCATTTATAGGTAGAGCATCCATTTATCTATAGGATGAGAAGCTCACATTTAAGAGTACAAGTCCATAAGTTGGTTTTTATAGATGGTATTAAAACTTTTGATTGTTAGTACTCTCTGCCCCCCTCCCTTTTTTTAACTAACATCCCAACAGAAAATCAAGGGAACTGGACAGGATTAGGAGACATTTTACATTTGTCCTTGTTCATAGGCTGGGCAGCCAGATGATGATAAGTTTTTCAATATTTAGCCAGGCTAATCCTCAGAAAAAAAGAGACAGTCTGTCACTGGAACTTTACAATTTGTATTATAATTTTCTGTATCTGTCATATCTCCCCTACTCAGTCGATAGCTCCTCTGAGAGCAGAAAATATATAATACTTCCTCTGAGTATTTCTCTCATTGCCCAACACAATGACTATTTCATAGTTGGTGAGTAATAAGTTTTTATTGAATTAAAATTCTAAAAGTAGGGACCACCTGCAGTCCTATCCACTCTCTGGTATCCCACGACACTTATACAGTTTTTCATATGAGTACAGGCTGTATCATCATTCTCTAGCTGCAAATCATAGAGCACTATGATATTCGAAGCATAAAAAATGAATATTATTCAGAGGACAATGGGGGAGTGCAAGATGGGTGCAGACAACATTTAATAAACAAGTAACAGCAAAGGAGAACTGGAGTAAAGTACTTTGTCAAAGAAATACATAATAGAAAAATAAGATAGGTTGCTCCTGTGGTGAAAGTAAAGGAAAATTGATGGACAGCTCTTGAGCTCCACATATAGCCTCATAATGTCAAGAGAAATTGAAGAAGGTTCATAATGAATTGGGTGGACTCCCTGAAGAGGATTCCTGAGAGAGGACATGAACAGGATGATCAGGCATGGGTGGGTTACTATCTGCATTGTTGGGAGGAACAACACCATTTGAGTATAAAATAAGACTTTGGCTGATTAGTTCAGAGTGCTAAGGTAGGCCAGGGTCAGAGAGTTAACTTTCCTTTTTTACTGACACAGATCACAATAAGGTAACTTTAACCCAGCCATCCAGAAAATCACAATCATTGGTCACAAAAATATCAGGGCAAGAAAAAAATTGTTGAATATATCTAAATTCATCACCCTACTTGAAAAACCACCTCAAGTATATACCTCACTGAGAATGAGTTGGTCAAATCAATACTCCTAAGAATATATATGGTTTGCATATAGATATACATATAAGATTACAGAATCATAGGATCTCGGAGTTGGAGGGGATCTCAGACTGACCTATACCTAAGTGGGAATCCCTGTCTATAACGTACCCGTCAAATAGTCATCCACACTGCTGCCAAAGAGAGTTTACTTAAGCACAGATCTGACCAGGCCACTTCCCTACTCCACAAATTCTAGTGCTTTCCTATAGCATCCAGAATCAAATATCTCTGTTTAGGTGGTAGAGCCTTTCACAGACTTGGTCTAACCTATCTTTCCAGCCTCATTGGGCATTACTCCCCATCCTGCACTCTATGATTCCAACCAAACTGGCCTTCTCTCTATTCCTCACACAGGAATTAGCACAGTGTCTGGCACAGAATAGGCACTTCTATTAAATACTTTGTTGATTGGTGGATTGAAGATCTCCTTTGTTGGAGAAACTCATTGGAGAAACCTTCCAAAACCAACATTTATCTTTGGGATAGCTTTTATTGTCAGGAAGGACATCTTGTCCTAAAACAGAAATCCTTCTGCAGTGTCTACCAGTTGATCCCAATTCATAGGATTTTGAGCTAGAAGTAACTTTAGAGGTCAGAAAATCAGAGGACCTTGGAGGACAGAAAGATGGCGATCTGTGTAAAGTCACAGAAAAGTATTAGAATCACAATTTGAACTCAGATCCTATGACTCCAAAAACAAAGCCCTCTTTCTCCTGATTCTTCATATGGGCCAAGTAAAATCAGACTAATTCTCCTGCGTGGTCTCCCTTCACACCCTGTTCCCACCTTCCCTTTACCACTTAGTTTATTCCACAAAGAGCGCAGGGACTAGAAGGTTTGCCTAGATAAAATGGAGACCATGATAGCACTGAATCGTACAGGACTATTGTGAAGATGAGATGAGATAATTTATGTAAAACACTCAGCAAACTTTCAATTGCTATATAAATGCTAGCTATTATTATTACTCCCACAATCTCCACCTGTTAAACCACACCCCAGGAGTTCCAACACAGAGCCGCTCCACCCCAAAAGTTACTTGCAAAATATCCCTACTCCCTGGTCCTCTCCAGCCATCTCTGCTGGTCCCTGATTATTTGTCCTTTTCCCTTCTCTCTGTGGTGAGTTCGTTCCCATTCTTCCTAACTTTTCACAGAAGCTAACAAAAACTCTTGCGATCTGACCCTGGAAACTTGACTTAAGGAAGAAGCAGTTCTGAATGAGATGGGGGCTGGGCTGGGAGACAAGAATGAGAAGAAGGACCCAAAGAGGTTGCTGAAGAGAAAAACATTTTTGGCAACCCCCCACCTCCTCCACCCCTCCATTTCTTCGGCATCTGTAAGGTTTCCCTAGGCAACATCCCAGCTGTCCCACACTCGGGCGAGATCTGCTCTGTGTGCCCTGAATTAAAAAAGCCAAATGCCAAACTCCAGAACAAAAAGACTGTCTGCTGAGGCCCCCCAGTGAATGTCCTCCTTGTGAAGCTAAGAAGAGGAGGAGGAGAGAGACGGAGAACTGAAGAGGGGCGTGGGGAAGGGACAGTAGTCCATGCCATAGGGGTTGAGTTCGTGTCTGGCTGTAGTCAGGAAGGAAATACCCCGAGGCAGCGAGCCTTGAAGCCCAGACAGCTTGGGGCTTCCAGTCTGAGGATAGGTCTGCCCAGAATGCCCCTTCCCTGACCTCTCAGGGCGGGAGAAGAAGTCGGGGCGGGGGAAAAGGGGGTGGCAGAGAAGAAGGTTGATGTGAAGCAAAGGGGAGCGGCTGATCTCTGCCTCCCCATGCTCAGAATCTCTTCCACCAGAGAACCTCGAGCTTCAACGCCCCTGGTAAGTGAGGGGCTGCAGGGAATTGGGGGGGGGGGCAGCAAGCACCCTGCTGTGACTCAAGTATATACCCGCACCCACCCACCCACCCTCGCCTCACACTGCAGGGAGGCGGGGCAGCCAGCGTGGCATAGGGATGGGGCGGGGACTCTGGAGGAGGAAGGAGTAAGTGCTTTCCAAAGCCCTGCTAAGAGCCACGCTTCGGGGGCCCCGACTGGGCTGCAGCTTCCCTGCGCAAAAGAGGAGGTGACCTCCAGACAGTTCTACTACTGAGGCAGGGCAGCTAGCTGCTGAGTTATGGCCAGCTCTGCCAAGGCAGGCAGGAAAAGCAGTTGAAACCTGAGACGTGCTTGCTTGTGTGTATGTGTGCGCCCCAGAGTGCTTCCCTCTCATCTATGTACTGGTGTCTGCAATGTCCTTGTCTGTTTGGGCTTTATGTCATTGTGACCCTTCCATCTTATACCTTCCTTTCAACTCTGAATCTGTGGGGTTTTGTAACTTAAAAGAATCTCTCTCTCTCTCTCTCTCTCTCTCTCTCTCTCTCTCTCTCTCTCTCTCTCTCTCTCTCTCTCTCTCTCTCTCTCTCTCTCTCTTCCTCCCCTCTCCTGCCCATCTCTCCCCTCCTCCTTTTCTGTTGTCTCTGTCACTCTGTCACTCTCTTTAATCTTTAGAAATGATGGCCTGGACTTAAATCCTAATTATAATTCTACTACTTTCTGCCTGTGTGATCTTTGGCAAGTATTTACCTTCTCTGGAGTTCTGTTTCCTCATTTATTAAATGAAAAGTTTAACCTAATTTCTAAAGCCCCTTATAATTCTGATCCTGGACAGAAGCACTATAAGCCACAATAATTCCCTTTTGTACAGTAACGCAGCACAGCGCTCTAAATAAAATAGCATTAAATTGACAGAAAATGTAACTATGGGCATGATTGTCTGCGAATGATGCAGAACTGCACATGCATATGTGTATATGTAAGTTTGGTTGTCTATAGAGTGGCATGGTGAAAAAGTTATTGACTGGGAAAAATCAGAGGATCTGGACTCAAGCCCTACTTCTGACCATTATTATCCTATAATTACTTTTATGACACTGGGCAAGACACTGAACCTCCCTAGACCTCAGTTTCTTCTTCTGTCAAATGAGGGGCTTGAACTAGATAGATGGTCCAGCTGTCATTCTGTGATCCTGCTTGCATATTCTGAGCTCTGGGGCCACTTGTATCAGGAGCTAAGAAGCACATTGTTGCACGTATTTCTATATTGCAATCTGGCCAAAGCTTTTGCAGTGTAATTACAGCTTGTTAATTGATTGATCAATTCTGTAAAACTCTGAATGAAGCAATGGGAGTTCTGGGGTTTATTTCTATGATTTACTTGTATGAACCTACTGGAATACAGTTATAGGGAAGACAACCTGAGTTGTGCATAGCAGGGTAGCCTGTGTGTTTGTTTGCATGTGATGTGTCCATTGGGTATGTTATCTCTACGTGTGTGGTTTCTATGATGTTACAGAGGCGCCTACCATGTGCTGTGCGTAGCCCATGTTACTCTCTAGGGTCCAATGTGTAGGTGTTTGGTCTAAGGAAAGTGATATTTGATCTGGGGTATGAAATGTTTGGATAGAGTACATAGTATCTAGTTTCTGGATATGCTATTTAGTTGCTGGGGTCTGCTATTGTGACTTTGTGAGGGAGTACAAATACGGATACTTCTATTTACACTTTATCTGATTCTACCTGATTAGAAGAATGATACCAGGGGTATCCAGGCAACACAGTGGATAGAGTGCCAGGCTTGGAGTTGGGAAGACCTGTGTTCAAACTTGGCCTCAGATACTTCATAGTTTCCTGGTCCTGGGAAACTCGTTTGACCTCATTTGCATAGCCCTTGCTAACTCTTATGTCTTGGAATTAATACCAAGACAGAAGATAAAGGTTAAGAAAAAAAAAACCTTATGCAGAATACTTCTCTTTCTATTGGCATGGATAGTGTCTAATTTATATATATATATATATGTACATATATATGTACATATATATATATATATATGAGCATGTTTGGAGGAATGGAGGCATAGTTGGAAAAAATAACTTATTCAAGGTCACATAACAGGAAATCAGGGGACAGAACTAGCCCTTCAACTTCAAGTCCAAAATGCCATTCTCAACAACTTCTAGAGTTTAGACCTCATTGCAACTTAATTACATACTTTGGTCCCCATTTGACAAAGGAGAAACATAAGGTCATGAAAATCAAATAATATGCCCAGCTCATAAGAGCCTATGAATTCTAATCCAGGTGTTTTGACTCCCAGTGAAATACACTTTCCAGTATACTACGCTGTAATGTTGGGTGTTATCATGTAGGTTGAATTAGTTATTCCATTACACATACCAGAATAGATGTAAGGGAATGAACAGACAGCCCCAAGTAACTGGTACTGAGAATTGGAAGTAGCATTATCTTTCCTACAATGCTTATCACACACTGGAGGTGCTCAATACAAATTTGGTGTCCAAGGAATTCAGTACAATGAAGAGAACTATGCCAAGACACTTCCTAGATCAGTGATGGTGAACCTTTTAGAGATGGAATGCCGAGCCCTGCCCCCACCCCACCCCCAGACCAAGTGCTGAACCCCTTCCCACCACCACCACCCCCTAGAGACTGTGTGCTGTGCCCTGCCCCCTTTACTCCACACAGGGGAGGGAGAAAGTGCTCTCATTGGGCTGGAGGGTGAAGTGAGGTATTTTCTCAGCCAGTGTAGAGAGGGGGAGGGGAGTGGCCCAAGTGCTTCATTCCTCTCCAGCTCTGTCATCTGTGAGCCATATACCTTATTATCCACTGAGAGCTCCCATTGGGCTGCTGGACAGAGGGAAGGGTGACATGAAAAAATGTCATCCAGGGTGGAGAGGGAGAAGGGAGCAGCTCCACCTTAGCCCCTCTGCCTTTCTAGTAATGAACTCTGGCAGAGGGCACAGGGAGGCACACATGCACAGAGAGTGTTCTTTGTGACATCTTTGGCACCCATGCCATCACTGTCACAGATCCTCTTTGCTTTCTCTAGTCTAGAAGCTATCTATTATATTACACTGAGCAATAATCCCATGTTTCTATAAAAGGACGACCTAGAGGTAGTGGCAGAAATATATATTAAATTATATATCATCAATTATTTTTCATAATGATAAAGGTTCTTAAAAAAGTACAATGGAAATAACCAAGAGAGCCAAAGTAATGAATGATCCCTAAAATCGTTTGATTTTAAACAGATAATATTATATTTTTGTTTACTGACTTTCTTCTTGAGGCTAATATTGAAATGAGTCTGACTTCCCTGAAGACAACCCAGCAGATGATGGAGTATAGAAGAAAGAAAAATCAGACCCCTAAGTATCATATTTCCCCAATAAGATGTCTTTCCTCCTAACTTTCCATTTTCTGTAGAAGGTATCGCCATCTTTCCAATCACTATGGTGGAAAGTCATAATCATCTTTGCAATTTTCCTCTCTGTTACATGCTACCATCAACTGCCAATCAGAGCAATTCAATTTCTACAGTATCTTTAAAAAAACAAACAAACTTATCTTCCATCTTGGAATCAATATAGTGTATTGGTCTAAAGCAGAAAAGTGGCAATGGGGGTTTAAGTGACTTGCCCAGGGTCACACAGTTAGGAAGTATGTGAGGCCAAATTTGAACTCAGAACCTCCCGTCTCTGGGCCTGGCTCTCAATCCACTAAACTACCTAGCTGGCCCCTCTACAGTATCTTTTATATCTACCCTCCTCTCTTCTCTAATATGCTCTACCACACCTCTGGTCCTTATCACCTCTCATCTCAACTATTTTAACATGTTTATAAGTAATTCTCTCTGCTTCTAGACTTTACTTTCCCAATTTAGGGGAGTAACATGACCAAAATAATCATAATAATATACAAATCTGACCACGCTATTTCCTTACTCAGAACCATTAATGAGTCTCTTTGGCCTTCAGGCACAGTCTCATTTTAACCTGTCTTTCTACCCTCATCTTCCATAACTGCCTTTCTATACATTTTATATTTCAGTCAAAGTAGTCTTTTCCCTCTTCCTCTATCTAAATACAGACTGTCTCTCAGAGCTAAAATTTACCCCTTTCATTTTTCCATGTTGAAATTCTTCTCTTCCTTAAAATAAGCCCAGCTTAATAATACCTTCTCTATGGAGCTTCCTTGATTTCCCTGACAAAAAGTGACCTCTCCCTTCTTCATGCATTAATAAGAGATTTTTATGTTCCTTGCTCACATTTGGACAAATCTAACAAAATGGGAAATATTGTTCACAGAGCTCAAGAACTTATGGAGATGGAAGACCTCTTAGATGAGCTCATTTGGTCTGTTTTAAAGATGAGGAAACTGAATTCCCAAAGTTTTCTGTAGCACTGTCAGAGTCAGATCTAGAATTCATGTCTTACAACTCTAAATCCAGGACCCCTTTCCAAGCTAATAGGCTGCCTTTCCTACATCACACATTATCAATTGTTGAATCATATTCTAGGAAGTGGCCATAGTTGGGAAAGGAGGAAGTATTGAGCTATGGAATGTCCATGAAGAAGACAATACAGATGCAGAGAATTGAACGCACTGCCACATGGTTAGTGATGACTATCTGTCTCCCTATGATGATTTTCCATTCTTCTGCCATCTCTACACCATGAGTAAGGGCCCAGTCTGAATCATATTTTGTGATAGTCCCATCTAATCTGCTTCTGGAAGCAATCAATAGAAGCCACTCAGCAACCAACTTATAGTTTTATATCTAGAAGATATTCATTCAGTTCATATTTGGTGAGTCTTGTTCTCTAAGAGGAGCATGGCCTGCTTTTAGTCATTTTATCAACAGCATGGATTGGCTTTCTTTTCTTTTTTTAAATATATCTTATTTTTGATCTATTACATGTAAAATAATTTTAGCATTTTTTTTAAGTTTTGCATTCTAATTGACCCTCTTTTCAAGCTTCCAATCCTTCTTCTCTAGATGCAATGTGTGTGTTTCCTGGATAAGATGTGTGAAGGTCATGAGCAGGGTGTGAATTCCAAGGAAAAAGTGAAAATGAACCTTTTCTTAAGACCTTAATATGTAGTTAATGATGGCTGCGTGTAGAAGTGTGCTAGAGCTAGCTCGAGTTGGCTCATGAGAACCAACTGTTCAATTTTCAGTATGAGCATTTACACCTCTGAAATCAGCAAAGTACATATCAGGACTTGATTTATTATTTTGTTCATTATGTAGACTTTAGAACGTGATGGGGGGAAATGTAATGATACAGATTAAACTTTCCTTTTCTGCTACATGTATGTCCATGGTGAATTTCCTCTGTAAACCCTTTACCTGGGTAAATGCAGAGTATAAAACCATCCATTTTATTCAGATAATAGAAGATCACCATGCTAACACTCCATTGTTCATAGGATCCCTAAATTTGGGCTGCTCCTTGAGTTTGACCTTTAAAAAAAAGACAAGACCTACAAAGGAAACAGAGAAGTCTCTTTTACACCCAAAAACACATACATGACACAGACATAAATTCTCCTTTAAAATTCCAGAATCAAATACTGGTGTTCCCAAAGAACTGGGTTGAGACCAATTGAACCACTGAAATGATCACTGAAAGAAGCCTCCATGGTGTGAGAGGGGTCAGGCAAATGGCACATAAATTACACAAGCATTTACTGAGCAACTCATGTGTCCGGCACCTACGGAGAGAAGGAAAAGAAATGTAAGATATGGCCCTGCTTGAATTGGGCCACACGGTTGGTTGAGGAGACAAGACTAAATTAGAGAGTAATTTGGTACTAAACTATATGGTCCTGATTATAAGTGCCATTGGAATTCAGTAAACAGAGAACTCATTGTAGACTAGAGAAAGCTTTGGAGTAGAGGCAGGACAAGCTGATTCTAGGAAGAATATTCAAGTTAATTCACATACATACATGTGTGTCATGTGCATATATATATGTGTTCATATACATATCTCTGTGTATGTATATAACTGGTTAATAAATTTACCCATTGTGCCTAGTCAAACTTGTCTAATATAATCCCTTTTTTTTTAATCCTCACATTCCATCTTAAAATCAATACTATGAATTGGTTCTAAGACAGAAGAACAGTAAGGGCTAACCAATGCAGGTTAAATGACTTGCCCAAGGTTACACAGCTAGGAAGTGTCTGAGGCCAGATTTGAATCTAGTACCTCCTGTTTCCAGGCTTCACTCTCAATTCACTGAGCCACATAGGTGCCCCTAATATATTCAAAGAAAGAAAAAATGATATGATATCTTTAAGAAGTTTCTAACTTAGAGCAAGTTATGGGTGGGAAAATCAGTGGGAGTTGAATATCCATTATCCAATCCTATACAAATTAATTTTCTACACAAAAACTGAGCCTGGGGTGACTTGGTTCCTAAGGAAACACTCTCTCTCTCTCTCTCTCTCTCTATCTATCTATCTATCTATCTATCTATCTATCTATCTATCTATCTCTTGTGAAAAGATAATCACAGGAAAATATAATGTATAGAAACCGTTCCAATAACTTGTAACTGTTTGAGGGTCTCTTCCATTAGTCACAAGGGAAAGCAGATTTGGGGCAACTGAACTTAATGGGAAAAAATTGTTCTATGCAAAAACAGAGCCAGAAGTGGGGAGAGGAAGAGGAAGAAGGAGAGGGAAACATGAAAGGGAGAGAGAAAATTAAAAATAAAAAAAGAGAATTAAAACAGTTTCTGAGAAGACTAATCAGAGAGTTAAGGCTTTCAAGGGCTACTTTAAAGATTGGAAATCTAGCAAGTGGTCACTTGGAATGGATGAATAGCCAAAAACTAGTTAGAAGCCTGAGATATAATGTTTTAAAATGATAAAGAACTGAGTTAACAGTAGGAATAGATTCATAGAAAGTTTTGTGGGAAAAAGTACATTTAATTTCAACTCAAAGGATTGTAAACCTTTAAACATTGTTCTGTAGCCTATCTTGGTTTGTATATTATGCTAATGTTGCTTATCACTAAGAAGTTAATATCTAGTCTCCTTTAACCAAGAATATTGTTTCTATTCAAAAGTTAATTGACTTGAAGATCTGAAAAGTCTAATCAGTTAGACCCCAGGCATCCTCACAGTTGTTCACCTGATCAGCATAGATACTTCCCAGGAGGCAATAATCTTAGAATCCCTGTAGAATTTTAGAGTCAAAAGAGACCTGGACAACTATCTAATCTAACCCTCCTAGTTTTACAGAAAAGAAACTGAGGCCCCGAAAGATCACTGGACAGATAAAATGAAGCAGAGTTAGGCTAGTAACCCCAATCCTCTGACTCTAAAACCCAGAACTTCTGTTGGCTGACTTTTCTATTATAACTAAGAGTTTACAAAGCACTTTCCTCACAACAACCCTATGTAAGTTAGATAATAAAAATATTATCAGCCCTATTTTAAAAATGAAAAAACTGAAAGGAGGGGATAGAAAAATAACTTGCCCTGGGTCACATAGCCAATAATAATCAAAGTTGGAATTCAAACCCAATTTTCCTAACTCTAAATTCAGCACCATTTCAACAATATTGCATTCAAATTCTTTGGAACTTTTCAAATCCAAATGTAAAGAGTAATAGCAATCATCAACAATGAGTGATATACAGAGAGAAAGAGAGAATAAAATGGATAGAGCAAGAATAATATGGAAAGAATTCTAGGTATGGATTCAGAGGCCCCAGGATTAATTCTCTGTGTGATCTGTTTCACCCTCATTTACAACACTAGAAGGAAAAAAGAAGTGGCATATGGTAGCCATTATTATTAGATATTAAAGGACTCCGAAGAAGTATCTTGGTATTATGGAAAGAGCACTTACTTTACAATCTTATGTGACCTTGTGTGTCTATGTGAACTTGATCAACTTCCTTACCTCTCTGGGCCTCAGTTTCCTAATTTATAAAATGAGGGGTTGGACTAGATGACTTCTAAAGTCCCTTCTAGCTCAAAGTCTAGGACTCTATAATATAATTCCAGAAACACCCAATGGTGAAGGTAAACTTGATCTTTTATGATCAGTAGATTTACAATAAGGGTCCATGACCAAGATGTTTTGAGTTCTCTATACGTGTTCCTTAAATCAAAATGGTTAACATTCATGGCTACTTTATAGAGAGAGGTGGGGAAACAATTACATATCAGGTCCTTGTTCTTCTGCCTTTGAGAATGGTTAGTCCAACACTTTTTAGAAGAGCACTGATAAGCTAGAGAGTGTCCAAAAGCATGCATGTGAACACAAAAGTGAAGGGTCTTGAGTCAATTGCCTATGAGGACCAGTTGAAGATTCAGGGATATTTAACCTGAAGAAGAGAAGAATTGACAAGCAGGGATGAGAGTGGGGGAGCATTACAGTTGTCTTCATGCTTTTAAAGGCTATGATGTGGAAGCTGGATTAGACTGGCCCTGTTTGGCCCCAGAGGTCAGAGAAAGTCAGTGGGTGAGAGTCACCTTGACAACTTTAGGTATGCTGCCAGGAAAATCTTCCTAACCACCAGAGATGACCCCAAATGGAACAGGCTGCTTTGAGAAGTGGTAGATTTCAACTCCTAGAGATTTTGACCAGCAGCTGGATGATCACCGATCATGTTAGTCATATTGCAAATTCTGTTCAGCTCTAGGTTGGTCTTAAATGCCTCCTCGCTCTAAAATTCTTGATTTTGTGATTTCCTAAAGGGATAGAAAGAAGAAATAGGGATTTGGGATACAGCAGGGAAATTACTCTTATGACACAGCATTGCTGATGTCTATGTAGATCAGGGAGAAGTTAGCAGATGATGTGAGGAAACAGATTTCCTGAGGGCACTAATTGAACATTCCATGCAGGATGTCAAGAACAAGAGCATTTTTTAAAACAATAATTGGTAAAGTACCTTTTTGCTGATAGCTTCTGAAACTGTCCCTTTCTCCTGGTCATTTAGGAAATTTGAAGTTAAAGTGTCATATCAGTACTACCTATTTTTATGATTACTATCATTGCTGATTTAAATAAAAGGGCTTTTCCAGCATGCTTTGCATTTTCAAAAGACCTTTATCTTCACTACATGTCAATTCTCTGAAATTATACAAGAAGAAGAAGTACATTCGGAATATAAGCCCTTCCATTTCCAGATTGAAAAATGGTCAAAGGATATAAATAGGCAGGTTTTCAAAAGGAGAAATCAAAGGTATCTATTGTCAGATGAACAAAATGCTGTAAATCACTATTGATCTGAGAAAGGCAAATTAAAAAAACTCTGAGGTACTTCCTTGCATGTATCAGGAATGAAAAATGTTGGAAGGGAATGAGGGAAATAGTTATACTAATAAATTGTTGGTGGAGTTGTGCACTGGTCCAAATACTCTGGAAAACAATTTAGAGCATTGTCCCCAAAGGGCTATAAAATTGTGCATACCCTGTGATCCAGCAATACCACTACTAGGTCTATATCCCAAAGAAATCAAAGGAAAAGGAAAAGACCAAAATATTTATAGCAGCTCTTTTTGTGGTGGCTAATATTTTGGAATCAAGGGGATACGTCATTTGGGGAACAGCTGAACAAGTTGTGATGTATGATTATGATGGAGTACTCTTGTGCTATAAGAAATGACAAGGGGGTGGTTTTAGGAAAAAACAAGACAAGATCTATACAAACTGATGCAAAGTGAAGTAAAAAAAAAAATTGGGAGATCATTGCGCACAATAACAGCAGTATTGTATTGATGATCAACTGTGAAAGACTTAGCTACTCCGATCAACACAGCATGACTCGTGATGAAAAATGCTATCCAACTCCAGAGAGAGGTGATGAACTCTCAGTGCAAAATGAATACAGTTTCCTTACTTTATTTGTTACTCTTTTGCAATAGGGCTAATATGGAAATGCTTTGCATGATTTCTCACGTATAATTGGTATAATTTGCTTGTCTTTTCAGTGGGTGATGGAGGGGTGGGAAAGGGAGAGAGAATTTGGAACCCAAAATTTTAAAAGAAAATAAAGTTAAAAATAAATAATAAAAAATTTTAAATAAATAAAAACAATATTTTTAAAAGAAATATCAGCTGTTTGAGGAAAGGACTCCATCGGTTGTAATTTTTATCCTGATTACTAGACAGGGAGTAGAGAGACCTAGATTGTAAATCAGGTTCTGCAACAAATAATCATAACATAACATTGAAGGTTTATGAAATGCTTTCCTCACAACAGGCTTGTGAAATAAATAGGATAAGTATTATTATCCCAAATTCACATATGAGAAAACTAAGTCCCCAAAAGATGAAATGAGGTTAAAGAACCCCTTAAGCCAATGAACTTGACTTTTTTCCCCAAAAGATCTTTTGATAATTGTATTTCAATGTAACTGCTTTTCTTTGTGATGCTATGTGTTTTATGAATTTAAAATGAAAGTATTTTTCTGAGAAAGGATCGACAAACTTTACTAAGTTGTCAAAGTGATCCCTAGGCTATATGATTGACTTTAGTGATCCAATTCTAAATCCCATGATTTGCATATATAGCAATTAAGTGTAAGAGCTGTGACTGAAACCTAGTTATGACTCTGAAGCCAATGTTCTGCTTCTTTAAAAAAGTGTGTGTTGTGAATCTTGAGAAGAGAACAGAGTGAAGGGTAATTTAGGGTATCATTTCTTCTACCCACCACCATCAAACATACAAGAAAAGCACCCCAAAATATAACAAAAATACAGTGATAACAATGGAAAAAAGTAATTCTTACAGAAAGAAAAATAGAAGACCACCTTTGGATTGCTCATCTTTCCCTCCTCCCTTTCCCCTCCCTTGGCCATGTCCTCTCACCACAGTCTAGGGTTACATAGAAAGGGGGTGCTCTCATGTTCATCCTGTTTAACTTGGGCATCCATCGACTTTTGAAGCTAGCCCTTTGGCAATGTTCCCAAAGAGATCCTACTCCAAATTATTTAAGGTCAATGAATAATGCCAACCCCAAAATTCAAGAGGAAGGAAGGAAAACAACTATAGAGAAATGCAGCACCTAGCAGACAAGATTTTGGGAGAGGAAGGAAATCAGAAGTATAGCATGGGTTCCAACTACTGGTGATAGTTATTTAATGCTATTTAGGAGAATCATCAGATCTTTCTAATTGAAGGAGGCTTTAAAGGTTATCTAGTTCAACCCCACAATATTTTTCCTTTCTCTTCTTTTTAAAACCCTTTCTATCTATCTTAGTAACAACTCAAAGACATAAAAAGCAAGGGGTAGGAAAATGAGGGTAAGTAACTTGCCCAAGGTCACAGATCGAAGAAGTGTCTGAGACAAAGTTTGAAACTAGATTCTTCAAACTCCATGCCTGATATGCTATCCTCTGTGCTACCTAGCTGTCCCTCCATTATTTTAAACATGGGAAAATTGAAAACCTTAGAAGCAAAATGATTTTCCAAAGGTCATATAGGTGAAAGTTAAAGAACAATAAGCAAAAAGAAAAAAAAACTCTAAGAGAAGAACCTAAGAAGAACTCTAAGAGAAGAACTTAATTACCTTTGTAAAAGTTGAGCCACAATCCCCCAAGGAAGGTGAAAAAACTACAAAAAATTCTGAAAGACTTCCTGAAAATAGAGAAACTTCAAGAAACTCTAAAATAGCTTAGAATAACAATAAAAGAATTAAGTAAAAATATGAAGGAAATTAGGACAGAAATGTGATTTCTTAAAGAATAAATGAACAAATCAAACCAATGAATTTGCATCAAAAGTAAAAGATGCTCTCCAAAGGAATATATTATTTTGAAAAAGAGAACAGCAGGATTGGAATGCAGATATGCTCAAGCAAAAGGAAAACTAATTGAACAAAATAAGGAGACAAAAGATTGTTTTATAATACCTAATGCTATAAACTTAACTATAGGTGAGAAAGGATAATCTAATAATAATTAGCCTTCTAAAAAAAATCAAGAAAAAAAAAACACTTGTGAAATAATATAAGAAAATTGTTTGTATAGATTAAAAATAGAAAGCAAATTAAAGAATTATAAAATCATATATATGGAGCAAGAAGGTACCTTTGATAGCATTTGGTCTGAACTTTTATTTTTATGAATGGGGTTTCTTGAACCCCCAAACGATTAAGAGACTTTTTCAGCTCTCAGTCTTTCTCAGTAAATTACAGGGGAGATTAAAATTCAGGTCCTCTGGATCCACAGACAAAGTACTTTTACTAGAGAATCCTGATTACAAAGAACATGCTCAGAAAGGAATCCCAAAGTTAACTTAGCAGGAAACATCATAGTTAGAATTCAATATCAAATGGCAAATTTTGGAAGCAGAGAAAAGACTTTTAATATCCCAAAGACCATCAATATAAATAATAAAAGATTACTGCTTTTTTACAAGGTAAAAAAAAAGAACTAGAATTTAATGATCCAGAAGACAGATTTGTTTGCACACACATCTTTATGTGTTTGGATATATGTATATATGTATGTATATATATATAAGTGTGTATGTATACATGAATATATATACATATATATTTTTCTGTAAGGCTAAACCTAAGCATTAAAACAAAATCATTGGATATTTGTAAAAGAAAAGATTTCAGTTCTTTCTTCCACAGAGGTAAGCAATGAAATTGACCAAATAAAAGAAAATTAAACAGTTTTAGGAAGCAACTGAAAGCTAAGAAATGCAGTCTTTGTTTTCATGTGGCTAGGAATAGACAAGTTTGATAAGTGTGGGAGGAAAAAGTATTCATGTTTATACTTTTCTTTTTCAAATCTGTCTCAAGGTAAAGAGACTATAACAAAAGACAAAAAGGAGAAATCAAGATGAGATAAAATGAAGAAATGAATTAATATTTCAAAGACTAAAAAATCTCAATCTTTTTAAAGTAAATTAATATTATAGGTGGTCCTCTAAGTATAAGAGAGCCCAGGAAAAGCCTGGTCAGAATTCAAATTGAGAGGTAAAGGAGGAGGAATCACTTCCTCTCTCTCTTTTCTCTCCCCTTTAGAGTGGTGGAAGAATAACACTAGAATATTCAGGGCAAATTTCAAAGGCAATAAGAAATACTTCTCAAAAGCAGAAAAGAAATGCTTTGACATCATGCATCAACTATAAGAGTCGGGAAGACTAGAGGAATCTTGAGATGAAATCTTTTAGAAAGAGGACAAATAAAATAGTTTCTCCAAGTTAGGCATCCCACTTCTCAACCCTAACTCCCAAGATGGGAAAAGAATTGGCTTGGGCCTTCAGAAGTCCAAAACTTCAGGAATTTTGGGGTGGGCACAATAACAAGAAAGGAAGATAGGCAGAGGCAGGGATCAGATTAGTATATGCAAAATAAACTGCAGGAACTATGGGTTAATTGAAAAATGGAGGAGAGGAGGAAATATTCATGTATGTATGTATATCTGCTTGTGTATATATATGTATATATATATATATATATATACATGTGCATGTTTATATATTATTTAATGGAAAAAGACACAAACCTAATTATAACACCAAACATTAAATCTTAAACCCCACCCCAAAGAGAGAGAGAGATTTTTTTTTTAACTCCAAGGAATGCTTTATAGAAAAAGACAGAACAATCACTAAATTTATTTGGAGGAAGGAAAGATATAGAATCTCAAAAGAAATAATGAAAAAAGGACAAATGAAAGGACACAACAGCATTGTCAGATCTCAAACTGGATTATAAACTACTGGTCATCAAAACTATTTAGTATGCATTTAAAAACAGAAAAATAGCTCAGAGTAATAGATTCAATAAGCAAAGAACAGAAGCAATCAATTGCAGTAGTCTAATGTTTGCTAAACCCAAGATCATAAATTATGGGGGAAGGACTTCTTCCTTGACAAAAACTGCTGGGGAAAATGGAAAGCAGTCTGACAGACAGAAATTAGGTTTTGTCCAAAGCCTTACATTATGGACCACAATAAGTTCAAAATGGACAAGCAATTTAATTATATAAGATTTCATCATTAAAAACAAAAGAAAAAGAAAGAATGGGAAGAGAGATCTTTTACAGTTGTGACGTAGATAGAATTCTTAACCGAACAGGAGATGGAAACAAAAGTCATAAAAACAAAATGGACAATTTTGATTGTATAAAATTTAAAAGCTTTTTCTCAGACAAAATCAATGAAGATAGAATAAGAGACTAACTATTGAGTGGAAATAATATTTGCATCAAGTATCAGATAAAAAAATTTTATATCTAGGTTATATAAAGAATGGACACAAATACATAGTGTCCCAAAAACTTTAATGCAGTTTTAAGTTTTAATAACTTTAATAGCAATTTAGCTAATTAAAGTCAAACCAAGCCTCAATTGATTAAAACTGTACTAAGACTTTTGGAACACCCTGTATAGAAGACCAAGAGCCATTCTGTAAAAGATCAAAGAACAACAGGTCAAAGGAAACAAATTTTTCTAAAAAACTGAAAATTATTATAAGTGGCTATTTGAAAGCACAATCCAAGGCACTAATAATAAAAGAAATGAAATTAAGATAAATAACCCTGATGTTTCATTCATCTCACATCCTGCAAATTGGCAATGGTGGCCAAAATTTTTTTTGTTGTTCAGTTTCTTCAATTGCATCCAATCTTCCATGACTCCATTTGGGATTTTCTTGGCAAAGACACTCACATGGTTTGCCATCTCTCTCCAGCTCATTTTTTTATAGATGAGAAACTGAGGCAAACTGGATTAAGTAACTTGCCCAGGGTCACACAGTCAGTGTCAAAGTGACTTCAGGTCTTCCTGATTCCAGGCTTGGCACCATATGCACTTTGCCACCTAGCTGCCTGTGACAAAAAATAGGAACAATGTTAAAGGCTGTGGAAAACAGGAACCCAAAGACACTGTTGGAACTGTGATTGGTTCAATTGTTCTGGATATCAAGGTAAAATTTTCTATTGGAATTTTCAGAAAGCATTTCTTAAACGCCTTCTTCAGGCAGGCTGTCTTGGGTGCAAAGATACAAAGACAAAAATGAAACAGCCCCCCCCTCCCTTGAGGGTGTCTACATTCTATTGGGAGTGATAGAAGATATACAGACAGATAAGTATGTACAAAATAAATATGTTATTGTGGGGAGAGGCATTTTGCAGATGAGTAGACCAGGAAGGCTTCTTGTAGAAGTCGATGTTTAAATTGAGCTTATGGAAGAAAAGTGACTAAATTATCCATACTGCTGGATCTAGCCATTTCTATTGCTGGGTATATACCTCAAGGTCAACTATGCTCTCTGTGGAAGCAAAATCTTGGAAATGAGATGAATGCCAAGCAATTGGTTAATGGCTAGGAAAAAAGATCTGGTATATATGAATGCAATAGAATATTATTATGCAGTAAAACATAATAAAGATGAGGAATTCAGAGAAATGTGGAAAGATCGGTATAAATTGGTGCAGAGCAAAATAAGCAGAAGGACCTTTTCAGCTCTCAATCTCATGAATACTATCTACACAATGATTGCAACAATACACATGAAAAGATTGCCTACAGGAACCTGAACTCTGAGTAACTAAAGAACAGAAGATGGTCCCGGATAATAGATACTGAAAAGTCCCCATCACAACTAAGAAACTGGGGACTAGGGCATTCACAGAAAAGACCACTATCTCTAGTTTCAAACTTAATTTTATATTTCTTTATAATAAAGTCGTCTTCATTTAGAAGTCAGGGAAGGCTAGAGTTTGTTGGGGGGGGGGTGTTTGTTTTCACAGAAATGACTACATTATGAAAACAAAAGGAACCTATGAAATATTTTTAAAGGAGGCTGTGTTGTCTTCTTTCCAAAACTTTGGACTTTGCCCTCTCTGAAACTCAATCTAAAATGAAGCTATCAGAGGTATCTAGGTGGACAGTAATGGGAGGCCTTGGGTTCAAATTTGGCCTCAGACACTTCCTAGCTATGTGACCCATTGCCTAGCCCTTACCACTCTTCTGCTTTAGAACCAATACACAGTACTGATCCTAAGACAGAAGGTAAGAGTTTTTAAATAAACAAAATGAAGCTATTGAGCCCCAGAATACTTACAGCCAATGATAAATGTGACTATATATTTTCCTGCAATAAGAACAAAAAAGAAATTGAGAGAGAGAGAGAGAAAATAACTAAATCACCTCCAAAAGGCCCTTCCAACTCAAATCTGGGGCCAATATTCTGTATACCATGCTGACTGAATCAAAGGAAAGATGTTTAAAGTAGAAAAGGACATTTAAAAAGATTGAACAAATTATTGTAGCATTTGAGCTGAAAAAAAAAATATCATCTTCTAAATGGGAAAATTAAACAAAACACATATTTCTCAGCATCACATGAGACCTTTACCCCAAAAAAGCAGAGTACTAGGATATGAATAAATTATAAATAACATTTTTTAAAAAGGAAATACTAAAAACCTTCTTTATAGGTCATAATGCAATAAAAATAGTAATCCAAACAGGGAGCTCAACTGAATATGCAAACCTAAATGGGAAATTAATAGCAACATCCTGAAGAGTGAATGGATCAGTGAACAAATCAGACACAAAAACTGTATGAAAAAATGAGAATGATGAGAATTGTTGCATCATTTTCGGTCATGCCCAACTCTTCATGACCCCATTTGGGGTTTTCTTGGCAAAGATATTGGAGTGGCTTGCCATTTCTATCTCCAGATCATTTTATGAGGAAATTGAGGCAAACAGAGTAGATGACTTGTGTAGTCACAAAGCTAGTAAGTGTCTGTGGCTAGATTTGAACTCAAGAAGATGTGCCTTCTTTATTTCAAGCCTACCACTCTGCTCACTGTGCCATCTAGTTGCCCAATGATGAGATACTGTTCCAAAATTTCTGAGATGCAGCTAAAGGAGTTTTCAGAGGATGAACTATATGCCTAAGAACATAATACCTAAGGAGGGAATTAAAAGAACAAAATATGCAATTTTAAAATTAGAAAACAACAAAAACAAGCCCAAAATAAGCACAAAAGACGAACTCTTGAAAGTTAAAGGAGAAATGCATACCCCAAAATTTTGGAACTGATAAATGAAAAACTGGTTCTTTGAAAATGCTTTTTAAAATTGGTGAGCCTTTAACCAATCTGAATAAAGAGAAGAGAAAAGAGAATTAAATGAACAAGATAAAAAATGCCCAAAGTAGAATCAAAACAAAGAAGAAATAGAAAGAATTCTCAGAGCCTAAATAATTATAGGCCAATGAAATTGAGGACTCAAAAGAAATAGGTTATCTACAAAAATGCAAAACACCCACATTAATAGAACACCAAGTAGAGGTCTTAAATGAGCCAATTTTAGAAAAGGAAATTGAACATTTAATTGTAAAGAAACTGCCAAGCAGGAAAAAAAGAATCCTGGTCCAGATGAATTTATAGAAGAAATATGAGAAAATACCTCCTCCCTTCTTTGAAAAGGTGGGGAACTATGGGAACAGAACACTAGAGATATGACAATCTCTTAATTTTGACTCAACTAAATATTATAGTAACCAGAGCACTAAGTGGGGGTCAAGAAGGCTTGTTCGACACTAGCTGTTTGACCCTGGTCAAATTATTTAACTTCTCTTTGCCTCAGTTCCCTGATCTGTAAAAGAGGGATGATAATAGCATGAAAGGATAAACCGAGATAGCATGTAAAGTGCTTTACACACCTTAAAGAACTATATAAGTGTTGGGTGTTATTATACATGGATTAGTTTTTCTGATTTTTTTCTCTTTTTTCTTCTTTGTTATAAGGGGGTAGGGGAGTGATGAGTGGAGCTATTAAAATGATTTCTTTTTAATAAATAAAAAGTTGTTAGGAATGACATTTAAAATTACCCATTTTAGAAATCTATGTCTGTGACCATCATAAGACCGAATAAACCCTTATCCTGAGTACCAGTAAAATAAGCTTTTCCAGGTGCAGCATATTTACTCGAACCAAATATCATCATGCCAGACAAAAGGTAGATTTGGAGAGAGCACTCAGGAAATCACTGCCTGGCCAGGGCCCCAAACGGAAACCTATTAAGCTGGTAAAGAAAATAGCCAGGCTTTTGCAGTGAAAATCTACATAGCAATCCATTCAAGGAGATGGAGGAAAATTATACTATAGATCCATCTGTGATTGTAGAAAAGATTATAGACTATACCCTTCACCATAATTAAGCTGGTTTTTAGTGGGAGCAGTGAATGTTCTTGGCAGTGCATTGATATTTTTTAAAGGTGATTTTGAGACCCAGGGTGTTAAAATTAAAAACCTGTGCTCTTTAACAGAGGAAGCCAGTGATTTTCTCAAGTGAGGTTAGGTTTTAACTTCTCAAAAACTGCCACCCCCGTTTTTTAAGCCAACTCTACCCATGTAATTATGTAGACAGAGTTTGGCTGTACTTGTCTGCAAAAAGCTCTTAGAGGTCATCCTAATTCAGTCCCCACCTTTTGCATCCAATCTCCATCTCCACTGAAAATTTGCACCTAACTGTCCAATAAGAAATGAAGAATCGACTTCTGGGTAAACATGGTGGCAGTCTAGACGCAGGACATTTCCTCTCCTCACCACCTACTAATACAGACTACTTCAAAAAGCCAAAAAAAAAAAGCCAACAAATTCATATGAACAAAGGGACTCTACAGTAGGGTGCAGCATTGAAGGTACATGAGATTTGGGCATTTCCACACCATAAGGGGGTGAAAAAGCTTCCACCAAAATGCAAGCTGATCCACCCTCCCCCACCCTACCTATGGAGCCAGAGTCAGAACCAGCACACACTAAAATCAATGAGTGAGAGAGGGGCACCTCTAGGTCCTTGGCAGATGACTGAGACCACTGAGGACCTACCCCTGAGAGCAGCTAGACCTGAGGTCCCAGCAGGCTGAGGAGCGCAGACCGTGGGCGCTGGCAGAGAGATTGCCATAAACAGAGAGCCTGCCCATCTCACTCAGATTTATAACTGGAAAGGGAAGGAAAAACCACCACAGTAATGGTAATAGTGCCCAGGAACAACAACTTCCTAACACCAAGAAAAACAAGAAGGGGTTGACCCTAGATAACTTTTATGGAGGAAAAACCCAAGCTACAGAGGAAATACAAATAAATACACCAAAACCTTCCAAAAGAATGGAATTTGTCTAAAAGCTCTTGAAGAATTTAAATTGGAGCTTATCAAAAAGATGGAAGCCTTCTGACATGAAAAGTGGGAAATAGTTCAAAAAGAAAATAACAGTTTGAAGGACAAGAACTCCCAATTGGAGAAACAGCTAGAAGCCACAAAAAACAGAATAGACCAAACCAAAAAGGAAAACCAGGCCTTAAAGACCAGAGTTAGGCAATTGGAAGCCAATGATCTTGCAAAACAGCAAGAATTAATGAAGCAAAGTCAAAAGACTGACAAAACAGAAGAAAACATAAAATATCTCACTGAAAAGATGACGGATCAGGAAAACGGAGCATGAAGAGACAATTTGAGAATCATTGGTCTACCTGAAAACCCAGAAATAAACAGAAATCTTGACATCAGACTACAAGAAATTATCAAAAAAAAACTGCCCTGATGTTCTTGAATAAGGGAGCAAAATAGACAATGAAAGAGTTCATAGGACACCCTCTACACCAAATCCTCAAAACAAATGGAGAATCAACAATTTTAGCCATCTGAGACAACATAGTGTTGTACAAAGAGCAATGGACCAAGAGTCAAAGAACTAGCCATTTGTTTCAGCCCTGTCACTCAATAATAAAGAAACAAAATCTGCTATTTAAAAGGGGAAGAGAAGACAAAGGATCAAGCATTTAATAACCATCTCCTATGTGCAAGACACTATACCAAGTTTTTTGCAAATATCTCACTTGATGCCTATAACAGTCATAGGAGAAAATCTCCAAGTATTTTTTCCTATTTTGCAGATAAAGAAACTGAGGTCCAGAGAGATTCTATGACTTGCCTATCTATGTTTGTTCAACTGGTAGAAAGAAGGTAGGCTTCAAATTCACATCTCCTTGATCTCCAGTGAGCAGACAAGAGTCCTGGTGCTAGCACCAGCATTTTAATTGTTGTTCAGTCATTTATAGTCATGTCCAATTCTTCATGACTCCCTTTGGGGTTTTCTTGGAAAATATACTAGTTTGCCATTTCCTTTTACACCTCATTTTACAGACAAGAAAAGTGAGGCAGAGTTAAGAGACTTGCTCAAGATTGCACAGATAATAAGCATCTGTGGTCAGATTTGAATCTAGGAAGATGAGCCTTCCTGACTCTAAGCCTGGTGGTCTATGAATTATGCCACTTAGCTGCCCCAGAATATCTGAATTAAAATCCCCCCCTGACACTTATTACCTGAATGACCTTGGGTAAATTATTTTACTTCCCCAGACCTGAGACTCCCCCTTGGTGAAATTAAGGAGCCAGACTAAATGATCTCTAGGTCATTTCCAACCCTTAATATATGGCCCTATGATCCTATTCTCTTTCTACCAAACTGAACTTCCTTTTATCTGTCCTGCGACCTTGGGCATGTCATAGGATCAGAGGACTTAAAATTGGCAGAGACTTTTGAGATCATCTGGGACAGTTTAGATGATCCTTAAGCTCCTTGTCAGCTGATAAAAGACTCTGATTCAACTCTGAAAAACTAAATCAAAATTTAGCTTAAAACTAACCGAAGTGATACTTTTTACAAGGTCATAGATATAGCCAGAATTTTCTAAATATGCAATGCAGTCTGTCTCCCTAAGCCTCCCATTTCTTCTGAAGGTGATTCATCTCAAGGCTCTTGCGGATAAAACTATATGATCCTCACAGTTTCAGGACCCCAGTCACATAAAAAAAGAACGAGAAAGAGCAAGTAAAAATTTTAAAGAACAATGAGCACTTAAATGAGATAAATTTATTGAAGAATATCTTTGTAAAACATTTATGTGTATATATACATATATGTGTTGCTTTGGGACACATGTGCACATATCTCAACCCGCATACATGTATTATATTCATACCTACATATGTGTATAGGCATTTTTGACACCCATACACAAACATAGAATGTCTCTAAAGACAGTGCAATTTTAGACTTTACTAGCTTAAGCTTTTGGAGAACAATATGTATATTTCTATGGAGTGCTTATTGAAATCTAAATCAATGGCACTTTATAAGTTATGAAAATTCCTAACTCATAGATGGAGGTACTTATCAGTGAAATGGCTCACTCAGGGTCAGACAACTACTAAATGTCATAGCTGGGAAATGATCCAAGGTCTCCTGACTCAAACTTTTACGTTCTTTCTACTATACCACCCAGAGACTGAATCATTGGATCATATATTTAGAGTTAGAAGGGACCTTAGTGTCCTGTTTTACAAGTGAAGGAAATGAGGCACAAAGTGGTTAAGGGAGATGCCCAACATCACAGAGTTTGTAAGTGTCTGTGACAGAATTCAAATCCTGTCTCCTTATCCAGCATTCTATCCACTATACTAGCCTAAGTTTTAGAGACTCAGCATATTCTTTAACTAAGACATGAGATAATTGGACAACATTTTCCTTAAAAACAGGGAAATTTACTTTTCAGGGTTGTGTAACAGCATGGACCTGTGGGGATGTCATGTTGAGGAATTCCTTTTAGAAACACAGATGTCTACAATGTCCAGGCTTATTGCTGCTGGACACTCAGAGAGATTAGAGTCCAAGTAGAATTTGAACTTGAATATTCTTGATTTCAAAATCAGTCCTATGTCATATCTACCAAGCGTCCTTTCAGAAAGTAATAGAATAACTTTAAGTTCTTATTTAATATACTAATTCTACTTTCATGACCCTTTAACTTCATCATAAGGTCATAGATTTTAGAACAAGATGACAATAAGGAAGTCGTCTTTCCCAAACTCCTCATTTTACAGTTAGGGAAACTAAGAGAGCTGGACCTCAAACTCAGGACCTCTGACACCAGATCCAGCACTCATTCAATTAAGCCTTATTCCAGATCTCATCAATTCCCTCTGACAGTGAAGATCCCTTCATGCTTTCTTAATTCTGTGAAATTATTGTCTGTGTCCTCCATTAAATCCTCCTTTGGGGTGCTAGAGCCCATCTTTAGGGATTTTAAAAAATTTTAACATCCAGAGAATATTAGCAATTTTCAATCTGCCTATCCATCTATTACTAAATAAGCACTTTGAGACACAAATAATCAGCCATTTAGCCTTTTGAGAAGTTGGCATTCAGTAAAATAAAACTGGAATCAGAAGATCTGACTTTAAATTCTGGCTTTTCTATAAGCCTCTGTAACTTTGGGAAAGTTACTTAACATGTCTGGGTTTCAGTCTCCCAATCTATAATAAGGAGGTGGATTAGATCAGTGATTCCCATTTAATGGTTCAGGATTAACAATGGTTATCTAAGAAATTCTCATTAAAATGTCTTTAGTGGCACTTTTAGCTGTAAGAAATTGTAAAGCATACTTTAAAAATGGATACTTGGTCTAGAAATCTAGGGGTGATACCACAAGCAAATTAGGGCAACATGGAAAAGTTTACCTGTCAGACTTATGAATAAGGGGAAAATTTATGACTAACCAAGAAATCAAGAGCAAAATAAAAAGTGAAATGTGTAATTTTGATAACATTAAATTAAAACAGTTTTGTACAAACAAAACCAATGCAACTGAGATTAAAAGAGAATGACAAATTGAGGACAAAATGATTATAACAAGTCTCTGACAAAAACCCCATGTCTCAAATATATAGAGAACTGAGTCAAATTTATAATATAAAACATTCCCCAATTATAAATGGGCAAAGGTTAGCAGGGAGTTCTCAAATAAAGAAACTAAAATTATGTATAATCATTTTTTAAATGCTCCAATCACTATTGCTTAGAACAATGAAAATTAAAACAACTCTGAGGTACCACCTCATACCTACCAAATGGACTAATGTGACCAAAATGGAAGATGATAAATGCTAGAAGAGATGTTGGAAAATTGGATCACTACTACACTGTTGGCCGAACTGGGAACTGATACAAAGTTCTGGAGAGCAATATGGAACCACATGCAAAGGGCCATAAAACTATGCATACTCTTTGACCCAGTAATACCACTACTGGGTTTGTATCCCAAAGAGATCAAAGATGAGGGGGAAATACCTGCTTGTACAAAAATAATTTTAGCAACTCTCTTTGAAGTGGCGAAGAATTGGAAACTGAGAAGCTCTCCGTCAATTGGGAAATTGGTGAACCAGTTGTGCTATATGGTGTAATGGATACTACTGCACCATTAGAATTGATGAACAGATCGAGTTCAGAAAAACCTGAAAAGACCTTTATGAAGTGATACAAAGTAAAGTGAACAAAACCAGAACTGCGAATAAGATAAATTGTGTACAATGATCAGCTATGAAAGACTAGACTAATATCAGCAAAACAAGGTTCCAAGATAACCCCAAGGGACTATGATGAAATATAAATATAAATATATATATATATATATATATATATATATATATATATATATATATATATATAGCCAAAGAAGGAATTGCTAGAATCTGATTATAGATTAAAGGATGCCTTTATTTCCTTCATGAGTTTTTTATTGTATGTATGGTATATACCTTATCACAGCATGGAAAATATGGAAATTGCATGAAAGCACTATCATAACCTTTATCAGATGGGAAGGAGGGAGTGAGAGAATCTGAATCACAAAATGTCAGAAAATAATTGTCAAAAATTGTGTCTATACATAATTGGGGGGAAATGTTGTTTTAAAAATTAAAAATAAATTTATAAAAAGGGTACTTTGAATAGGGACAGCTGGGTTCAGTGCCTAGAGACAGGAGATCCTGAGTTAAAATCGGACCCCAGATTCTTCCTACCTGTATGACCCTGGGCAATTCACTTGTCCCCAATTGCCTAGTCCTTACTACTCTTCTGCCTTGGAACCAATACTTAATATTGATTCCAAGACATAAGGTAAGGGTTTAAAAATATACATTGAATATTATATTAAATTACCTTGGAGTTTACAACATACCTTTTGTTAGTGTTAAAAAGGATTCTTAGAACAAAAAATATTAGAAACTACTAACTAGATTATCTCTAATTTTTTTGCCAGAAAAGAAATCTACAAAATTGGATAAAATATTCATTTCAACTTTAAATCCTTTAACATTTACTACAAAATTGTACAAAGAACTATAGACTAAGAGGTTGACATAGATTCTGGTGAACTCATTGGGGAAAGCAGAAGAGAATAAACATTTATATTGTACCTACTATGTGGCAGGCATTGTGCTTTACTTTACTTTACAAATATTGTCTCACTTGATCCTCATGTCAGCATTGGGAGGCATTTTAAAATTGAGGCTCTTGAGGCTGATAGAAGTTAAGTAACTTGCCCAGGGTCATATAATCTAGCGTTCCTTATTCAAAGAACTCTTTTTATCATTATATGTTGTGAAGATTGGATTTAGCTATCTCCTGAAAAAATTTTTACGGGTTTTGGACTGGATATAATTGGTGGTCGCCAGGTATTTAATGTCTAATTCCCAACATGAATTACTAAAGTAAATGGAATTTATGGTAGTTTATTTACAATAGAGGGAATATATTGAGGATTAAGAGAGAGAGAGAGAGAGAGAGAGAGAGAGAGAGAGAGAGAGAGAGAGAGAGAGAGAGAGAGAGAGAGAGAGAGAGAGAGAGAGAGAGAAACTCCAACTTCCTCTGAGCCAGGTAGAAATTCTAAGGCCTTAATCAAGGAAAAGAATCTCAAGACAATGGGTCTTTCTTGGAGGTTCACACCTCCAGAAAGGACAAGGAAACTAAATCAGCCTTTCACTCACCAAGGTGACAGTCTAAAAAGAAAGCAGTCTGAGGTCTTCTGCATGAGCTCCTCCAGGGTCAAGTTCCACAGCCAAGTCCAAGTGTCTGTCTTCCAGTCTCTCCTCAAGTGTCTGTCTTCCCTTCAGTTCCAAGTGACTGTGTCTCACTCCAAGCCTGGGTGACTCTTCTTCAGCCCAACTCAGAGTGACTGAAGATCTTTGATCTCTTGTGTCACCTCCCCTAAATTTCACATCTACCAATCACAGCAGATGCTCCTCTCCAGGACTGCCCACTCTTTAGTTCACACCTTCTTTGGTTAGATTATACCTTTTTTGGTTAGATCACACATTTAGTAGTTAATTCACACCTTTTTGTAAATTAAAATGGGTAGATCTACTTCAAATACTGAGTTACCACCTTTTGGGGATTAAAATCTAAAAATAGATTGTGGATTACAATTCAATCTTCCCAATAAAGGAAGAGCTAAGTACCTTCATTGTTACAATCAGGTAATTACAATTTAATCTTCACAATAAAGGAAGAGCTAAGTGCCTTCATTCTTACAATCTAGAGATAGCTAAATCCAATCTTCACAACATACAAGACCAGATTTGAACTCAGACCTTCTTGACTCTAAGCTCAGCATTTTATCCCATGTACCACCAGCTGCCTCATTACCATTTTCTGGCTTTATAACCTTGAATAGCCTCTTTAGTCCTCAGTTATCTCATCTGTAAAATACAACTACTTCCTAGCCTGCTGAAAGGCTGAGAGAATGGACCAAATAGTTTCATGAGATATCTTTCAACTATAGCTTGTGGTTGTTTAAGTAGATGCTAAAAAAGCTTTGGGCATAGAATGACCTAGTTTTAGTGCTAGGATCCTGAGATTAGAAGGCACTTTTAAAAAAGTCATATAAAAACAAATCCATCATGCTAAAGGAGAGCAAATGCAAGTCCAAAAAGGAAAAGGACTTGTGTAATGATGAAAACATGTTAGTACTAGGACTAAAAGTGACTCAGTGGCCATCTAGTCTGAACTTTTAATTTTTACAGAGAAGGAAACTGAGGCCTTTGTTGCTGTTCAGTTGTGTCCGACAGTTAATGACCCATGGATCACATTGGCCATCAGGTCCTATTGACAAAAAATGGTTTACCATTTCCTTCTCTAGTGATTTAAGGCAAAAGGAATTAAATTACTTCCCCAGGGACACACAACCAGGAAGTATCTGAGGTCAAATTTGAACCCAGGTCCTGGACCTTAGCTAATGTTTGATTTGTAAATTTCTTTCTCCCTTCCCTCAAATACACTTTGACTGAATTTGCCATGGGCCTAAGAATTTCCAGATATGAAGTAAGAAAAAATAAACAATATATCTTTAAGCGTTGAAGCCAAGAAAGAGATGGTAGAAAATTTCCCTCTTCCTCCACTCCTTTTTGTTTTATCATTAGAGCCATTATTCATAGAATATGAAAGCTGAAAAGGTCCTTAAAGATCAACTTGTGAGAAATTATGCCATAAAGCATCAGAATGGTAATGCTTTATACACTATTAACTTATTTACAAATTATTTTATCAAATCCATCATAAAATATTCAAACTGTTAAAAAATTATCTGATTTCTAGCAAGTATCAAACTTCAAAAGTAACTACACAAAGTTAGGATTTGTCACATTTATCTAATCACCTAAACTCTTCAGTCCTTACAAACTTCCTATTATGCAATATGATTTCGATATTGGAAGTTATTGGAAACAATTAGTTCTGCATCTTGATCATAGGTGATGATAAGTAATTATCTCATCAAATTTTAAAAGCTCAATAGCATTTGTCAGTCCTATAAATGCCAAAAATGCAAAGGATTTTGATGTGTTTGGAACAGTTTTATCTTTCCTATGTAAGAGGGTGTTGGTTTATGAGTTCTGATTTGTTTTGCCTATATGCTTTAGGTATATCCACATGGGTCTGTTTCTGTGTGTCTTACAGGAGGCAAAAATGTACATCTCTAGCATTTTCTCCTCTTACCCTTATCCAAAGGAGACTAATTACTTCCAAGAGGGGAACCAGAAACTGGGGCCAGAGGCTGGCCATTCTGCTTTCCTCAGGGAGAGAAAAAAGGGCACCAGGCTATAATTATATCTATATGCTCCCTTGAATATTATTAGTCTAGGAGATGTAATTTTTAGAGATGATGAAACTTGTGATTACTGTTTCTTGTTGGGAAAGGAGCATCCCAAGATATATATTCAAGACTTGACCCCATTCCACCAGATGCCAGTTCCACAATGAATATATAGCAAATAACAAAGAAATCCATTTATCTCAGTCATCAGCAGAACAGAAACCAGAGATGGTATACACACACACACACACACACACACACACACACACACACACACACACACACACACACACAAAGAATGCACTCTCTCTTTGGGAAGAAAGCTCAACTAAGACAGTTTCAGATCTCACCCAAGAGGAAATTCCTTGAAGTCTCTAGTGTAGCAAGCTGGGAATAGAATCACTATAGAGAATGCCAATTCTTCTCATGTATACTTTTTTCCCAGTCTTTCTCTTCCTTCAGTGAACTGAAGAGAGTTTAGAATTGCATGTCTTCTCACTCAGTTCTAGAAGTCAAAAGAACCAGAATCTCTCTTCTCTCGAGATCTCTTTGACCTCACCCACCCCTCATGCAAGTGTAGCGAGTAATCAATCTTCACCAATAAGGAGAGAGTTCCATATATTTGGCCCTTTGGGTAAAGAGTTAACCCTGACAATTAAACCCACCATTGTTTATTGATACAAATACATGTTTACTCAAGAGCAAAACAAAAACTGATCAGCAGTCTAGTTTGAGGAAGGATGTTAGAGGTCATCTAATCTAATCCATTCTTTTGACAGATGAAGAAATTAAAGCTTGGAGAGATTTAGCACAGTGTCTAGCATGTAGTAAGTGCTTAATAAATGTTTATGCCTTGATTGATTGACTTTTCCCGGTGTATATGTAGCAGAATTGAAATTTGAACTAAGATCCTGTATTCAAATCTGGTATGCATTCTATTATATCATACTGTCTTTCCAGTGGCAAACTACTTTTGTTTGATATTGACAGACTGGAATATCTGCAGATACTGGGAGCCCATATTCATATAAAAAGGGTGAGGAAGTAAGAATCCCAATTCTGAATGGATCACAATACCCACCACACTAGAGGTACATTAAGAGAGATTAAAGAGAAAACACATCCAAACAGACAAGATTAGAAGCCCCCAAATGAAAGTAACTTGTTAAAGAAATCCACAATAGCCCCCAAAAAGAAAAGGGCTTTTTGGATAACCTCAAATATGTTTCATATCTATATATCTATATCTACAACAAAACCATAGCTCATATGGGGAGGCAAATTAATATCAAAAAGTCACCCATTTTTCCATTCCTGAGATAGCAATATTTCCAACCAGGCATAAATTAATGGGACAAGTTCATTTTGCTATTCTCATTAATGAGTTTAAACTGGGATTGAGAATGATTTACTTAGAGAATCTTGGAGAGACACCTAGAAATAATTGAAACAATTAATTACTTCAGCAAAGTAGCAGTATATAAAATAAATCCATGTAAATCATAAGCATTTCTGCATATTACCAACAAAACCCAACAGGAAGAGCAATTCAACTCAAAACCACAACAGAATACTTGTTATACATAAGAACTATATGAATACAACCACAAAATGTTTTAGGAAATCAAGACAAATATAAACAATTAGAAAAATATCAATTGCTCATGGATAGTCCAATATTATAAAAAAGTATAGTGTTACCTAATTGATTTGTTCATTTAGCCATACCAATCATATTACCAAAGGATGACTTTATAGAGCTAGAAAAAATAATAAGATTCCTCTGGAAGCACAAAAGGTCAAGAGTCCCAAAGGAAGTAATAAAAAAAAAATTTAGACAAAAAGGGTCTATCAGTGGCAGATCTCACGCTATCCTACAAAATAGTAATCATCGAAATTATTTCATACTGGTTTAAAAATAGAGAGGATGATCAAAGGAACAAATTAAGTAAACAGCATACAGAAGCAAACAAGCCAGTAGAATAATATTCAGTAAGTCCAAAGACATTATCAGCTCTTGGGTTAAAGGCATATTATTTGACAAAAAAAAGCCATCTGGGAAAACTAGAAAGCTATCTGGTAGAATTTAGGTTTAAACCAGTAACTCAAACCATAAACCAAGATACCAAATCCACCAAATGTATACATTACTTAGATACAAAATGTCCCAAAAGTTTTAGGGCAGCTTTAATTGTGTCTGTGTGTGTGTGTGTGTGTGTTTAGCTATCAAAGCTTTAAACCACCTTAAAATTTTTGGGACACTCTATATAAAAGATCATATAGAAGAGCAAGGAAGAAATTAACCTATCAGACCTATAGAGATGATGCAAATACTTCATGACCAAACAATAGATCACAAAAGATAAAATAGACAATTTTGATTCTATAAAACTAAAAAGGTTTTGCACAAATAAAACCAAGGTTAGAAGAGAAACAGTTAACTGGAAAATGATCCTTACAGAAAGTTTCTCTGATAAAGGTCTCATTTCCAGTTATATAAGAACTGACTCATATTTATAAGAATAACTGCCATTCCTCAATTAATAAATGGCCAAAAGATATGAACAAACAGTTCTCAATAAAAGAAGTTCAAGCTATCTATAGCCACATTTTTTAAATGTCCCAATTTAGTAATAATTAGAGAATGCACATTAAAAGAACTCTAATGTTCCACTGCCTATCAATCAGAGGATTTTATTGTTCAGTCATTTCAGTCATGTCCAGTTTTTATACAAACACCCCATCTGGGGTTTTCTTGAAAAAGATACTGCAATTTCCTTCTCCAGCTCATTTTACAGATGAGAAAACTGAGGCAAACAGGGTTAAATTATTTGTCCAAGGTCACACAGCTTGTAAGTGTCTGAGGCCAGATTTGAATTCAGGAAGATGGATCTTTCTAACTCCCAGCAATCTGTTCACTGTGCCACCTAGCTACCCATCAATCAGATAGATTGACTCCAAAAGGGAAATGATGATTGTTGGATGGGCTTCAGGAAGGTAAGTACTTATAAGCATGGTTTGTGGAGTAGTGAACTGGCCCAGCTGTTCTCAAAAGCAAATCAGAACACTACCTCCCAATACCTTTGGCCCAGAGATACTATTACTAGGTCTCTACCCCAAAGCACTGACAACAAAGAGGGTGCCCATTGCACCCTTGCACCACCTTGCAGAATGGCTGAACAATTTATCATAATGTATTAATTTTATGGTATATTACTGTGCCATAAAATTTCAAGAGCTGACCAGCAGTCTCTCAAAGCTGAAGTGTTTTCCTGAATAGGTGTGGTGACTTAGGCAAAAGATGAGGAGTGGGAGAGTTTGGATGTTTCTGACCTATTGCCCAGGCGTGGCAAGAAGCTGCTCCACAAGGCACAGGGTTCCTGATTATTATATAGCTCAGTGATTACATGCTTTTCTGACACACAGTCTCATTTTTCAACATACATGATCTTTTACAGATAATTGGATATGTCACACATTAACTTTTAACAAATTGTTTAATTAACGTTCTGTGATCATCTTGCATACCAGGTTGCTACAGATAAATGACACAGGCAGGGTAACCAGGGGGGTCAGTTCCCACTGACCTGTGGGATGACCAGCTAGGAGAATCATTGTTGCTTTTAATCAGCTTTCATAGTCAATCAGAATTACTTAGGAGATAAGTAACAAAAACATTTGCTGCTAGGTGCCGGGTTAAAGGGCAATTTTAACACAGACCAGATTTAGGCATTTCTCAATTTTCCAACCTTCATTTCTCTATGTTTCATTAAGGCATCCTAGTGATGTTGCTCTGGTTATTGTACATAAACAGATCAGTGAAATGTGTCATAGAAGCTTGTGCTTAGAGAAGTGATTGATGTACCTGTTGTGCAATGGGTGTGGGGAATCTGAATGTGATTCTACTAGAGACTTAAACCTAATAAAGAGGAAGGGGTATTCCTTTTAAGTGGGTACATAAAAATCTTTTGTTTTAATTCTGTAATTATAATCCTTTGGTGACATTCTGGGAGGATTAAAGTGGGACATATGTACTAAACCTGTAAGTAATTTGCTCTCATGTATTTTAGCAATTCTAATAGTAAGGGAAGTTAGTGGGAGAAGTCACATAAGGGGGGTTCAGTGAGTGTCTCATCTTTCCTGGAGACCACTTGCAGTCCTCAGTTTCCAACTGTGACCATGTTAGACAGTGTGGGTTTGATGGCTCCCTGCGATAAAAAATGGCAGAAGGAATATGTCTAGAGAAACTTGTTATGAACTGATGCAGAGCAAAATAAGCAGAGCTAGGAGAACAATTTATGTAGGAACATCACACAAAAAAAGAAAAACAACTTCAAAAGATTTAACAAGTCTTTTAAAATTATTTTTATATATTACATAATATAGCATGTAACATAGCAATAATATAATATATATGATTTGTTGTAAATATGTAATAGATTATTACAAATATGCTTATACATTAGTGTTGTTACTGTGTACAACATTCACCTGGTTCTGTTCACTTCACTTTGCATCAATACATATAAGTCTTTATTTAACAATTCTGCTCAATCCAGGGACCAACCATGATTCCAGAGGACCAGTGATGAAGAATGTTACCCACCTCCTAACATATGTAGAATGAAACACATTTTGGGGTGTGGCCAATTGGGAATTTGTTTGTTTATTCATATTTGTTACAAGAATTCATTTTCCTTTTTTTTTTTGGTGATGAAGAGATGAAAGAGGAAGAAAATAAATGCTTGCTATATTGAAAAAGAAAATTATAATTTAATCTATTTTAAAAGAAATGGTGTGGAGGCAACTAGGTAGCACAGTGAATAGTGCACCAGACATGAAGTTGGAAGGTCTTAGGTTCAAATGTGACCTTAGACACTTCCTAGATGTGTAACCCTGGTCAAGTCATTTAATCCCCATTGCCTAGCCCTTACAACTGTTCTGTCTAAGGTAAGGGTTTAAAGAAAAAAAGAAATTAATCATGGAGAGCTAATTAGAAAAGAGCTAATAGGAAAAAAATTAGATAATGTTCCTATACTACAGATTGAATATTAGCCAATCAGGTATTTAACTAGAACCTCAGAATTTTGTCCAAAATCACAAAAGCTCTTTTGGAATATGGGAAAGGGGGAGGCAATAATCCTGCATGAGCATTTCATACAATCATAGTACTAGAAAGGCTTGAAACATCATCTAGTACAATGCTCACAAATGAAGGAACTGAAGGGTCCAGATGGGAAGTGATTTGCCAGGGTCACATTGATAGTAAGTGGCAGATCAAGAATTAGTCTCATCACTGCCTCCCCCTATTTCATGTTTCCAAGTCATACAAATGTTTACAGCACCATATGGGCCTCCCTTGGGTTTAAGTGGTTCTAGTATCACCTCTTTGTGCCTCCTGAGGTCCCTTTGGTCAGGGTGCAATCATTTGATCAAAGCATACCTTTGATGTGAAAGGACATGGGTGATGGGAACAGGACATGGAAAAGAAGATTCTCAAAGAAATAGAGGCATTCCGACATCAAGGTGTTTTTTTATGCGTTGAAAACATAGTCAAGTGTAGTCAAAAATAGAAGTCTGGGAATGGGGGGACAGCTAAGTGGCTCAGTACATAGAGAGTCAGGCGGCTCAGTGGACAGAGAACCAGACTTAAAGATTAGAAGTCTTGGGTTCAAATCTGAACTCAGACACTTCCTAGCTGTGTGACCCGGAGCAAGTCTCTTAATCCCCTTTCATCCCCTTCTTCTGCCTTTGAACTAATACACAGAATTGATTCTAAGACAGAAGGTAAGGGTTTTAAAAAAATAGTAGCTGGCACTCTAGAGAAGCTGCAGTGTACCATCTGCTGGAGAAAGATAGGAGCACAAATGGAAAGAAGCAACCCCTGGCATTTTGCCTTCAGAGAACCCTCTTCAGGGTAGTATCGTAAGTCACAGAGACTAGAGAGTTCTGTGGTGGCTCACTAAGGAGGCTCTTGACTATCTTTTGGCACAGAGGAGACTTCTTTGTGTCCATTTCATTGAAAATGAAAGCTGTTTTCTGTTTTGACCCTTGAGAAGCTAAGTTCTTGCAACAGGAGCTGGTGCTACATAGTCACTTTCCCACAGGGGTCCTACATAAGAGAAACAAGTTAGAGAAGTATCCAGTTCCCGGAATGTGTCAGCAGAGAGCAACACTCATTTTCTAGATTTTACTGGAACGTAAGCTCCTTAGGGGCAGGAACTGTTTTGGTTTTGCCATTGCATTTATCCCATTTAGCAATGGGGAGCAACTGGCAGGCAAGTAATAAATAATGATACTAAGTAAATGATGAATTGATGGAGGAAGTTGCTTATTTGTGACAGCATCCAGACTAGACCCCAGAGTCCTTGGATTGGAGAAACCAGTGGGATACGGTGTCAGAAAACATGGGTTGTAACTCTTCCACTTAACCACCTGACTACCCTTGGAAAAGTCATTTAACCAACTCCTCTAAGAGGGGGGCTTGGACTAGAGCGCCAGGATCTTTTCCTGTCCTAAATCGATGAGGATATTCTCCATTCTGCCATACCGTTCATTTTGCCATCAGTAGCACCGCAATACAAAGATATTTCCATTTTTATAAGGCTCAAAGCCTTAAGCTAAAGAAATGAAGCTACCATAGCAGGAAGTTCAAGCATCAATCAACCAACAGGTGGGGGAGATTTGGGCAAGGGAATAGGGCTGAATTGTGTCTTTTTTTTTTCTATGACTATGAAGGAAATCTTTTGTTTTGTTTTGTTTTGTTTTGTTTTATTTTTTAAATAAAAACCCTTACCTTCCGTCTTAGAATCAATACTGTGTATTGGTTCTAAGGCAGAAGAGTGGTAAGGGCTAGGCAATGGGGGTTAAGTGACTTGTCCTGGGTCACACAGCTGGGAAGTGTCTGAGACCAGATTTGAATCCAGGACTTCCTGTCTTTGGGACTGGCTCTCAATTCACTGAGCCACCCAGCTGCCCCCTGTGAAGGAACTTTTTGAGGCAAAGTTATGGAGGGCAGCCTTCCTGGGAATGAGGAATTTGTTTGCTTACCTAATTATTCTAGTTTTTTCAAGTAAAGGTAATATTTGCAATATATCTATTGCTATGGTTTCTGTAGGCTGAAGGAATAGGGAAGAACTATGTGTGTAGTCTTTGACAGCTGATAAGCAGGAAGAACATTTGAATGATGGGCTTTTTAAAAGGGCCTTTGTTCACGTAGACTGCCTGAAATAATATTTTAAGATGGCAGCAAAATCCAAGAGAAGATTCTAGGAGGAAAAAAATAGACATTTTATTTGTCATCATCCAAAATTATGAACACCTGCTGTGGGTTTTCTTCTTCATAGTCCATGAAGTCCAGTTTGGGGGAAAGGTGGATGGTAAGGAATGTCAAAGCGGACAAAAGTAGCAAATCATCCAGGAAACATTTGATTGGACCCCTCTCAACCAGGTTTCTCCTGGTGTAGATATGGCTGACCCGGATTCCAATCAAAGCGCTTAGCATAGACAAGGCACCAAAAAAATGCTTGTCGGGGAAGGGAGAGGGCTCAGTGGATAAAGAGCCAGGACTAGAGACATGAGTTCAAATGTGGCCTCAGACACTTCCTTGCTATGAGGTTCTGGGTAAGTCAATTAACCCCATTTTCCCAGCTCTGACTACTCTTCTGCCTTAGAACTAATACTTAAAATCAATTCTAAGATATAAGGTAAGGTGTTTCCTAAAGTGGGGGGGGGGGGGGGAGGGAATAAGCATTTATTAAGCACCTACTGTATGCCAAGCACTATATCAGCATTTTACAAATATGATCCCATTTGATCCTCACAATAACTCTTCTAGATAGGTGTTATTATTAGCCCCATTTTTCAGTCAAAGAAACTGAGCCAGAAGAAGATTATGTAACTTGACAAGGATCCCAGAGCTCTTAAGTGTCTGAGGAGGCTGGATTTGAATGCAGATCTCTCTTGACTCCAGGTCCTTCATTCTATCCACTATTCACCATCTATTTACCTCTCATATAAGTAATGTCAGAGCCAGAATTTAGGGTCTCTCTTGGCTCATTGACCAGAAAAGTTAAATGACTTGTTTAAGGTCACACAGGTATGATAGGAACATAGATCTTGATAAAAGCTAGCATTTATTTTGGACTTTAACACTTATAAAATGCATGTGTATATTTTCTCATTTTATCTTCCCTTCAATAAAATTGATGCCATTACTATCCTGAGTTTACAAATAAGGAAACCAAGGCCAAGAGAGAGCTAGCATAAGTGACTTGCTCAGAGTCACACAGATAATATGTATGTCTAAGATAGGATTCAAACTCAGTTTTTCTTGAGTGCAAGTCCAACATTGCCTACAATAATAGCTGCCATTTATCTAGTGCCTTAAGGTCTGCAGAGTGCTTTATAAATATTAAAATATTGATCCTCGCAAAGTACTTTATAAATATTGAATATTGATTCCACCAACAACCCAAGGAGGGAGGTGCTTTTATTATTACTGCTTTAAAGTTGAGGAAACTGAGGTGAGGGTAAGAGACTTGTCCAGAGTCACAACGAGTAAATATCTGAAGCCACATTTGTACTCAGATTCCAGTGCTCCATGTACTGCACCACCTAACAGAAGCAGATCTAGAACTGGAAGGGGCCCTTAGATGTCTCCTAGTTCTATACTCTCATTTTACAGGTGAGGAAACTGAGGCCAATGGAGGCTATATAAATCACTCCAGACAGAGGGCATCTGAGATGGGATTTGAACCCAGGTCTACTGAGAGAAGCAGTGTGTTGGGGGAGAGAGGTTTGTTTGGTTGGGTTTTTTCCTCCTCTCTATCTATAATGCTGCCTCCATTAATAGCAGAGCATACCAACCTCTTTCAGTCATGCCATGGTATCTTTCCTTTTTTTTTTTTTTTAATAAAAACCCTTACCTTCTGTCTTGGAGTCAATACTGTGTATTGGCTCCAAGGCAGAAGAGTGGTAAGGGCTAGGCAATAGGGGCCAAGTGACTTGCCCAAGGTCACACAGCTCATGGTATCTTTCTAAATGCCCAATTGTGCATAATTCTGTGATGGTAATCAGACATAGTCACCAGCAGAACCAGAACAAGGGAGGAAGGAAGGGAGTTTTCAGGGAATGTTCAAAGGACATAAAGGTGTATTTTTCTGAAATTACCTGCTGATTCATGTTCATCTCAGAGAAAAGCCCCTTTCCACCAGGCCTGACTGGAATTACGGGGCTGACACATTTCTTACAGGTATCCACTATGTGGTACAGCTTTTGTAAATTAGCATAAACTCAGATCATCAAATTAATGTTATAAACTTTGCTTCTTTATTTATTAGCTTGGGTTAGTTTTTCTAGGAAACTTGTCAGGGGAGAACCGGAGTCTTGGCTATTTATGGCTCAGTGTTCCATGGATCTGACTAGAGCAGGAATTCTTCATCTTATTTGCATCATCAAGCCCTTTGGCAATCTGGTGGAGCCTGTGAACTCCTTCTCAGAATAATGTTCTTAAATATATAAATAAAATACATAGGATTACATAAGAAACCAATTATGCTGAAATATGGTTATCAAAATAGAGATATTTTTAAATTAAGTTCATGGAATCCAGATTAACAGCCAACCCCTGGTATCAAGAATGTGAGTGCTGTTAGGTCTAGAGCATGTAAGGGGTAAAGTAGTACTCAGTACTCAGCTTAATTAACTAATTAGCTCTTATGAACACAAAGAGATCTGTATTGTCATGCCAACCTCAGCAACGATAAAGTCTCTTCCCCCAGGGCTGCCAAGCTGCCTTTTATCACTCTTTTACATGGAGAATTTCCCATTTGGATTAGGAAGCAGAACACTTTCACATTTTTTCCTTAGAAAGATTTAGAATAATTGGGAGGTGAGGTATAATACGAGCACTAGCCTTGGGTTCAGATCCCAGAATGGGGATGGGAATGCCAGAGAAGTCATTGAACTTCCCTAAGGAAAGTAGAGAGGTTCTTCTCTGATTCTTGACACCATCTCCTCCAGGAGGAAAAGAAATCTATCTATGGTCTGTGTGTTAATAGTTAACTTGGCCCTGGCAGGAAGCCACCAGGTCACAATCAAATTCTCTTTACTCTCCATGCTTGCTGGACTTTGCCAATCTTGTTGGGAGTCCTTGTGTGCCTCTATAGTGGTGAACTGCTGGGACAATATAACCAGCTTTCTCTAGGGCACTTTTAAAGGAAGGTTCTGTTTATTTCTAGCAGTCTTCTGCTGAGCTGTGGCTAGTGGTTCAAGTATATTTGATTCTACATTTGCCTCTTCCTGCCAGGGGTCTGATGCAAACAGAAGCTGAAATAGAGCACAGCTAATGTTTAAGAAGGGATTTCTGCCTGAATCTGATCCCTAGCCAAGATTGTAAGTCTTCCTTCTATCCTCTGTCCATGTTCAGTTTTTGGACACTTTCTATAGTTTCTCAGTTTCTCTCTTGCTTTCTCACTTTCCCCTATTGCTCCTAAGAGAAAGACATCTTACCTACTCTTTTTTTTTAACACCCTTACCTTCCATCTTGGAATCAATACTCTATATTGGTTCCAAGGCAGAAGAGCAGGAAGGGATAGGCAATGGGGGTTAAGTGACTTGCCCAGGGTCACACAACTAGGACATGCCTGAGATCATATTTGAACCCAGAACCTCTATCTCTAGTCCTGGCTTTCAGTCCACTGAGCCACCTAGCTGCCCCCAGGATTCAAGAAGAGTATCTTTTGCAAGAATGCAAGACTCCTAAACTTAGCTTAAAAATAAAAGAGAGATTTATTAGTTTAGAAGGTAATGTTGAACCTGGCCTGGACAGCATAGGTGGAAGCCTGCCTACTAGGGGGAACAGCATGGATGGAAAGCTGTCTCTGCCAGATGACATAAATTCTGGGGTTTTTATATTCTATTCAACTGTGAAGATGTGACTCTGGATCGATAAGCACTGAAGCAAGGGGTAGAGGGATGTTTCCCTGAAGACACAAGGGGTGGCCCTCATAGTTTGGAGGACAGATGGATGTCTGAAATACAACTTGATAATGTCAATGAGGTGCGTCTCTCTGTCCATCTCAAATCTAAAGGACAATCTAGGGAGGATAATCCTCTCTGGGTCAGATGTTTTGGGTTAGGAGTCATGAGGATGTAAAGGAGCAAAGGAATTTCTCTGCTTACAGTTTGCCTGGGTTTGGGGGTATGATGCTCATGCCATACCTACTGTTTTGGGGAAAAAGATGTGACCACTGTGTCACTTGGAAGGTTCTTGTGAAACATCTACCTAATTTCCCAGATCACCTTGCCACTTACCCCATTCCTATACATGTGTATCCTGCCTTTGTACCTCCACTCTCTACCTCTTGCTCTGAGAATAGTAATCAACTTAACAGTGCCATTGCTTTTAAAAGGCAATATCAATTGATTCTTCCCATGGATCAGTTCAAGATCTCTGTGATTCCCCAGATCAAAGTTCTTTTTCCTGGAGACCAATCCTCTCCCTATTTATTAACTACCCCCCCCATTAAAATATAAGCCCCTTGATGCCAAAATTTATCTCCCCTTTTCTATTTGTCTGCTTTGTGCTTGGTACATAGAGTAAATACAAACAAATGCTTCTTCATTCATTCATTTCAGATCCAGAACTTTGTCTCCTATATTGTGCTCTCTTTTACCTACAGTTACTAAAACAGAGTTCAGACTTCCTCCCCTCTTCAAATAGATTTTTCTTCCTCTTCAAGGCTGCCTTTAATACTAATTTTATTCTGCTTTACCTAAAAGGAATTTGCCCCAGCTCCACATCCTCTTCTGAGTAACTCTGGTTCCTTCTGTCCCCCATTTTAACTGCCCTCTCTCTACTCACCAAATTTAGACCAACCTTTGACCTTTCCTAGAACTGTGCCTGAGCTAGAGTCTTTTGCTGTTCTGTCAGTGAGATCAGAGATCAGTCTGTTCACTCCTCAACATCGTTGGGCAGCTCTGCTAGACTTCTTCAATGCTTCCCATTCTCTGGAGTTACTTTTAGGAGGAAAAACAACACACCCACCCTCAGCTTACAACATAGTTTGAAAGCACCCCAAATTTATGATTTCATCACCAAGTCATTTGTGATAGTCAGCCACAAACCCTCCCCAAGAGACCCAGCCTAATTTATCGAATGCCAGGCCCAAATTAACATGTGCTCTTCAGCTGTAGTCTGCCCATGAAGTGCCTCATTATTAATAATAATAAGGACTTGAAAGTCTTTCCATAAATTATCTATATATTATATAGAATGCTTTCCATGTATTATCTGATTTGATCTTCACAACAACCCTGGGAGATAGGCTATCATTATCACCATTTTGCAGATAAAGAAACTGAGGCAGACAGGGTAAGTGACTTGCCAAGGGTCACACAGCTAGTGACTGTCTGAAAGAGGATTTAATGTCAGGTCTTCCTTAATCCAAGTACAGCAGTCTATCCACTACACTATCTAGCTGCCTATTCTTTCAGTAGACAGTGGTCTATTAAGTCCTAGTCAAAGGAGTTATCTATCTGTTCTCATTACGAAGCAGACAGAGATCTAGATTTAAGTACCAAAGGGCCAACAGCTTCAGTGAACTGTGTAAAAGCTAAGATATGGATTTTATATCCAGATCATGGTGAGATGTTCCCACAGATCATGATGAGTTGCTTTCAATGATTATAGAATTCCAGATTGGAGCCAGACTGCCTCTGGTCAGGATTGCCCACTAGCCTGTTCTTGATTGGCTCAGACCCTATTTCATCCCAGAAACTGGAGGTGATCTTTCTGATGTAGAATATTTTTTGTTGTGTTGCACGCCAATATGTGCAAGGTGCACACTTGGGGATGCTTCAGAAGCTATAACCATCAGCACCTGGATTGATTCTCTGGCATTCCATAACCTCCCAAGAAGCAGGCTGTTAATTAATTAATTATACTATTTAACCACTTCATAATGATCAAATACCCTCAGGCCACCATGCCAGTGACTACTTCAGAGGGTATTCAGTGGGCTTGAATTAATTTTTCCAAAGACTTCAGTACCCTTATTGCTCATTAGAGGATACTCAAAGGTCTACCAGCTCTCAGACTATTTCCTGTTCCCATAGTCCCGAGCTGTCCTAGTCTGCTGATGTAGTACAGGCGTTGAGTTCTATATAGATCTTGGAGTATGGCCTGTTATGTACCCTTCGTAATCTAAGGGGATAATCTTAGTAATCTAATCTAAAATGGGAAAATCTCTCATCTCCAAATACCCATCCCACATTTGAAAAACATGCTTCTCTTGCTTAGAATGGGATTTGGTTGATCCCATTCATAAGGCATAGATGATTTAATTTTAACAGTCATGTGATTTATTGAAACATGGTACGTAAATGGGATATAACATGGGGGGGGGGGAAACTGTAAGAAAATTTTCAAATAGAAAACCCAGAAAGAAACTTTTTCACTCAGGAAGAAAATAGTCCCTGACCAAAGGCATGTTACAGTGTGATTGGGGAAATAAAATATGAACAGAAAACTAAAAGTACAAAATGGTACATTATGCTAAGTGCCCAAATCAATGGTACAGACAGTAAGTGCTGGAGAAACTGAATGGAATAAAAGATTACCGTGTGCCCAGTTGATAAGGGAAGATTTCATAAAGGAGACAGACCTTAAAGGATGGTAAGTATTTAAATGGAGGGCACAGGAGGATATTGCTGGCAGAGGGCAAAGGATCAGAAACAGGAAAGCAAAGGGCATTTCTTGGAGGTTCCTCTTCATTGGACATTGTCCAGAGCAAAAAGTCCATTTTTATCTTCATGTCTCCATTATCCAATAGGGCTTTTCCATGACAAGTGATGAATTCCAAGATGGCACCTCATTTCCCCTTTCCCCTTCACATCTAGAATATTTTTGGACTGCTTTCTTGTACCAGCAATAAGTATTTACTCAAGGAATCCAATTTAATTTTAATATGAGGTAGAATGCAATTAAGAGGAGATACATTTCCAAAAATAAATAAAGCATCCCCAAAAGCCAACAGAAATGATTTTGGGGAAAGAAATGTCTTCCCTCTATTAGTGTGAACAGCCAAGAGATAACTACATTAATAAAAAGAATTTGCCATTTCCCCTGCAACAGTATCAAATTATAGTGCAGCTTGTGTGTTATCTCCCTCTAGGTCAGAATTGGTGAAGTATTGACACACATGCAGAGCTGCTCTGTTGTTCCCCCTCTTCCCAGTGCCTGTTGACATTTTGTGCATGCCCCACCCCTCTGTTCAGCCACCCAAAGTGAGCACTTCCTCCCTCTGCTCTCTGGGGTAATGGGGGGTAAGGTTGTGGGAGGGGGGTCTCATGGGAAGCTTGAAGTTGCAGTTTGGGCATGTGAACTTGAAAACCTTCAACAACACTGCTCTAGGTCTTTGTCCTTGGTCTAATTACAGAAGAATGTTAAGGTTGGAAAAGAAAGTTAAGGGAAATTCAATGTGGGGTATGGGCATAGGAAAGCTGGGGCATGGGGAGGAATCCCAAGGCTACCAAAGGATAAATGTAGGAGGGATAGAAGGAGGAAGGAAATACAACCAGGGCCAAAAGAGTAGCAAAGTGAGGAAATTAACCCAAGGTTAGCTAACAAAGTGGACCTGAAAGGTCTTACCCATGTTGCTGAGTGCTGCTATCTGAGCCCACATAGTATTTATGAAGTCATTAATGGACAAAGAGGAACTCTCTTAGCTCGTTTTAGAGGTGAAAGCAATTATCAAGGGACAATTATCACTGATGAGACAGATGCCAATGGTCTGTCAAATGCCAGAAGAATGGTTTTGGTTTCTACAGAGATGCTTACGGTTATCCCTTCTTCCCACTTCAGTATTCTCTGTATAAAATGCTAACCCAGATTCCACAGGGAAGAGGAAATAATCTTATCATATACATGGATTCTAACAAGACAACAAAGATCTCACTTATTTATATATGTATAACATACAAATATAACTATAGAAATGTAAATATACACATTTATTCCATGGAAAGGAACATAAATCCATTTAAATTCCTCGGAGTAAAGATGTTTAACTTGCAGCTACAAATTTCTAAAAAGCAAAACCATATCCTTCTTCATATGATAAGAGCATAGATCTAGAAATCAGGCATTATGGAAACCATTGGAAATGTCAATGTTTTGTTAACCCCATCATAGTTATTAAGGCTAAATGGTCTTCTAACTTACAGGAGGAATTATAGTTGGTAATTCCCTGTTCATCTAAGCAGTGGATGCAGCCATGTCACTGACTCAGGATTACTGGGTCCAGAGTAGAGTAGGGTACTCTGGGTAATCTCCCTAAGAAGATGGATGGAGCAGCCAGTATCCATACAAGAAGAAATCATCTCTAGCTCCTCTTTGTATCTTGCCTTTTATTGCTCTACTCAAATGACTTCCTAATATGTTATTTCTCCCACAAAGGACAATGATTCCTTTACTGAGGAACATGAAATCTAGTCCACAGAATGTTAATTTACCTCTTCTTCCCTTCCCTTCTCCTGATTAATTAAGATCCTCTTAGATTTTAACTCATCAGAACCTTTTTATTCCCTCTCTATTATTTCTTTTATTCCTCAGTTTACCTTCCTTTTTTTTAAAAAGCCTATAAACATAGGTTCTGTCTTCACTCTTTACTCCTTCCTCTTGCACAAACTGATGCAACCCCAACAGCCTTCTTAAGATTGCAAGACCAGGGGTCCTCAGCTCCTCCATTTGTGGCTATCTAGAATGAATTCCATGAATGGAGAACTGACTCTAACCAGGTCCCCAGTCCTTTTTCCTCCGGGATAAAAGACCTTAGGGATTTCCCTCCAGCCAGCTATGTACCACCATTTCTTGTTGTATTGCCTTTATACTTTTTGCCAATGACTTTCTAGTATACTTCAATATGTGCTAGGTCTGGGATCTGACTGACCTTATTACTTATGTCTATAGGCCTTTCTAGAATTCCTTTTTGTTGTTATTTCATTTAGTATAATCTTTTACTATTTTTGTGATTTATTCTTTGACACTCATTTAGGACATTCCATCCCCATTTACAATTACTTTTTACTCCTATTTCTTATTGGTTTTAAGTTTTGTTTTGCTGTGGTCCATAAAGGATATGTTTATTAATACCAAATTTATTTATGAAGTCTCTATATATTATACAGTTAGAGATATAAGAGATCTTAGAGATCATTCAGTTGAAATTCCCTTCGTCTTGCAGATGAAGAAACTGAGGTCCAGGTTAGGTGACTTGCTCAAAGTTACAAGTCCTGTAAATATGTACTGTGCCATTTGAGGAGCCCCTTCATTCAAGGCTGTCCAGAACAAATTCCATGAATAGATAATTGACTCCAGTGGGGTTTCTAGTTTGTTTGTTTTTTCCTCAGAGATGAAAGTCCTTAGAGACAGAGACAGAGAGATAGACCCTGAGACAGAAACAGAAATAAACAGATGAAGAGAAATAAGCGGAGAGACAAAGACAGAGGAAAATGGAGATAGAGATAATTGGTTCATTCATTATGTATGGGGCCTTTATAATAATTGACATTTATTTAATGCTTTAAAAGTTACAAAGCACCTTACATAAAAAGGCTCATTTTAGTATTGTAACAACTCTGTGAAATATTACATCTGTTACTGTTTCTGCTTTACATATAAGGAAACTGAGGCTCAGAGAGGCTAAATGATGAGACCTCAGTTACAGTTATTAGTGACAAAGGTGGGGTTCAAATTGACATCTTTCTGACTATAGGTCCAACATTCTATCACACTGTTTTTTCTCATAATGGACTTTTTCTGCTCTACTCTCTAGAGAGTACCTATTTTTACTGTCATCTTGTCTGAAATCACAATTGTCAATTCGCTTTTTTTATTCAACTGAAGCATAATAAATTCTTCTCTAATTCCTCATCTTAACTCTTTGTGTATCTTTTCAATGTGGTCCTTGCATGAAGCAATTTACTGGTACTTGCTCTCTAAATTACTGTAAGATTTAAATTAATATCCAATACTCCAAAATTATATTTTATAAAGTTTATTAATAATGACTTGAAATAGAAGGAGAAAAAAAGGAAATAGAAGTTAAAAAAAAAACCCTAGCTATTTAACAGAATTAAGACCACATGACTAAGTTCTCCTTGCCTGTTTAAGAACCCTGCTCCACCAAAGCCATGACAGGAAGACAAGAGAGCGAGAGGCAGAGCTACACCAAATTTATATCCTCCCTACAGTAGCAGGTAATGTGAGGAGAGTGGGATGCTGGGAATTGTAGATTTTAGGGTAACAGATTCTAGTTGCACAATCCCTCTATGATCCTTTGGGAGATTAGTCTCCCCAATGGATCGTTTAAATATAACTATCTTATCCCTCTAAAAATCTGCTAGCTAAAAATGCATACAATATTGAACTTTCTAAGAGGAAACCACAACAGTTATAGATAAGAGGGAAATAGAAGAGTGAGCAAAACCAATGTTTGCTAGGAGCATTGACAAAAAGTCAATTGGGGGCAGTCCCCTTTGGCATAAGAGTTACATTCAAAATAAATGCATTCAAACCCCCCCTCCCCCACCACCACCACCACAGTTCAATTTCACTACATCCCAAAGTTCATTCCAGATCTTTTGGTGCAATGTGTGATTTCTGCAGGCATCTTCATGGCGCCTTCTCCAAGTGGTTCACTTTCTTGATTCAGGGAGGTAACAAGTTTCTTATCCTAAAATTACTCTCAAACAAGAAAAATGTTTGTAAAATTAGAATTTTATGAGAATTATACATTATTCTGCCATTTTCTCCTGTTTTATAAGCAAGTTAATACTACAAACAACTCACTGTTGTGATGATTTATTTTTTTTTCCTCTATCAACCCTTATCATAGGTGTTAAGGAATCAAAACCAGTAGCAAGCATTTGCAGTTTGTTCTTTTGTGGATAATCTTATCCCCAGTCTCTCTCCTCCTTTACAGCCAAAACCCAAATCCCTGGATATGCCCCCATTTTTAAGTCATCAGTGTTCATAACTATCCTTTATTTCATTTGAGGCAGTCCTTTCTCCTCAATCCAGCCCTTCTGCTAGTCTTTGCTTCTCTAGCAATTCAAACTCTCACCTCATCTGACTATATTCCCTCAATCACCATGTAAGAAAAAATGGGATTCCCCACAGACAGTAGTTTAATCTCTTCCTTTCAGTTAGAAAGCACTGGATCATCACCTCACCCTTTTAATTGTGCAAATACTACTTCCAAACCACATGATCAACAAGATGGAGGATTAGAAAATCTCTCCAGTCTTTAAGAACTCTTGAATATTCCCTGATGTAGGAAATACATAGAAAAGATCACTACCATCTACATAGACAAATGTAAGAAGAAACCCAACAAATTAACAGTTCTTTGAATTAATAGCAAAAAAGGCTAATCCTTAACATACTCATTTAGCACCTCCTTCACCAGCTCTCATGCTCTTGCAGGAGACACAACCCAACTAAATGCCATTTGCCCTGGTATCTACTCAGCAATTTCCTTTCTGCTGCTGCTGCTGCTGCCCCAATCCTGATCCCATCATTCTGTGGCAACAAGCAGCAGAACCACTTGTATAGGACATAATGGTATAGGAAAGCAGAAATGTGGGCTGTGTGGGGGAACAGAGGAAATTTTGGGACAGCATGTTAATCTGTTTATGGGACTACACCAGATCTGAAAGAAATAACTGGCATCTAGCTAGGGCCAATTCTGTGGCCCCTCAAGAAACTACTTTGTGCAATGAATTTCCCAATGGGGAATGAGACTGAGATCATTTTGAGGTCAATACTCCCAGGAATTCACTGGGAAAGGAGGAATTAGAAAATAAGCAATTAGAGAAATATGAGGGAAATATTCAAAGATCTCAGGAGGAAAACCCTGAGTTAAAAACTGAGAACACAAGTAGATAATTCAGCAGGAAAGATATTAAAATAGAAAGAAAGATGGTAATCAAGATACCTAAATGAGTACAGAGGTCTCTAAATTAATATTTCAAGATAAAGGAAATCGAACACCTGATGAGACAGAGACCCTGAGAATATACAAGAGAACATGGAATCAGAGGACAATGTTCATAAATGGTTCAATGAAGAATTAATAAACTTGGAAAAATAAGTTAAATGGAAATAAATTTGTGGTCTGTACAGAAGAAATAATTAGCAGAACAGAAAAAATTAAATCCATAGTGGTCATCTCTTTAATAAAGCAAAAGAGAAAACAACTAATTGGTAATGTAAATATAAAGTCAAATACTTAACAATAACTATCATATTCCTCCTTCCCTTTCCTCCAAGGCTTCTCTTCTCAGTGCTAAACATATTCATTTAGAGATGTGTATTTTCAGGTAACTGTAGGTAAGTGTAGGTAACTGACATTAAGAAATTTTCTCTACCAACTATGATTGGCATCTCCTTTGTCTCTTATAGTTTAAAAAATTGTTTATAGGAGATAGTTAGGTGGCTCAGTGGATTGAGAGCCAGGCCTCGAGTTGGGAGCTGTGGGTTCAAATTTGGCCTTAGACAATTCTTAGCTGTGTTACCCTGGTCAAGTCACTTGAGCCCATTGCCTAGCTCTTACCCCTCTTCTTTTTTTTGGAATCAACACACAGTATTGATTTTAAGACAGGGGGCATGAATTTAAAAAAAAAAAGTTATTTGGAAAACTGATATGGTAAGTGGCTTATCCAGGTTTGTGCAACCAGTTATTTTTAAAGATAGGATTTGAACCTGATATTGTTGGTTCTGAGACCAGATCTCTAACCCCTGTGCAATACTACTTCCCTGACAGAGGTGATAGGGGAAAATTGGACCAGAAGGGAGGGGTAAGGAGGGGTACAAGAGACAAAGACAGAGAGACTTAAAAGTCTTAAATTATCTTTGGAAGGTCTGAAAATACACATCTCCAAGTGATAAAGACTTTTTCTCTTTCTCTACTGGCTGATGCAAGTGAAATACAAGTCAGAGCTATGCTAAATTTAGGAATAACTCATTGTGGAATGGCCTGAGTCCAGGGTTCAGAGAGACAGGATGTTGAAGTAAAAAAAAAAACATGAAAATACAATAAAGCCATTGGTCATAGGCGAGGGAGGTAAGGAGACAGAGAGAAAGGAAAATGGGTTATGGAGATTCACCACACCTGAATCTGAGCGATGATGGACCCTTACAGGTGTGTTGGGGTTATATATTTCTGGATATTTTGTTTGTTTTAACTTAAAAACACATTGGAAGGCAATCGTTCTTAAGGACCTGCTCACAACTTGTTCTCAGGCAGAATTATCTGAGGCAAAGCCAGCCTGTTTTTGTTGGATTTTTCAAGTGCACCATCTATAATGTCAACATTTCCACCATTACAGCAGTGATGCTATAATCAGCTCAGTAAACATTTATGAAGTGCCTAGATCTGATCCAGGCACAGAGGCATACAAAATGGTCCTTGGATTCAAAAAAAGCTTATATTCTATGGTGTAGAGAGAGAGAAGCATAATAAAACATGTATAGAAACAAGGGCAAAACAATTTGAGCTAGGAAGAAGCACCAATAATAGTGAGGAGAATCAGAAAAGTTTTCCAATAGAGTGCCACTAGCATTAAACCTCTAAGGAAGCTAGGAATTTTAAGTGATATAGATCCAAAGAGTGTACTTTCTAGGCATGAGGCAAAGACACAGAGGTAGGAGGTGGAATGTCAAGTTCAGAAAAGAGCTAGTATGCCAGTTTGACTGGAACATATGGTGCATCAAATCAAGTAATGTGAAAAAAATCTGGAAAGGAAAGTCGAGGCCAGTTAACAAAGGACTTTATATGCTAGGAGATTTGTATTTTATGCTAGAGGAAATAGGGGGCCACCAAAGACTTTTAAACTGGGGGAGTGAAAGGGGCAGATCTGTGCATTAGGAATATCAATTTGGCAGTCATACAAAGGATGGGTTTGGGAAAGAAGATCTGGAAGTAAGGATACTAGACAGAAGATGATTGCAATAGACCAAGCAAGTGGTAAAGAGGGTCTGAACTCTTAGGGACAGACTAAGAAGTGTAAGGATAATTTTAGCTTTGTGACTTAAAATCTATTTAATTTGTTGCCAGGGATGATTCCCAAATAATAAAATACCCAAGTCAGCTGGAAATTATGGAGATTTTAATTAATATAGAGAGAAGGAATTGAGAGAGAGAGAGAGAGAGAGAGAGAGAGAGAGAGAGAGAGAGAGAGAGAGGGAGAGAGAGAGAGACAGAGAGAGAGAGAGACAGAGAGACAGACAGAGAGAGAGAGAGAGAGAGAGAGAGACAGAGAGAGAGAGAGACAGAGAGAGACAGAGAGAGAGAGAGAGAGAGAGAGTTAATTTAAACTGCTTTGGCTCAGGCTGATCCAGGAAGTAGTTAAAGGCCTTGGCCAAAGTGGCCTTCCTGAGTCTAAGGGAAAGGGAGTCAGTCTTATCACTCACCACAAGACCGTCTCCAAGGAAGCTCCAGTACTCCACTGAACTCAATCTCCTGAACTGAGTTCCGAACATCCTGAACTGACTTTTAGCCTCCTTTTAAAGAGAATTTTCTCTTATGTCACCTCCTCTAAATATTTAAGTCTACCAATCACAGTAGATGCCTTTTTCAGGACTGCCCATTCTTTAGTTCTCGCCACTCTTTAGTTCTCACCTTCTCTGGTTAGATTATATCTTTTAAGTACTTCACACTTCTTTGTTAAGCTTGCCTTTTGTGAGTTACTTGACCTTTTTGTAATTAATTTAACCTTTATAGGTACTTAACACCTTTTTGTATTAGATCTAAAAATAGACTTGGCTTAAAGTCCTAGCTTCACTATAAGGTATGAGTTAAGTATCTTCATTATTCAATCAGGAGTTTACAACTTTATCTTCCCCTAAAGTATGGGTGGAGTAATATAAAGTTCCCAAGACATTCCTGGTTCTGTTAGACCAAGTATCTCCATTGTTACAATAAGGAAATAGCTAAATCAAATCTTCTAAAGTACAGTCTGCGTAATTTTTAAGATTCACAATCCCCCCTGATGACCATTGGGAGACTAGTCTCCCCATTGATCATTTAACATAATTATCTTTTTCTAAGAAGAAATTACAGTAGTTATGGAGGAATAGAAAAGAAAGAAAGCAAAACCAATGTTTTGCTAGGTGCGTTGACAGAAAGTCAAATTAGGGGCAGTCCCCTTGGCATAAAAGTGTACATTTACAAATAAATGTTCAATCAAATTTCAGTTTAATCAACCACACCCAAAGTTCATTCTGGATCTTCTTGATGTAGTGTAGGTTTTCTGGCATCTTTCTGTAACAGTTCATTCTCTGGATTTAGGTGTTAGTAAGCTTCTTCCTTGAAGATCTTTCTCAAACAAAAAATCAAAATCTTGGATTTTGTTAAAATACAATCCCCTGAAGTGGGTGTTAAAAAAACATCCAGTTCAGCTCAGGATGCAATGTTGAGTTATGGGGGTGTATGAGTTAATTATCAAAAGAAGATAAAAACAACCAAAAACATAAGAAAAGGGGGAAAATGGAAAGAAAAGAAAAAAATTCAAAATAGTCCCTTATTTGGGATTAATAAATTTCTAACAGGCCCTTGTAAAGGTCCAATTTAAAGTAGTTTCTATCCCACAAGTCTGTAGGACAAAATGCAGTAATATTTCACTTACCCATTTGCAACCAAGACTACAGGAAGTTGCCATAATATAAGAAGGAAAGGAACTAGAATTCTATTTTGATAGGGAAGTGTCATTCCCTGGTCTGATTTTTTTGTCATTCTCAGGGATATAGGGAGCCAGGATGATAGTCAAATTTTGGTTCTTGTCTGAGTACTTCACAAAGAATGTAGAAACAAGGAAGTCCTATGACTTAACATATGTCAAGCATCGCAACCTCGAGTCTCACACTAATTTTTCCTGTGTGCTCTTTTTTGCACTATTCAGGTTAAGTCTGTAATCCTTGTTTTTTATCCCATTTTCTAGAATCAGACACAAACATTAATCACAGTCCCATAACATTTATCAATAATGGCATGTTCCCATAGTTTAAAGCTTTATGGGTATGCATTGATATTATAGCAAGTATATATATATATATAACTTATATTATTGCAGAAAAATAATATTAATTGTATGTACCTTAAGTACAAGAAATGAGGAAAAAGGGGAAAAAATCAAATATTCTAATCAAAATAAAAGAAAAGCAATAATAAAAATAAGGGGGGGGGATCATGAATTCAATGTGTCCTCAAAAAACAGCATCTACTTGACAATGGATTATTATCTCTAATGCATGTGATAGGGTACAGTCAATCAGTCTCAACAGAAGATTCTCTCTTCACATGTGAGCAATGAATCCAAGAGTCCTTTTCTCCAACCTTTATAGATGTTGGAGTAGTTAACAATATTTGGAATGGTCCTTCCCAGGAAGGCTAAGTTGCTCCAGTACGCTTGAAATTCTTAATATACACTTTGTCTCCTGGGTTCAGGTCATGAAGAGAAAAGTCTAGTGGTCCGGCTTGTACTGCAGCTCCAGATTCATGGAGTTCATGCAGTTTGTGCTGTAATTCCTATATATAGGAAGCAATAGTAATATGTCCCCCCTAAAAGTGATGTATATGCAGGGGAGAAAGGTTTAGCCTGTATAGGTGGATGTCCAAAAAGCATCTCAAATTGTGAGATGTGTAGGTCTCCTCTACGCCTGCTTCTAAGATAAAATAGGGCCAGAGGGAGAATTTCAGGCCATTTTAAATGGGTCTCAGTGCATAATTTTCCAAACATAGTTTTAAGTTCTTTGTTCATCCTTTGAACCTGACCTGAGCTCTAGGGATGATATGGAACATGAAATTTGGGAGTAATCCCCAAGCAAGAATATATCTGATTTAGGACAGAATCAGTAAAATGACTTCCTCTTGTTACAAGGGAATCACTTTAAAAGACTGATATATATTAATTTAAGGTCGCCAAGGAATCAGCAATGTAATTCCTAAATGAAAACTTAAGTCAGCCGTCAATCTTTTATGGAGTTTAATTACAATAGGAGGAAGTAATTAGAGATAGAGAGAGAGAAAAAAGGAGAGAAAGGAATAGGGCTTAAATAGCCCTTCTGTTTAGGCTGGGCCAAAAGGCCCAAGCCCTTAGATAGCTGGGGCAAAGAAAAGAGATCAGTCCCTATTACTCACGTGACCAAAATGGAGAAACAGTCTCAGAGGCCCCCACCTTCAGCTTCCTTCAGCGCAAGCTTCTCAGAGCCCACACGAACCACACCAACCAACTACTCAACCCCCCTCCTCAAGTCTTCAGACCCCCTATCTTTAAGGAAACCCTCCAAGTTGCCTCCCCTCAGTCCTCACATCTACCAATCACTGTTCATCAATTTCCCTGTGCCAATGGAGGCTCTAGCTTAACCCAGGACCGCCCAGAGGTTTCTGGCTTTTGCACATGTCTGTTGAAGGTCATATTTTCAAATGATTAAATCTTTGCTCCTTTGCTACAGCCCTTTCTAAATCCTGTTAACCTGAGTAGGGTAGAGATTGGAATAATTAAATTTTGATCTAGGCTGCAGCCCTTACTCAATCCTGTTAGGACTGAATAGGGTGGAGATTTATTCCAAGTATCTCCATTGTATCAATTCTAAAATCAATCATGACTCAAAGAAATTCCTGTTCTATGCTTAAGCATAGGTCAAAGTCCTTTCCATTGTTCAGCAAAAGGTTTCTGTCCTAAAGTAATCTTAAGAAGGGAAGAGAAGGAACCTCCCATGCCAATGGGGTTCCCATTCCAATAGACAATCAGTAAGAAATTTTCCAAGTATGAAATATCCCAATGGTGAAATTTCCAACATTTATAAGTCTAAGGAAATTTGAGGTTTACACTCTATCTGAATCAATACATGCTGGCAGGCCAAAGCGAGGAATAGTTTCTTTTAAAAGCACCTTAGCAACAAAAACTGTTGTGGCTTAGGTCACAGGAAATGCTTCCAGCCATCTGGTTAGTTGATCTACTATGACTAGACAAAATTTATAATGTCCTACCTTTGGCATTGTTATAAAATCTATCTGTAGATGCTCAAAGGGTATGTAATCAAATGATTACATTGGAAATCAGATTTAAAGTGGTCAAGAAGCAAATGACTAGTAGAAATTGGAGACAATAAGTACAGAAAACTTGTTCTAAAAGTTTGGCTTTGAAAGGGTCTAAAGAGATACAGAATGGTAGGTCAAAAGGATTATAAGATTAAGTGAAGGGCTTTGTTTATCTTTATATATAATGGAGACCTGGGAATATTTCTATAGGAGAAAGAATTAGGCCAATAAGAAGAGACTGAAGAAGAGAGAGGAAATTATTGATTGGGCAGAGTCCCAGAGGAAACAGAAAGGAATCCAATCAAGGGCCCAAGTTGAGAAGTTAGCCTTGATAAGGAGAAGGGTCATTTCTTATTCCAACACTAGTTCAAAGTAGGAGAAAATGGAAGGGAAATTTAGAATTGTTTTTGAGATGTGGAATAAGGAGAAAAAGTTAACTCACAGCACATGGCCTCTTTTCCTATTGGTTACTTCCCCAAATTCACCCTAACACTAGTATATTGGGTCCACCAAAGGTGGCTGCTACCTTAGGTTCTAGGAGGAGCCACTCCTACTACTAGAGCTAACAAGTCCCAACCAGTGTTCCTCCCTTTAACACTCATACTCTTAGACACAGTTAGCTTTTAGCAAAGACATTTGCTTAGCTGGAACAGCAGAAATCATAGTTGCAAAACATCCCCCACTCACCACAAACCTGGGATATACAGTTTCCATAAAAAGAGGGGGCTGAAACTAGCAAGATATCTATGTATTATAGATATATGATGAAGATAACTCCTGCTACTTTGATTCTGAAAGTAGATGTTCTCTTCATATTTCTTATGCAGCAACCCTTGGATGGGTTACTCATCCAGGTTCCCAGGGTCTTCTCTTTATTGTTCAAATCTTGATAGCCAGAATTGAAATTGCTTCTTTCCTGGTGAGGGGCAGGGTAGAAGGTAGCGATCTGGCACTTTAAACTCCTTGAAAGAGAATTTCCTTGAGGGTTGCCTCTTGAAATCAGAGAGACACAGAGACACAGACATACAGAGAGACAGAGCCAGGGAGCACATCCAACAGGTGGGCATGCTCTCTGTGGTTGGTTGGACTCTTCAACCTCTGTATCTTTCTTCTTTTAGGAACTACCATGAACCATTTCAGCAAAGCCGAACAAGATGACTGGTTAACTGTCTACCTGAAGTATCTACTCTTTGTATTTAACTTCTTCTTCTGGGTAAGTGATTTCTACCTAAAGGAGCTCTCCAATCTTCTTGAGTTTCAAATGTTTCAAGTCACTATTGTGTTGATGAATCACCATTCATAGTGTTTCTCTGAAAGACCACTCATGGATAAATTTTTACTTCTCGGAGAAACTATTCATAGTCATTGCAGTTGTCCAAGAAAAGAATTTACTTCCAGGGTTAACATAGACTGTCTGTCTACAAGACGGCATCAAGATAGAAGATTCACTAAAATGATAGATTTATGTTTAAGAATACCATTCCTAAGAAAAGGTGGAACTTTTTATTCTCTAAGTTGTTTGTTTTTTTTTTTAAACCCTTACTTTCTGTCTTAGAATTAATACTATGTATTGGTTTTAAGATAGAAAAGAAGTAAGGACTACTCAATGGGGGTTAAGTGACTTGCCCAGAGTCATATAGCTAGGGAGTATCTGAGGTCAGATTTGAACCCAGGATCTCATTTCTAGTCCTGGCTCTTAATCCACTGAGATACCTAGCTGTTCCTTCCTTCACAAGTTCTTTGTGAGGTATGTGGTATATTGACTTCATGGCATAGTTTTCAATGAATTTATTTTTCCTGATTCACATTCTAATGCAGAGTAGGATGGAAATGGAGGGCTGATGCTTTGAATGATTTGAAATGGAATCATTTTTAACACTAAGTGGCTGGTCTCAGGAAAATCCAGAATTTCTATAAATGGCTTGCACCTGTGTCCACATGTACCAAGTAGAGAACTGAAGTAATTATCTCAGTAAACAATTAATTAGTATAATAATTGCCTAAAATAACTATTTGCTTACAATAAAACCAGATTCATTTGGCCTACCCTAATTCTGGACTGATGATCATTTAGGGAGAATACATAGAATCATAATATCTCAGATTTGGAAAAAACCTCAGAAATCAACTAATTCAACCCATAAGGGAAACTGAAGCTCAAAATCGACTTTATTTGACTCCAAGGCCAGCATTACACTGGATAAAGCTTCATAATGATTTCTTATTCTGATAGCTTTATTTGTACTTAAATATTTGTACTTAAAAATTTGTACTTAAAACTAATCTAAATTCAGCAACTAATTTTTAACCAAAGACTTAGGAAATTAAAGAATTATTCTATGTATCTTAAATTTCTATGATCTGTAAGTGTAATTTTGGGGGACTCACACTCCTTAGTTGGAGAAATGAGGGTTAAAGGCAGTGAGGAAAGGGTTGATGAAAATGGCTTTCCTCACTACTCCTTCCTGGAGTCCCTGAATCACTTGAAGTAGAAAAAATGGAGATCTCCCCTCAGTGAAGGCTTGCCCCTTGGTGGCTGTGCCAGCCCTCAAGGGAGGCAGGGAAGTCTTCTCTACAATGAGAGGTATGAGGGACCTCAGTCTCTCAGATATGCACTGCTTTGGGGTACTCACAATCCTCCCCCTTGTGTCTTCTTGAAATCTGGCAACAAGATGGAGTCTGCCAATGGGCTTACTCTCTAGATGTAAATAAATGAGATTGAATTCACTATCTGACTGCTTATTTTATTTCATTGTTGATTGGGGCAAAAGGTAAAAGTTAGAGGGGTTCTGGGTTGCCCTAAATCCCTTTCTAAATAAAACTAATTACTGAAGTACAAGGTTTTCTCGTAGACAGAGGAGAGGTAGGAAAAGGGGAGAGCTCTCAATAGTTAATGGAATGAAAGTCTGAAGAAATTAGGTTTCTTGACAGAACCAGCAAAGTTTTCAACAGGAGTCCTCGATGTCAGTGACAGAAATCTCCACAGGTGTCTTGAAAATGGCCCATAGAAACAACTCTTCCTTCTACTCCCTTCTGTGTCTCCATACTTAAGACCCCCTCTTCAGGAGAATTTCCCAAAAGTCCTTGTTCTGTTTCCAACTACCATTTCTGACTCATGCAACTGTAGAGATCTCAACATTTCCATTTCAACCCAATGGTTCTGTTGTCCTACTCCCCATCATTACACTAGTTAATTTTTGTATTTTAAATGACTTAATACTTATTATATGCAATGATGTTTCTAACTAAAAAAGAGTTGCAGTTTCAGGACAAGTTTTGTAAATATTTTTAATTCCACTCAGGAGGAATTAATCCCATATTAAAATAGGATGTCTGTAGAGATAATGATTTTTCTAACACCAGAAGACTTCAAGTCAGAACTAGATAATGAGTTGTGAATGTTGTAAAGAGGATGCATATTTTATATATGGTTTGAAATAAATGACTTCTGAGGTTTTTCATCACTAAGGATTGATGATTATTTTATCTCATAGCCTTAAGTAGGAATGTTTCAGCTGGGTTGGGAATAGGAATGGAGAGAATATTGTAAAGCATCATTGGCAGAGGAGATGAGGAGGAGATGGTGGTGGTAGTGAAGAAGAAAACCCAATCACAGGTATAGTCACACCAAAAAAAGAGATTATTTGGCCCCTAGAGTAATTCACCACTCTTCCTTAAGAGTTGGGAATAAATAGCAAGGAGTGATACTGTAGTGATAGAATTGTGGGAATGGAATTGAACAAAATAATGGGGTCATACTATAGAGTATAAGTATCAAAGTCAAGTACAAACCAGATCATTAAACCACATATAAGAGTCCCTGTGTACCTTTTAGTCCAATAATACCACTACAGGGTCTGTATCTCAAACAGAGTTTTTTAAATGGGAAAGGACCTAGTTGAACAAAAATATAACTGAATTTTGTGATGGCAAAGAATTGGAAACTAAAGGGATGTCCTTCAACTGGGGAATGGCTGAACAAATTGTAGTATATAAGAGTGATAGAATATAAAACAATAGTACTATGAAGAAAGATAAACAAGATGAATTCAGAAAGAACTGGAAAGACCTACATGAAATGATGCAGAGTGAAATAAGTCAAAACAGGAAAACAGTGTTCTCAGCAACTGAAACATTGTGGGATGATCACATGTGATAGACTTTGCTGCTAACAGCTATATAATTATCCTGGACAATTCTGAAGGACTTATGAAAATGAATGGTATCCACCTCCCGAGAAAGAACTGTTAGAGTAGGAATGCAGATGAAAGTATATGATTTTTTTCTTGTTTATTTGGGCATATATATTTGGTGTTTGGGTTTTATAAGATTATTCACGTACAAAAATGAATAATTTGGAAATATGTTTTATATGATAATACATGTATAACTCAGATTGAATTGCTTGTCAGCTCTGGGAGGAGGGGAGTAAAGAATGGAGGGAGACAATATGGATTGATTTTGGAAAACTTACGTGGAAATTTGTTATTAAAGTAAAAATTTTAATATAGAAAAAAAGAATCCCTGGGTTGCATATTGACTTAGAAAATTACATATTAGGAACAGTTATTTGCCTCGGTAGATTGAGAGCCAAGCCTGGAGACCAGAGGTCCTGGGTTCAAATGTGGCCTCAGATACTTCCTAGCTGTTTAACCCTGAGCAAGTCACTTAACCCTTTTTTTAGCAAGCCCTTACTTCTCTTTTACCTTGGAACTAATACACAGTATTGAATCTAAGACAGAAGGTAAAGGGAAAGAAAGGAAGGAAGGAAGGAAGGAAGGAAGGAAGGAAGGAAGGAAGGAAGGAAGGAAGGAAGGAAGGAAGGAAGGAAGGAAGGAAGGAAGGAAGGAAGGAAGGAAGGAAGGAAGGAAGGAAGGGAGGAAGGGAGGAAGGGAGGAAGGAAGGAAGGAAGGAAGGAAGGAAGGAAGGAAGGAAGGAAGGGAGGAAGGAAGGAAGGAAGGAAGGAAGGAAGGAAGGAAGGAAGGAAGGAAGGAAGGAAGGAAGGAAGGAAGGAAGGAAGGAAGGAAGGAAGGAAGGAAGGAAGGAAGGAAGGAAGGAAGGAAGGAAGGAAGGAAGGAAGGAAGGAAGGAAGGAAGGAAGGAAGGAAAGAGAAGAGCACATTAAAACATTAAAACATTAACATTAAGTTCCATTGAATGTTTAACATTTATATTTCCCAGTTTCATTTCAGTCCGATTTGGGAACACTAGGTAATGTTATGGGATGCAGCAGCATGTTTGATATCTCTGCTCTAGAGCCCAAGGCTGCTCTGCTGTAGAGCAAAAGGACAACACACACACACACATACACACATACACACAATCTCACAATCTCCAGACCACCACAGGAAAGATGTATACCCCCCAGATGCCAGTATCTTAGGACATCCTCCAGTAGTCCCACTCTAGTTATGGTTTGGAATTAAAATAACTCATATTATAAATGGCTACCATGAAAGACTTTATCACTTGTTGCTTCTACCCCTACAAAACAAGAGACAGTAGTGAGAGAAGGACATTATTGAGGCAATAGGGAAAATAAAGGAAGAATTCATCATGGAACCAGGATCCAAATGACCCTTAAAGACCAAGTAATAGCCTGGAACTGATACAATGACATGTATTAGGGATGACGTAAACTCTTATTTTGGGGACAAAAAATTCATCTTCACAAATTGAAGGCAGCTAGGCAATTCAGTAGGAAAAAGTGCAGGACTTAGAGACAAGAAGTTCTGGATTCAAATCTTACCTCAGATACTAGCTATCTACAGTCAAGTACTTAAACTCTATTGGCCCGAGTTTCCTCATCTGTAAAATGCGGAATAAGAGTTGTTGTGACAGTCAAATAAGATAACACGTATGATGCTTTGCAAACCTTAAAATGTTGTCTAAATTCTATTATTATTACAAGACAGAAGAGAGCAGGTTATATAATGATTCATCTCAAAAAAAGATTTGTGGGCTTTAATGGATTATAAACTCAGTATTAGTCAATAGAATAATGTGGCAGCTAAAGGAAACAATAGTCTCTGACTGTATTGAGGGACAATGTCTAGAAAGAGGTAGGTAGCGGTTTCCATGTAGTCTGCGCACATCAGTGTTCATTCAGTTTGGGGTCCCACATTTTAAGGCCATTACTAAGTTGCAGGGCATCCCCATGAGGGCCATGAGGATGGTCAAGGGCTTGAGGTCATACCATGCAGCTGGGAGCTGGGAAAAACAGCCAGGTGAAGAGAAAAATTATGACAACTGCTTTCTACTATTTGAAGGACTGTCATGTGAAAGGATTAGAACTAGGAACAAAGTGAAAGTTGTAGAACCTCCTTTCAACACCATATAAGGAAAGCCTTTTGTCCAAAAGAGGAGTGAACTGCCTTCAGATGTAGTGCCTCACCCACCCACTAGAGCTCCCAAAGCAAAGGAAGGATGATTACTCAGGGCTGTTTTAAAGGAGAGTTTTGGTCAAGGATAGGATGTACTGGGACATGGCCTCAGGTCTCTTCAGCAAAAGCTCTTGTTTTGGGTGATCCCTTCTCCACTCCTTCCCTATGAAGAGATCTATCTCCTCAGGTTTTCTTAGAGTATTTTGTATAGATTTCTCCATTGCCCCTACCACACTCAACTTTGCATAATATGTATTTATGAATATATTTCCACTTACATTGAACTGTAAGCTTCTGGAGGGCAGGAACTGAATCTCATGTATTTCTGTATCCCCAGCACTTTGCAAATAACAAGTGTTTGACAACTGTTTTTGAGTAATTTCCATCTATTGAGGCAGGAAAGAAGGTGTCAGTACATTACATTAAGAGGTAAAGAAACTGGGCCAGCTAGGTGACTCAGTAGTGGATTGAGAGCTAGGGATAGAAGTGGGCAGTCCTGGGTTCAACTCTGGCCTTGGATATTCCCTAGCTATGTGATCCTGGGCAAGTCACTTAACTCTCATTGCCTAGCCCTTACTGCTCTTCTGCCTTGGAATCAATACATAGAATTGTTTCCAAAATGGAAGGTAAGGGGTTTTTGGGGGGAGTGGGGGCATTTAAAGGTAAAAGCAAAGGAAAGGGAAGGAACCCTTTCTAATATTCAGAGCTATGGATACAACTACATCTTGCTTCCAAGAGCCAGCTGGGAACTTAATTACCAATTATTACATTGTTTCTATGGGAAACTGTGGTCTGAATGCCAAATAAAAAAATTTTTTAATGTTTTTTGGAACTGAATCCATTCAAAAGTTAGGTACTGACTGCAATTTTTCCTGTAGATGGGAACACAAAGTAATTACTTACTTTTCTACATTGGTGTCAAAAAAAATCAGACTAAGTAAATCACATAAACCCAAAAGATGTTACTAATTTAAAATAAGGGAAATTCCAATTTCTCCTAATACTTCCAACTCTATGTGGCACAGCAATACCTTTTTATAGATTTGAAATGGATTAAGCAGTAGTGGAAGCATGGAGGCTGTTGTGGCATTTTGTAGTTGCTATGTTTAAACTCTCCAACTACAATATCTATGTTTTACATTCTAAGATATTTTGCTTCCTAAGTGTCCTTGTAATTGCCTAAAAGTGTGTTGTCATAGCAGTTCTAATTGTTCAGATGGAGTCAGCCTTGTTTCTCCTCTCTAGTGGACTGGAAGATACCCCAGTTGGTCGTTTTTATTTTCTTGAACACTAACTCTAAACACAATTAGATAACTTTTAGCTGATATTACTTGATAGGAACTCTAGTTCTCTAAATCTTTGCTTATCTTTCCTCTACTTTAAGGGTTTTATCCTCTTTCAGAGCTCGTCTATAACAGCTTGCCCCTAGCTGCTATTTAGAATAGTTTCTAATTTCCTCACTTAAGACATCTCTGCTTCTTACCGTAAGTCTGAAATGATGGAAGTAGCTCTCAGTATCATCCATCAAGCCCTATTGTCCAGAGCTTTGTGTAGTTATATAACCCTTTTCTTCTTTCAAGGGATATTTTTTAAAGGGGTACAGTAGATGGAGTATTAGCACTGGAGTCAGGAAGACCTAAGTTAAAATCTGGCATCACATTTATTAGCCATGTGACCCTGGGCAAGTCACTTAATCCCGTTTGCCTAGTTTCCTCGTCTGTAAAATGCACTGGAGAAGGAAATGGCAAATCACTAAAATATCTTTACCAAGAAAACCCCAAATGGGGTTACAAAGACTTGGCTGCGACTGAAATGATTGGCCCAGATGGGTCAACTAGTAAACCTGTCCCCAGCTGTTACTAAATCACTCACTCAGGGCTACAGCTCTGCTGCTTAAAGGGGACAGATTAATTCATTCTTAAAGTCCTCTTTATGCTTTAGACTCCTACCCTCATTTGAACATTTTCCCATTTATCAATGTTTCTTCTAGAATGTGATGAATAGTCTAGCTATGCTCCAGTGAGTTTGGAATATAGTAAGTCTATTGATGTTCTTATTCTGAACATCTTACTTCTACTACAGTTCTGTGACCCCAGACTGGAAGGACTAGGCAGTGGAGGTTAAGTGACTTGCTCAGGGTCACACAAGTAGGAAGTGTTTGAGGCCAGATTTGAATCCTGGACCTCCCTTCTTCAGGTCTGGTCTTCGCCACCTAGCCACCCCTCCAAGTTTTTATTAGTAAGAGAGTAGTAAAAAAGGATAAGAGAAGAATGGCACTGGGGGTACATACTAAGCAGAGGAAGGAGAAAACCAAGGACTCGATCCATTTCATCATTTTGCTCAGGTCAGCCTTGCTTCTGCCCCTAGGAGAACCCATTTGACCATCTTTCCCCTACTTTCCATTAAGGAGACAGGCAAGCTTTGAGACAACCACTTATCAATCAGTGATCTATCAACTGGCCTTTTACTGATGAATTTCACTGGACTTGAAAAACTGTTCCTTAAAGATTAAGAAAGCCTTGATGAGAGATAAAACCAAAAGCAAGGGACTAGGGGAGAAGCTCTGTTTGTTAGGACAAAGCCTTTGGAACCATTCAGAGTTTTCAGTTGATCTCAAAACATTACATAGACAAATCATGGATATCAGTCACTCTGGCACTTCTCTTTATTCAGCCTCATCCATTGATAATTCATTCTATGACAGCATCTCTTCACTTATCTCCAATAGTCATTTGACCCACACCTTTATTGCTTGTGTATTTGCTCTTGTCTTATTTTTTCTCATTCTTCTTTGCTTTCCAGTCCTCATCCGATACCTAGGGTCCACCATTCGGCAAGTCCAAATCGAACTGAAGTCTCTTCAGCTCAAAAATAAAAAGAAAGGGGGATGTGCTGGGGGCCATCAGTCCACGACGCCTTGACAGAGTCACCCATGCTATCTTAGATAATATCATGGGCTTGCCCACAACTCCAGGGTATCCCGACTGGTGGCTTCTAGGGAGTTACTGATTTGTGTAATCAAGTCACTGAGGCATACTGAAGCTTGATGTACTTGTACTTATCACTTGGGTCTCTATGATTGATTTGTGTGCTGACTTCATGAGAATAGACTTCTGTATGTGGGGACGTTTTTGGCTTGGCCTGTAGCTGTGGTTTTGCTGGGAATTATGTACCTAAGTAAAAGTTAACCCATGATAGTCTTTTTGGGATTGGGTTTGAGGGTCTGATCTTTTGGTGATGTTTTGGAGAATTAGGGTAGAGGTGTTTTGCTCTTGCATTATTTCTTTTGAGACTAGGGGGAACAATAATCATGTCAATTCATAGGTAAGGGGCATTGATGAAAGAAGTTATGCAAGGGGGATAGAGTGGGCAGTCACATCTCACCACGGACCATCTGTGGTCTCCCCAGCTACCATGCATGACTTTGTCAAGGCATTGTGGACTGATGGCCCCCAGCAGGAGAAGCTCTATTTGTTAGGACAAAGCCTTGAGAACACAGAGTAGTTCCTGGAGTCAGCCTTCAATAAGTATCCCAGTGAGTAGTCCATCATTATCGTCTAGTCTTATTGTACTAGAGTCTTAACTCTATTCATAGTTTCCAAAATAAGAGACTAATTAACATCTTTTTTTATATCTTTAACCCCATTGGCAGACTGATCAAGTCTATGGAGACCTTTTCTAAATCATGTTTGTAATGCACAAAACAAAATCTTTGGGATTACAATGGAAACCAACTTTTAACAAAATGCATCCATCAAACTATTTTCTAAATATAAGGTTATAAAAACTAGGATAAAAAAGCCTGCCTCAGGGGATATGGAACATCTGTCATTACCGCCCCCCTTCTCTCAGAAGTGGAACAGTAGTCTTTTTTTTTATTAATCAATTAATTTGTTTACTTGTTACATTAAAATATCTAGTTAATTCCCTCTCTCCCTCCCCTGCCCTCATTAGAAAAGTCATTATTTGACAAAAAGATACATGTATTTATATAAAACTATGACTTATTTATTTCTTTTTATCAGTTCTTTCTCTGGAGATGAATATACACAAGTCATTCTTCTAACATTTCTATTGCTGTATATAATATTCTCTTGGTACTGCTTATTTCCCTCTTCATAATTTCATGTAAGTCTTTCCATGTTTTTTCCAAATTTCCAAATTAACTTGTTCATCATTTCTTAGGGCACAAGTAGTATATATAGGTACTTATATCACAATAAAGTGCCACAAATTATTTAGTTATTTCTCAATTGATGGGTATCCCTTCAATTTACAGTTCATTTCCACCACAAAGAGAACCATGATAAAATATCAAAAATTAGAGACTGTGCCATGCCCTCCCTCATACCAAGTGCTGGGTACACCCTCTTACCTCACACAGGGGAGGGAGAAAGTGCTCTGATTGGGTGGCTGGGTGGAGGGGAGGATGAAGTAGGAAATGTCCTCAGTGAGTGTAGAGAGGGGGAGGGGAGTGGCCCAAGCACTCCACTCCCCTCCATCACTGTCACCTGTGAGCCGCCCACCTTATCCCCTGTGTGTTCCCATTGGGCTGCTGGGAAGAGAGGCAGGTGATGTGAAAAAAACTGTCTTCAGGCATGGTGGAGAGAGGAAAGGGATCAGTTCTGCCCAAATCCCTCTGCCTTTCTAGTAACGCACTCAGCCGGGGGTGGGGGTGGGGGGGGATGGATGATCTATGTGCCATCTTTGGCACCCATGCCAAAGGTTCACCATCACTGCTTTAGAACATATAAGTTCTTTTCCTTTTTCCCAGATCACCTTAGGAAATAAACCTAATAGTGGTATTGCTGGGTCAAAAGGTATACACAGATTTGTAATTCTTTGAATATCATTCCAGCTGGTTCTCCAGAATTGTTGGATCAGTTCACAGTTCCACCAGTGGAGTATAAGTGTTTCCATTTTACCATACCCCCTCTGACATTTGTCATTTTGTCCTTTTATCACTTTAGTTAATCTAATAAGTATGATATGATATCTCAGAGTTGTTTTAATGTGCATTTCTGTAATTAATAATGGTTTAGAGCATTTTTCTTATAGTTATATATAGGTTTGATTTCTTCATCTAAATATTGTCTACTTATATCTTTTGACCATTTATTAGAGAACAAGTCATGTTCTTATATGTTTGACAAAGTTCTCTATATATTTTAGATATGAGACCTCTATCTGAAAAACTGTCTATAAAAATTTTCCCCAATTTACTGCTTTCTTTCTAATCTTGGCTACATTGCTTTTAGTCATACAAACCCTTTCAAATTTAATGTATTCAAAAGAATGTATTTTATGTCCCACACTGAGGTCTCTTATTTATTCATAAATTCTTCTCCTATCCATAAATCTGAGAGTCAACATGTTCCTTGTTCTAATTTGCTTATGAGATGCCTAGGTCAGGACACATATCTATTTTGATCTTATCTTGGTAAATGGTATAATATATTGGTCTATATATAATTTCTGCCAGGCAGCTTTCCAGTTTTCCCAACAGGTTTTACCAAATAGTGAATTCTCATCCCCAATACTTGGATCTTTACATTTGTCAAACACAGTATTACTATAATCTTTTACAACTGTCTGTTGTGTATCTATTCTGTTCCACTGATCTACTTTTGTATTTCTTAGCCAATACCAGATATAGTTTAGATAATTACTGCTTTATAATAGAGTTGTCTTGATGAGGAGTCGATGTACTGGCCTTGGATTCAGGGTGGGAGAGGGTAGAAAAGAATCTATCTACTCAAAGCTGCATTCTCACAGAGCATAGAAATAGCTAAACCACTAGTGATTTCATATTTCTTATACCTTCTGGCTCACTTTAATCAAGGAATACCAGTAGCTATAATTCAAGCAACTGACATTGACTGAACAAATATTAGCAACTAGGCTATTAGTGAGCCTACCACAGTGCCATTCTATTACCTTTGGGATCTTCTTAGGCACTAGCCATTAGATTGCCTGGAGAGCTGATTTGCACTAAATAAATACACAATTTTTCTCAATAAAGAAAAGTAACTACAAAACACACAAATTGTCGGGGAAAATTCCTAGCTTGGTAGAAACATACAACCCTATCAAAAATAACTCTGTTCATAGCAGCATGATTTATGATAGCCCAGACCTGGAAAACAATATATATTTGTAATGATCAGATCATATGCTTTTAGTTTCTCTTGCCTTTTCCTTGAATTCTCTTCCCCGATATTAGCTCACCATGGGGCTGTTACCACTTCAGCTGGCTACTGAGCAAGTCACTTAACTTTCTCTGGGCCTCAGTCTTCTCAGCTATAAAATAAAGGAATTGCACCTCATGACTTTTAAAGCCCTGTGATTCTATGAAATGCTAAGAAATGAAAACTCTTTTATGAAACCTGATGTTCTGGCTAAAGGGAAGGGCAAGGTAATGAGCCCCTTCTCACCATTCTAGATCCTAAATTCTAAGAAGCTAAAGGAAAGGGGAAAGAATCTTGAAGGACTTAAAATAATGCCTAAGATAAATGAGCATTTTAAGTTCTTAACATTTTCCCCTTGGGTGAATTGATGCCAACCATCATGCCTACTACATCATGGCTTGGTAAGCAAGCTCTTGCAGGGCTAATAGTGGCCAAGAATCACTTTGTTGAACAAGAGAGAGCTGGTCAACAAAGGAAGGCAAAGGTCTAACTGGTGAATAAGAAGTGATTGCCATACCAATGGAGATCAAAGGAGCAGGATTTGAAAACTGTAGGCTGGCTTTATTACATTGGAATTGGTAGTCAGGAGTAGAAGTTGGACCGAAAGGATGAGATTGGGATGAGTCAAAGGTTATAGTAGAGATGAGGCAACCCACATGGGAAAATCTGAAAGTGGAGCACTGATTAGCAATTTGCTACGTCTCAGGGTGAGCCTCAACATAGCATCCTCTCAAAGTGTGTGTGCCAAGACTATGCTTGTTCATTGATTGATGAGATGATTGATGAGAGCTCAGGATCCCCTCAAAATTAGCAAGATTGAACTTTATCTGTACTTTCTCTTGCAGCTACCTAAAAAATAGTTCTTTTCCTCTCCAGTTTCCTGCTTAGCTTCATACAGCCCCAATCAACCTCTGGTGTCAGCTTACTAATTTATTATTTTAATTAGTGCATGATCAATGCTCATCCAAGAAGTTGTGCCAGACATCAGAAAGAACCAGAAAATAAACATGCTCACCTTGCCTGGGAGGCTGTTACTCTTTCTGAAATAATAGTAAAAGCTTGGAAACTTGCTAGATAGTAGGAATTTACCTGTGGAGTAGAGGAAAATTGACTTCCTGGAGGAACTGCTGATCACAGTCGAAAATTCAATCAAGTGGGAGATATAGTATGATGGGGGAGATACATCTTTTAGAGTGTCCTGTCCTGCAAATTAGGTTACTACTTTTCTTTAAAAAATATAAAACTATCCTTGAGATTTAAGAGACCAAAAGCTCCAGCCATTGATATCACCTCCTGAATACAAAAAGTCAGGAAGTTCCTCCCAGATGCTTTGACCAGTGGACCACCATTGACAATATGGAGACAGGAGAAGGCAAAGGATTCAGCACTTAGCTGAATCAATTAAATCAATGCAGTGTCCTTGATGCATATCCTAGTTGAATATCTTTTCCCTGCTGTGGCCAAGTAAATCTCCCTTTGTAACTGTTAGATGGACTGCAGTGTCTCATATCTTCCCAAAATGGAGCCAACTCTAGCCTGTGACAAACAGAAAAGCAAGAGGAAGATATACAAGCTTAGGGGAGGCAGAATGACAGACCAAACCACAGTTTAGAAGACAATATCAGCTAGAGAAGAGTAATAGTGCTACTACTGGGTGATCCAGAGCAAGGCAGGGACAGAGAATAAGAGCCAGGAAGGGGCTACTTCCTGTTTCCCTTGGCCTCCAATTTGAGCTGTTTTACCCACTCTAAAGAAGAATCTCAGAATGGACCTGAGCCCAGGCAAATAAACTTTGTATTCAAGAATTTTTGCTTGTAAAACTTGCCCCCCTTAGGTAAACATACATCATCTATCCTGAGAAAGGATAGGTTAGATTAGAAAATGGCTGGTTGTTTTTCTATAGTCTCACAATTCTTCTCGGCAGTTAAAACACTTATTCAGGATTTCACAAAATAATCAGGCATACCAGTAGTATATAAAGCAAAACCCTTTGATTATAGTGAGTTTTAACTCACACGCAAAAAAAAAAAAAAAAGACCCTGAACCAAAACAAAACACTTACAAGGGAACAGTGTGAGAGGTTAGGGGCAAAGTATACCACCGGGTCCCTGTCACTGGAGAAGACAAATACAAGCAGGTCTCAGTCACGAAAGAGGCCAACTGCCAGAGCTACAGGCTTGATGACTGTCAGGTCAGGCAACTGAAGGAAGAGGGTCATTGCAGGTACTTCAGAGAGACTGCGCTCAGACTTGGCACACCTAGCTCTGCCATGCTCTCCGTAACTCCTACTCTGCGGAATGCCTGGACTACAATTGTTTTCAGTCATTTCAGTAATCACTTATTAAGCATGTACTGTTATTACTGTCTGACACTGTGCTAAGTACTGGATATATAAAGTAAAATAATAAATAGTTCTTGCCACCCAGAATATTATCTTCTACTGGAGGGAAATAAGGTGTACCCAGAAGTAAATACAAAATCTATAAAAGATAAATTCAAATTGATTTGGATGGGAGGCTCCCCTTCTAATGTGCTTCCTCATGTGGGCCCTGGGAGTAGGATGTAAGAGAAAATAATTTTAAAAAATTTTTAATAATAATTTTAAAATTTTTTAGTTTTGCAGAGAACTCTCTTCACAACAACTCTGTGAATTATCCCATTTTTGCAAATGAGGAAACTAAGACTCTCAAAGGTTAAGGGACTGGTCTGTCATCACACAGAAAGTACGTATGAATGAACATAGTAACTCCTTACTGTGCCCTAGGCATTGTGCTAGTTGCTAAGGATAAAAATACAAGCAAGCAAAATAATGGTTACCCTCTGGGAGCTTATGTTCTAAGGAAGGAAGCACAATACAATAACGGGCAATAAGGATGGTTCCAGACAAAATAACTAAAACTCATCTATCAGAGCTAGGGCCACAGAGGAAGTGTCCAAGTTCCAGAAGGAGGGCCAGAGTACAAGTGTCATGGGGCATGGTTTGAAAATGGCCATCATATTCAAGGTTCTCTGTTCACTACAACAGTTAGCAGTATGATGGATGAATTAGAAAGGAAACTGAACTAGTGAATGGTGATAAGTGCCCAAATTAGGGTTAAAGAGATATGAACATGGTATGAAGGCAGGTTCAAAGTGACTTGGCAATTGATAGGATAAAGTGAAGGATGAAGGAGAGAGGAAAATTACAAACCTTGGTAACTAGAAGGATAGCTGTACCCTAAAAAGAAATAGAGAAAGATTTAGTTTCCTGGGAAAGATAAATGAGTTCCATTTTAGCCATGTTAAATTTGAGATGCCTACAACTATTCAATTAATAATGTCTACTGGGAAGTTGGTAATGCAAAACTGGAGATCAGGAGAGAGAGTGGAGATAGATATACAGTGCTGATAGACCATTGTATGGAACAGAACACATGGAAGGCATGGAAGGAGAGCTACTTCTTCCCCCTACTCCAATTTATGCTCTTCCTGATATCTCTTTCCAAAGTCTCTTTGATTAGAGGACTCTGACCTAAGTCTGGGCAAGACATAGGTCTTCAGGAAACAAGGGTCATCTGATATTTAGAATAACTGTCCAGCTCACATGTCCACTATTCTCTGCCTGGCTTATTTAATTGTTTCACTACCTAAGAAGCTTGTTTACAAATACACAAAGAACTAATCTTCCCCTCTCCACCCCCCAAATTAGCAAGCGGGGTGAAGCACATTCATAGTTTCAATATCAAGATCAAACTTTTTCTTCTTTAAAATCTAAAAGTTGTCTTGAGGTGCAAGAAAGGAATAGAAATTAATATTAAATTCCTGGCCTTGGTAATCCTGCACACTTTATTTTCTGAATTTAAAAACTATTCTGAGAAGGGGTCCAAAGGCTTCACCAAACTGCCCAAGGGGTCCATCACTCACTCTCTGTCATATATACAAATGGGAGACAGAGATTGAGACAAAGAGACAGAATTAAGAACTGTTACAAGGATGATTTCAGAAAGAGCTGGAAAGATCCACATGAACTGATGCAGAGTGAAATAAGCAGAACCAGGAAAACAGTGTATACAGTAACTGAAATATTATGGAACCATCAAATGTGATAGACTTTACTACTAACACCAATATAATGATCTAGAACAATTCTGAGGAACTTAGGAAAAAGACTGGTATCTACCTCCAGAGAAAGAACTATTGGAGTAAGAATACAGATGAAAGCAGATGATTTATAATTTTGGGGGATGGGGTATATGTTTTAGAGTTTTGTTCCTATAAGGCTATTCACTTACAAAAATGAATAGTATGGAAACATGTTTTGCATGATAATACATGTATATCCCAGATTGAATTAATTGCCAGCTTTGGGAGGGGGGAAGGAAGAAAGTAGGAAGACATTTTGGATCATATAACTTTAGAAAACTCATATGGAGATTTGTTATTAAAATATTTTAGTCTAAAATAAGTTTTTAAAATGAATTCCTGTTACAGAAGAAGAAATAAGGGTTAAAAAGGTAAAGTATATTACCCAAGTTTACACAGTGAGTTAATAAAAATGCTAAAATTAGAACTCAGATCACTCCTAGGCTACTGCTCCATTCTATCTCATTTCTCTCAATAATCAATCACTTCTGCTATGGTAGAAGTGAGAAAGTCTTAGGTATCCAAAAGAAAAACATTAGTACATGGTTCTCACTCTTCATGATCTCACCCAGAAATATTGTTGATCATTATGTGACAGTGTTCTGAACTAGGTCTTTTCTCTTCAGAAGTGCAAAGAAATTCAAATAACAAAGTGGAGTTGGGGCAAAGCCAGCACATGTGTTTTATATGAGTTTTTTCTGTGTTTTCATATATGTTTATGTGTTTTCAATATTTCATATCCATGCTATACCCCCCATATACATTGTGGTATAGGGGAAGAACACTGAATTTATCATTGGAGTTAGAGGATTGAATTTAAATTCTAACTCCACTACTTACTAGCCAAAGGACCTTGGACAATTTATTTTACTCTCTTTGACTTCAGTTTCCTCATCAGTAAAGTAAGGGAGTTAGAATAAATGAGCTCCAAGCTTCCTTCTAGTGCCATATCCTATAATCCTCTGAGAGTTGAAATGGAATAAACCATCTGAGAGATGGGAAAAGTCAACCTTATTAATGTTTCTTAAAATTGATCTTGTCCTAATTGCTAAGTATTGTAAAAACAGTTTAAAATTCTTTGTCCAAAGGGGCTGGAATTCTGACTTCCATTCTGGGGTTTTCCAGTGGCCTGGAAGCAAAGTTCAGAACATTCACTCCTGTGTCACCCTGTTCACAGGCATACTCTAAATCATCACAGTAGACAAGGTTACATTCCTGTCATCTCCCACATTAGGATGTAAGCAGGAACTGTTTAACCTCTTTCTTTGTATTCTCTGTATTTAGCACAGTGTTTGGCACTTACTAAACTTTAAATTGATTTGATGCTTCCTTTCAACTATGAAATTCTCTGTTCCTGTGCTCAATCTTTCACCTGAATCATGAAAAATATCTGTAAAATCTTTATAAAATGGGTACCCATTTTATTCTCTTGAAACCTTAACCTCTCTTAGTCATCATTTTTTCTTTTGTAAATTGAGAGCATTGGATTCAGTGATAAGTAAAGACCTTCCTTGAATCTTATGATCTTATGATCTTTGGTAGCAGGGAATTCACTGCCTCCCATGGCAATCCATGATATTTTTAGATAGCTCTAATAGAAGGCATTGTTTTGGCCAACTGCATCATTATATCAATTAACTTCTGACTAAAGAACTCACAATACCTAATTGTGAGCTGCATATTGAAACTCAAATTGTGTGTTATATAGTGAAATTGGGATCTTTGAGCTCTACGTAAGTCAACAATAGGACTTGGCAGCCAAAATGACTAATGATATCAGAAGATGGACTAAGAGATGCCGTGTCCATAACGAGGAATGTTATAATCCTATTGTTGAGACTAGTTAGTTTTAGACCCGAATGGCATAATTATGTACTACTACTTGTTAGTTATAGTACTGAAACTTATAGACCTTAATGCCCTGAGCAGTTGGCAAAAGGAGTCATATTAGTAAAGACATTTGTAAGCTAGAGATCATCCAAACAAGAGTGGCCAAGATGAGGAAGAAAGAATTGGGAATGATTAATCAACAGAAAAGAAGGCTTGGGGAAGAGGATAAGGGTAGCATTACAGCCATCTTGAAGCATTTGAGGGGCTATCTTATGGTTAGGAGCTACACTTATACTCTTGACACCATGGAGAAGAAATGGATAAAAATGGCATATTAAAGTTTGATGAAAGGGAAAACTTCCTTAAAAAAAAAAAGAGGACTATCCAATAGTAGAGTAGCCTTCTTTGGGAAGGAACATTCTGCTAAAAGGCTTCACGCAAAGCATAGATGAGCAGTTGGCAAGGAAATTTTAAAGAGATTCCAGTTCAATTAGGGACAGACTGGATGACTTGTTAGGTCCTTTATGTTTCATTAAAAATCTTTCTTAAGAAAAAGCATAGAAAGGAAGCCTAGCATGCTGAAGAAAACAAATAAACACTGGATTTAGAAGGAGCCACCAGTTTGAATCCTGGTTTTGCCACTATAAGACCTGGGACAAATGATTTAATCTCTCTGAGCCTCATTCTTATAATTTATATTAACAATTTCAGAAGCTGCGGAATTGTAATGCCTGACAGCTCTCACACAGTATATTTGTGTGTGTGTGTGTGTGTGTGTGTGTGTGTGTGTGTGTGTGTGTGTGGATACCTATCTACTCTCTAGGCTAATTTATTTACTCCAACATGCTCTTACACTGAAAGGTTTAAACCTCAGGGAAGAACTTGCATTGCAGATTCTCTGCAGGTGCTAGAGTTTACCCTATTGATTGAGAATAGGCTCTTGATACTCAAGCCTTTAGGTCTTGAGCCCCCATTGGTCTACTTACATTTAAACAAATCAGCACAGTCACAATAATGACACTTTCATACCTTACATATAACAAGTATAAGTAGAGAATTAAATATTACCATTCCCTTAGCAATAAGGCAAAAACAATACTAATATCACAGATACTAATATATTAAATCATATACAAAATAATTAAATACAAAATAATCTATACATAAATCTGACTCATACTTTCCCATTAATGCAATCATGTCTCTTATGACCACATACTTATAGAAATCTTTTAAGGAAACCTATGTATTCACAGTAACTCAGAAGTCTCATTATATGCTTTGTTATAACTGCTCCATTCAGAAATACTTGCCCTTCATGAAGCTACTTCTCTGCTAGCTGCTTGACTGCTAATCCTCCCTGCTCTCTAGTTGAGCAGATCCTCTTTTTCTTTCTTCTCAAACTAGAATACCACTTACAAGCTCTTTCAACTTACAATCATTCCTAAGAGAGAGGTGAAAAAATGTCATGCACCTTATTGTTAGCTATAGTTCCTTTTAAATCAATGAAATGCAAGGCTCATCAAGCAAATCAACCCCAGACAGCTATTCGCTCACCAGGATATTGTGACATTCAGATTGCAGAGAACATAGCAACACAGTGCAAGTTGACTTTTTGGGCAAGGTAAGCCAATTTAGCCAGCTATTCACTTACTAGGATTCTATATTTTAATTAAATCTCAGTATCTCTTCCTATTGACCATAAAACCTTCATCTTTCTGCTTTTCCTTCTGAAACCAAAAGGCAGCAGCAAAGAGCAAGAGGAAGTACTTAAGAGGTTTTACCTCTCTTGGGCTTTAAGGGTCACTGAAAGGCAATAGCTGAAACTCCAGTCTGTATTTAGCCAATCAGGAACTAGCGCTAGATCCTTTTTGCTAGTTAACTATTTTTGATGCTTATTTCTTCAAACAGATAAAAGAAAGCTACTTTTCCATCCCCATTTTCTTTTTCTTTTGACCCTTTCCTGACTACACTAGTCTCAGGATCTTACTGTTTTAAGTGGCTTAAACCAGAGACTCACTTTTCACTTTACTAGGTAACAACTCATCAAATCTTCCCTTTGAAATGAACAGTCCTTAAAATGAATAGTCTTTGTCTCCAAGTAGTTTTGTGATTTTGCTTTTTTTCCCTTTTAATCTATTAAATCTGAAAGTGATGGCATGAAAATGACCTGAGAGACCATAATAACCTATGGCTACCACTCTCAATGAGTTCTTGTATTTCTTAACACTCAAATTTTTCTAGTTTTAATAAAACTTCTCGCTGCCTATTAATTTTTTATTCAGAGATATTTTATTTTCCTAATTACATATATTAATAATTTTCAACATACATTTTCCAAAATGATAAGATCCAAATTATCTCCCTTCTGTCCCCCTACTTGGAGATGGTAAGCAATTTGATCTGCACCATACATGGATTATCATTCTGCCCCTTTTAAAGCATTCATTTGTTCACTTGTAAATGAAGAACCACTCTGCATCTTTTAGGGATTTAAAACTTTTTATATTAATACCTGTTTTGTCCCAAGCTCCTCAAATCCCATGTGAAAACTGTTTCTTCTTACACGTGTTTTAACAGCTTTAATTAAACTGAAGTTTTCTTTTACTCTTTTGGGGCATCATAATGTTCATTTATTAAAGAAACAGTGCCTTACATCCTTTATCAATTGATTGAACTTTTTCTTCACACAAAAGTATGTTTTTGCTCTGTTCATCCCTAAACTGTTTCATATGGAAAAAGCAGCATATTAAAGGGATTGAACTAGAGGACCTCCAAGGTTTCTTCTGAAATTATAATCTTATTTAAGATAATAAAATTGTCTGATCTTAAAAATCTTCATGGATTACTGCCCTGTTTAGCTCCTTGAAACTTGGCAGGAGCAGCACAGGCAGAGAAGAGGATCAAAACAGGTCTTAGAATGCCTATTCACTCTTTAAATCCTCATATCCTCCTCTTCCAAAGTGCCCAACTATCTGATGCTGACCCAGCTCTCTGGGAGGATAGGGAGCAAGCAGCAGGGCAGAAACGTGACTTTAAAAAAAAAACACAATATTTTATTTGGTCATTTTAAAACATTACTCATTGGAGACAAAGATCATTTTCTTTTCCTCTCCCCCCCTTCCCCCAGAGCCAACGCACAATTCCACTGGGTTTCACATGTGTTCTTGATTCAAACCCATTTCCATGTTGTTGGTATTTGCATTAGAGTGTTCATTTAGAGTCTCTCCTCAGTCATATCCCCTCCACCCCTGTAGTTAAGCAGTTGCTTTTCCTCAGTGTTTTTACTCCCACAGTTTGTCCTCTGCTTGTGGATAGTGTTTTTTCTCCTAGATCCCTGCAGATTGTTCCAGGACATTGCATTGACACTAATGGAGAAGTCCATTATGTTCGATTGTACCACAATGTATCAGTCTCTGTGTATAATGTTATTCTGGTTCTGCTCCTTTCGCTCTGCATCACTTCCTGGAGGTTGTTCCTGACTCCATGGAATTCCTCCACTTTATTATTCCTTTTAGCATAATAGTATTCCATCACCAACATATACCACAGTTTGTTCAGCCATTCCCCAATTGAAGGGCATCCCCTCATTTTCCAATTTTTGGCCACCACAAAGAGCGCAGCTATGAATATTCTTGTACAAGTCTTTTTCCTTATTATCTCTTTGGGGTACAAGCCCAGCAGTGCTATGGCTGGATCAAAGGGTAGATATTCTTTTGTCGCCCTTTGGGCATAGTTCCAAATTGCCCTCCAGAATGGTTGGATCAGTTCACAACTCCACCAGCAATGAATTAATGTCCCTACTTTGCCACATCCCCTCCAGCATTCATTACTTTCCTTTGCTATCATGTTAGCCAATCTGCTTGGTGTGAGATGATACCTCAGAGTTGTTTTGATTTGCATCTCTCTGATTATAAGAGATTTAGAGCACTTTTTCATGACTTTTAAACCCACAGGACCACACATTATTTTTCAAAACTGTATGCAATGTATATACAAGAACAAAGAAAGTGAGATATGTTTGCATAATGTTTTATTATAAAATATATTTTAAAATTTTTTCTCTATCAGTCCATAAGCAGTATTTGCTGTGGATAGGGCCAGGCCCAGGGAGCTACAGAGAGAACATATACCCCTTCCACCCAAGAAGAACTTAGCATCTCCTTTGGAAAGGGAAGACACACACCATGAAGATTCCAATACTCCACCGTATCTACAATCTTAACAATGTGGGCACTCCCTCCAACAATTCAGACTGCCACCTATCCATCCATGCCAGCCTATTCTGTGCCCACATCCTGCCATAAATTTAGCCCAGGAACATTATGTTATATACGGGGGTGAGCTTACTCCTATTTTCTTGACCTACTGTGGAATCTAACAGAGCACATTGACTGTCCATCAGTTGTCACTTTCTCTTGCTCTATGACTAGCTCATCTTTTTTTTTTCCATTCATATGTACTAACATCTATGGGAGGCTGGGCTGCTTACTCTCTCCCTTTAAATGGGTCCCTAACTCTGAGCCCAAATATGTAGATCTGGTTTAGTTCTATAGGAGCTTAGGTCTCAAAGAAAATTTCAAACTCTCATTCTCTAAATTTCTTTTTTTTAATTTTTAAACATTTTTCCATACTTATATGATTTATTTTCTTTTCCTCCCCTCAAGCAACTCCACTGGGTTGTACATTATTCTCTAAATTTCTGATTCTTTACATCCTTATGCTGGAGCCCTGGGGAGAATCCATTCAGGCTTAAGTTTGACTCATGAATAAGCACTCCCCCCAAAAGAGGACAATTTAACTATATATATATATCTTCCCTGCCTGTGCTGCTCCTGCCAAGTTTCAAGGAGCTAAACAGGGCAGTAATCCATGAAAATTTTTAAGATCAGACAATTCTATTATCTTAAATAAGATTATAGTTTCAGAAGAAACCTTGGAGGTCCTCTAGTTTAATAAATGAACATTATGATGTTTATATGCATATATATCTTTTATACATATATATGTTTTGTATTTTTTTATATGTATGTGTTTAAAATTCTTACATACCTCTCTCATTACCAGTTGTTAAATCTTGTTCACATTTCTTCCCTTCTCTCCAGTCATTCTGCAACCATAATAGTTCAGGCCTTCGTTCCCTTTCATCCTGTTTCCTTAAGCTGTATCTAACTTTTCTACTTTCCACACAGTTGCTAAATGAATATTTCTAAAGTAGAGGACTGAATTTATCACTCAAGTAGCTCCAATGGTTCTTTATTTTCTTTAGAACAAAAGACTAATTCATTTATTCTCACAATTGGCCTCTAATGTATTTTTTTCCAAATTGGTGCTACATTACTCCTCGCATATCCTACATTTCAGCCAAACCAGTCCATTTCCTGTTCCTAATACTAAATATTCAATTTCTACTCTCTGGACCTTTCCCCAGCCTGCCCCCAAGCCTGGAATGCTCTATCTCCTCATCTCTACTTCCTGGAAGACCTAACTTCCTTCAAGGCTTATAGCAAAAGCTACTTCAAAAAAAACCTTCCCTCTTGCTAGTGCCCCAAGGCACCCAGCATTCCTAATATATTTGGCATTTCCTTATCTATGCACCTACTGTATCTTGTATCACCTTTATCTTTGAATACCCACTCTGCCTAGCACAAAAGAAATACTTAATGAATGTTTGTCAGTTGCTTTCTTAATTATTTCTAAACCAAATTCCTCAAGTTTCAGTTTTATCCTTATTCCCCAACTGAAGGGACTATGAGGACCAGGAAGTCAGTTCTAAGCATGAAAGCCTCAGAAAACTATTAGATAAGATTTCCTACCACCTGCAGCAAAACACACTGAAAATTTGCTTCTGGACACCATCTTCTCCATTCAGATTCAGCTGACCCTCAAGACCAAGGGTGAGAGCCAGAGCCAATTTTACAAGGAATTCCTGACAGTATATGACTGTTGAATTTCCTTCCAGTTCTGAGATTCTGGGAGTCTCCATTCACTTCATCCTCACCCCCTGATTTCTTCTAGGCAGCACAGTGAATACAAATGTGCCCTCTCATTATTCTAACCTGACCTGGGAACTTTGCCCATAAGATCTCATCATCAGGGATGAAAGTGATCCAGAAGCAGATATGGTTGCCTTAGCAGGGTTCCCCTGGGACTCTGGGTCCTGTTACAGCTCTTGCTGTCTGGACTGCCCAACCAACATTACAGCCACATAAATTGAAGAAGCAAAGAACACTCCTCCATTAGTATAATCAATATTCGAAGTTGAAAAGACTACAGAGGCCCTGTAGTCCAATAATGATCTCACCAAAGCCTGTTCAACAAGTGGTCATCTGGCCTTTGTTTGAAGATATCTCATAAGAGGAACTGAATACCTCTCAGGGTAGTTAATATTACCTTAAGAATAATGATAATAATGATAGCTCATATTTAGATAGCACATTAAAGTTTGCAAAGTACTTCATAAATATCATCTCATTTAATTCTCACAACAACCCTGGGAGGTAGGTGTTGTTATTATTATTCCCATTTTATGGATAAGGAAACTGAATCAAATAGAGGTTAAATAAGTTGCCCTTACTTGAAAAGGACAAGCTCTAATTTAGGTCTCCTAGTATTTAAAAATATAGGATTTTTTAATAAGTCACAAGAGAAGAAAAAGAAAAAGGGTTCTTTCAGTCAACTGAGCAGAGCAAAGAGAGCCAGAGACTCACACCTGCAGACTTTACCAAAAGCACAAGCTCCCCAAAAAAGAGCCCTGCAGCATGGGTCTCAGCTAAATTTTATCTCCCAAGCCCCTTACATAAAATGAAGATGTAACTTAAAAGGATGCTGGGAATGTAGCTCAAGTGTGGCAAATTTTCCATCTGCACAGGTCGGAAGTTTTTGCTTATTTAAAGTCTAAATCTGACTACGAATCCACACTTTTCTGTTAGCTCTGCTCCATGGTGTTAAATCAAACAAGTCTAACCCCTCTATGTCCACCCCAAGTCTATTCCATCATGTCCTTCTTCAGACTTCTCTTTTCCAGGCTAAAGATTCCCAGTTCCTTCAACTAATTTTAGTATGGAGTGATGTGAGATCTCTTCTCCATTCTTGTCCTTCTCTAAATGCTTTCTTCTCTATTCAAGGTCTTTCTTGAAATGTATTGCTTAGAAATGAATACAGTACTTCAGCAGGACTAACATAGTTCCCTACCTTCTATTCTTAGAATGTTACTCCTTTCTTGATGTAGCCCCCAGTCACATTAGCTTTATGAAGCTCTCTCTAAATATGGATTCATATTGAATTTTCAGTCTATTAACATCTTTTTCATATTGTGACACCTGCTCCAAAAGCCTCTTCTTCAAAGTTACAGTTAACTATAGCTTAAAAGAGTCATATGGATGGGGATTGAACTTGTGATTTCAACTTCTAAATGAGAAAACTCCCTCACCCAATGCAGGTTGGCACCTATAGTGCAATTCACAGAGTTCCCTATAACACTGAGAGACTTAGTCACTGTCCCAAAACATAAGTGTGATCTTCTGACATGGGTCAGAAGGAGGAACTGAAATCAAATCATCTTAGCTATGATGTCAGGAGTCAAATGGAATATTGTGCAAATGGCAGTTCTATTGGGGGCAGCTTAAGTAGCTCAGTGTATTGAGAGCCAGGTTTAGATACAGGAGGTCCTAGGTTCAAATCTGGCCTCAGATATTTCATAGCTGTGTGACCCCAAGAAAGTCATTTAAACTCCATTGCCTAGCCCTTCCCACTCTTCTTCCTAGGAACCAATTCCACAGTATTGATTCTAAGATAGAAGGTAAAGCTTTATTAAAAAGCAGTAGTTCTGGACTTCCAGTCAAGATGGCGGCTTAGAGAAAGCTAAAGTTCAGATTTCCTGAAACCCTTCCTTACCGATCTCAAACCGAATGCTCCTAGGGCACTGAAATTCAAAACGATCAACAGCAGAGACCCCGGGAATCCTCCTCCTGGACCTGGATCAAAAGGTACGGCCCCCCCAAAAGCCAGAACCCAAGATCACTCGGACCTAAGGGGTAGGCAGAAGGAAGGTCCCAGGTCCCATCCCCCCCAACCCAGAGTGCTGAATCCAAGGCAGCAGCGGGAACTTAAGAGCCAGCAAAAGGACCCCAGGGCCGGCTATTCTGAAGGCTGCTTCCTGAAAACAACCTGACCCAGTCGAGGGGGCACCCAGACAGCAGGGAAACAGAGAGACGGGGGGAGCTTGTAACCCCCTGGCTGGATCCCTCCATCCAAGTCTCAGGTTCCTGCCTCAGGGCACACTCAATTCAACCCAGGGACACACCAGCAATTCCTGGCTTCCCCCAGAAGACAGAACAAGTTCATAGAAAGGACAATCTGCCTGGGGCTAAAACCTCTGAACACCAGACAGAGATAAGAAAAGCTAATCCTCCTCACTCAGACAGAAATGGCAAACTACACTGAAGCACAAAAGCCCCCAAATTCCAAAAAAAAAAAAAGAAGAAGAAGAAGAAGGGGGCAACTTTGGACACATTTTATGGAGCAAAAATACAAAACACAGAGGAGACAGAAGAGGAAACACAAGCAAATGCTCTGAAACCTTCCAAAGGAAATGTAAACTCTCCACAAACCCATGAAGAATTTGAATCAGAAATGATCAAAAAGATGGAAGCCTTCTGGGAGGAAAAGTGGGAAATAATGCAAAAGAAATTCACGCATCTACAAAACCAATTTGACCAAACTGAAAAGGAAAACCAGGCCTTAAAACAAGAACTAATAAAGCAAAACCAAAAAACCAAAAAATTAGAAGAGAACATAAAATATCTCACTGACAAGGTGACAGATTTGGAAAATAGAGGGAGAAGAGATAATTTAAGAATAATTGGACTTCCAGAAAAGCCAGAAATAAACAGCAAACTCGACATTGTAATACAAGATATAATTAAAGAAAATTGCCCAGAGATTCTAGAACAAGGGGGCAATACAGCCACTGACAGAGCTCACAGAACACCTTCTACACTAAACCCCCAAAAGACAACTCCCAGGAATGTAATTGCCAAATTCCAAAGCTCTCAAACAAAAGAAAAAATCCTACAAGAAGCCAGAAAAAGACAATTTAGATATAAAGGAATCCCAATCAGGGTAACACAAGACCTTGCAAGTTCTACTCTGAATGATGGTAAGGCATGGAACATGATCTTCAGAAAAGCAAGAGAGCTGGGTCTTCAACCAAAAATCAGCTATCCAGCAAAACTGACTATATACTTCCAAGCGAAAGTATGGGCATTCAACAAAACAGAAGATTTCCAAGTTTTTGCAAAGAAAAGACCAGAGCTCTGTGGAAAGTTCGATATCGAAAATCAAAGAGCATGGAATACCTGAAAAGGTAAATATGAAGGAAAGGGAAAAGGAGAAAAATGTTATCTTCTTTTACTCAAACACTCTTCTATAAGGACTACATTTATATCAATCTATGTATACTAACATGTGGGGGAAATGTAATGTGTAAATAGGGGGAAAAGAAAGACCAAATAGAATAATCTTTCTCACACAAAGATTCACACAGGAAGGGGAGAGGAAGAAAACTCTTATAAGAAGGAGAGGAAGAGAGTTTTACTTAAGCCTTACTCTCAGGGAAATCAACTCTGAGAGGGAAGAACATCCAGATCCATTGGGATCTTGAATTCTATCTTACCCAATAAGGGTAGGGAGAAGGGAAAACCAAGGGGGGGAGGGGGGAGGGAAAACAAAAGGGGAGGGAAAGAGAGGGGGTAGGGGGAGGGAAGAAAAGGGGAGGGACTAAAAAGGGAAACATATCAAGGGAGGGGATAAGGGGGACTGATTTAAAGTAAATCACTGGACTAAAAGGTAGAGCCAAAGAAAAAAAGGTTAGGATTAGGGAAGGCTATCAAAATGCCAGGGAGTCCACAAATGACAGTCATAACTTTGAACGTGAATGGGATGAACTCATCCATAAAACATAGACAAATAGCAGAATGGATTAGAATCCAAAACCCTACCATATGTTGTCTTCAAGAAACACACATGAGGCGGGTTGACACTCACAAGGTCAGAATTAAAGGATGGAGTAAGACCTTCTGGGCCTCAACTGACAGAAAGAAGGCAGGAGTGGTAATCATGATATCTGATAAAGCCAAAGCAAAAACAGACCTGATCAAAAGGGATAGGGAAGGTAATTATATTTTGTTAAAAGGGACTTTAGATAATGAGGAAATATCACTAATCAACATGTGTGCACCAAATAATATAGCACCCAAATTTCTAATGGAGAAACTAGGAGAATTGAAGGAAGAAATAGACAGTAAAACCATATTAGTGGGAGACTTAAACCAACCATTATCAAATTTAGATAAATCAAATCAAAAAATAAATAAGAAAGAGGTAAAAGAAGTGAATGAAATCTTAGAAAAATTAGAATTAATAGACATATGGAGAAAAATAAATAGGGATAAAAAGGAATACACCTTCTTCTCAGCACCACATGGCACATTCACAAAAATTGACCATACATTAGGTCACAGAAACATAGCACACAAATGCAGAAAAGCAGAAATAATAAGTGCAGCCTTCTCAGATCACAAGGCAATAAAAATAATGATCAGTAATGGTACATGGTAAACCAAATCAAAAACTAACTGGAAATTAAACAATATGATACTCCAAAATCATTTAGTTAGAGAAGAAATCATAGAAACAATTAATAATTTCATCGAGGAAAATGACAATGGCAAGACATCCTTTCAAACCTTTTGGGATGCAGCCAAAGTGGTAATCAGAGGTAAATTCATATCCCTGAGTGCATATATTAACAAACTAGGGAGAGCAGAGATCAATCAATTGGAAATGCAAATAAAAAAACTCTAAAGCGATCAAATTAAAAACCCCCAGCAGAAAACCAAACTAGAAATCCTAAAAATTAAGGGAGAAATTAATAAAATTGAAAGTGATAGAACTATTGATTTAATAAATAAGACTAGAAGCTGGTACTTTGAAAAAACAAACAAAATAGACAAAGTACTGGTCAATCTAATTTACAAAAGGAAGGAAGAAAAGCAAAATTAACAGCATCAAAGATGAAAAGGGGGACAGCACCTCCAATGAAGAGGAAATTAAGGCAATCATTAAAAATTGCTTTGCCCAATTATATGGCAATAAATACACCAATATAAAATACACCAATATAAAATATAAAAAATACACCAATAAAATACACCAATAAAATATATAAAATACAAACTGCCTAGACTAACAGAAGAAGAAATAGAATTCTTAAATAATCCCATATCAGAAAATGAAATCCAACAAGCCATCAAAGAACTTCCTAAGAAAAAATCCCCAGGTCCTGATGGATTCACCAGTGAATTCTATCAAACATTCAGAGAACAGTTAATCCCAATACTATACAAACTATTTGACATAATAAGCAAAGAGGGAATTCTACCAAACTCCTTTTATGACACAAACATGGTACTGATTCCAAAAGCAGGCAGGTCAAAAACAGAGAAAGAAAACTATAGACCAATATCCCTAATGAATATAGATGCAAAAATCTTAAATAGGATACTAGCAAAAAGACTCCAGCAAGTGATCAGAAGGGTCATCCACCATGATCAAGAAGGATTTATCCCAGGGATGCAGGGCTGGTTCAATATTAGGAAAACCATCCACATAATTGACCACATCAACAAGCAAACCAACAAGAACCACATGATTATCTCAATAGATGCAGAAAAAGCCTTTGATAAAATACAACACCCATTCCTATTAAAAACACTAGAAAGCATAGGAATAGAAGGGTCGTTCCTAAAAATAATAAACAGTATATATCTAAAACCATCAGCAAATATCATCTGCAATGGCGATAAACTAGATGCATTCCCAATAAGATCAGGAGTGAAACAAGGATGCTCATTATCACCTCTACTATTTGACATTGTACTAGAAACACTAGCAGTAGCAATTAGAGAAGAAAAAGAAATTGAAGGCATCAAAATAGGCAAGGAGGAGACCAAGTTATCACTTTTTGCAGATGACATGATGGTCTACTTAAAGAATCCTAGAGATTCAACCAAAAAGCTAATTGAAATAATCAACAACTTTAGCAAAGTTGCAGGATACAAAATAAACCCACATAAGTCATCAGCATTTCTATATATCTCCAACACAGCTCAGCAGCAAAAACTAGAAAGAGAAATCCCATTCAAAATCACCTTAGACAAAATAAAATACCTAGGAATCTATCTCCCAAGACAAACACAGGAACTATATGAATACAACTACAAAACACTCGCCACACAACTAAAAGTAGACTTGAGCAATTGGAAAAACATTAACTACTCATGGATAGGACGAGCCAATATAATAAAAATGACCATCCTACCCAAACTTATTTATCTATTTAGTGCCATACCCATTGAACTCCCAAAATATTTCTTTACTGATTTAGAAAAAACCATAACAAAATTCATCTGGAATAACAAAAGATCAAGGATATCCAGGGAAATAATGAAAAAAAAAACACATATGATGGGGGCCTTGCCGTCCCAGACCTTAAACTATATTACAAAGCAGCAGTTATCAAAACAATGTGGTACTGGCTAAGAGACAGAAAGGAAGATCAGTGGAATAGACTGGGAGAAAGTGACCTCAGCAAGACAGTATACGATAAACTCAAAGATCCCAGCTTTTGGGACAAAAATCCAGTATTCGATAAAAACTGCTGGGAAAATTGGAAGACAGTGTGGGAGAGATTAGGAACAGAGCCACACCTCACACCCTACACCAAGATAAATTCAAAATGGGTGAATGACTTAAACATAAAGAAGGAAACCATAAGTAAATTGGGTAAACACAGAATAGTATACATGTCAGACCTTTGGGAGGGGAAAGACTTTAAAACCAAGCAAGACATAGAAAGAATCACAAAAAGTAAAATAAATAATTTTGACTATATCAAATTAAAAAGCTTTTGTACAAACAAAACCAATGTAACTAAAATCAGAAGGGAAACAACAAATTGGGAAAAAATCTTCATAGAAACCTCTGACAAAGGTTTAATTACCCAAATTTATAAAGAGCTAAATCAATTGTACAAAAAATCAAGCCATTCTCCAATTGATAAATGGGCAAGGGACATGGATAGGCAGTTTTCAGCCAAAGAAATCAAAACTATTAATAAGCACATGAAGAAGTGTTCTAAATCTCTTATAATCAGAGAGATGCAAATCAAAACAACTCTGAGGTATCACCTCACACCTAGCAGATTGGCTAGCATGATAGCAAAGGAAAGTAATGAATGCTGGAGGGGATGTGGCAAAGTAGAAACATTAATTCATTGCTGGTGGAGTTGTGAATTGATCCAACCATTCTGGAGGGCAATTTGGAACTATGCCCAAAGGGTGACAAAAGAATGATCCAGCCATAGCACTGCTGGGTTTGTACCCCAAAGAGATAATGTACAAAAAGACTTGTACAAAAATATTCATAGCTGCGCTCTTTGTGGTGGCCAAAAATTGGAAAACGAGGGGATGCCCATCAATTGGGGAATGGCTAAGCAAATTGTGGTATATGTTGGTGATGGAATACTATTGTGCTAAAAGGAATAATAAAGTGGAGGAATTCCATGGAGTCGGGAACAACCTCCAGGAAGTGATGCAGAGTGAAAGGAGGAGAACCAGGAGAACATTGTACACAGAGACTGATACACTGTGGTATAATCGAATGTAATGGACTTCTCCATTGGTGTTGGTGTAATGTCCCTGAACAATTTGCAGGAATCTAGGAGAAAAAACACTATTCATAAGCAGAGGATAAACTATGGGAGTGGAAACACCGAGGAAAAGCAACTGCCTGACTACAGCGGTTGAGGGGACATGACAGAGGAGAGACTCTAAACGAAACTCTAATGCAAATATTAACAACATGGCAATGGTTTCAAATCAAGAACACATGTGATACCCAGTGGAATCACGCGTCGGCTAAGGGGGGTGGGGGGAGGAAAAGAAAATTATCTTTGTCTTTAACGAATAATGCTTGGAAATGATCAAATAAAATATTATAAAATTTTTTTTAAAAAGCAGTAGTTCTGTCTATCAGTCTGGAGAGATGGTTTAATAGTGGCTTTAGTGAAGCTTAAGAGGCTGCCTTTAGTGGGTGAAAAGAGAGCCTGGAGAAAAAAAGAGAGAGAAGAGGATGGAAAGGACTTGATAGAATTGTTTTCACTTTTATTTTGTGAAGATGATGAAGGGCATTCTTTAGAAGAGGTGGTGTCTTGAATGAACAGAAATGAAAAGCCCCATTACGGAAAAGGTTTCAGATGACTGACTCAGATCTTTCTCACAACTCAGACATTACAAAAATTATCTGTTTTATTATTGATTTCATTGTTAACCAATTGTTTATTCAATGACAGCTTTTGGAGCATGCATCATCAGAGATTAATGGACTTAATGTAGATGGGCATATGAGTAACAACTAATAGAAAAGAAAGTTTTTCCAGTTTATTAAGCAATATTTAATGAACTAGTGGTAGCACTGAATTTAGTTGAGAGATATGTTGAAATTTCATTAATTGAAGAGGACATCTACCAATATGTCCTCTGAATTATGCTACATCTCAGAAGAATAAGTCAAGTAGCAGGCTGAGGAGTGACCTATAAATGAGGTTGGCTGATCTCATAATCCTGCTCTATGTAGGGGTTCATCTTTCAAATCCTACTACATGAACATTGAGCTGGGAGTGCTATAGGGCAGGGAGACATGGAATACAATCGCCTTCAAAGGATTAAAAATTGGCATCCCGTGGAAGGCAATGCAATGGCATATGATAAGAGACTGCAACATCAAATCAATGAGGTACACCAAAGAAGAACAGTAGTAAAAGACAACATCAAGAAATTGTATGCTAGGAAGAGAATATGGGCAAATCTGGTGTCCTCACCATAATAGGAAAAACAAGGAAGGCCTTCAGCACATTGGGTAGCGAGACCCCCCCACCCCCACCCCATCAGTGAGCACTAATGGCTTCTACATTATTAGAGGGAAATCACAAATCAATGAGAACCCAGATGTACTTTAAGATTGAGTCAATTTCATCATTTTAAATCCTGCCTAATATTATAACTCATTAAGATTTTTTTTTAATTCTGTTATTCAATATTTTGGTTAACCCTACTGGCTTGGGACTATCTACCCACTTAATAATTTGACCTCAATTAAATAACTGATAAAAATATTAAATATTACAGAATCAAGTGTTCTCTGAACACTCGGCTACTAATTTCCCTCCTTGTGCCACCAACTATTCTTGATTAGTCTTTGGGTGTAGTTATTCATCTGATTCTGAATCCAGCTAATTCAATTATCTCCTCTAGTCCATAAGAATAGCAAACAGAGCAACCAAGAGGTGTTTTTAAGTACCCACCCTATGCCAGATATAGTGCTGGACACTGTGGATACAAAGACAAAAAATGAGACAGTTCCCACCCTCCAAGGATCTTATATTCTATCCAATAAGACACTAAATGCATGCTTATGTATATACAAAATACATTCAAAATAAATATAAGGTTATATTGGAAGAGTAAGGGTTGTGACTTAAAATCTAGATTTAATTGGTCGCCGGGGAAAATCCCAAATAAAATACCCAAGTCAGTCTGGAAATTTGTGGTAATTTAATTAATATAGAGGAAAGGAATTTAAGGAGAAGGAGGGATGAGGATATAGGATTCTCCTGCCTGGCCTGTGGCAGGGGGAGTTTTAAAATCCCCGCCTCTAGGTCTCTGAAGAAGATTAGAGGCTTCTAAGAGGATAAAGTTGGAAAAGTAAAGGAGGGACACAGCCAGAAATTCACCACCAAACCGGACAATAGCTTGTAGCCACACTAAGATGCCGAAAGGCCAGCACACTGCTATCAGCCAATTCTCTGCCACAAAGGGTGCCAGAGAGAGGAAGTGATCCAAAAATATAGATCTTTCACCCTTGTGTCTCCTCCTCCAAATTTTCATGTCTACCAATCACATCAAAGGCTTTTCTCCAGGACTGTCCATACTTTTAGTTCTCATCTTCTTTTGATTAGATTATATCTTTAGAGTTACTTAACACTTCTTTGTTAAATTCACCTTTTGTTAGTTACTTGACCTTTTTGTGATTAATTTAACCTTTATAGTTACTTAACATACTTTTGTATTAAGATCTTAAAATAGACTTAACTTAAAGTTCTAGTTTCACTATAAGGTAAGAGTTAAGTACCTTCATTGTTCAATCAGGAGATTACAACTTTATCTTCCACTAAAGTATGAACTAAGTAGGGTGGAGTAATTTAGAGTTCCCAAGACATTCCTGATTTTGTTAAACTAAGTATCTTCATTGTTACAATCAGGAAATGGCTAAATCCAATCTTCACAATACAATGCCTGAGTTGAGCCCTAAAAAGGGTTGGGAGGGAGAGGGGTTCTAAAAGATATAGACAAAGAGAGACTGTACTCCAGACATTGAAGATAGAGTAAAAAGCATGGGATATGAGACATGTCCTCTGTAAGGAGCAACATGGCCAATTTGACTAGACCAGATAGTACAGTCAGTCAACAAGAACTTATCAAGTGTTTACTATGTGCCGGGAGATATGGTCTTTCAAAACTCCCTGGCAATGCATCATCACCTAGTTCTTTCAGGACCATCGATTAGTGCATCTCAGGCCACTGACTTGAATTCATCAAGTCTAAGTGTTCTCATATCATCTCCCTACTTAGCTCAGGTTTCACGGTCTAGCTATGCGTTTGTTGTTCTTTTGGGATATCTGATGAACCAGAATGAGCTATATATACTGCCTTAGCAAAGTCTGGTTTCTCCCTCCTAACCCCCAGCTTTAAAATCTACCTTCATTCAGAAAGAAAATACTTTACTGTGAGATAGAAGTAGTTTCCAATGGGCAAACATTAAAGTAATTGAAATAGCTTTCCTTGTCTTTCCTATCCCTAACTGAAAGTGCTCTGTCTCTCCTCAAGTTTTCTTGGAGCAAATAGTGTGGATTTCACCTTCTTTTGCTTTTGCAGATTCTCTCTTATATCATACTTGGAAATGACCAGGCCCTATATACCTCTGTCCCATCAAAGGGCAGAGACTGTATTATTTTTCATCTTTGGATTCCCAGCGCTTTAAAAAGTACATTATGGGAGCATCTGGGTGGCTCAATAGATTGAGATCCAATCCTAGAGACAGGAGATCATGTGTTCAAATGTGGCCTTTGACCCTGGGCAAGTCACTTAAACCCCATTACCTAGCACTTCCCACTCTTTTGCCTTGGAACCAGTACATAGATTTAATTCTAAGATGGAAGGTAAGGGCTTAGAATACAATTTAAAATTTTTAAATGTAAGTACATTATATATCATACTCGATAAATATTTAATTATTTTAAATGAGGTAAAGTAAATTTGTCATTTTTATCTGTTGAGCATAAGTATATACATACAGAATATATACAAAATAAACACAAGGTTATGTGGAAAGGGAGGATCTTCTGAAGATGGATATATGCCCCAAATCCTGAGGCTTAGGAGATAAAAAGAGCTAGAAGGCTGAATTGAAGATAACATGTAAGGTGACATTGAAATATTCAAGGAATAGTGGTTTGAGGTCAAAGGAACAGTGCCCAAAAAAGTTTCTCTTCATGCTTGACCTTCCTGTGGCTCAGTTTCATTGCTCCACTAACAGGGAATAGATATAAAGGACCACTGAGAAGCAATTAGAGCAGTCAGAGACTTCCGACAGAGGCAAAACTCGAATCAGAAAAGCAGCAGCATCAGGAAATCACTTGCTCTCCAAGTCCCCCAAATGACTTGACTTTGACCCTCTGATAGAGTAATACATAAATGAATGTGTATGAGTCTCCCACTCCATGAAGAGCAGGGGAAAATATAAGATCCATGAATGGGGAAGTACCAAAATACTAACTCAAGCCTAGGAAATATTTGCTAATCCAATCACTGGGAACATTTGCTCATTCCCAGTGGGATGATTGACAGGGACAACTCTTGAATTGTGTTTAGAACTCCTAGTTTGAGAGTATATCTATAAATGATTGGTAAACTGCCTAGTTGATGGGAGTTAAGGGTGTGTAGCCCATGTAGTAACTGTTTTATGTATTTGCTTATCTCTTTTATTCTTTGATCATGAGTGAAAACTGGTTTTGGTCAAGCCATGACTGTGTGGTGATCTGCATTATGTCATGTTCCTATGATTAGGGTTTTTTGAAATCTAGTAGAAAGAAAATTGAAGTGAAGACTGAGTCAAGAGTTTAACTTTATGATCCATGAAAACCACACCGTTAGTGTATGAGATGAACATTGTCACCCACAAAGTGGGACAAAGCTGAAAAGAGAGGTAGCCAGCTTTTTGAGAACCAAGGATGCCTTGGTAGCTTCCTCAAGTGCCCTCTGTTGTAGATGTATTGGGTCTTTCTTTCTAGATGTCTTGTGGGCTTGCTTAGAGCTTGGTTTCTTTTATTAAATGGGATAAATTAGTGGCCAACAGTGCCCCCCAGTGGATTAAAAATTGAATGAACCATATCCAGAGAAAGGGATTAACAACCCCAAGAGAAACTGTTCAGATACTGGGAAAGCAACAGCTATGTCCTACTAAGTAATCAGTTAGGGAGAGAGAGATAAGAAATATTTTCCATAGTACTTAAAACATGAAACAGATCCACTAGTAGAAATGGAAAGCCCTAAAAGCTTTTCTAGTCCAATCCTTCATTTTACATTTGTGGAACCCAAGGCCCTACATGGGAACAAGATTTGTCTATACAACTAGTTAGTCCAACTAGTTAGTTGCAGAGCTGGTATCACACAGCAAATTCTCAGTAATCCAGTCTTCCAGGAGGGCCACAAGAGCTGGATGAGTACTCAGTGCTTTTGCTGAAAAGTTTAACAAACTACTCAGGTTGGGAAAAGTATTCCATGACTGGAGCAATTTCTATTTACTGGCTTTGAGCATGAGCATGTTTCTTTTCTCTGAGCCATAAGTTCAAAATGTGGATGACAATGCCTATCAGATTGTCTACCTGATAAGGTTTATTCAGCAGACATTTTAAAGCACTTGTTGTATGTAAGCCCTTTGTTCTGCAGAAAATTCAAGGATGAATATAAGACGTGACTGCCTACCTTCTCACAGTGGGTTACTGCAGAAGTGAAATGAGATAATGTATGTAAAGCACTTTGAATTAAACTATACAAAGATAAGTCATCATGGAAAGTCAATATGGATGACATTCTTTGATTGCTACCTCATGGAGTTAACTCTGTTTTAACAAAGAAAATGCTGAAAGACCACAAACTTTGGCAGGTCCTAAGATAGAAAGTCTTTAAGAACAGGGATGTCTCTGGGACAACTGGGTGGTACAGTGGCTAGAGTATTAGACTTGGAGTCAGGAAGACCTGAGTCCAAATCATAACTCACACATGTCCTAGCTATGTGACAGAGGGCATATCATAAAACCTCTATCTGTCTCAGTTTTCTCCTCTGTAAATTGGTAGTAATAATAACACCTACCTTCCAGATTTATTATAAGAGTTAAATGAGATAATACACGTAAAGGACTCTGAAAACTTTAAACCTACATAGACTAAAAAGTATGAATTCTAGCTAGTATTATAGGGTCAACAATAGAGGAAAGACTACTTAAATGTAGAAATTCATCACTGAATGATTAGCCATTAGGTAATGATTGTGTTTTTCTGAGCATATGTGCCCATGAAGACAGTTTACCAAGGTATGAAATGGTGGTTGCCTATGCCTAAAAATGTACACCAATGATACCCCTGAGAAATATCTTGAAGTCCGGTAGATATGGGAGACAGATAATCCAAATCCCTGATTAATTCAAAATAATTTCTATTAGGTTCCTTTTTTATTATCAAATAGACCTTTCTGATTAACACAACTGCTTATTTTAATTGTTTCTCTCATCTTGTTTCCTTCCAGCAAGGAAAAAATAGAATTATAGGTAGATACATAGATATATATATAGATATATACAAAGGTAAATAAATAGTTACAAAGAAACATAGATAAATACATATAGCGATAGATAGATAGATAGATAATTAGGGTATCAGGAATCAGAGATTTAACAAGTATTCATGAACTTCCAATAAACAGTGCAAGTAATACAATCTTAAAAGCATAACATTCAATCTCTCCAGAATGATAAGAACCAAAAAATGTGGTCATATTCCCTGGGACATATTCTCTTAGGAAGGGAAGATAAAGTGCAGGAGAACAATCCCACAAATGGTATATTTGTACCAGGAACAGTTGGGAAAAGAGTGCAGGGGACCATTTCTCTGTGAGTGCAGTCATTGAGACAGCTTGACCCATTCCCAGAGAGTCCCAGCCTTTGAACCAGAAATTGTTGAAGTCGAAGTGGGCCCCTGGAAAAAGGCATCACAGTGATAGTAATGGGGAGGGTGAGGTAGCCACAGACAGTTATGTCATCAGAGGGAAATAAGGAATAGACATAGTGTTATCTTTGGAAAGGAAGCACAACCCCACAAAACCTCTAAGGCAAAACTTTGCCCTTGGTCAGTTATGACTCTGACCCTGTGCTGAACACAAAGTTTGTACTCAAAATATACAATATTTGTTTGACAGAAATGGATGTTTAAGCTCTACTTTTGAGAGGGGTAGGGTATGTATATGTGTGTGTATGTGTATAAGGAGAGATGTGTTCAGGTTGCAGAATCAGTGGTCACTAAAATTGAGAAGCAGATAAGATTATTTAGGAAAAGCTATATGGAGGAGGGGAGAATTTTGTGATTCAAGGATTTTTTTTTGTATCAAGAATTGATTTTGGTACGGCTGTAATTGCAACAGAATATCTTGATAATAGGGTGGGAAGCATAGTTCCCTTCAGCCTCCACGCCTTCACCTATACCATCAGCTTCTGCTTCCTCCTGGGGAAGATCTGACCTCAGGGCTCATTAATACTCCATCAGCCTAATCTAGTCAATCAGCAGAGCAGAGAAGAAGTCCCTTCAGGACAGAATAGCCCAAACCCACAGATCCAGCAAATAATCAGAGAAGCAAGATTACAGCCAATGATATGGAGCAAAGAAGGAAAAAATATAAGTAAACAACAGAAAAAGAAATCACAATCGACAGCTTCTATCCAAGTAATGAACAAAGAGAAAATGGAACAGAGAAGGACCAAGAAACACCAACAAAAATGCAGAAACTCCAGAGAATTGGACCCAGGCTTTGGAAGAACTCAAACCGTAATTCTAAAAACAATCAAGATAGGCTGGAGACAACTGGGAAAATAACTTAAAAAGAAAAATAAGTCATCTGGAAACAGAGGCACATGAACTAAAACAAGCAAATAATGTCTTGAAAGCCAGAATTGACCAGCTGGAAAATGAGGCAAAGAAAGTGAAAGATGGCCTACAAAGAAAAACAGACTAGAAGGAAAAGGATGACCAAAAAGCCAGGGCTGAAATTCAGTTCTTAAAAATTAGAATTCAACAACTAGAAGCAAATGACTTTACAAGGAAGAAAGAGTATATAAAATAAAATTAAAAGAATGGGAAAATTAAGGAAAATATGAAACACCTCATTGATAAAACTACTGACCTAGAAAATAGATCTAGAAGAGACAATTTAAGAATTATTGGATTACCAGGAAATCATGACAAAAGAACAAGCCTGGACCTCATTCTATAGGAAATTATTCAAGAAAACTGCCCCAACATTCTTGAACAAGAGGGGAAAGTGGAGACTGAAAGAATCCACAGATCACCTCCTATATTTAATCCCCAATTGACAATGCCCAGGAATGTTATAGCCAAATTAAAGAATTATCAGACCAAGGAAAAGATACTACAAGCTGCTAAGAAGAAACCATTCAGATATCATGGAACCCACTTAGGATAACACAGGACTTTCTGCATCCACACTGAAGGGCCAGAAGGCATGGAATATGATATTCTGGTAAGCAAAGGAACTGGGTCTACAATCAAGAATCAACTACCCAGAAAAATTGACTATATTCTTGCAGGGGAAAGTATGATAATTTAATAAAATAGAAAACTTCCAAGCATTCATAAATAAAAGACCTGACTCAAACAGAAAATTTAATGCCCAAAAACAGAACTCAGGGGAATCACCAAAAAGCAATTAAGAAGGGGGGGGGGGGAGAAAACTCTTTTTTAAGGCACCCAATTAGTTCAGATGATTTGTTTTCCTATAAGAAAAGATGATATTGGTAACTCTTAAAAATTGTTTTTTTTCTTCAGGGTAGCTAGAAGAAATATACTTAGAGGGTACAATAACAAACTATATAGGATCATATGTAAACAAATATATTAACATCTAGGTAAAAAGAGGATAATACTAAGAGAAATGGGAAAAGAGATAAAATGGGGTATATATATATATATATATATATATATATATATATATATATATATATATATATATATATATATATTGCATAAAGAAGCACATGGAGGGAGGTGGGGAGAAGACCAGTACAATGAAAGGCTGAAAGAATTTGGAGACAGTCTCCAAGAAAACTTTAATCATTAGAGTGGGAAGGGCCAGAAATGTTCAAATGGAAGGAAAACCTCCAACTACAAATTCAGTCATCATCACCATCATCCAACATCATCATTAACATTATCAATAACATCATCAACAACATCACTATCACCAACAACATCAACATCATCATCATCATCAACATTCATCAACATTCATCAACATCTTCATCATCAACAACATCATCAACACCATTAACAACAATATCCACATCATCAACATCATCATCGATAGCATTAGCCACATCAACATCAACATCTAACTATTCATCTTTTCCTGGCCCAGGAAAGATTTTTACTTGGTGGACTAACCTAATAGAATACTATGCAGAGTACTGAATGAGAGTCAAAAGACCTAAACTCTAGGCTTGAGTGCCACTATATGTTCTTTGCGGGTAAAAAGAAAGCCTTCTTTTTCCTGAACTCAGTTTCCTCATTTATGTATGAGTGAAGGTTACCTGAACTCTGCATTAAGTTAATCAATTAAATCAAAGAATAAGCACAGTGTAAATAAGAAAAAAAGAATTTATTTTGGAGTCATATGACCTAGATTTAAATCCTAGTATACTGCTACTTACTAACTACATGACTTGAGACAAGACTTTTAACTCCATGAGCATCAGTTACCTCATTTATTCTACCTCTTTCAGGAAACCTTCTTTGATTTTCCTGTCATTAGTCACCTTTTCCATTGGGCCTCACATAGTCCCTTGGCTTTCACCTCTCTGATGTACTTATCGTATGTTACAATTATCTGTGTTGATGACATTTCTGTATTAAACTATTAGTTTTATGAAAGCAAGGACTACATCCTTGCAGAGACTTTGTATCTCCCCCACCCTCACATAGTGCAATGCTCTGTATCTCTGTATCTCTGTAATAGGTCTAGGTGTTTTAGTGGACTACAAACTCCATCTGAATCAACACTGTGACATGGGGCAGGGGAAAGCTAATGCCATATTGAGGTGAGAAAATAATTTCCAGAAATAAATAGATTATGGTCTAATTGTTCTACCCTTATAAATATCATATAGCATATTGTGTTTAGTTCTATGCACCACAGCTTTAGAAAGCCATTGACAAGCTTGAATACATAGAGTAGAGCACCAAGGATGGTGAAGGGCCTTGGGTTCATGAAATATGAAGATTAGTTGCTGAACTTAGCATATTTAACCTCAAGAAAAGAAAATTCAAGGGTGATAATGATAATTTTCTTCAGGGATTTGAAGGACTGTCATGTAGAGGAAAAGTCTTATTTAGTTTGCCCTAAAAAAAACAGAACCAGGAATGTTGGGAATATGTTGCAAAGAGGCAATTTTAGGCTTGATTTCAGGGAAAACATAATATTACTACTACTACTACCTAATATTTATATAGTGTTTACTATGTGCCAGGCAATTGTGCTAAATGCTTTATGATTATCTCATTTTATCCTCACAACAACCCTTTGAGGTAAGTACTATTATCATCCCAATTTTATACATGAAGAAACTGAGGTAGAATTTAAGTGACTTTCCAAGAGTCATATACCTAGTATCTCAGTTCAGATTTTAAATTGTATATTCCTGATTTCTTACCCAGTGCTCTCATTACTGTGCCTCCTTTTCAAGCTGTCAAAAAAATGGAATGGGCTACCTCAAGAGGTGGTAAATTCCCTGTCCATGAAAAAAAGACACTTGTAGAGTTGCTAGCCCTTTCATATATGTAGACCAGATGACCACTTAAATCCATTGCAATTCCCAAAATTCTGTGAAAAAAATATGAAATGTCTATTTTTGTTTTCCTTGGGGGGGGGGTGAAGCAGTAGGGCAGTGGATAGAGTGCCAAACTTAAAGTCATGAGTCAAATCCTGCCTTAAACATTCACTCTCTAGCTATGCAACATTGGACAAATTTCTTCATCTGTGAAATGGGACTAAGTATCATCTTAACAATTATAGCTGTCCAAGACTTTAAGGGGCAGATAAAGATGGCAGACCAGAGAAAGCACTCAGTTAAGCTCGCCCAATATTCCCCTCTTAACAACTTAAAAAATTGCCTCAGATCTAATTCTAAAGTGACACAACCAACTCAGAATGAGGTATTCTTCCAGCCCAAGATGACTCAGGAGGTTGGAAAGAGATATCTATGACATAAGGGTAGGAACTGGCCTGGAGTCCATGTGGATGAAACACCACTAATGGTAATAGGTGGTAGCAACTGAAGCAGCAGCAGCTTTGGGAGTTCTCAAGCCAGACACAGTAAAGGAACCTGGTAATTAGCCAGAAAAGAACTCTGTGCTATAACTAGATAAAGAACATGATGCTATTTAGAAAATTCACTAACTCTACCCACTTCTGGGTCCTAGTGCAAGAGAGGAGAGGAAAATTCAGTCAAGGAAGAGTAGGAGTCCTAAGAAACAATATTGATTTTGGCCACAAGAAAACAGTATCATTTCTAGACTAGAAACCCAGTTTTTCTCCAAAGCTCTTTCTACCACCAGCTAGAAATCATTGTTTCCAGTAATTAGGTGATTTGGACAAACAGACTCCAGATTCATTTGTTTATTTATATTTTTTTAAATCCACACTATCAGCCCAGAGGACTATTTAAGCCTGCCTTTATGTCTATATTGGTGAACCTATGGCACGCATGCCACACATACTTGAGGACATTTTACACATCACCTCTGCCCAGCAGTCCAACAAGAGTGTCTCCTCCCTCTCCTATCTGGAGTAAGGTGGGAGGCTCACATGTGGCACGAGAGATGCAGTTTGGGTAGTTTGTCTCCAAAAGGTTTGCCATCACTGTCCTATGTCTTGCCTGTCCACAAGCCTAATTCCTGTTAATTGAAGCTTGACTTGGGGCAGACTGGTGGTTGAGGTTTGGAAATATAAAAGAAGAAGACACTCCAGTCCAGCTAAGAGTTAACAAAAGCAAGTTTATTTAACCATAGCATAGAAAAATTATTCAGCAAGGATACAGCACTGATTCAGCTGGCTGTAGCTCTCCTACTTCTGTAATTGCCATTGTCAAGGAAGGAATTCCTCATTCCTTCAGTAGTGGTTTTTATACTTATTGGATGCTATATCAATGATTCAAATCCAGTCTCCTAGCCCAATTAAATCTTGAGATTGAGTTCAACAACTTTTAAGGAAAAACTAATGTAGCATGCATTGCCAGGAACTCACAGTAGATATTGCTCCTACTAAACCCCCATTTGAAAACTAGCTTATTTCTACCACCAGCTTATTACCTCTCTTTCTTCCCTAGGTGGGTGGAGCAGCTGTACTGGCTGTGGGCACCTGGACCCTAGTGGAGAAAAGTGGCTACCTGAGTGTCTTGGCCTCCAGCACCTTTGTTACATCTGCCTACATCCTGATCTTTGCAGGAGCATTGGTGATGATAACTGGTTTCCTGGGATTTTGTGCTGTCCTCAGAGAGCAAAAAAGCTGCCTCTCCACAGTGAGTGCCTGAGTATTCTCTTCAAAGATGGAAAAATTCTACTATAGATCTATGGGGAAATCATTGAATCAGAGATGAAATTTTGAACCATAGGATCAAAGAAGAGACCTTAGAGTTCATCTAGGCCACCCTCATTTTGTGAATGATGAAACTGAGGGTAGGAGGAATAAAGTAGATTTACCCAAGGTCACACAAGTAGCAAGGAGAAAACATCCTAGGTCTTTTACCTCTATATCCAGTTCTCTTTCCATTATGCCAACTTCACTCTCTTAGAGACTGACTAGTTCAACTCATTGACTTTGCAGATAGAGGCACAGAGATGCAACTTGCGTAAGGTCATATAAGCCAGTAAAGAGCTACAGTTAAAACCCAGGTCTCCTAATGCCTGGATCAGAGAATTTTTTCCTATGATACTGCTATATTTCTAAGGTTTCTCTTTGCCTCCCATCACTAAAGCTCAACTTCCTTCACATCTTCTTACTCCCTTCATCAGGACATGGGTTCCACTTTGATAGCAGAAGGTACAGAATATATGTGAAAAATCCCCAGAACTAAGTCAGTGACAGAAGCTGCACTCATCATTCCCTCTGCATGTCTGAGAAGGCTTTCTCTTCAGCCTAGCTACTGGAGCCTTGAGCTACAAGTCCAATATACTGACTATTAATACTTTTTATTGATAGTACTTCTTTACAGTGTAGGGCTGTCAAGCTGAAATTAAACATCTTTTCCTTAGAGAAATAAACCATTCCTCTCTTAAATTACACTTCTGCTTAGCCTATCTTTGTTTTGCCTCCATAGAATAGTTAGCAAAGTCAGAAGCAGGAGTAAGCAGGATGGATGATTGCCAAGGCCCCAAAACACAGAAAGGCACAAATAAGAGATCCCTTTTAGCATAATGTTTAGCATAAGTTCACATATTTTAATGCCTCCTTTCTCCATGACACTTAGGAATTTTATTTGTCATAGTCCATCACTTGTGTCACAATAAAGGTTCAAAGGAAATACAAAAACTCATGAAAGAAAATAATTCCCTAAAATTAGAATTGGACTGATAGAAGCTAAATAAATAAGACAGCAGGAAACAATAAAACAAAATAAAAAAAAAAACTGAAAAAAAGTAGATAAAATCTAAAATACCTCACTGGAAAAATAATCAACCTGGAAAACAGATCCAGAAGATATAATCTAAGAATCATCAGAATACCTAAAAGCCATGATTTAAAAAAAAACAGCCTAAACACCATATTATAAGAAATCATCACAGAAAAATGCCATAATATCCTCAAATAAGAGGGGGAAATAGAAATAGAGATAATCCACTAATCACCTCCTGGAAAAGATCCCAAAATAAAATACCCCAGGATATTACAGCCAAATTCCAGGGCTCCAGACCAAGGGAAAGTATTAGAAGCTGCCAGAAGAAAACAATTGAAATATCAAGGATTAATAGAGAGGATTACATTGGACTTGGGCTTCTAAATTAAAGAACTAGAAGGCATTGAATGAGATATTCCAAAAGCCAAAGGATCTAGGACTACAACCTAGAATTACATATTCAACAAAAACTGAGCATAATCCTCCAAGAGGGAAAAAAATTGACATTTAATGAAATTATAATGAAATAGAGGAATTTCAGACTTTCCTGATCCCGCCCCCCCAAAAAAAAGTTAAAAAGAAAATGTGATGAACAAATTCAACACTCAGGTAAAGTAAAAACTTAAGGGGTTTTGATAAAGTTGAACTGAGTACATTCATAACATACAACATAACATAATATACATCATATAATCATAATGTGATGATTGAGACAATTAAAATATCTATGATATATGAGAAAGGCAAGGTATTTAAAATATGCAAGATACCTAAAATATCCAAGATTCTTAGGAACTTTATCTCTATTAGAGCAATGAAAAGGAGTATTAAGTATAAAAAAAGAAAGGAAAAAAGGACTGATTTTAAAAAGGGGAATGGAAAGAGGAACACATGGGGAAAGGAGAAGGAAAGATAGAAAGGAGTAAACTACCTCTCAATAAGAGTCACATAAGTGGCAAATACAGTCGAGAAGATTGCAGGAAAGGTGGCTATGATTGAACCTTACTTTTATTGGAACTAGCTCAAAATTGGAGTAATACTCACATTTAGTCAGCTAAAGAAACCTACCTTGATCTATAGGGAAGTAGGAGGGTAGGGAGAATAAAGGAAAAGAGGAATGGACAAAAAGGACAGTGAATTAGTGGAGGTGGTTATTAAAAACAAAACATCTATGAACAGGGAAAGGCTAAAAGGAGAGAGAAATGAATGAATAGGCAGGGAAAGAAGGAGGGAAACATGCAAGTAGTAATCATAACTGGGAATATGAATGGGATGAACTCACACATAAAACAGAAAAGGATGGCAGAGTGGATTAGAAACCAAAACCCCACAATATGCTATCAACAAGAAACACATTTAAAACAGGGAGACATATGGAGTAAAAGTAAAGGTTGGAGCAGACTATGTCTCAATTAAAGAAAAAGAAAAGCAGGGATAGCAATCATGGTTTCAGAGAAAGTAAAAATTAAAATTGATTTAATCAAAAGAGATAAGGGAAGGAAATTGCATGATGATAAAAGGCACCATAGACAATGAAATATCAGTATTAAACATATGCACCAAATGACATAGCATTGAATTCCTAAAGAAAAAGTTATATTACTTAAGGGGGAAATAGATAGTAAAACATTACTAGAGGAGGACCTCAATCTTCCCTTCTCAAAAGTGGATAAGTCCAATCAAAAAAGAAAATAAAAAAGAAAGACAAAATTAATTGGAAACTAAACAATATTATCCTAAAGAACAAATGAGTCAAAGAAAAAATCATAGAAATAGCCAATGATTTCATTAAAGAAAATGACAGTGATTAGACAACATATCAAAATTGATGGGATGCAGCCAAAATGGTGGTTAGAGGGAAATGCATATCTCTTAATGCTTACATCAGTAAATTAGAGAAAGAGCAGGTCAATGAGTTGGGCATGCAACTAGAAAAAAAAATTAAACTTCCTAATTAAACACCAGATGAGAAATCTTGAAAATCAAGGGAGAGATTATAAAATTGAAAGTAAGAAAACCATTGAACTAATAAATAAGACAAGGTATTGGTTTTATGAAAAAATAAATGAAATAGATTAACCATTAAGTAACTTCATTTTTAAAAAGAACAAAGAAAACTAATTTCCAGTGTCAAAAATTAATCAGGTAAAATCACAACCAAAGAAGAGTAAATTAGAGCAATTATTGGTTTTTACCCAACTATATGCCAATAAATCTGATGATCTAAGTGAAATAGAGGAGTACTTATAAAAAATATAAGCTTCCTAGATTAGCAAAAGAGGAAATAGAATACTTAAACAACTCTATCATAGAAAAAGAAATTTAACGAGTCCTTAAAGAACTCCCTAAGAATAAGATCTCCAAGCCAGAGAGATTTACAAATTAATATTACCAAACATTCAAAAAAAAAAAAGAACTCCAATACTACATAAATTATTTAGAAAACTAGGGAAAGAGGGAATCCTTCCAAACTCTTTTTATGAAACAAATATGGTATTGATACCTAAACCAGGAAGAGACAAAACAGAGACTAGACTAATTTCCCTAATCAACACAAATACAAATTTTTTAAATAAAATACAATCAAGGAGAATGCAACATTTTCATATGGTCAGGTGAGTTTTATACTAGGAATATAGGGATGGGTCAATATTAGGAAAAGCATCAGTATAATTAACTGTCTCAATAATAAAACCAACAAAAATCACATGATTATTTCAATACAGAAAAAGCATTTGACAAAATATAACACTCATTCCTTATTTTTTTTTAATTAGAAAACATTGGAATAAAGAGAACCTATCTAAAGTGATCAATGGCATCTATCTAAAACCATCAGCAAGCATTATCTGTAGTGGGGACAAACTAAGACCCTCCCAATAAGATCAGGGGTAAAGCCAAGAATGTCCATTTTGTACCCTTCTTTATTTAATATTGTACTAGAACAGAAAAAGAAATTGAAGGAATTAGAATAAGCAATGAAGAAACATTATCACTCTTTGCAGATGGTATGATGGTATCTCTAGAGAACCCTAGAGAATCAATCAAAACTAATCAAAATAATTATTAACTTTAGCAGAGTCACAAGATACAAAATAAACCCCACAAGTCATAAGCATTTCTATTAACTACCAATAAAATCCAACAACAAAAGCTAGAAAAGGGAATTATTTTCAAAATAACTCTGGACAGCATAAAATACCTGAGGGTATACCTATCAAAACAAATCCATTAACTATACAAACACAGTTATAAAACATTCTTTAAACAAATAAAGTCAGACTTTGATAATTGTAAAAACATTAATTGCTTATAGATAGGCCAAGCCAATAGAGTAAAGATAACAATTCTGCCTAAATTAATTTGCTTATTCAGTGTCATACCAACCAAACTACCCAAAAATTATATCATAGAACTATGAAAAATAATAACAAATTTCATTTTAAAGAACAAAAGGCCAAGAATATGGAGGGAATTAATGAAAAAAAAAATTAAGGAAGGAGTCCTGGCTCTACCAGATATCAAAGTGGTAATCATCAAAACAATCTGGTACTGACTAAAAAATAAGAGTGGTGGATAGGTGAAATAGATTAGGTAATTAACACATTCCAGTCAAAGTTCATAGCAACTTAATGTTCAACAAACACGAAATTCTAGGCTTTGGGGGATAGAACTCACTAATTGACAAAATCTTTTGGGAAAACTGAAAAACAATATGGCAGAGATTAGGCATGGGCCAACATTTCACACCATATACCAAGATAAATTCAAAATGGATACTTCATTTAGAAATAAAGGGTGACATTATAAACAAAGTAAAGGAATGTAGAAAAGTGTACCTGTCAGACCTATGGATAAGGGAAATATTTATGACCAAACAACATATAAAGAACATTACAAAAAATGAAATAGATAATTTTATTACATTAAATTTAAAAGGTTTTGTACAAATATAACAAATGCAGCCAAGATTAGAAGAAATAGTATATGGTGATCAGTAAAAGACTAAACCATTATCAGCAAAGCAAGTCTCCAAAATAACCACAAGGGGCTCATGAAGAAAATGCTATCCATCACCAAAGAAGGAACTATTGGATTCTCAGTACAGATCAAAGCAAGTCATCTTCCACTAATATATCTTTCGTGAGATTTCTATTATAGGTGTGATTTGTGTCTTTTATCATGATGAACAATATGGAAATATGGATTACATGAAAAGTAGGAAAATAACCTATATCAGGCTATTCATCATCTCAGGAAGCACAGGGAGGGAGAAAATCTGAATTTTAAAAAATTGAAAACAATTATCAAAAGTTTGTTCTACATATAACTGAAAAATTAAAACTAAAAAAAAAGAAATCAAAAGGGAAAAGCAGGAATCAATTGGCAAATATTTCTGGGGTGCTTACATTCCAGACACTAAGCTAGGTTCCCCAGGTAACACAAAGATGAAAAGCCTATCATTTGGTTGAGGAGCTAAAATCACAGAATAAATAATAACATGATAGATCATGAAATTGAAACTCCCCTGCTCAATCTCCCCATAATAGAGGTAAGGAAGTTTAGCCTAATTAGGAGAATTTACTTATATTAGAGGACAGACATGTAAAGTTAAGTAAGAATAGAAGATCAGAAAATGACAGATCAGATTGTGTGATACTACATGACTCAGTGCTGGGAAGCAAGTACAATGAGTTGACAGGAGGGAGCCAATGCCATGGATTAAAGTAGTTGGAAAAGGCTTTTGGGAGGTGATATAATCTGATTAGGGGCTTGAAAGAAACTAATAAATCCCCACCAATCTCCAGCTTTAGGCAGAAGGTCAGAGGGAGGTGAAAAGGATGGGCAAAGAGCAAGGAAAATCAAAGAGGACTTTTCTCCTATAGTTTCTGTTTTACCTGCTGAAAAAAAAATGATAGTTTTTCAGGTGGTGAATATTAAAAATCCTAAGACTTATTTCTCCACCATTTGGAAGGAATGACAAATTCCACTCTGACTCTGAAGGGCCAAATTGTAAGAAACACATGATAGGTGGTCTTTTGTTGCTCTCTTACCTACCCCAATCACCTGCCCAAGACCAACCCCATATAATTTATAACAGAGCTACCTGATGACAAAGAAACCAGCATCTGTTCCCTTGGGCGAATCTAACAGATATCACCTGTTACTGTGAAATTCAAAATCTCTAATGGCCAATAATTCATAGCAGATATAATTTTCTTCTGAAATACAGGTGTACAATAGATCCTTCCTCTTCACTAAGGTTAGCTAGATCCTGGCTCTCAGGACCATGCTTTGGGAAATGAATGCTCAATAAAGACTACAGCACTCCATTCATCTGCTGAGTCAGACCCTAAGGGATTTCCCTCTTCTCTCTCCCTTGTAATCTAATGAAAGGACAAGACTTGTGCAAACTCAATTTCTCTAAAGTAACTAGTACATTGTTTCTCAGCATGCAGTGAGGAAAAACAGATGCATGTACTTGACAAATGTGGGCTTTGGTTCAAATCCATTGCACTTAGGGCTCCTGCAGGCAGATGGCCTTGTGCAGCCTCCTGTCTTCCACTGAGGGCACGAGGATCCTTGGAGTGGCAAATTTACCCCATAAAGTTGCCAAGGCAACTGAAGTCCCAGATACAGTCAGGATGTAAGAAAAGAACAGTTTTAGGAGTCAGCCACATATATTTATATTATGGAAGGAATGTAGCTTTAAGAAATAGAGTCATGAATCTGGAAAAGGGAAGGCGAAGGGGTCAGAAGTTGTGAATCTAGTAAATGATGTCATAAATAAAAATTTACACTAGTAGTGATTCAGGCTAGCCACCCAAAAAAAGTCTTCCCGAATGGCTAGAATATAGGCTTCGAAAGAGGAAACCCATTGACTCACTGTATGAACTTGAGAAAAGCCCTTTCCCTCATTCTTAAATTGGGAATGATCATCCATTGGGATGATGGTGATGAAGGCAAGATGGTAGAGGGGAAAAAGACACTGGAATCTGAGCTTAAGTCCTGGTTGCCATATTTTACTTATCACTAACTTCCTGGAGAAATAGGTTTTCTGTCTGTAAAAGGGGGGTAATTATATAATACTCAGTGTTTGCATCATAGGACTGCTTCAAGGTGTTTTAAATACATGAGCTATTATTGTTATTTAGAGAATGAAGAGGATGGGTGAGAATTCTTTGAGCCTAGATAGAAGAGGGATAAAGAAACTTAAGACCGCATGCTTCTTAATAATCAGCATCCACTGGTGAGGTTCATGGAGCATCACAAAGAGCTCTTGGAGAAGCCCTGAAACTCAAACTCTCTGCTCCATTTGCAAGAACTCCTTTCTCATTCCTATTCTGAACATTCCCTTTTCCATACTGTCACAGGAAGACATCACCCTCTGTATGAGTCCTTCAGCAAGAGATGCTGACTCTGAGAAGGATTTTCTAGCCCTCTCAGGCTGTCAATCACAGAATGATAGCATCACAAACTGTCAAAGTTAGAAGGGAGCTTAGAGATCATCTATTCCAAACTTCTCAGTGAACAAATGAGGAATCTGGGCTCACAGAGTCACCCAAGGTCACACAACTAGTAAATGAGTATCAGGTTTTACCAAGATTTCCTGACTCCAATGTTACTTGCAGGGACTGAGCATGGGGAAGGAGGAGATATAAAGGAGATGATGAAGGTCACTGATGTCTTTGTCATCATTCTCTATCCTAGAGATATTCAGAATAAGGAATGTGTCTGTGTGCACATATGTAGAAGGAATATGTTTGTGTGCATGTGTGAATAAATAGATAAAATATCATCTGTACCAAAGGTGTCAAACTCAAATAGAATAGAAATGTAGAAGGGAAACAAGGACCACTAAACTCTATATAAGGATCTCTGAAGATTCCATATTGACTTTGAAGACTATATATTCACATTATTTGTGTTCTATAAAAGTTTTCCTTATTTTATTAAATATTTCCCAATTATGTTTTGAAATACATTTTATTTCTTCACTATCTGAAAGGGATTATAAATACAATTCTGAAAGACTGTGCACGGTAGAGGTATGGGAAACATAATATATTTTCTGTGCATTGGGATCCTCCCTTACCCACCCCACTCCCCTACCCACCACCAATTCCATTCACTTGCAACAATCATTTGGTGATAGAAAAGCCAATGTTTGTTCCCATTGGTAGTTAATATTCTCTGATTCCAGAGGCTTTTGGGGGAGTATTGACATATGGGCTATACTTAATCAGGGACTTAAAATCTTGACTGGGAAATCATTATTTCAAGTAACTTATTTCTTTGTAATCTTTTGTATTTTATTATTATGCATTTAAAAACATTACCCTGAGAAGGGGTACATGGACTTCACCAGACAAGCTAGGAAGTATATGACCCATCAAAAGGTCAAGAACCCTCAATCTAGATCCAATCCTTCAGGAAAGAATACTGAGTCTCAAAGAAGTTAAGTAGCTTGGCCAAAGTTACCAGGAAAGTTCATAATTGGACCAGGATAGGAAGCCTAGTAGTTGGGGACAGTATTATATACATAATTTTATGCTGAACAGAAACCCTCACTCTAGAGCAGGACAAGACTCTTTCCAACCCTCTCTACTCTGCTTCTTCTTTCTTTGAAGATCTACCCTAAATTTGCCACCATCTCACACATCTCCTTTCCTCTGCCTATTCAGTGTCAACAAAAAGTCACATCAGAGAAACAACAGCTTGAAATGGAGGTTTACATGCATGTATACATACATACACACAGGCACTGTGCCAAAACAATAAAGAGGGCAAAAGAAGCACCAAAATAGAAAAGGGTTCCAGGAGCCTGAAACTAGAGTGGTATTCCTAAAATTCCTTTCCTCTCCTTTTTATTACCCACCCGCTAGAGGGGGAAGACAGGGGAAGAAACAAATGGAAAAGAGTATTCAGAACCTGAAGCACTGAGTGTTGGTCTGTGTTTTTTTAAATTATACTAAAATTATATTAATTAGATTATATTAATAGATGATTCATATAATTAATTATTAAAGTGATTCAATATAATTAAGTATACTTATTTGTTTTAATTATATTACTATCATGTTATTAATTATATTGATTATATCTTATTAATGTTGATAACATTATATCAATAGACTCACAGGAGACTTTGTTGTTGGTCAATTATTTCAGTAGTGTCCAACTCTTTGTGACCCCATTTGGAGTTTACTTGGCAAAGATACTCGAGTAGTTCACCATTTCCTTCTCTGGTTTATTTTACAAGTGAGGAAACCAAGGCAAATGGGGTTAAGTGACTTGCCCAGAATCACATAGCTAGTAAATATCTAAGGCCAGATTTGAACTCAGAAAAATGAGTCTTCCTGATTTCAAGCCTGACACTCTATTCTACTGTGCCACCTAGCTATCCCAAGAAATCATCTGTCAAATGTCCTCATTTTATGTGGCAGTAAAAATAAAGCCTGGCTCTGCCATTGGCTATGAGACCTGTGCAGATGGAAAATTTGCAACACCTGAGGTACATTCCCAGAATCCTTTTAAGTTAAGTCCTCATTTTACGTAAGGATGCTTGGGAGATAAATTTGGCTGAGACGCATGCTACAGGGCTCTTTTTTTCAGAACTTGTGCTTTTGGTAAAGTGCTGCCGGTTTGAGCCTCTGTCTCTCTTTGCTCACTTGACTGAAAGAACCTTTTTTTTTCTTTTCCCTCTCTTATTATTATTGTTAAAATTCTATAGACCTTAGGCAAGAAACTTCATCTCTCAAAGCCCTGGTTCCTTAATACCTAAAATGAAAGTTCTAGACTAAATGTTCTCTAAGGTACCTTCCAATGTTAGCAATCTATGTTTCTTCATTAAATGACTTGCCCAAGGTCCCAAGAAGTTAGTGGCTAAGCAAAAACTAGACCAATGGTGGAAATCCTATGGTACACATGCCAGGGAGGGCACACAGAACCTTCTCTATGGTCACTTGTGCCATCACCCACCAGAGTTCATTACTAGAAAGCCAGAGGGACTCTGGACCAAGCTGTTCCCTTCACATTCTTCATGCACCTAAAGACATTATTTTCACTTCACCTGCCCCTCTACCCAGCCACCCAGGGGGAGAGCTTCCTCCCTCCCCTGTCTGGGGTAAGGGATGAGGGGTACTCAATCTCTAGAACAGGGGTAGGGTACAACACTCAGTTGGGGGTGGTGGTGGGGGAACATGGCACACTCAGTCTCTAAAAGGTTTGCCATTATTGAACTAGACCCTAGATCTGACTCCCTATTTGGTGCTTTCCATTCTATCAGACTCTTAACTATTTAAACTGAGAAAGTAAAGATAAAAATGTACTTGGACAAAAACAAAGATGAACTTATATACCAGACTTTTTCTAGGGTCACATTAAGACAATTACAAAGGATAGCTATATAGGAAAGCTCTATAACTGAAATTCCACCAATAATTTTATTTCCTCCTTTCTTTGGTATCAAATTTTATTTCCAAATCCTCATGGACAATCCAGGAAGACACCAGAAAAGATAAGTGATGCATCACAATTGTTATAAAGTGCTCTACCTTTAGAGTAAGAGAAAATGTAAAAGAAAAGGCATTTGTGTGATGTGCTTCCAGTTTGATTAAAGATGAGATTACCTACTGAGTTTAAACAGCTAATTAAATTGAGGAAACAGAAAGAACTAGATAGTAACAGTCGTATGTGGATTCTAGTCCTCTCTCTGCCACCAACTTATATTGTAAGCTTTGGAACATCAGAAAGAAGCATAGATTATTTGAGCTAGAAGGGGCAGTGTTGATTGTCCCTTCATTTTGTGAATGAGGACAATGAGGGACTAAATGGCCAAGTCATCAATAATGGTTTTCAGAAGGAGGTGGCATAGGAGCTACTTGTGAAAACAACCATAGATTAACATTTTTCAGCAAGTATCGAGATCGGGGAGAATTTTTCAGTAACATAAATAGGATACAGAGTATTTGTCTTTTTGCCACAGCCAAAGAATCACTGTAGCATCCCTTCTGGATGCTATACCTCACCCCAAGACTTGCCCTTGCAGATTGTAGGTCAGGTTGCCCCAGAGAGATGACTATTACCTCATATTCATACTTTGTGGGTAAACACTCCTAAAACACATAGCTCATGAACTCCAATGGTGTTTCTTCTTAATAGTCATCCAGAAGATACAATTAGTTCAAAGCAAAAGCATTTACAAAGAAGACACTAAGAACAGTTGCTGACAAACATTCTCTTCATAAACATGGGGCTCTGTCTTTCAAAAATAAATACAGCATCAATGTGGGATATGAGGCACACATGTAGGGAACACACATGGCCAAGGCTATTCACATAGCACAGGGCTTCTCTATACTTTCTATTCTTGTGATATGGGGTCTCCAGGCCTTGGTAGCCCAACGTCTGACTGTAAAGAATAATGTTTTCTGGAATCTATGATTGCCTTACTTCTGTGCTGTCAGATGTCACACTCCTTGGAGTTACCTCAACCAACCTTTCTGTCTTTGCAAAAGAGTGACATAGTTCTCTAAGAATTCCATCAGAAAGTCTAAAGTTCAGAATGAACTGAAGCTGGTGAGAATTTCTAAGGACAAAAAAAAGTAGAAGTCAAGTGTATTGAGGGAAAGGGGAAAGTCAAAGAAGAAAAGGAACCATTGCATGGAATAGAGAGGACAATATGATAATTATAAGTACTAAAGAGAATGCAGAGTTATTCAACTCTATTATTTTAGTGCTCTTTTTCTGTCAAGAAGAATAAGTTATTGATTATTCACTTACAATAATGAATAATATGGAAGTATGTTTTGAGTGATGATACATGTACAACCCAGACTGAATTGCTTGTCAACTCTAGGAGGCAGGAGGGAAGAATGAAGGGAGACAATATGAATCATGTAAATTTGGAAAACTTATGTGCAAATTCATTATTAAAATAAAATAAAGATAAAACTACCAAAAAAAAGAACTAATGGATAGAAGGGACAGAAAAAAAAATTGGCTAATAAAGAGTTGAAGCCCAAGAGAAATAGAAATATAGAATAGAAGCACCTAGCTACTCTTGATGAAATCAGGTCACAAAGTCCAGATGAGCTATTTACCAGATACTTTAAAAAAAGAGATATTATTAATGAAGCACTGTCAGAAATCTTTGAGAGACCATAGAGATTATAAGTGCCAGAGGGAAATCAGACGAAGAAATATTTTCCTGATTTATAATAATTAGAGTAGGAAAAATGAGCAGAGTTTGCACACAAGAAGTCAGTGAGCTTGATTTCAAATCCTAACCAAATCCTAGATTATTAAAGGGATAATTAGTGAACATCTGAAAAAGAAAGTAGTAACTGCAAAGATTTCAGATGGCTCCATTAAGAGTAGGGCATGCCAGGAGACTTCCGGGTAAGCATGAAGGCAGATTAAAGGCAGCTCGCTTCCCCTCCTCAGACCCAATGATACAGACGACCTCAAAAGACCCCCCAAAAAACATCCTCATAAGAATGGAGGGAATCTACAGCAGGAAGCAGCACTGAAGGTACATGGGATCCGGGCATTTCTACACTATAAGGGAACGAAAAAGCTCCCACCCAAACCTGAGCAGACCTACCCTCCCCCACCATACCTAGGGAGCCAGCGTTAAAGTCAACATGTGCCAGAACCAACAAGTGAGGGAGGGGTTCACCAGGAGTGAGAAACAAGCAGCTCCAGATCTGGGGAACTACTAAGACCACCAAGGACTTACCCCTGAGAGCAGTAACACCCGAAACACTGGCAGGCAGACAAGGGGATCTGGACCTCAGGAGCTCAGAACCAGCACACCATAATCAACGAGTGTGCAAAGTGCACCCCTGAAGTGAGCAAGGGGCACATATAGGTCTTCAGAGTTGACTAAGACCACCAAGGACTCACCCCTGAGAGCAGTAACAACCAAAATGCCGGCAGGCAGGAGAGGACAGACCTTGGGCTCCCCTGGGAAGATAGCCCAGCTGTGGAGAATTGAGAGTTGGCCCGAAGCAAAAAGCCTTGATCATTAGATCCATACACAGAGAGCCAGCCCTCCTCACTCAGATTCCTGACTGGAAAGGGAAGGGAAAACCATAGAGATGGCAAATAATTCCCAGGAACAACTTCCAAACACCAAGAAAAGCAAGAAGAAGGGGTTGACTTTGGATAATTTTTACGGAGGAAAAATATAGACTACAGAGGAAATAGCAGAAGAGGAAACCCAATTAAGTGCTCCAAAGCCTTCCAAAACAAATGGAAATTGTCCACAAGCTCTTGAAGAATTTAAATTGGCGGTTATCAAAAAGATGAAAGCCTTCTGGCAGGAAAAATGGGAAATAATGCAATGAGAATTTAACAATCTCCCAATTGGACAACAACTCCCAATTGAAGAAAAAGCTAGAAGCCTCAAAAATCAGGAAAGACCAAACTGAAAAGGAAAACCGGTCTTTAAAGACCAGAATTAGGCAACTGGAAGACAATGATCTTGCAAAACAGCAAGAATTCATAAAGCAAAGTCAAAAAATTAACAAATTGGAAGAAAAAATAAAATATCTCACCGACAAGGTGACAGATCTGGAAAACAAAAGAAGGAGAGACTATCTGAGAATCATTGGTCTACCTGAAAAGCCAGAAATAAACAGGAATCTTGACAACATAATAAAAGATATCATTCAAGAAAACTGCCCTGAGATTCTAGAACAAGGGGACAAAAAAGACATTGAAAGAGTTCATAGAACACTCTCTACACTAAATCCCCAAAAGACAACTCCAGGGAATGTAATTGCCAAATTCAAGAGCTTCCAAGCTAAGGAGAAAATCCTACAAGAAGCCAAAAAGGAACAATTCAGATACAAAGAAGCACCAATAAAGATCACACAAGACCTGGCAACTTCCACACTGAATGACTGTAAAGCCTGGAACACAATACTCAGAAAGGCAAGAGAGCTGGGTCTTCAACCAAGAATTATCTATCCATCAAAACTGACTATATACTTCCAGGGGAAAGTATGGGCTTCAACAAAATAGAAAATTTCCAAGTATTTGTAAAGAAAAGACCAGAAATCAGTGAAAAGTTTGATATCCAAACACAAAGAGCAAGAGAAATATGAAAAGGTAAATATGAAAGAAAGGGAAAAGGAGAAAAATATTTTTTCTTTTATTCAAACTCTCTTCTATAAGCTCTACATTTAGATCAAACTATATATATATATATATATATATATTAATATGTGGGGAAAATGTTATGTGTAATTCTCAAAAATTGTATGCATTATTAGGGTAATTAGAAGAGTCACTCATAGGGAAAGATGAGGGCATAAAGATGATATGGAGAAAGGGGGGTAAGAAAGAAAAAGGGAGGGGGGAATTGATGATGATATCAAGATATACTTGAAGAAATAGAAATAAATTAAATAGAATAATCCTTGTCACACAAAGATACACATGTAATGGGGAGGGGAAGAATTTTCTTATAAGAAGGAGAGGAAGAGAGTGATAATTGGTACTACTTAAACCTTACTCTCAATGAAATCAAATCTGAGAGGGAAGAGCATCTAGATCCATTGGGATCTTGAATTCTATCTTACCCAAAGGGTAAGGAAGAAGGGAAAATTAAGGGGGGGGTTAGGGGAAGGGAGTACAAAAAGAGAGGGAAGGAATAGAGGGAGGGAAATTAACAGACCCTTAAAAAAATAAAATAAAAACTTAAAAAAAAGAAGGGAACAAAAAGGGAGGGGCTAGAAAGGGAAGCATATCAAGGAGGGGAAAAGGGGGGCTGATTTAAAGTAAACCACTGGTTTAAAAGGTTATAGCAAAAGAAGAAAGGTCAGAATTAGGGGAGGAGATCAAAATGCCAGGGAAATCACAAGTGACAATCATAACTTTGAACGTGAATGGGGTGAACTCACCCATAAAACATAGACGAATAGAAGAGTGGATTAGAATCCAAAACCCTACCATATGTTGTCTTCAAGAAACACACATGAGGAAAGTAGATACTCACAAGGTCAGAATTAAAGGTTGGAGTAAGATCTATTGGACCTCAACTGATAGAAAGAAGGCAGGAGTTGCAATCATGATATCTGACCGAGCCAAAGTAAAAATACACCTGATTAAAAGGGATAGGGAAGGTAAATACATCCTGATAAAAGGGAGTATAGACAATGAGGAAATATCACTAATAAACATGAATGCACCAAATGGTTTAGCACCCAAATTTCTAATGGAGAAAGTAGGAGAATTGAAGGAGGAAATAAATGGGAAAAATATATTGTTGGGAGACCTGAACCAACCACTATCAAATTTAGATAAATCAAATAAAAAATAAATAAGAAAGAGGTAAAAGATGTGAATGAAATATTAGAAAAATTAGAGTTAATAGATCTATGGAGAAAAATAAATAGGGACAAAAAGGAATATACCTTCTTTTCAGCAGCACATGGCACATTCACAAAGATTGACTATGTACTAGGTCATAAAAACATGGCAAACAAATGCAGAAAAGCAGAAATAATAAATGCAACCTTTTCAGACCATAAGGCAATAAAAATAATGATTAGTAAGGATACATGGAGAGCCAAATTAAAAATCAATTGTAAATTAAATAATATGATACTCCAAAATCAGTTAGTTAGAGAACAAATCATAGAAACAATTAATAATTTCATTGAAGAAAATGACAATGGTGAGACATCCTTTCAAACCTTATAGGATGCAGCCAAAGCAGTACTCAGAGGAAAATTCATATCCCTGAGTGCATATATTAACAAATTAAGGAGGGCAGAGATCAATGAATTGGACATACAAATCAAAAAACTTAAAAATAAGCAAATTAAAACCCCCCAGAAGAAAACCAAATTGCAGGCCCTAAAAATTAAGGGAGAAATTAATAAAATAGAAAGGGATAGAACTATTGAACTAATAAATAAGACTAGAAGCTGGTACATTGAAAAAAAACAAACAAAATAGACAAAGTACTGGTCAATCTAATTTAAAAAAGGAAAGAAGAAAAGCAAATTAACAGTATCATAGGTGAAAAGGTGAACCTTACCTGCAATGAAGAGAAAATTAAAGCAATCATTAAAAACTTCTTTGCCCAATTATATGGTAATAAATATGCCAATCTAGGTGATATGGACGAATATTTACAAAAATATAAACTGCCTAGACTAACAGAAGAAGAAATAGAATTCTTAAATAATCCCATATCAGAAATAGAAATACAACAGGCCATCAAATAAATCTGTAAGAAAAAATCACCAGGGCCTGATGGATTCACAAGTGAATTCTATCAAATATTCAAAGAACAACTAATCCCAATACTATACAAACTATTTGACATATAAGCAAAGAGGAAGTGCTACCAAATTCCTTCTATGACACAAATATGGTACTGATTCCAAAGCCAGGCAAGTCAAAAATGGAGAAAGAAAACTACAGACCAATCTCCCTAAAGAACATAGATACAAAAATCTTAAATAGGATACTAGCAAAAAGACTCCAGCAAGTGATCAGGAGGGTTATTCACTATGACCAAGTAGGATTTATACCAGGAATGCAAGGATGGTTCAATATTAGGAAAACCATCCACATAATTGAACATATCAACAAGCAATCCAACAAAAACCACATGATTATCTCAATAGATGCAGAAAAAGCCTTTGATAAAACACAACACCGATATCCTATTAAAAACACTAGAAAGTATAGGAATAGAAGGGTCTTTCCTAAAAATAAACAGTATCTATCTATAACCATCAACAAATATCATCTGCAATGGGGATAAACTAGATGCATTCCCAATAAGATCAGGAGTGAAACAAGGATGCCCATTATCACCTCTACTATTTGACATTGTACTAGAAACACTAGCAGTAGCAATTAGAGAAGAAAAAGAAATTGAAGGTATTAAAATTGGCAATGAGGAGACCAAGCTGTCACTCTTTGAAGATGATATTATGATTTACTTAAAGAATCCTAGAGAATCAACCAAAAAGCTAGTGGAAATAATCAACAACTTTAGCAAAGTAGCAGGATACAAAATAAACCTGCATAAGTCATCAGCATTCCTATATATCTCCAACACATCTCAGCAGCAAGAATTAGAAAGAGAAATTCCATTCAAAATCACCTTAGACAATATAAAATACTTAGGGATCTATCTGCTGAGACAAACACAGGAACTATGTGAACACAATTACAAAATACTCTCCACACAACTAAAACTAGACTTGAGCAATTGGAAAAATATTAATTGCTCATGGGTAGGATGAACTAATATAATAAAAAATGACCATCCTACCCAAACTTACCTATCTATGTAGTGGCATACCCATTAAACTTCCAAAAAACTTTTTTACTGAATTAGAAAAAAACATAACAAAGTTCATTCAGAAGAACAAAGGATCAAGGATATCCAGGGAAATCATGGGGGAAAAAAACACAAAGGAAGGTGGCCTTGCAGTCCCAGATCTCAAACTATATTATAAAACAGTGGTCATCAAAACAATTTGGTACTGGCTAAGAGACAAAAAAAGCATCAGTGGAATAGACTTGGGGTAAATGACCTCAGCAAGACAGTCTATGACAAACCCAAAGACCCCAGCTTTTGGGACAAACATCCACTATTTGATAAAAAACTGCTGGGAAAATTTGAAGATAGTGTGGGAGATATTGGGTCTGGATCAACACCTCACACCCTACACCACTATAAACTCAGAATGGGTGAATGACTTGAACATAAAGAAGGAAACTATAAGTAAATTAGGTGAACACAGAATAGTATACATGTCAGACCTTTGGGATGGGAAAGATTTTAAAACCAAGCAAGACTTAGAAAGAGTCACAAAATGTAAAATAAATAATTTGACTACATCAAATTAAAAAGTTTTTGTATAAACAAAACCAATGTAACTAAAATAAGAAGGGAAGCAACAAATTGGGAAACAATCTTCATAACAAAAACCTCTGACAAAGGTCTAATTATTCAAATTTACAAAGAGCTAAATCAATTGTACAAAAAATCAAGCCATTCTCCAATTGATAAATGGGCAAGGGACATGGATAGGCAGTTTTCAGCCAAAGAAATCAAAACTATTAATAAGCACATGAAAAAGTGTTCTAAATCTCTTATAATCAGAGAAATGCAAATCAAAACAACTCTGAGGTATCACCTCACACTTAGTAGGTTGGCTAACATGACAGCAAAGGAAAGTAATGAATGCTGGAGGGGATGTGGCAAAGTAGGGACATTAATTCTTTGCTGGTGGAGTTGTGAATTGATCCAACCATTCTGGAGGGCAATTTGGAACTATGCCCAAAGGGCAATAAAAGACTATCTGCCCTTTGATCCAGCCATAGCACTATTGTGTTTGTACCCCAAAGAGATCATAAGGAAAAAGACTTGTACAAGAATATTCATAGCTGTGCTCTTTGTGGTGGCCAAAAATTGGAAAATGAGGGGATGCCCATCAATTGGGGAATGGCTGAACAAATTGTGGTATATGTTGGTGATGGAATACTATTGTACTCAAAGGAATAATAAAGTGGAGGAATTCCATGGAGACTGGAACAACCTCCAGGAAGTGATGCAGAGTGAGAGGAGCAGAACCAGGAGAACATTGTACACAGAGACTGATATACAGTGGTTCAATTGAACGTAATAGATTTCTCCATTAATGTCAATGCAATATCCCTGAACAATTTGCAGGGATCTAGGAGAAAAAACACTACCCACAAGCAGAGGACAAAAGGTGGGAGTAAAAACAACAAGGAAAGGCAACTGCTTGACTACAGGGATGAGGGGAAATGACTGAGGAGAGACTTTAAATGAACACCCTAATACAAATACCAACAACATGGAAATGGGTTCAGATCAAGGACACATGTGATACCCAGAAGAATCACGCACTGGCTATGGGAGGGGTGGCTGGAGGGGGGGGAAGGAAAAAAATGATCTTTGTTTCCAATGAATAATGTTTGAAAATGACCTAATAAAATAATATTCAAAAGGAAAAAAAAAAGAGTAGGGCATGCCAAGCTAACACTATTTCTTTTTTGACAGGATTATTAAGTCAGTAGAACAGGGTAATTTGAAAAAGTGTTGCTAGTCTCGTGGGTAAGATGGAGAATTGTTAGAAGTGACGGAATGGCCAGATGTGAAATGCAGTCATTAATGGCTTGATTTCAATTTCAACCTCTGGTGGAGGGCCTCAAGGATCTTTGCTTAGTGCTCTGGTGTTGAACATTGTTATCAATTACTTGTCATAATAGGCAATAACATAAAGCTGGGAGGTATAGTTAACATTCCAGATGACAGGATTCAAAAATTCTCAATAGGCCAAAATGTAGCTTCAGGTCTATAAGCTGACATTTAATAATAGTAAATATAAACTCTTATCTTTGAGTTCAAAACATCTGCTTTACAAATACAAGACTGATGGTATATGACTACACAGCACATCATTGAAAAAGATCTGGAGATTTCAGTGGTCTACTAGTTCAATATGAGAGGAATGGAATATGGCAGTTTAGTGAAGCTAATGGGATCTTAGCTTAGAAATTCATAAAGTCCAGTGTCTAGAAAGCCATAGGAAGATACATAATAGTATTGTTAAGTGTCTAGGAAGGCAGTAGTTTGTCTTTACAAAATCTGCCCAGATCAGACCATATCTGAAAGGTAGCAGTCAATTCCATGAACCACATTCTAGGAAGAGTGTCCAGAGGAGTACAGATATGAGAAAAGATTTTAAGATCATGCCATTTGAGGATCCACTGAATAAGCTGGGGCGTTTAACATGAAGATAAGTAGAATTAGGAGGGTCTTGTAGCTGCCTTCAAATATTTTAATGGTTATCACATGGAAGGGAAAATTAGACTTGTTCTATCAGGTCCCAAAGATCAGAACTAGACATAATGGATGGAAGTTTCAGAGATGAAAATTTTTACTTGATGTAATGAAATATTCTCTAATAATGGAAAAATCTCAAAAAATTACAAAATGGAATTGGCTCACTCAGTTCCCCGTCACTGGAGATAGTATAACAAAGACTGAACAACTGCTTGCCTGAGATGTTGCAGAATAGTTTCTTCTTTCAGGTTTTTGTTTCTGTTGTTGAGTCATTTCATTGTGTCTGACTTCATGACTCCATTTGTCGAAGATACTGGAGTGGTTTGCCATTTCCTTGTCCAGCTCCTTTTATAGATGAGGAAACCAAGGCAAATAATGTTAAGCGACTTGCCCAGGGTCAAATATCTGGTAAGTATCTAAGGCCATATTTTAATTCAGGAGGATATCTTCCTGACTTCAGTCCCAGACCTCTTAGGCTCCTCTTAAATATGAAGTTTTCTATGAGAAAGAAAAAGAAAGTCTAAAAGTTTGACTATACAAATTCATGTCGACTTTCCTTTAATCCTTTCCCCAAAAGGAAGCCACGCCCTTTTGGCTCATTAGGAACCCCTCAAAGTCACTTTCCCCAGGAGGAAATATATTAGGGGACAAGAATAGTACATCAGTGCTGGTGCTGAAATCATGATCAGCCCAACTTCTGCAATCAACAGAGGAGAGAAAGGGAATGGGATTTAAATTATTCACACTAGATCTTTTTTAGAGTCAGTGGTTCAAGGGAGGCCAGATAATTTAACCAGCCAAAGCCCAAGGCCGATGACTGTGACAGATGCTATCCTGATCAAAGAGGAAAGATATTTTTAGGTCATGATCCACACTTTGAACACAGACATCTGGGGCCTCTGTCTCTTTGGCCAAATGATGAATGGTTTTGACTAATCAGGATCTGAGTCTCTTTCAGAGTTGGGTTGTTTTTTTTTAATTATTTTTAGGAACATAGAGCAAACTCTGGAAAGCAGATTTTTAAAATGAATAAACAGAAAATGGTAATTCCTCAGTCAAATTAGCTATAATTTACTTATAGGAGAAATGGTCTAGAAATGAGGGGGAAAGAATTCCCTGTACTATGAGTTGAGAAACCAGTATTCTAAGCCACTATTTGCTGCTTAAATGTCATGTAAACCCTCAAACTAGTCATTTATCTCTCTATGCATTGATGTCTCCATTTTTGAAATGGAGATAATTCTATCTAATCCTTTCCTTCACTGGCATATGAGGATTTTCTTTGCCAAGAAAACCTCAAATGGGGTCATGAAGAGTTGGGTATTAGGCCATTACATAAAGATAAACTAATTAACATAGAAATATTAATTTCCCAAAAGAAGTCTGACTGAAGTTTGACAAGAAAAAGTTCCAGTGATTTAGAAATCATTGGCTCCAAAGTTTCACACAATGCAGAAAGTTCCTCTACGGTCTTCCTGGCTTGTGGCCATTTAGCCAATAGTTGAACTAGAATTATTGGCATTACTGCACTCCCTAAAGAAAATCCCTTCTTAAACAGAAAGTATTATCATTAGTACTATCACTATCAATGTTATAGGATCAATATCTACCAGAATTCCCTTTCCCTTCACCTTCCCTTCCCCAACATGGGTTAGCTAGATTTTCCATTAAATGAAATAAAGCTGGAATTTGATTGACCTGGAGGTAGAGCTAAATTTAAGCTGTTCTTCCTTTGTCTAGGTGATTTGAGTAGCTTTCTTCTAATCTAAGGACATAAAAAGTCCCATCCAATATTGAGTCTATTCATTTCTGACTTGGCTTAAGACCCATGTGAGGTATCAAGTTACTTTGCCCAACTGATCAGTTTCCTTATAAAGATGAAGGGAGCTGTGCTTACCAAAGCCAAATGACAGTGTTTCCTTATTGAACAACATTGCTGTTAGGGATAAAAAAAAATCTTCCTTTGTTAACTGTACAGTGACCTGTGTTATGAGCATCTTATTTCATCCTAACACTGAACATAGAGAATACAGTGCTGGCATTATGGCAACCCAATTAAAGTCTTTGTCACCAGGAAGTCAATCCAGTCCTGAGAAGAACTTGCATATACTCTTCATCCAGAAAGTATGCCTTTTCCAAGGCTTATAAACAATGATAGAACATGGTCAGAGATCAATAATGTTCCTTTAAATGGATAGGAAATGGTGAAAAGGGGCAGGACTAAGCAGATAGTCTCCAGTTTCTCTAACTGAAAGGACAACAAAAGTCTTCTGACAACTCTTTGAGATACTACTATAGATTTTTCCTAGTTGGATAGTCTCCAAAGATTTTGTGATAATACTGCCTTTTATTTGAGGGTGAAAATAATAGAAATCTCAGAAAATACTGGGTTAGCCAGGATGGTTGATTAGAAAAAATCCAGGTGAACTATCTCAATAGCTCCCTTTTTGGCAAATTTGAAATAATGCCTCAAATCAAACTTTGGTGTGGCAGAGCCAAAAAATAATCAGCAAGTGGAGGCCTCCCTGGAGCCCACAAGCAGTAGCAGCACCTTCAGGAACCCTTAGCCCAGAGACAATAAGGGGGCCAGACAACTGATCAGAAAGAGAATATATGGGACCCTTTGCTGATACTGGGTATATTGGCACCAACTGGCAACCTTATTGCCCATATGCAATTGTGAGTCACAGTTCCAGGACAGAGAGGAGCACTGAGAGTAAGTCACAAAGTAGCAAAGTTCTGGGTTACAGCTCCAAGGCAAAGAGAGTACTAGTGCTTGTGGGTGCAGGGGACCAGGAGACCTTCCTGAGTAAAAACCAGAGTGCAAACTAGGAAAATAATAACCATATCTCTCCTAGGATAACAACACCTTAGAAACACAAAAATCTTGTAGACTCCCAAAACTAGTGCTAAAAATAGCAGTACAAAAAGCTTGGGACAGTGCCTCCCCATACCCAAGAAAGCAGAGCCCAATTTTAACATAACATTCAAAGTCAAGAAATAGACTAGAAATATGAGCTAACAACAGAAGAATTTGACCTTTAAAAAACTACTACAGTGTCAAGGAAGACCAAGACATAAACTCAGAAGACAACAATGTGAAAATAGCTACAAATAATGCCTCAAAGAAAAATGATAATTAGACCCAAATTCTGAAAAGAATTTCTGAAAGAGCTAAGAGTGATGAAGGAAAAATTGGGAAAAGAAATGATAATGATGCAAGAAAATTATGAAAAGAGAATTAATAGCTTGGTAAAAGAGATGTTAAAAAAGCACTATGGAAAATAACATCTTAAAAAACAGTATTTGCCTAATGGAAAAGGAGGTATAAAATTCCCCCAAAAAAAGAACTTATTAAAATGCAAAATTGGCCTAATAGAAAGAAATACATCTTACTGAAGAAAATACTTACTTAAAATTAGAAAAATAAATTAGAATTGAACAAGTGGAAGCTAATAACTCAGTGAGAAATCATGAAACACTAAAACAAAGTCAAAAGAATGACAAACAGAAGGATATGTGAAATATCTCATTGGAAAGCTGGAAAATAGATCAAGGAAAGAGTTATTGGACTATTTAAAAGCCATGATCAATGAAAGTTCCTAAACATCATATTTCAAAAAATTATCAAGGAAAACATGCCTGATATTCTTGAACAAGAGAGTAAAATAGAAATGTAAAGAATCCTCTGATCATTTTCTGATAAAAGATCACAAAGTGAAAACTCTTAGGAATATTATAGCCAAATTCCAAAGCTCCCAGATGAAGGAGAAAATATTTCAAGCAGTCAGAAAGAAATAATTCAAATATTATGGAGCCAAAATGAGTATCACACAAGATTTAGAGGCTTCCACATTAAAGGAATGGGGGGCTTAGAATATGGTATTTAGGAAGGCAAAAGAGCTAGAATTATAACCAGTATTAACCTACCTAGAAAAATTGAGTATAATCCTTTGGGAAATTGATATTTAATGAAATAGAGAATTTTCAAGTATTCATGATGAAAAGACCAGATCTGAATAAACAATATGGCATTCAAACATAAGACTTGAGAAGTATAAAAAGGTAGCATGAAAGAGTAATCATAAGGGTCTTAATAAAGTTAAATTATTTATGTTCCTATATAGCAAACACAGTGGAGTAAAAACAGCGAAGAAAAACAACTGCTTGAATACATGGGTCGAAGGGAAACGGTTGGGGATGTAGACTCTAAATGAACATCCTAGTGTAAACAACAACATGGAAATAGGTTCTGGGCAAGGGCACAAGTAATACCCAATGAAATTGTGTGTTGGCTGTGGAAAGAGTGGGTGGAGAGGAGGGAGGGAAATAATGTGATTATTGTATCCAAGGAATAATGTTCTAAATTGACTAAATAAACTTATTCAAATTGAAAAAAAAAAAGATAGAGAAAATAAAGGCTGAGTGTGAGAGTCAGATAAGGAAAAGGAAAGAAAAATGGGAGAATAAGAGGGACACTCCTGACAAGATGGCAGCTAAGTTGCCCAGTGGTTAGAGTGCTGGTCCTAGAGTCAGGAAGACCTGAGCTCAAATCTGGCCTCAGACATTTACTGTGTGACCCTGGGTAAGTCACTTAGTCCTATTTGTCTCAGTTTCTTCATCTGCAAAATGAACTGGAAAGAAATGGCAAACTACTTCAGTCTCTTTGCCAAGAAAACCCCAAATGGAGTCACAGAGAGTCTAACATGAAAAATGACTAAATAACAAACAACAAAAGCTCCTTGAGCTGTCCTAAGTCTCCTTAAGGGATGGTATTTCTTTTTCTTTTTTGTACCCCTGGCTCTTAGCATAGTGTCTGGCACATAGAGGGCACTGAATAAACATTTATGGAATGGAATTGAATTGATAATGAAAGTTTTGAATCCTTTGTGAAAGTTATATAAAACTTACTAGATCAGTATGAAAAGTAATAACAATTACTTTGGTACATATTGTATATTTTTTTCCTCTAACCTAGGGAAAGATGAGGAGGAAAGGAGAGAGACCACCAGAGTCTCGGGATGACAGCATACCTGAGGGTTGAGGATGAGTGGATGTAGGAGGAAGGAGTTCAGATATATTTGGTATAATCTTGGTCCTGCAGCCTCAATTCCTTATGCAGTGGTACCAGTATGGGGGTGAATTCATGATACATATTTCATTCAGTTATTCAGAATCTATTATGGCTAATTTCTGATTTCCTAGAGACCCTTCACAGGAAAAGAGAGACTCCTGGGTGGGGTCAGGAAAAAAAGGATCCAGATTTCAGAGCATGAGTAAGATAAAGAAAATCAGCAAGATGGAAAATGGTACCTTGTGGATCTGATTCTGGCCACTTATTTGTCTAGTTAAGACAATTTATTGCAGAGGAACTATTTTGTAGTTCAACAGATGAAGTTTATATATAAGAAAGCATGGGATCCCCCCTTATTTCCACTGTTTGTAATCCTAGTCCTTATTGCTCTTAGTATGTAAATTTATAGCTTACTGAATACTTCTATTGGCTCAAAGATGCTTGTCTTGCCTATGGGCTCTTGGGAAAGTGAAGACCCAAGGCAAGCCTATTAGTCTATGTCTAACTCATCAATACGGGAAAAATCAGGGAACTAGTTTAAACAGTAGTTAATGAGGGATAAGAACAGGTTCATCGTTCTTTCAGAGATCATGTCAACATAACCAACTCATATCCATGCCCTCTATCTACGTAAACTTATTTTAACTGCCCTAATAATTATACAGTTCCTAGGATTTGCATGATGATGTGGTCAATTATGTGGATGGTTTTCCTAAGGTTGAACCAGCCCTGCATCCCTGGTATAAATCCTACTTGATCATGGTGAATGATCTTCTGATCACTTGCTGGAGTCTTTTTGCTAGTATCCTATTTAAGATTTTTGCATCTATATTCATTAAGAAGATTGGTCTATAGTTTTCTTTCTCTGTTTTTGATCTGCCTGGCTTTGGGATCAATACCATGTTTGGGTCATAAAATGAATTTGGTAGAACTCCTTCTTGGCTTATTCTGTCAAATAGTTTGTATAATATTGGGATTAGTTGTTCTTTGAATGCTTGATAGAATTCATTTGTGAATCCATCTGGACCTGGGGATTTTTCTTAGGGAGTTCTTTGATGGCTTGTTCAATTTCTTTTTTCTGATATGGGGTTGTTTAGGTAATTTATTTCTTCCTCTGTTAGTCTAGGCAATTTATATTTTTATAAGTATTCATCCATATCACCTAGATGGCCATATTTGTTGCCATATAATTGGGCAGAGTAGTTTTTAATGATTGCCTTAATTTCCTCTTCATTAGAGGTGAGGTCTCTCTTTTCATCTTGGATGCTGTCAATTTGGTTTTCTTCTTTCCTTTTTTTAATTAGACTGACCAGTACTTTGTCTATTTTATTTGTTTTTTTCAAAGTACCAGCTTCTAGTCTTATTTATTAAATCAATAGTTCTTTGACTTTACATTTTATTAATTACTCCTTTGATTTTGGGGTCTCTAATTTAGTCTTCATCTGAGGATTTTTAATTTGTTCGCTTTCTAGTTTTTTCATTTGCATGCCCAATTCATTGACCTCTGCCCTCCTTAATTTGTTAATATATGAACACAAGGATATAAATTTCCCCCTGAAAACTGCTTTGACTGCATCCCATAGGTTTTGAAAAGATGTCTCATCATTGCCATTTTCTTCAATAAAGTTATTAATTGTTTCTATGATTTGTCTTTAACCAACCAGTTTTGGAAAATCGTATTGTTTAATTTCCAATTAATTTTTTATTTACCTGTCCATGCGCCCTTACTAATTATTATTTTCATTGCATTATGATCTGAGAAGGTTGCATTTATTATTTCTGCTCTTTTGCACTTGTTTGGAATATTTTTATGCCCTAATACATGATCAATTTGTATGAGTATACCATGTGCTGATGAAAAGATGGCATATTCCTTTTGGTCCCTATTTATTTTTCTCCACATGTCTACTAACTCTAATTTTTCTAAGATTTCATTCACTTCTCTTACCTCTTTCTTATTTATTTTTTGGTTTGATTTATCTAGTTCAGATCGAGGAAGGTTCAGGTCTCCCACTAGTATAGTTTTTCTATCTATTTCATCTTTGAGTTCTACTAGTTTCTCCTTTTGAAATTTGGATGCTATGCCATTTGGTGCATACATGTTGAATACGGATATTTCCTGATTGTCTATACTGCCTTTTATCAGGATGTAATTACCTTCGCTATCTCTTTTAACTAGATTTATTTTTCCTTTGACTTTGTCAGATATCATGATTGTGAGTCCTGCCTTCTTTTTATCAGTTGATGCCCAATAGATTTGGCTCCATCCTCTTACTTTCACCCTATGTGTATCTACCTTCCTCATGTATGTTTCTTGTAGACAGCAGATGGTAGGGTTTGGGATTCTAATCCACTCTGCTATTCGCTTGAGTTTTATGAGTGAGTTTATTCCATTCACATTCAGGATTATGATATAAAGGGGGGGCTTGTTTGTTTGTTTTGTTTTGTTTTTCTTTTTCCCTTTTTTTAATTACGTTTTGATGATTCTCTTGAGTTCTGTGCTTGGGCATCAAATTTTCTGTTCAGGTCTGGTCTTTTCTTTATAAATTCTTGGAATTCTTCTATTTTGTTGAATGACCATACTTTCCCCTGTAAGAATATAGTCAGTTTTGCTGAGTAGTTGATTCTTGTTTGTAGACCTAGTTCCCTTGCTTTCCCGAATATCATATTCCATGCCTTTTGGTCCTTCATTGTGGATGCAGCCAGATCCTGAATTATCCTCACTGTGGTTCCATGGTATCTGAATGACTTCTTCTTGGCAGCTTGTAATATCTTTTCTTTGATCTGATAGTTCTTGAATTTGGCTATAACATTCCTTCCTGGGTGTTGTCAGTTGGGGATTAAGTACAGAAGGTGATCTGTGGATTCTTTCAATCTCCACTTTTCCCTCTTGTTCTTGAATATTAGGGCAGTTTTCTTGAATAATTTCCAGTAGTATTGTGTGCAGGATTTTTCTTTTGCCGTGGTCTTCTGGTAGACCAATGATTCTTAAATTGTCTCTCCTCAAACGATTTTCTAAATAATCTGTTTTGTGAATGAGATGCTTCATATTTTCCTCAATTTTTTTCATTCTTTTGGTTTTATTTTATAGTGTCCTGCTGCCCTATGAGGTCACTTAATTCTAATTGTTGTGTTCTGGTTCTTAAAAACTGGATTTCATCCCTGGATTTTTGGTCATCCTTCTCTTTCTGATCTGATTTTCTATGGAGGTCATATTTCATCCTCTTTACCTCATCTTTCATCAACTTTGCCTTGTTTTCCAACTGGTTGATTTTGGCTTTCAAGGCATTATTTTCTCGTTTTAGTTCAAGTGCCTCTGTTTCCAGATGACTTATCTTAGTTTTTAAGTTCTTTTCCCAATTGTCTTCAGCCTCTCTTAATTGTGTTTTGAATTGCATTTTGAGTTCTTCCAAAGCATGTATCCATTTTGCTGGGATTTCTGATTTATCTTTTCATGATCCCTCCTCCTCTATTCTGTTTGCTGTATAGAAGCTGTCTAGTATAATTTCTTTCTTCTTTTTCTGTTATTTGCTCACATTCACCCCTTCTTTGCTCTTGCTCCTCTCATTTTTTTTGGTTTTGGGGACTTCTGTCAGTCTCCCCTCTTGGAGCTTTGACAGAAGATCTCTCGGTGCAGTCTGTGGGGGAGGGTTGTTGGGGTATGAGCTTCCCTGTCCTCTGGAGGCTTTTGATTGGATTAAAGTCCAGCAGTCAATGAGGGAGGGGTATGGAGCCTGGGCTTCCCTGAGTTCTGAAGACTTTTGATGGGATTAAGTTCAGCTGGGTTAGGCTGGGTGTGCTCTGAGGCCAAAAACTTCCTGGAAGGCTGGAGCAAACATGGAGGATCTACACAGTTCTAGTCAGGCTGCCAGCTCTATGCTTCCTCTCCAGCTCCTTCCCCATCATCTGTGTTTGATGCTCTGAGCTTGGCACAGCCCTGCCCATGAGGTACTCCCTCAAGACCAGCGCCTTTGCCCATCCAGAGGTTCCCGCTGCCTCTGGGGGCTCAGCACTCTAGGTGGGTGGGGGGATGGGTCCTGGGACCTTCCTTCTGCCTTCCCCTTAAACCCGAGTGTTCTCAGCTTTTGACTTTGGGAGGGGGGATGCCTTTTGAATTGAGTCCAGCAGGAGGGTTCCTTGGCTCTGTCTTGTTGTTAGGTTTGATTTTCAGTCCCCTAGGAGCATTCAGTTTGTGATCGGTAAGGAAGGGTATTCAGAGGTCTGAACTTCTGCTCCTTCTAGGCTGCCATTTTGACTCTGCCATTCCTTAATTCTATTTTCTCTATCTTTATGTTCTTCCTTAAACTCTTTTGTTTGTTCTGCTTCCTTCTTGAGTTTTTTTTTTTCTTTTAGCTAGTCTTTTTTTTCTTTAGGCTTAATCTATTTCAGTCTCTCCAACAAGAAAATCATCCAAGTTTGTAGCAAGGTTTTGCCCCAAGAATGAAAGGCTCAAACTCTTTTCAATCCAGAAGTAAGAAAAGAATTTTATTTGAAGAAGAAGAGGTTAAAGGGGGTGAAATAAACTAAAGGCTGCTGGAATAATGTCCAAGAGTTCAGAACTAAAATAAATAAAGAACAATATGAGTAATTAATAAAAATAATAAAGCTAATATGTAATAAATAATATAATTAATTAACATTAAAATTAAATAATAAAAAATTTTAAAGACACAAAGCTGGTAACTGTATAGAACATGACAGATCTAGTCCACATGACTGATGATAAAGAATGAGTAACTGATCAACAATACAGATTCTGCAATTCATGCTTGACTAATGCTGAAACTTTAAGTTTGGCAGTTGATGTTTAATTAGTGCCAACTGGCGAGAAATGCAAGATTTCAGAATATATGAGGGTCCTCCTTCTATCACTGTCTCTCACTGCCCACTGTCAGTCTCCATCAAAGAGACTGCAGAGAGATTTACCATTTAAAACATACAAAAATCCAACCAGGCTCTTTTTTTTCACAGTCCTAATATAAGCTTCACTAGAGAAGGGTGGGGAACAGAGAAGGCTAGCCTCAGATTTAGAATACAGGCTAGCTCCCAGTGCATGCACCCACCTTCAACACCCTGGGGAACCTGTCAGGGCCTTAATCTCCTGGATACTCCTTCCCACTAATAATTTCATACATGCCACTACTTCTACCACACACATACCTCCTCCTGTTTTTCACACCTATTTAATGTGCCTAAATCAAACTTTTCCTCTCACAAACAGACTCGGGTTCTCAAAATTCCACATATAAACTTCACATTCTCAGAAGTTCATTTCTACTACCGTGCCTTGCAAAGTCAGCACAAAAGCACATCTCTCCTTGTCTCTAATATGCCTGGTGCATAATTAGTTATTAAGACAAGTTGATTGGTCCCTGTGGCCGCTGGCACATAGTTGAACCATTTTTGCTTACATCCCCAGGCTCCAACACCTGGCTCTAGATTGGTCAATTGTGGCTAATTGCCTTCAATGCTGACAGCAGCTGGCAAGAATATAATTCAATTTTTTACTCTCTCCCCTGAAAAGAGAGAAAGGAGAGAGACAGACAGAGAGAGAGAGAGACAGAGAGACAGAGAGAGACAAAGAGAGACAGAGAGAGAGTGAGAGAATGAGAGAGAAAGAGAGAGAATGAGAGAATGTTGCATAATTATAATGACTGCGAAGCTTTGTCCTAGAGAAGAGTTGAGAAAATGTGCCTTCCTCCTTTCCTTGCAGAAGTAGTGGGGGATTGGAGAGGGGGACAGAAGATTGTACATATTGTAAGACTTAGTTGCTATTTGCTTGGTTTAACTAAACTTTTTTCTCTTTCCTTTTTAAATCTTCATTACAATAGATGACTTGCTGGTAGTATAAAGGGCAGGGATTTATTTGGAAATTTTAGGTGACATACAAAGAAAGTAGTTTTTAGAAATTAAAAGAAAGTAATATTACTGAAAATGCTTTAGGTAAAAAGTGATAGAAACACAGGGAGAATTAGGTATGTTGCTTTTATGTGAGCTGGGAAGCAGAAGGCTAAAACCAAAGCAATATGCTCCATCTCCCCTCATCTTCAGTTTAGTTCATTGCAAACACTTCACTTCTCCTGCTCTTGTCATTGTGAGATCGCTTCAGAATGTTTACCAGAATTTTATCTTTCTTTTCCAAGTACTGAACTCCCACTCTTCCCACTTTCCACTGTGTTCTATCCCAACTCTCCCTACATCCCAAAGACAAAGAGGAGTAAGGAGGATTTTAAAACCTCTTGTCCACCTCTCCTCTCAATTCCTGTTCACTCTTTCCCTCTTTCTCCCTAGCTTACCTTGCCATCTCCCTACCCTAGTGGTCTTCCATTTTATGCTTCTGCCATCTATAATGGTGATTTACTAATGAGATTTTTGTCCCTAAAATATTAATTTATTTCTTCCTCTTAACTCCCTTCCTGGTTTTTCTCATTTGTATATATTTTGTTCCTTAAATGCTTCAACCCATTTATGTTCTCTTTGCTTTGATTTCTTATTAATTAATCAATTCTTATTAATAAAGAGTAATCCTCTTTGATCCTAAATGATTTTCCTTACAACGTAAATAATCTTTTTCTTTAATACCTAAAAATTTGTTGTTTGATATTATCATTTTGAAAATTGTGATATTCTTGCTGAGTTAAATTTGGGGCTTCTTTCTGTTCCAATTACATGTATTCTTTTGGACTGTACTTTGATATCTGTTTCCAATATTTCTGGGCAATTGTTCTATAAAATTTGATAAAGTATAGAATTCAGGATTTCTTTTTCCTTACATTTTTGTCCTTTGCTTATCTCTTCGTGTCCTAACTTTTAACTTAAGTGGTCTTACTTTATGTAGTTCTCATATATTCTTCCACTCTTGTCTTCCTTTTATTTTCTATTAATTTTTCTTCTGCCTCTGAATTTTGGCAGCCCAAATCAATGGATCCCTTTTTCAAAGGATCTGCTGTTTTGGAGCATATCTATGGAGGAAGCATGGTACAGGAGGAAAAATACTAAATTCGAAGTCAGAGAATGTGGATTCAAATATTGCTTCTGGTACTTCTTCCTTTTATGACCTTGGGGAAGTTACTTAACCTCTGTAGGTTTCAGGTACCACAAACATCTAAAATTAACTAGTTAAAATAGGTGGCCTCTGATGTCCTTTCTAGATCTATAATCTTCTGTTCCAAATGATCTCTTCTTGTGAATGTGCAAAAAAAATTAATTTTAAAAATCATGACAAAAACTCAAAACAACCTATTTGCTTCAGATTTTGTCAGTCAGCAAGTAACTATTAAGCACTTGGTCCTTACAAGGCACTGTGCTAAGTTTGGGGGATACAGAGAGGAGCATAAACAGTCCCTGACCTCAAAATCTGATGGTGGATACAACATGTAAATAACTCGGAATATTCAAGACATATACAGAGAACATATCAATCAAGCTAGGATGTGGGAGAATCAAATCTCACTCTCCTTAAAGCAAGAAATAGACTACAAAGATTCAGAAAAGAATGGGGGAATGAGTGGGAAGTGATGAAATGAAGGCAATAAGTATAGACAGCTCTTTCTAGGGGTTGGAGTTTTGTGAGTTGGGGAAGACATATAAGACAACAAGTAGTTCAAGGGGATGGCAGAGTTAAGGTGAAGGTTTTAAAGAGTGAGGAGACCTGAATATGTTTTTAGGTAGTAAGGAAAGAGCATATGAATTGAGAATAGTAAAATTCAACCTGTATCATTTTATTATTGATCCTATTTATAGTTAATTGATTCTGTCCTATAACTGAGTCATGGTTTTCTCTCTCTGAACTTGGTTCAGAATTCAGCTGGCCTGTGATGGCTTAAATTTAAAAATCCATAGCTCTTGCTAATCACTGTTCTATTCTTACTTCAAGGAATTCTGCTAACTTTGAGGGACTCCTAATATCTTTACACCACCAAGTTATCCTTAAAGGATGTCTAGTTTGCTGTCTAAAGAAATCTGAACCACTACCTTGCAAGTGGACTCAAGCAATAAATACTTCTTAGTGTACAGGGGAAAGGAGGGAGATTGTTACTAGCCCCTATTCCCAACTTCCAACCCATCACTTCAGCTATATCACCAATCATGTTACCCTCAAACCCATGATGTCACTTACTCTGCTCTGTTCTTTATTCTATACTCCCCAAAAGCCTAAAAAGGAAAAGCTGTCCTTTTGCTTGGGGTCTTTGGCTGGAAATTGAGGCAGCCACTGACCCTTTTATTATTAGGAGTGGTGGCCTATTAACAAATTTAACTTGCTCAGAGAAAAGTACCTCAGTTTATCTGTAGTTATAGTTCACTTGAGACAATGTGAGATCAAAGATAAGCAAAACAGGAAATGATTGCAGATGTAAGCCCCAGAGGATTTGGGAAGGAATGACACCAATAGCACAAATAGAGAGGTTGGTCTTCACAAGAAGAGGTATGCCTTTCACATTCATAGACTTGAGCAAAGCAAGAGAGAATTGGGAATGATATAGAAAGCTTTAGAAGTACAAAAAAAAAGGAAAAGAGAGAGTTCATGGAGAGCTTCTATTTTCTCAATAAAGGAGGCAACTACTGATGGGGTATAAGTGAAGGAGGAATTTGAAATAGGTATTATGAGGAGTGTCAATCATTTCCTTGGAAAGACATAAAGCTAAATAGTGGCTAACTAAGTCACAGATGTTTGGAAGTTTTATGTTTAAGTTTTGTCTTAATTTTTTTGTTGTTTAATTGTGCCCAACTCTTCCTGACCCTGTGGATCATAGCACCTAGTAGTGGTATTATGGGGTCAAGAATTATATGTTGTTTTATACTCTTTGGGCAGAATTCCAGAATGTTCTCCAAAATGGTTGGATCAGTTCACAGTTCTGCCAACAGGATTTTAGTATCTCCATATTTCCATCTCCTCCAATACTTGTTATTTTGTCCTTTTACCATTTTAGCTCATTTGAAAGGCATGAGATATCCCAGTTATGATTTGTATTTCTCTAATCAATAATTTAGAGAATTTTTCCACATAATTATATATATAGCTCTTATTTCTTCATCCAAAACTCTGTTCATATCTTGACCATTTCTCAATTGGAGAATGGCTCATATTTTTATAAATTTGACAATGTTCTCTATATATTTTAGATATGAGATCTCTATCTCACAAATTATAAATGTTTCCCTACTTACTGCATTCTTTTTAATCTTGGCAATATTAGTGTTATTTGTACAAAAACCTTTCAATTTAATGTATTCAAAATTATTCAATTTCTTTCTCACAAGACTTTCTATCTCTTGCTTATTAATAAATTTCTTTCCTATCCATGAGTCTGAGGACTCATGTCCTCAGTGCACTGTTTGAAATTGTTTGTAAATAATCGTCCATGGGTTCTTCTTAGCAAAGATACTAGAGTCATTGCCATTTCGTTCTCCAATGAATTAAGGCAAACAGAGGCTAAATGATTTGCCTAGAGTCACACAACTAGTAAGTGAATGAGGCCAGATTTGAACTCAGGTTTTCCTGACTCTGGGCTCAGCACTGAGCTATCTAGCTGCCCCACTAATTGCCTTAATTACTATGCTATTAAAACCATAATTAAATATTAAACTATTTATACTAGCTCCTTGATCCAGTATTAAGGGGAAATGAGTGGAAAACCTGAAAGGGAAAGAGATTTAGTTTATGGCTTAGCCACCACCTCCTTATGGAGGTTTATATTCAGAAATAAAGTGAAGATTTATTGATTTATTTTAATAAGTCCCCACAGTAGAGAGAATATATTCACTATGGTGTCCCTTTGGATGAAGGCATGTCAATCATCACAGTTTTGGCTGACTGAATTGAATTAAGCTCTGACGTAATCCTTTTGGTCCTGCAGATACATTGGAAGGAAAAGATTTAGGGAGGGGATGAGGTTTTAAGAGAACAGTCTTAGTCTATCACAAGTGGGGAAGAGTTAAGTAACTAACAGATTCCCTGCCTGTGGAACAATATACCTAGCTGTACATTTACCTGACTTTTTAGAATGTAAGCTCCTTGAGGACAAGGATTGTTTTCATTTTGTCTTTCTATCCTCTGCATCTAGCACAGTGCTTGGCACTAGCTTAACTAATTAATTATAAAGGCAGTGACAATATCCAGGAAGTACTTGGGTTTGTGGAAAGGAAAACTGAATCAAGCTTTGGATTTTCTGCCACTGAGATGAATCAGACAGCAGTTGGAATGTTAGAGTGAAGACTGATGGACAGCAATGGCAGTTGGGAGGAGGGGCAACTGGGAGAGTGACAGTTGCTCTCCAGGGACTCTCTTTCCTAGCCCTCAGACAGGAAGGAGCTCTCTCTCCCTGTCTCTGGATAAAAGTACCTCTATTTCTGGATTTTTCCCAACTGTGTGCTCTACCTGGATTCCTGTAATCATGTCATCAAATAAAAGGATTTAAGGGGACCAGTTTGAACTTTAAGTCAGATCTTTAGGGGCATCAGCCCAAAAAGACAAGCCCAACAAGCTCTGAAGGTCAGAACTTTTTCTTCCTCTTTCTACTGCTTTCTACTGCTAAAGACTATGAACTTAAGAAAGCTAGCACAGGACTTCCAGGTAAGCATAGCAGCAGTATAGACATGGTGTGCTTCCTCTCCTCAGACCCACCAATATACACTATCTCAAAAGAACCCAAAAAACATTTTCATAAGAATGAAAGGACTCTACAGTAGGGTGCAGCTCTGAAGGTACATGGGATTTGGACATTTCCACACTATTAGGGGGTAAAAAACTTCCACCCAAATGTGAGCTGATCTACCCTCCCCCCACCCCACCTACAGAGCCAGAGTCAGAGCCAGCATGGTCAGAATCAGCGAGTGAGCAATGGGCACTTCTAGGTCCTTGGGAACTGATTAAAAATACTGAGGACCTACCCCAGAGAGCAGCCACAAAAGAAACACCGGCACTCTAGGCAAGGAAGTGTAGAGAAGGGCAGCAAATAGCAGAAGCAGCACTGGAAACGCCTGCTGGCTAGGGAACACAGAGTGTGAGCATTCTCTGCAAGGAGCCATAGAGAAGAGCAGCGAACAGCAGAAGCCACTGAGATTCGAGAGCTTGCCTCAGGCAAAATCCTTGCTCCTTGACTCCAAACACAGAGAGCCTATCTGTCTCACTCAGATCTCTGACCAAAAAGGGAAGGAAAAAACCCCACAGAGATGGAAAATTGTGCCCAGGAGCAACAACATCCATCCACCACCAAAAAAATGAAAAGGAAGGCATTGACCCTTGAAAATTTTTATGGAGGAAAAACCCAGGCTAAAAAAGAAAAAGAGGAGGAAATTCAAACAATGACAAAACCTTCAAAAAATGGAAATTCCCTACAAGCTCTGGAAGAATTTAAATTGGAGCTTATCCAAAAGATGGAAGCCTTCTGGAAAGAAAAGTGGGAAATGGTTCAAAAAGAAAATCAACAAATTATATCAGAGAACCAAAAAATTATAGCTGAAAATCAAAAAAATTATAACAAAAAACCAAAAGGTTAAAGCAGAAAACCAGGCCTTATGGACCAGAATCAAGCAACTGGAAACCAATGATCTCGCAAAACAACAAGAATTAATAAAGCAAAGTCAAAAGACTGACAAAAGAAAAGAAAACATAAAATATCTCACTGACAAGGTGACAGATCAGGAAAACAGAGGAAGGAGAGATAATTTGAGAATCATTGGTCTACCTGAAAAGCCAGAAATAAACAGAAATCTTGACATCGTACTACAAGAAATCACCCAAGAAAACTACCCTGAAGTTCTTGAACAAGAGGGCAAAATAGACATTGAAAGAGTTCACAGAACACCCTCTACACTAAATCCTCAAAAGACAACTCCCAAGAATGTAATTGCCAAATTCCAGAGTTTCCAAGCTAAGGAGAGAATTCTACAAGAAGCCAAAAAGAGACAATTCAGATACCAAGAAGCACCAATCAGGATCACACAAAACCTGGCAGCTTCCACACTAAAGGACCACAAGGCCTGAAAAACAATATTCAGAAAGGCAAGAGAACTGGGTCTTCAACCAAGAATCACCTATCCATCAAAAATGATTATATACTTCCAGGGAAAAGTATGGGCATTCAACAAAATAGAAGATTTCAAAGTATTTGTAAAGAAAAGAGCAGAACTAAGTGGAAAGTTTGATATCCAAAAACAAAGATCAAGAGGAACATGAAAAGGTAAATAAGAAAGAGAGGGAAAAGGAGAATTTTTTTTTATTCAAACTCTCTTCAAGGTCTACAATTAGATCAAATTATATATATTAATATATGGGGAAATGTTATTTGTAACTCTCAAAAATTGTATTCATTATTATAGTAACTAGAAGAATCACTCATAGGAAAAGATTGGGATATAAAGAGCTATATGCAAAAACAAAAAAAAGAAAAAGAAAAATGATAGTGGGGAATCGATGATGGCACCAAGAGATACTTGAAAAAATAAAATAAATAGAATAATCTTTGTCACACAAAGATACACATGGGAAGGGGAGGGGAAGAATACTCGTATAAGAAGGAGAGGAAGAGAGCCCTAATAGGTAATACTTAAACCTTACTCTTAGTGAAATCAACTCTGAGAAGGAAGAGCATTTAGATCCATTGGGATCTTGAAGTCTATCTTACCCAAAAGGTAAGGGAGAAGGGAAAACTAAGGGAGATAGGGGGGGAGTACAAAAAGGGAGGGAAGGAGAGGGGGAAGGGAACCTAACAGACCCTAAAAAAAAACAAGAAGAGAATAAAAATGGAGGGGCCAGAAAGAGAAACATATTAAGGGAGGGGATTAGGGGGATTGATTAAAAGGAAACCACTGGTTCAAAAGGATATAGCAAAAGGAGAAAGGACAGAACTAGGAGAGGATATCAAAATGCTAAGGAATTCACAAGTGACAATCATAACTTTGAACGTGAATGGGATGAACTCACCCATAAAACGTAGATGAATAGGAGAGTGGATTAGAATCCAAAATCCTACCATATGTTGTCTTCAAGAAACACACATGAGGCAGGTAGATACTCACAAAGTCAGAATTAAAGATTGGAGCAAGATCTATTGGACCTCAACTGATAGAAAGCAGGCAGGTGTTGCAATCGTGATATCTGACAAAGCCAAAGTAAAAATACACCTGATTAAAAAGGATAGGGAAGGTAAATGCATCCTGATAAAAGGGAGTATAGATAATGAAGAAATATCACTAATCAACATGTATGCACCAAATGATATAGCATCCAAATTTCTAATGGAAAAACTAGTAGAATTGAAGGAATAAATAGACAATAAAACGGTACTAGTGGGAGACCTGAACCAACCACTATCAAATTTAGATAAATCAAATAAAAAAAGAAATAAGAAAGAGGTAAAAGAGGTGAATGAAATCTTAGAAAAATTAGAGTTAATAGATATATGGAGAAAAATAAATAGGGACAAAAAGGAATACATCTTCTTTTCAGCAGCACATGGTACATTTACAAAGATTGACCATATACTAGGTCATAAAAACATGGCATACAAATGCAGAAAAGCAGAAATAATAAATGCAACCTTTTTCAGATCACAAGGCAATAAAAATAATGATCAGTAAGTGTACATGGAGAGCCAAATCAAAAATTAATTGGAAATTAAATAATATGATTCTCCAAAATTTGTTAGAGAACAAATCATAGAAACAATTAATAATTTCATTGAAGAAAAAGACATGCTTTCAAACTCTAGGGGATGTAGCCAAAGCAGTTCTCAGGCGAAAATTTATATCCTTGAGTTCTTATATTAACAAATTAGGGAGGGCAGAGATCAATAATTTGGACATGCAAATCAAAAAACTTGAAAATGAACAAATTAAAAACCCCCAGAAGAAAACCAAATTAGAGATTTTAAAAATTAAGGGAGCAATTAATAAAATCAAAAGTGATAGAACTATTGAACTAATAAATAAAACTAGAAGCTGGTACTTTGAAAAAAACAAACAAAATATACAAAGTACTGGTCAATCTAATAAAAAAGAGGAAAGAAGAAAACCAAATTAATAGTATCATGGGGGGAAAGGGAGAACTCACCTCCCATGAAGAGGAAATTAAGGCAATCATTAAAAACTATTCTGCTCAATTATATGGCAATAAATATGCAAATCTAAGTGATATGGATGAATATTTAAAAAATATAAATTGCCTAGATTAACAGAAGAAGAAATAGAATTCTTAAATAACCCCATATCAGAAAAAGAAATCCAACAGGCCATCAAAGAACTCCCTAAGAAAAAATCCCCAGGTCCTGATGGATTCACTAGTGAATTCTATCAAACATTCAAAGAACAGCTAATCCCAATACTATACAAACTATTTGACATAATAAGCAAAGAGGGAGTTCTAACAAATTCATTTTATGACACAAATATGGTACTGATTCCAAAGCCAGGCAGGTCAAAAATGGAGAAAGAAAACTACAGATCAATCTCCTTAATGAACATAGATGCAAAAATCTTAAATAGGATACTAGCAAAAAGACTCCAGCAAGTGATCAGGAGTGTTATTCACTATGATCAGGTGGGATTTATACCAGGAATGCAAGGATGGTTCAATATTAGGAAAACCATCCACATAATTGAACATATCAACAAGCAATCCAACAAAAATCGCATGATTATCTCAATAGATGCAGAAAAAACCTTTGATAAAATACAACATCCATTCCTATTGAAAAATTAGAAAGTATAGGAATAGAAGAGTCTTTCCTAAAAACAATAAACAGTATCTATCTAAAACCATCAGCAAACATCATCTGTAATGGGGATAAACTAGATGCATTCCCAATAAGATCAGGAGTGAAACAAGGATGTCCATTATCACCTCTATTATTTAACATTGTACTAGAAACACTAGCAGTAGCAATTAAAGAAGAAAAAGAAATTGAAGGTATTAAAATTGTCAATGAAGAGAGCAGGCTATCACTCTTTGCAGATGATATGATGGTCTACTTAAAGAATCCTAAAGAATCAACTAAAAAGCTAGTGGAAATAATCAACAACTTTAGCAAGGTTGCAGAATACAAAATAAACCTGCATAAGTCATCAGCATTTCTATATATCTCCAACACATCTCAGCAGCAAGAACTAGAAAGAGAAATTCCATTTAAAATCACCCTAGACAATATAAAATACTTAGGAATCTATCTGTCGAGACAAACACAGGAACTATATGAACACAATTACAAAACACTCTTCACTCAATTAAAGCTAGATATAAACAACTGGAAAAACATCGATTGCTCATGGGTAGGATGAGCCAACATAATAAAAATGACCATCCTACCCAAATTAATTTACTTATTTAGTACCATACCCATTGAACTACCAAAAACTTTTTTACTGAATTAGAAAAAAACATAACAAAGTTCATTTGGAAAAACAAAAGATCAGCGATATCCAGGGAAATAATGAAAAAAAAATGCAAAGGAAGGTGGCCTTGCTGTATCAGATCTCAAACTATATTATTAAGCAGTGGTCATCAAAACAATTTGGTACTGGCTAAGAGACAGAAAGGAGGATCAGTGGAATAGACTTGGGGTAAATGACCTCAGCAAGACAGTCTATGATAAGCCCAAAGATCCCAGCTTTTGGGACAAAAACCTACTATTTGATAAAAAAAAAAAAACACTGCTGGAAAAATTGGAAGACAGTATGGGAGAGATTAGGTTTGGATCAACACCTCACACTCTACACCATGATAAACTCAGAATGGGTGAATGACTTGAACATAAAGAAGGAAACTATAAGTTAATTAGGTGAACACAGATACATGTCAATATACATGTCAGACCTTTGGGAAGGGAAAGATTTTAAAACTAAGTAAGACTTAGAAAGAGTCACAAAATGTAAAATTAATAATTTTGACTAGATCAAATTAAAAAGGTTTTGTACAAACAAAACCAATGTAACCAAAATCAGAAGAGAAATAACAAACTGGGAAACAATCTTCATAACAAAAACCTCTCACAAAGGTCTAATTACTTAAATTTATAAAGAGCTAAAACAATTGTACAAAAAATCAAGCCATTCCCCAATTGATAAATGGGCAAGGGACATGAATAGGCAATTTTCAGTCAAAGAAATAAAAAACATTAATAAACACATAAAGTGTTCTAAATCTCTAGCAAATCAAAACAACTCTGAGGTATCACATCACACCTAGCAGATTGGCTAACATGACAGCAATGAAAAGTAATAAATGCTGGAGGGGATGTGGCAAAGTCGGGACATTAATTCATTGCTGGTGGAGTTGTGAATTGACCCAACCATTCTGGAGGACAATTTGGAACTATACCCAAAGGGCGCTAAAAGACTGTCTGCCCTTTGATCCAGCCATAGCACTGCTGGGTTTGTAACCCAAAGAGATAATAAGGAAAACGACTTATACAAAATATTCATAGCTGCGTTCTTTGTGGTGGAAAAAAATGGGAAAATGAGGAGATGCCCTTCAATTGGGGAATGGCTGAACAAATTGTGGTATCTATTGGTGATGGAATACTATTGTGCTCAAAGGAATAATAAAATGGAGGAATTCCATGGAGACTGGAACAACCTCTAGGAAGTGATGCATAGTGAGAGGAGCAGAACAAAGAAAACATTGTACATAGAGACTGTGCACACTGTGTGCACTGTGGTAACTTCATATGTAATGGACTTCTCCATTAGTGGCAACACAATGTCCCAGAACAACTCAGAGGGATCTATGAGAAAGAACACTATCCACATTCAAAGGAAAACCTGTAAACATGTGGGAGTAGAAACACCGAAGAAAAACAACTGCTTGACTACATGGGTCGAGGGGATATGATTGGGGATGTAGACTAAATGAATATCCTAGTGCAAAGACCAACAACATGGAAATAGGTTCTGATCAAAGACACATATAATACCCAGTGGAATTGTGCATCAGCTATGGGGGGAGAGGGAGAAGGGGAGGGAGGAATAGAAAATGATTTTTGTATCCAAGGAATAATGTTTGAAGTTGACCAAATTTTTAAAATCATGTATTTTTTTAAAAAGCTAGCATAGATTAGCATAGACAGGAATAAAAGAAACTCTCCACAAGCCTTCAAGTTCTGACCTCAGCTCCAAAGCTGAGAAACAACCCCAATATGGGGCAAAGTATAAGGAACCTCTCTTCCCTCTACCCTGATACCTTCCTGATCCAAACTTTTGTTATTAAATTCATCTTGAGTTAAATAACTCACAGTCAGATAAGAGGACTATCATTTCAGGGGAACACAGAGGGAACAGAACCTAAGGACAGCCATTCAACCACAAACCATCCTTATCGAACCCTTGCCAGTTGACCTTGGTGGAAGAGGCTTGTCCCTCAGGAGGTTCTGTGCTTACCTGCCCCAGCGTATCTTCAAAATGGATCGAGAAGACATCCCTTCAGAATTGGCCCATTCCTCAGGAACCCCGTTTTTCAAAGATAGCCTCTTAGCAGGGGGTATCTCTCTCCTTTTACCTCACCAGCATCCATATTCCCTCTATCCCTTCAACTCCTCCATTCCCTGTTACAAAACCTTCCCTATCCCCTGTACCTCTTCAATCCTCAACAATTCCTTTAACTTTTGCAGGTTAAATTAGGACATGAATCTGAAACAACTTGTAATCAAGGATTGATGTACAAAGAATAGAATCAAAGGCAGCAAATATCTAAAAAGGCTTAGTCCAAACCAGAATCCAGATAAAGAAGCACATAAGCAGAGAAATTCTAAGTGAAGCACAGGGTCAAAGGCAAGAATTCAACAATGCTGGCAGCCATGTATAGTATCCTTAACTGGGCTGAGGTCTTTCTCACATTAAGGACTGTGATCCTCTCACCCCTATACCACACTCTTCATTGAGGCACCTCTGTGTCATCAGAGGTGAAAGCAACAGTTTCATGAAAGAGGCTACTTGGGCATTATATTTGGAAGGAGGGAAAGCCTTCCAAGTCACAGACCTCAAAAAAGCTTGAAGGAGCTGAGGTTCCCAACTGTTACCCAGGCCTGTCTTATCCTTAAGAATCTAGACAATGGTGGCAATAATATGCTCAGCCTGGCCATCATATCCTTAAAAAATTGTTCAACCACAAGGCAAGGTAGGAACAAAAACATACAGGAAAATGCACAGATTTCTAAATGAGATCCATATCAAAGAAGCAGAAATAATGGCAAAGGATCTGAGGAAGAGTCACCAGTCAAGAAAGGAATAGGGAAAGTGGTAGCCTCTGATTTTTAAGGCAAGAATGAGACCCAAAGGCAGCAGCAGTAGATCCTGACTCAGGAGTAAAAAACTCAGACCCAAAAGGGGTCATCTTCTTGAAGTAGTCTTTGAGGCTCAATGCTTCCTTTTTATGCTTTGTCTTCCCTTGAATGAAGCCCCCAGATGCCATGGGATCATAGGGGTAGTGATAGCAGCCATGATACTCAAATTGCAGCCTCTGGGTTGTTTTTAAGGCAAAATACTTCAGACAAATGATGTCAGCCTGGTTCCTTCTTCCTTAAGGAACAGAAGTGCCTTCTATTTTAGTGTGTCTTACCTTCTTAAGTCCTGCTAGCAATTTTGATGCAAATGGCAGGATTATCAGTGGCTATGGATGGAAGAAGCAGCTTATGAATTCTGCTCCTGCACTTGAGGCCCCCGTACTGCAGAAACCTTCATAAATACTTGGGTGCCAAAAATAAATAAATAAATAGGTATATAGAGTAATGAATTAACTAATTTGAAAATAAATTGATAGAATAAGTAAATTAATCAATCAGTAAAGCAAGGATTATTGGAATATGAGAAAGCACGAGAGCTGCTATGGTTGAAGTGAAGTGAAAACACTGCAGCAAGGACTTAATTTGAGAATTCAAGTGAGGTTCAACATTGGAAAAAGGTCTTGAAAGTCCGACTTAAGAGTGTGACATAAGTATCCTCTTCTCTAAAATGAAGAGAGCTGTGGTCTCTAAGGTGCTTTCCAGCTCTAACAGGCTATGAATCAGGAGTTAGGTAATAATGGGTTCCTCTACTTTTCTCAGCAGTAGAGTGGCTTGATTGAATTATTCCACTTCCTCCAGGCACCAAGAGTCATAGAGTGTCTGTGGCTAAATACTCAACATTTACCTGTAGATCCCTTTTTCAGGGGACTCAACCTTTTATTTATTTGTTTGTTTGTTTATTTATTTTTTGGCCTTGAGGCTGCCCTTGGCAAAGCTCTCCTTTGCTGTCCTGCTTATTCACATGTGGTAGTATCACACTAGCCTAGGATATTAGGGTATATATTCCAATGGGAGGGAGAGCCAGCGAAATTCCTTCTTTTACCCAAAGTGGTTGAATTGTAATGGGCACAGGTTGGTCACAGGATCACACATTTAAAGCTAGAAGGTTGCTTAGAGACCACCTCATTCTAATTCATTTTACAACTAGTGAAACCTGGCGTTGCCAAGGTGAACTGGTTCACCCAGTTAGTAAATAGCAATTATAATATCAACCCAGGTTCTCTGACTTTATATTTCATGTGTTTCTAAATACTTTGGCATGCTAAGGGAGTACAGAGAGACAAGAGATGGATTCTATATGGGAAAAGCAGAAGAGCCAGATTTGAAGCTGGAATTTGAAATTTCTATAAGCCAAGATCCAACAGCGGTCAAGGATGATGGACAAGGTGAACTCTAGAGAGTACTTCAGAGAGAACGAAGCTGAGTCTCCTAAGGAACCTTGGCCTTGTGAACCTATTGCAGCATACAGTCAGACATCTGTTCTCCCTTCTCCAGCTGGGCCTCAATGATGTCATGCTGGAATAGCTCTTGGGATGAAATTAAGTATATGGATCTCCTGGGCCAGCCCTGCAGCTGCCCACTGGAAAGCAGCCCATTCTCTCTGGGCCCTTGTGAGTCTTTTATACCTTCCTTCATCTTATCAACCTTACCACTTTTGCTGGGAGGAAGGAATGACCTGTATTACTCTCTCATATGAGAACATGGGAAATAGACCTCTCCCCTTTTGTTTTTGTTGCTGTGGCTTACTTGGAAACCAATATGCTTACACTCATCCAAGGTTTAAAGGCTTGGTTTCCATCTGAAAAGTTCACAGGTTTGAGAGTTCATCATCATCAGTTTGAGAGAGAAAGAGCCCAGAAATGTGAATCAGGAGATCTGGGTTCCATTCTCAGCTCTATCATTTATTAGCTGTGGGATATTATCAAAGTCATTTTGTAGTTATTGTTATCTGGAGCCTAATCATTCTTTGACAACCTGTCTCTGTCCTACTCGTGAGCCCTTTTCTCCTTCCTGTCAATCTTCCCTTTTCTGGAATCTTTAGAGCTAGAAACTTAGAATTTGCAGATTGTTGTCCCTTTCCAGGGCCTTCATAGACCAAACAAAAACTCTTGGATGGCAGCAAGGTAAAGCAGAAAGAATGCACGATTTGATGTTAAAGGATCTGAATTCAAAATGTGACTGCCACTGCCTATGTTACCTTGGGCAGATCTCTAGACCACTGTGGGCCTCAGTTTCTTTCCCTGAAAAATAAGTCTCTAAGGTCCCTCATAGCTCTAAATCTATGACACTATAAATTTGCCCTTTCCTATAAGACACATGGTCCTCCCACATATATATCAGCTCCCCTAATGCATGGAGTAGTGACAGATTTGGGAATCCCACCCATCACACTAGTGAGAACTTGGTATAACAATGTGCCAATTCTTCAGAGAAACATCTCACAAAATAATCATGGATTTCTTCTTTCCACTGGGTTTTAAAGGCCATCATGCATAAAGCTTGCTGGTGATGGCTCCCATTTCCTTTTCCTGCTGGAGGTTCATGGGATCTTATATCCTTAGCTAGAAGGGACCTTAAAGGCCATCTAGTACAACTTCCTCATTTTTATAGAGTAATTATTTTGAAATTGATTTAGTTAGTCAATTTAGAACATTATTCCTTGGTTACAAGAATCACATTATTTCCCTCCATCCCCTCCCCCCACCCTTCCCACAGCCAATACGCAATTTCATTGGGTATTACATGTGTCCTTGATCAGAACCCATTTCCATGTTTTTGGTGTTTGCATTAGGATACAACTTCCTCATTTTACAGATAAGGAAACTGAGTCCAAAAGAGGTTATATGGCTTTCTTAAGACCACACAGGGAATAAGTATCCAAAGTGGGATTTGAACCAAGTTCTCTGACTCCAGTCAAGGTTCTTGGCCCTATACCATGTTAGCAATTGCCCAGATTGGACTGTAAGTATTACTCTTCTTGCCCCTGACTTCCTTTCCTCACTTCTCTGGTTGACTCCATTTAAACCAAGTGGCCTTCCCTTAAATCCAAGAAATCAAAAAGTGTATTGGTTTCAGCATTGACAAACTTACCTAATTCTGCAAAACTTCATATACCATTATGGTTTAAGTCAACTTTTGTATGTTGGTTCAAAAGGTTAATCACCATTTATCACCTTAATTCTAATGGTATTTAGGAGATAGTGTAGCACTGGAAAGTAAGTAATGAGTTTAGAGCCAGGCAGCTTGAGCTCAAATCCCAGCTCTGTAATTGAGTCCTTGAGTGACCTTGGACTTCCTGACTGGACACCTATCCCTCATCTGTAATATGAAGGGGCTGGACTGGGTGACCCCCAAGGTCCTTTTCAAATCTAATTTTTGAACCTTCATTCCTACATTGTATAGGCTACCTATACTAGTACCATATTATAAATGTCAAATAATTATGTGACATTGGGAAGGGGTACTTAAAGAGCAGTAGCTGGTCCTATTCATCTATCAGGCTATCTGCCATGTTCCCAACCCATCTATCATGTGTCCCATCCAATACTAGAAGTGCCCTGGAATAACTATCAAGTTCTCTCTAGCTCTCAGAATTAGGCTACCTCTCTCAGCTTAGTCCCATTCCTGTGTGGGTAGGAATGCTTCTAGCATGGTGTCTTACCCAGGTGGAATTAATAAATGTTTGTTAATTGATTCATCTTGGATTGAAAGACATAACTATACTGAGCATCTAAGTCAAAAGTCATAAAAGCAGACGCATAATTCTCATGATAGGGATAAACATTACATTTGATTCCCAGCCAAAGCCTCTCCCCAAACTGGAAACCCTGCTAGGACGGAAAACTGGCTTTCTCTTTCTTATCTTAGTCTGGCACAAAGTAAACCCTATATAAATGTGAGCTACTCTTATTATCTTCCATACTGGAGAGGTAAGCAAGCCCTGAGGTCAGGTTCTCAGTTGTTCCATATTGGGAACTGGTTTAAAAGATTTCTTTCACTCATGAAATCTTCAGTACCCAGAGTCAGATATCTCTTTCAGTTCTCTATAAGGATGGCCAAAGTTTCAGTTTTGCCATGCTCATTGCCTCTTGCTCAGAGTCTAAAACCTACATCTGTTTCCGACTGTCACTATAACCTTCCTAGGGAAGGCAACAGGCTCTAGGCTAGCCTAACATTCCTAAATCTAGCATCCTTGGAGCCTAGAGAATTGTGATGGCTTGTTTTTTCAAGCTCACACACATTCCTCTGAGTGTATTCCCTGCCCAGTTTCTTGTACCCCAGATGGCCATGAAAAGGGGGAAATAGGACTCATATAATTAGTAATACAGTAATGATCACTAATAAATTTCCCAGGTTTTCAAATGAGGCAACAGAGAACATGGAATTGGGGGAGTGTAAGGAAAGTATTGTGAAGAAGATGGGATATGAGCTATTTTCATTTTTTTAATTGGTATTGAAGATAGAAAACTAACAGCCCCAATTCAGGAGCTAAAAGCTGGATAAGTAAATTTTAAAAAACACTGAAACAAAACAAAGAAAAAACTATCATAAAAGTTTATGAATCTAGCTATCCTCTAAAAGAACAGGCAAGTAACATTTAACAACTTCAAGGGATGACAAAAGGAGAAAAAAGAGATTTCCCGTAAGGATTACATGGATATCATGAAGAAATGAAGTGATAGAGAAAAAGTGAAGCAAAAGTTGTGGAGGAAGGAAATGAAAAGAGAACAAAAAAAAATAAGATAAATTAGAAAACCTTACCCAAGAAAATGACTTCCTGAAAATAAGAATAGACTGAAGGAATCAGTGATTCCATAAGATAGCAAGAAATATTAGAATTAATTTTTTAATTGAAAAGAGGAAAAAGAAAATATATCAGATGCAAAAACCAACTGACTTGAAAAACAGTAGGATAATTCTTAAGAATCAGTCTACTCACTGGGAGGGAAAAAGTCCAGAAATCATAAATGATAACTGCCCAGATCTTTTAGAAAGAAAAGGAAAAGATGGAGAGAATCCACTAAACACCTCCTAAAAAGAATCGAAAAAGCAAAAGTCCCAGCAATGTCATGATCAAAATCTCCCACCTCAAAGAAAAATTACTACAAGCACCTAGAAAGATGTGGTTCAGTTGATAAGTCAATACAACCAGGATCTCGAAAATAACTTCACCAATTAACAAGAGAAGAGACTGGAATATAATATTTCAAAAAAAGCAAAACAGGTTTACAACCAAATATAGCTAATATTTAAAATGCTATAATTCTACAGAGGGCAGGGGAAGGGGGGTGGATTTTTAATGGAATAGATAACTCAGATATTTCTGATAAAAATCTGGAGCCAAGTAGGAATCTTGAAATACAAACACAAGAATCCAGAGAAACCTATAAAGGTAATTTTATCTGAACAACGGAAAGGGACAGTATAATCAATCATGTCATATTAATGTTTTAGTGGGTGAAGAAAAAATATGTCCCTTCAGAATTTTAATATCTTCAAAGGGTATCAAATAAGAAGAACAAATGGGGGGAGGGAGACTGGTTCTATTCTGAGGATCTGAAAAGGGGGAAAAGAAGGGAAAGTAAAAAGAGGAATATCCTAGGATAAGAGAGAGGAAGAGGGGGTATAATTTGCTATTTCTTTTCATTGAAGTGTGAAAAGAAGGCTATACAAAAGTGGAGAAAGGGGTGGGGAGTAGGATATCAGATGAACTTCACTCTTAAGTGAAATAGATTAGAGGTTTGAAAAAACACACATCATTGGTTGTAGACATACATCAAACTCAACAAAAAAAACAAGCAGGAGTGGGAAAGCGGGGATTAAGAAGAAGTATAATACCAGGTATATAAAACCACAAACAAAATTAGCTTCCTAATTCTAATGGAGGTGGGAGATAAGGGGGAAAAAAGGAAAGCAAAGAACTAGAATCTGGAATGGTTCTTTAGATTATCCTAAATACTTGGGGAACTGCTGAAAAAAAAAGTGTCTTATGAACAAAATAAAATATTATACAAAATAATTAAAGAGAGTCTTTCCAAGAATCCTGCATAGTAGGAACTAAAGAATATGGAATGAGTACAACCAAGGGAACAATTTATACAAGGAGAATATCTCTAGTACTTAGCACATAGACCTAGCACGAAACAGGTACATGTTGTTATTCAGTTGTGTCTGATGTTTCATGACCCGATTTGAGATTTTCCTGGCAAAGATACTGGAGCAGTTTGCCTTTCTTTTTCCAGTTCATTTTACAGATGAGGAAACTGAGGCAAACAGGGTTAAGTGACTTTCCCAGAGTCACACAGCTAGTAAGTGAGGTCAGATTTGAACTCTGGAAGATGTCTTCCTGTCTTCAGGCCCAGCACTCTATCCATTGCACCATCTAGTGGTCCTAATAGTAGGCATAAATAAATGCTTATTAATTGAATGACTGCCAGGGATATTGTAAAGAGAAATATCTTTAACAGACTTAGGAATTCTAACCAATGCAATGACAAATCGTGTCCAAAGGATCTGTATTTTCCATTTCCTAACAAAGAGGTATTAGGGACATAAGGTAAAGAGACATGCATTTGTGGATATAGACAGAGTGACTTAGTGGTGCTTATTTTTATGATATTTTTGTTTTCTTTCTTCTTTCTCTCAGTTTTTAATTGGTGGGAGAAAGTTGGAAAGGAGGAAGAAACTAAATAATGATGCCAAAAAGGGGAAAGGGTCATTATAATTCTTTTTTTTAATTCAGAGAACAGAAGAAAGAGACAACAAACAAACAGGACAGTTTTGCAATTAATGTAGAGAATTTATTATACACTATAAAAACAAAAACAAGCAATATGGAATGGAGATTAATGGTGTTCTACCAAATCCTCTTTCTTGTGTCCTATATGTCTGGAGATGTTATTTTAATTTGTGTGTGTGTGTGAGAAGGAAAAAAATGTAAAAGCCCAGAGGCAAAATCTAGAGGTTACAGCCTCTAATTTGGAGTTTGAGAGGGCTATGAGTCTTGAGCATAGCACCCCATTACAGGGTTAGGTATCTCCTTATTTCGGGTCATGTTGCCATGACTCAAGAATGTCAGGTACCTTAAATTTCTAACTATGCCATATGTTCTAGACAGTCTCTTGGGGCCCAAAGCCTGAGAAAAACATATCCACTAGCCTTATCACAAATAACTTCACTCCATGCATTCTGTGCTCCAGCCAAACTTCACTACTCTGTCTCTGAAATAGAAAGAGAATGAATTTGGAGCCATAGGGCATAGGATCAAATCCCATCTCTGCTATTTCCTACCCGTGTGACTTGTGAAAGTCATCTCACTCCCTCTCTTCCTGTTTCTTCATTTATAAAAATGAGAGGATTTGTCTAGATGTCTTCTAAGAACTTCTAGCTCTATAATGATAATCTTATAATCCTATAATTAAATACCACTCTCATATCTTCATCCCTTTGCTTATTCTATTCCCTATTCCTAAAATGTCCTCCTCTTCCTCTCCACCTTTAAGAAACAACTCGGGTCCCCCCCTCTACAAAGCCTTCCCCCTTCCTTTGTTGTTGTTTTTGTAATTTTAATTTTTTTAAACCTCTTTGTCTTAGTATCAATTCTAAGACAGAAAACATCAAGGACTAGGCAATCTGGGTTAAGTGTCTTGCCCAGAGTCCCACAGCTAGGAAGTGTCTGAGGCCAGATTTGAATGTAGTTCTTCCTGACATCCACTGTGCTACGTAGCTTCACTACCTTATCTTTTGTTGCTGTTTTGGTTCAGTCATTTTCAGTCATGTCTGACTCTTCATGACCCCATTTGGTGTTTTCTTGGCAAAGATATTGGAGTGGTTTTGCCATTGCTTTCTTCAGCTCATTTTACAGATGAGGAAAATGAAGCAAACAAGGTTAAGTGGCTTCCCCAAAGTCATATAAATAGTAAATGTCCATAAATGAATTTGTAAATGAATTCAGATCTTCCTGACCCCTGGCCTGGCACTCTATCTCCTGTGTCACCTAGCTGTCCCTTATCCTACTAGTTATAATGATCTTCCCTCTCACACATCACATAGCATCTTAATTTTGGGGTCTGTGTTCTATATTATGGTTTGATCTTTGATTTGGTGATTATATTAGCATAGGAACTTTAAGTGAAGAAATTGCTAAGATTAATAAGGGCTAAATGACTTGCCCACAGAGCCAGGATATGTCAGAGGCAGGATTTGATTACAGGACTTCATGACTCCGAGTGAGACCTGCTTTCTATCCCATATACCAAGCTGCCTTTCTACACCTTTACCATGTAATATGGTCCATTAGAGCTCTCTGTATTAGCATCTTATCCCCTGATGAGTCTGTGAACTGTAAGGGAAGGAATTCTATCTCATCTAAGCTTTATGTCTTCTCTAGTACCTAGCTCAATGCTTTCTGTGTAATAAATGTTTGCTGCTATTGGGAACGGATTGTGGAGAGCTTTGGAAGCCAAACTAAGAAATCTGGACTTTATCTTATAAACAATCGGGAGGAATATAACGGGATATAATTGTGCTGTTAGAAATTAAGATAATTTCAGAGAAACCTGTGAAGATGTGTATACACGGATGCTGAGTGAAGTGAGCAGAACCAGAAGAATAAGTTATATGGTAACTTTGACAATCTGAAAGACTGGAGAACTCTGATCAACACCGTAATCAACCATAATTTTAGAGAACAGATGATGAAGAATGCCAGCCACCATATAAAGAAGCTCAAGTAGAATTAGATGGGATGTGGCCAATGTAAGCATTTGTTTTGCCTGACTCTAGTATGAGGATTTTATATTTCTTTTTTTTTCCAGTAAAGGTGGGAGGAGGAGAAGGATGTGAGAAGGAGAAAATATCCTTGAAAATTGGAAAAAAACATTAAACAGTGATTTAAGAAACAATAGGGAGTTGTTGGAGAATTTCAATAGGGGAATAACTTGATCAGAACTGGAGGATTGCCTTCAAAATTTGCGTGGGAAACCCTGGAAGCCAGGTCACAGGTTAAGAAGCTAAAGCAGCAGTCTAGCCCTGCCCAAGGTTTGTGCAAGCCTCCAACCTTTTTTGAGGGATTTAATATCTTGAATTTGATAATACTTTATTCCAGTTGAGGAGGTAAATGATGGATTTGGCAGTGAACTTCAACTATTCCCTCAAGCCAATGTTGGGCATTAGATAGCTAAAATGCACATTAGTGGAAAAACAAGCTGGCATTTTCCTTGCAGAAGAGATCCTAGGTGCAGAAACATCTATATGGTACCTCCTGGGGCCCTGAAGTCATTCCATTACAAGAATAAAACAGGCGGAGGGTTGGAGAGGAAATATTTCTCATCCAACTCTCCCAGCATCAACAAGTTGTTCTAGCAATCACCCTGGGCCTCAGATGCAGGAACAGCCAAACCCCTAAACCCCAGGCCTCCCTGCCTTGAGCTTGCAACTGCCTTCCAGGAAATAACACACCCAATTGTTGTTACTTCTTAAACAGCTGGTTCTGTTTTTCCTGACTTGTTTTGTTTTGGTTTTGTTTAGTTTTTAATCACCAACCCTTGCCCTCCTTGTTTTTGTAATTTCTCACATCCAAGCAAAGTAGACTTGAAGCCAGGGTTCTATTCCCCAGCTGAAGAATATCAGGGCCAAGTTAGGACTCTTTCTTTCCTTTTTTTTAGTTCCTTCACGTTGTGTTAGGACCACATCAGTCTGAATGGAAGTTGACCTTCCCACTTCCATCCTCCTGCTCCTCTCTCCATCTGTAAACCCTGTGCCTCAGAGGAAAGCTTGCGAACTGATGGCACCTATGATCTAGGTTGTTAGTGAACGATGAAAACGAAATCCATGAAGGAGCTTTGTAGCTTATGGCAGAATCAGTCCAACTAGTTGAACTCTTAAAAATCCTCAGAGCACTAATATTCTGTGATTCTCTGACTTAAAAATCCAAAAAGTCCAATTCTTGGCTGCTCACGAAAATGCCTTAGGCACATTAGAGATGGGGATTTTTGTTGATGCACTGGTACTCACAGAGTTAGACTTGTACAATTGCAGGGGTGACTAGACCTTAGTAGGCATTTGTAGGGGGACTGCTATAACAAAAGGTCAGGGTTGCACTGGAAGCCTTGTTTTCATCACTACAAACACAACATTTTCCACCAGGTACTCCAAGTGGAAGAAATATATTAGCTTAGGATGAGCTTTAGATCAGATAAATTTTTGATGTTTCACTTTTGTTCTTGTTCACTAGTTTTCAAAAACAAATACAGCAATAGTAAGAATAGAAGACAAATTGTTTCTCATCTTTAGTTTATACAGAGACTCAGTCTGGTTCATAATCAAATTTTAAATAAGGGAATGATAGCAAAGTAATAAAGATAAAAAAGTAGGGATAAAAGTGAATAAAAGATTTATTTAAATAAAAGTATTTAAAATGAATTTCACAATAGATTTATAACATCGGTAATTTTGTATAAGAGGTACTATGGTGGAGTGGATAGAGGGCTGACTTCAAGGTTAAGAACACTGGGGTTCAAGTCAAATTCTCTGACATATCCTGACTATGCTGCTGGGCAAATCACTCTCAATGTACCTAGGTAAGTTCCTAAGACTATTGAGTTGTGCAGAGAAGCTGTTAATAAGCATTGGTAAAGGAAGTTGTTCTACGGAAGCTCTCTATACTATTGAAAAAGAGTCTAATTTTAAAGTAGTTTTATTATAACTCTACAGATCTAAATATCTATACACACAAGTTTAGAAAAACTTGGAAAGATTTCTATAAACTGATACGACGTAAAGTGAGTAGAAGCAGAAGTTTACAAAGTAACAGTAATATTGCAAAGATAATCAATGTGAAAAATTAGTAACTTAAATCAACACAATGACCAGCCAAAATTCTAAAGGGCTCATGCTAAAAAATGCTATTCACCTCCAGATAGAGAATTGATGAACTCAGAGTTCATAATGCAACACATTCTTTTCCTCTTTCTTTTTCTTATTTGGCTGGGGGGGGTGCCTTTTTTTAAACATGACAAATGAGGGAATTTGTTTTGAGGGACTTTATAGTTGTAATGGGTTTTGTATTTCTTGCCTTCCCGTTGAGTAGGGAAAGGAATGGAAAAGATAATTTGAAAATGAAAGTAAAATAAAATTGAATTTTAAAACAACAAAGAAATACCATATTAGACGTATGGTCTCTATTGTGGGGCATTCTATATTTGGAAAAATATAAGTAATCATTTTTGTGGCTGGCTTGAAATGGTTTGTGAATTTGTTGCTTAAAAAAAAAACTATGTTGTTACTCAGTCATTTCAGTCATGTCCAACTCTTCTTGACCCCATTTGGGGTTTTCTTGGCAAAGATGCTGGAGTGGTTTGCCATTTCCTTCTCCAGCTTATTTTATAGACAAAGAAACTGAGGCAGAGTTAATTGACTTACCCAAAATACACAGCTAGTATCTGAGGCCAGATTTGAACTCAGGAAAATAAGTCTTCCTGACTCCAGGCCCAGAACTCTAACCATTGTACAATCTAATTGCCTTTTAAAACTTTTGCAGTTTGCAATTCATGAAGATAATTAATATTGGGGTTAATTCTGTATTTAGAAATGGACTTTTGGAAGCCAATTATTCCAATTCTTACCAAACAAGATTTCCATTTGCAGCATATCCAGCAAGTAGTTGTCTAGGCTTTGCTTGAAGACCTCCAGTTAAACCAAGGGTCTTAGCATTATTGAGCCAGTGTTCTGACCATCCAACCTCCAGAACCAAAAAACTGTAATATATAAACAGAATTAATAAATGCAAAGTGATTAGAATGAGAAAACCTTGCACTCAAATCCCTGAGGCTTTTTCAAGCCCAAGGTGATTCAGGGTCTAGTCACCACCCTACTTCTACCCTTCAAAATCACTACTGAATAAACTACATACGATTCACTTTACACTTTCCCTTTCAGAATCACCCTCAGCTACTTCATCTGGGAGTCCAGTGGCTGAGAGTCCTTTGGCACTGCCCAATGGAGTGATGCTTATCATTAGTGACATCCAGAGGAAAAGCACCCAGTTATCCTCGCCCTCTTTCTAGGGACCAGGAACTGACTTTTCTCCCAAGGGAATTTTACCCATCAGAACCTGTTAGGTGGAAGGAGGAAGGACCTAGGAAAAAAGAATATCCTTTGGCATTTTTTTCATCTTTTTGAGATCTCCCAACTTCTGATAACTCAGCTCAGGTCTGACAGCCTGTGTGATTCCTCAGAACATGCCTTGAAGGAGCTGACATGTACTAATTTAGCCTGCCTAAATCAAGATATAGGCCGCTGTATTTTTTTTTATAATCTTTCCCACTACTCCTCCCCCACATCCCCTTCAACAGTAGCTATAACTGGTATTTTTCCCCAAGAACCAGCATGGGGCTGGGCCATTAACACACAATTCTCAGATGAAAGAGAAACTAGGTTTGGGATTGGAGTCAAACATTGGGCTGAGGGTCAGTAGAAGGAGAAGGACTCTAAGGGTATCCAGAGACTCCTTGCCTCCCTTCATGGCCAGCATCCTACATTTTCTGTAGATGCTCACCCTCCTCTGTAGATTCCAATGGAGTATTCCTCCTGAATTATAGGACTCACAGGTGTGCTTCCACCGTGAAGCCTGATAATCAACAAGTTAATGAGGCAAAACATTCTAATCACTGTTGTTCGAGTACCACGTAGCCAACCCAGCAGATGTTAAATTATACCCACCTCCAGAGAGTGGGCAAGAGCCAACTGCCAAAAGAGAGGAGAAACTGGGAAGATGTAGAGGGAGTGGAAGTCGAGCTCTTCAGAACTTCTTCTCTTAGAGTCAGTGGATACAATCAATCAATCAACAAACATATTAATTGCTTGTTCTGTGGTTGGCACTAAGCTAGGCTTGATGGATGTAAAGACAAAAAAAAAAAGAGTCCCTACCCTCAAGGAGCTTGCATTCTATGTTAATAGAAACAATACGCTCGTTTGGGGAGGAGTGATTTTATATATGTAATAGGTTTTGTATTTCTTGCCTATTCGATGATAGGGGGAGGGAATTGGAGAGAGAGATAACCAAATTATGCCATATTTACAAAACAGAGCATACAATGATGGAGGGGAAGACTACCAACTAGGGGAACCCAGAAAGGGCTTCTTTAAAGAGGTGATATTTGAGGACAGCTTAGTGGCTCAGTGGATGGAGAGCCAGGCCAAGAGATGGGAGGTCCTAGGTTCAAATATGGCCTCACACTTCCTAGATGTGTGACCCTGGGCAAGTCACTTGAACCTCATTGCCTATCCCTTACTGCTCTTCTGCTTTGGAACTAATACACAGTATTGATCCTAAGATGTAAGGTGAGGGGTTGTTTTTTTTAAAGAGAGGAGAAATTTTGAGGTAAGTCTGGAAGAGAGTTAGTGATTGCAAGAACTGGAAATGAAGAAGGAAAACATTTCAGGATATAATTCTATATATAATATATAATTCTCTATATAATAATATATGTGTATATATATATAAAACATATATATATATATATATATAAATTTACAACAAATCTGTGAGGTAGGTGCTATTATTATCCCCATTTTACAGCCTGGGAAACTAAGACTGAGAAAAGATTAAATGACTTGGGGTCCTATAGAACTTGTAAGTGCCAGAGGTGGGGCAGCTAGGTGGTTCAGTAGATAGAGAGCTAGGGCTAGAGATGGGAGGTCTTATGCTTAATTCTGGCATCAGACACTTTGTACTTGTGTGCTCCTGGGAAAGTTGTGAAAGTCCATTTGCCTAGTGCTTACCATTCTTCTCCCTTGGAACCAGTACTGAGTATGGATTCAAAAATGGGAGGTAAGGGTTTGAAAAAAATAATAAGTGCTTGAATCAAGATTTGAATTCAAGTCCTCCTAATTCCAAGTCATCAGTTGCCCTTTTTCATATACAATATTCCCAATAAAAGGTCCTTGAGGAATTTTGCTTGAATGCCTTTAGCACCAGGGAGCTCACCACTTTAGGTGGTGGCTCATTCCAGTTTTGGAAAACTCTAATTGTGAAGAAATTCTACCTTGCCTTAAACCAAAATCAGCCCCTTTGTGATTTCCACCCATTTGGTGCCACCACTCTCTCCAGGGCCAAGTAGAATACAGTAGGACCTTGTTTTATGCAACCAATACATTCTAAGACCCTTCACATAATTGAAAATTGTTCATAATAGGGAACCCCATTATTTAATAAGCATTTCTTATGTAAATATATGCACTTAATGACTTTTCTTAGACTTATCAGAGCTACCAGCATCATTACTCTTGTGCTTTGGGGTCATTATTAATAATTAAATAGCATTAATGAAACAAAGAGAAGGACTGCTCTGACTCAACACTACTTTTTACATGTGAAAATTGAACAAAGCCTGATTCGAGAGCCAGTGTTTGGCATAAAACAATGTAAAGGCTCACACTAATGTTTCTCAGAGGAAGAATGAGCATGACTGGTCAAACTGCTGCGAGACTTTATACAGTTTAGGAAAATAGTGTGGATATAGTGCATTTTATTTTAGATATTTTTCTACTTTATTTTTTCAACTGCCATTCATGTATACCTGAATTGGAGTGTGTTGAGATCAAGTAAAATGAGATGCTACTATAAGTCTGATTCCTCTTTTACATAATAGCCCTTTCTATATTTGAAGTCATCTATTTCATATCCCTTTCCCTTGAAGCTGATGCTGATGATGCAAACTGCCAGCTACTGCCCTTTTACCAATCTAGTTTCCCCCATTCCAAGATCCTACAGTCTGACCCAAATGATTGGATTCTCTCTTTATTCCTAGTATTTCTGCCTGTTGCTTGTCATCTTCCTCATTGAGCTGGTGGCTGGAGTTCTTGCCCATCTTTACTACCAGAAGGTGAGTAGACTAGCTTTGTGCTCCATGAGCTCCCTCCAAGGTCTTATCTTTATCTGTTACTGTGAGTAGGCAGGAAGAGGGAATAAAATGGGGCAGAGAGAAGATACGAGACAAAAGAGGTTGTTGCCATGTCTTGTAATATCCCTGTACCTCCAACTTATACCTCCCTGACTTCCACTCATTCTCCTTGGTTGCTTCATCCTCACAACGATTCTAGAAAAGAAATCAATCAATAATCATTTATAAAGTAACTATAGTATGCCAAGCTTTAGGCTAAGAACACAAAGATAAAAATGAAGCAGTTCCTCCCCTCAAGTCACTTTTATTCTAGTAGGAAAGGCAATATATAGGTATACAAATATATATATATATATATATATATATATATCCCAATATAAACAAAATAAAGGCAAGGAGGTACTAGTATCTAGGGAATCAGGAAAGGTCTCATGTAGGAGGTAAGGCTTCATCTGACCTTTAGTGAGGACGAGGAGTCAGAGATAACATGGGAGTGCATTCCAAGAATGGATGACAGCCTGTTCAAAGACATGGAGATGGGGAGATAGAATGTCATGTGCAGAGAAAAGCAAGAAGGTCAATTTGGCAAAACTGGACTGTTTACAAGGGGTAGTAATATATAATAAGCCCAGAGAGGTGGGCTGGAGCCAGATTGTGATGAACTTTAAATGCCAAACTAAAGAGTTTGTATTTGATCCTACAGTTAGTTGGAAGCCCTGGAATTTATTGAGTGACAAGGTCAAACCTGTGCTTTAAGAGCATCACTATGGCAGCTTTATAGAAGGGGGCTGGGAAAGAGGAGAAGCTGGACAAAGTGAAATCAACCAGGAGGTTTTTGTATTAATCCAGGCAAGAGCCCAAACTTAAAGGGTGGCTATGTGAAAGAGAAAGGTCAAATTCTCATTCTGGGATAATTATTAAAGCCAGTGGTTGAACTTATTTCCCTTTCAATCCTAGATTGAATGATTTAGGATTAACAATTTAGTCAATGATTCAAGAAATCAATCAATATTTAATGAATACCTTATTTATTCAAAGTACTATGTCGGCAACCACAGGAAATTCAAAGACTAGTATCACAATCCCCTGCCCTCTAAAGCTTATATTCAAAGAACCTCATAGAAAAAGAACTCAGAAGTCATCTACTCCAACCCTGAACAGAATTATCCTCTGCAATGTGCCTGATACATTGTCATCTACCTTCTATTTAAAGACATCCCATCAATTTAGAGAGAGACACACCTAAAATTATTATAACAGAAATACCAGGCAGTTTGGTATAATGGGAATAACCCTAAATTTAGTGACAGGAAAACTGGGTATGAATCCCAGATTTGCCACTTAACTGTGTGATTTTGAAAAGATTTTTTCATCTCTCTATGCCTCAGTTTCCTGACCAGTGATATGGAAGAGTTATCATTGATCTCTAAGAATTTTCTAGCTCTAGAAATCCATGAATAAAGTAGACAATACATACCATAAGAAATCAGGTAAGGGAGAGAGTCCTGAGGGCTTAGGTATCAAGACGGCCTTCATGGACAAAGAAATTTCTATTAACATAATTGATTGCATCAACAACAGAGAGAACAAAAATCATATGATTATGTCAATAAATCCATCTCTCTCATTCCCAGCTAAGTGAGGCACTAAAACAGCATCTGAATCAGACTCTGACTAATTATATCAATAAGAAACTCTTATGACAAACACAATACTCATTCCTATTAAAAATACTTGAAATTTTAAACCATGTCTTGAAAGATAGATAGGATTTAGATAAGTGAAGGGTAATCACAAAGGTACAGAGGTAAAAGAGTCAATGACTATCATCTTAGCTATAGAAGAAACTTTTTGGAACTTGTATGAGATGAGGTAAAATGGGGCCAAATAGAGATCACTGAAAACTAGGCTAAGGAAGGAATTGGTAGGAAATTGAGTCACATCCCTGGGGAAGCTAGGGCAAAGGACTACACTCTGGTCAGCATCAAGGGATAACATCATTGCTGATAACTCATCATGACCATGCATGACCATGAACTTAAGCATACGATAGTTGTATATGCCTGGGGCATGAAGATTTTTGAAAGCAGTTTGTGCCTGAGTCATATTTTCTTATTCTGTTCCATCCCTACTTCTCTCTCTCTCTCTCTCTCTCTCTCTCTCTCTCTCTCTCTCTCTCTCTCTCTCTCTCTCTCTCTCTCTCTCAGCTAAGCGACGAGCTAAAACAGCATCTGAACCAGACTCTGACTGAGAACTATGGCCAGCCCAGAGCAAAGGAAATCACATACTCAGTGGACCAACTGCAGCAGGATGTAAGATGCCACTCCCTTTCTTAGCTTCCAATCCCCATTCCCTTTATTCATTGTCTCTAAACCATCTCCCAGGTTCCCCTATAGAAAGGAAGTTAGTTGTGCCAAAGAGAATTCCATATTGGGCAAGCATCAAAGACTGAGATGACCCAACTCCAGAAATATTTTTCTAAGAAACCTCATCTTTTTGTTTTCTTCATTTGTCAGGATATTATAGCAAAGTGCTCACCTTAGTCCACAATAGTTTGTGGAACACAGCTTATAGATAGGAAGAAAAACATGTATTAATCAAACCACAGAAAAATCTTAGTATTTGTATAAAACAAAGAGAGAGATCATTCCCACATTGTTGGGATCTCATTCCCAAAAAAATGTACATAGGTGCCCATTTTTTAAAAATGAAGGGAAAAAAGACAAAGAGCAGGAGAAAAGCTGAAAGGCTGGAGAAGTTAACTAAAGATTGACTATAGTGAGAGAGTAGAAGGGGTAGGAAGAGGTGTAATTGTTGATGATCATCATCTATAAATCCCCTTCTAAATACAAGCTGTGCTTAGCTTCTGTTTGCATTGGATCATTAGTAGGAAGCAACTAATGGCCGATCAAGTATGTTTGAACAGCTAGCCCCAGTTCTACAAAAGGCTGCTATAAATAAATAAAGTCTTCTTTGGGAGCACTCAGGAGAGGATGCAACAATTTATCACAACAGTTCACTACCAGAGAGAGCTACAAGAACTTCCAATAATATTAATTGGAACCTGAGAACTCAGATTCTTGCTTCCTACAAGAAAGAGAACTTGCCATGGTCAAATAGCTACTATAATATGTACCAAGAGCAAGCTGATATTCCTTCTAGAAGAGAAGATTAAAAGTTTTCAGAGGATAGAGTAAACTCACAATTTAAAATTGTGTAGGAGACAAAGATGGGTGGAAGCCATCACATTCTTTGGGATTCCAAAAAGTAGAGGTAGAAGCCATGGATTTGGGTAGAGAATGGAGTCTTGACAAATTTTTTTTTAATTAATTAAAAAAAAAACAGGAGTTTTCAGGGAGGCAGAGTCAAGATGGTGGCATAGAAACAGCAAAAGTCCAGACATCTGAATACCCTTCCTTACCAATTACAAACTAAATGCTCCTAGGGGACTGAAAATCAAACCTAACAACAAGACAGAACCAAGGAACCCTCCTGCTGGACTCAATCCAAAAGATACACCCCAAAAAGCCAGAATTTGAGAATACTTGGGTTTATTTAAGGGGAAGCCAGAAGGAAGGTCCCCGGACCCCTCCTACCCCCCATCTAGAATGCTAAGCCTCCAGTGGCAGAAAGAACCTCTGGTCAGGCAAAGGCACTTGTCTGGAGGGTGTAACTTGCCTGTAGGGTGTGCCAAAGCCAGAGCATCAAACGCAGGTGGCGGGGAAGGAGCTGGAGAGGGAGCACAGAGCAGGCAGCCTGGTCACAGAGGCAGAGACCTTCCATATTGCTCGAGCCTTCCAGGAGGTTTTGGCCTCAGAGCACATCCAGCCCAACCCAGCTGAACTTAATCCCATCAAAAGTCTTCAGAACTCAGGGAAGCCCAAACTCCAACACCTCTTCCCCACAGACTTCTGGACTTTAATCCAATCAAAAGTCTCCAGAGGACAGAGAAGCTCAAACCCCAACAACACTCCACCACAGACTGCATGGAGAGATCTTCTGTCAAAGCTCCAAGAGGGGAGACTGACAGAAAACCCCAAACCCCCCAAAAAATGAGAGGATCAAAACCACAGACAATGGGGAGTAAAGAAGGGGTACATATGAGCAAACAACAGAAAAAGAAGAAAGAAATTACAATAGACAGTTTCTATACAGTCAATAAACAAAGCAAATGGAACAGAGGAGGAGGGATCATCAAATGACAAATCAGAAATCCCAGCAAATTGGATACACACTTTGGAAGAACTCAAAATGCAATTCAAAACACAATTAAGAGAGGCTGAATACAATTGGTAAAAGAACTTAAAAACTAAGATAAGTCATCTGGAAACAGAAAATAGTATCTTGAAAGGCAAAATCAACCAGCTTGAAAATGAGGCAAAGGAGATGAAAGGTGAGGCAAAGAAGAAGAAAGATGAGGCAAAGGAGATGAGAGATGAGGTAAAAAGGATGAAAGATGACCTCCAAAGAAAATCAGACCAGAAGGAGAAGGATGACCAAAAAGCCAGGGAGGAAATCCAATCTTTAAGAAACAGAATACAACAACTAGATTTAAGTGCCCTCACAAGGCAGCAAGACACTATAAAACAAAACCAAAAGAATGAAAAGATTTGGGAAAATATGAAGCATCTCATTCACAAAACAGATTATTTGGAAAATCGTTCAAGGAAAGACAATTTAAGAATCATTGCTCTACCAGAGGACCAAGACAAAAGAAAAAGCCTGGACATAATACTACAGAAAATTATCCAAGAAAACTGCCCCGATATTCCAGAACAAGGGGGGAAAGTAGAGATTGAAAAGATCCACAGATCACCTCTTGTACTTCATCCCCAACTGACAACACCAAGAAATGTTATAGCCAAATTCAAAAACAATCAGATGAAAGAAAAGATATTACAAGCTGCCAAGAAGAAGCCATTCAGATACCATGGAAACACGGTGGGGTTAACACGGGAACTGGCTGCATCCACACTGAAGGACCGAAAGGCATGGAATACGATATTCCAGAAAGCAAGGGAACAAGGTCTACAACCAAGAATCAACTACCCAGCAAAACTGACTATATTCTTACAGGGGAAAGTATGGTCATTCAACACAATAGAAGAATTCCAAGCATTTGTAAAGAAAAGACCAGGCCTGTACAGAAAATTTGATGCCCAAGCACAGAACTCAAGAGAATCATCAAAAGGTAATTTAAAAAGAGGTAAAAAAGAAAAATAAAACAAAACAACAACAAAAAAACCTTTTTTTATGAGACTCAATAGGTTTAAATGATATGTATCACTATAAGAAAAGAGGTCAAGGAAACTCTTAAAAACTATTATTATCACCTGGGCAGCTAGAAGAATTACACTTAGAGGGAACAGTGACAAACTGTATAGGATGAAAGGACAAGACATAAATAGGTATATAGATATATGTATGCGTAAATACATATACATGTGTATATATATGCATGTATATATATGTATATATACAACTAGAGCTAAAAAAGAGGCTAATACTAAAAGAAATGGGAAAAGAAACAAAAGGGAGTAAATTTATATGTCACAAAGAAGCTCATGGCGGGAGGGGGGAGAACATCAATACATTGGAAGGGTAAAGAGATTGGAGACAGGAAATCCTCAACTATTACATGCATTGAAATTGACCCAAAGAGGGAAGAACAATCTGTGCCCATTGGGGCAGAGAATAGATTCGTGCCCTATAGGGGAGTAGAAGGATAACAAATGGACTGGTGGGGAGGGACGCAGTATAAGGGAGGGAGAGGGTTGGGGATAGTTTTAAAAAGACTGCAAAGAAAATAAGGGGGGAATGAGAAGGGACGGGGTAGAAAGGGAAGTAAAACAAGGGTGGGAACTAGGGGGACTGATTAAAACAAACATTGGTGTAGAAGGAAATAGTGAAAGAAGAAAAGGCAGGACTAGGAGTAGAAATCAAAATGCTGGGAAATACACAGCTGGTAATCATAACTCTGAATGTGAAAGGAATGAACTCACCCATAAAGCACAAGCAAATAGCAGAGTGGATTAAAATGCAAAACTCTACCATATACTGTCTACAAGAAACACACATGAGGAAGGTAAATACGCATAGGGTGAAAGTAAAAGGATGGAGCCAAATCTATTGGGCATCAACTAATAAAAAGAAGGCAGGAGTCACAGTCATGATATCTGACAAAGCCAAAGTAAAAATAAATCTAGCTAAAAGAGATAGGGAAGGTAATTACATCCTAATAAAAGGCAATATAGACAATGAGGAAATATCAATACTCAACATATATGCACCAAATGCCATAGCAACCAAATTTCTAAAGGAGAAACTTGTGGAGCTCAAGGATGAAATAAATAAAAAACTATACTAGTGGAAGACCTGAACCTTCCTCTATCCGAACTAGATAAATTAAACCAAAAAATAAATAAGAAAGAGGTAAGAGAAGTGAAATAAATCTTAGAAAAGCTAAAGTTAGTAGACATGAGGAGAAAAATAAATAGGGACAAAAAGGAATACACCTTCTTTTCAGCAGCACATGTTACATTCACAAAAATTGACCATGTATTAGGGCGTAAAAACATTGCAAACAAGTGCAAAAGAGCAGAAATAATAAATGCAACCTTCTCAGATCACAATGCAAGGAAAATAATAATTAGTAAGGGTACGTGGAGAGGTAAATCAAAAATTGATTAGAAATTAAACAATACAATTCTCCAAAACTGGTTAGTTAAAGAACAAATCATAGAAACAATTAATAATTTCATTGAAGAAAATGACAATGATGAGACGTCCTTTCAAAACCTATGGGATGCAGTCAAAGCAGTTCTCAGGGGGAAATTTATAGCCTTGAGTTCATATATTAACAAATTAGGGAGGTCAGAGGTCAATGAATTGGGCATGTAAATTAAAAAACTAGAAAGTGAACAAATTAAAAATCCTCAGATAAAGACTAAATTAGAGATCCCAAAAATCAAAGGAGAAATTAATAAAATTGAAAGTTAAAGAACTATTGATTTAATAAATAAGACTAGAAGCTGGTACTTTAAAAAAACAAATAAAATAGACAAAGTACTGGTCAGTCTAATTTTAAAAAAGGAAAGAAGAAAACCAAATTGACAGTATCCAAGATAAAAAGGGAGACCTCACCTCTAATGAAGAGGAAATTAAGGCAATCATTAAAAACTATTATGTCCAATTATATGGCAACAAATATGGCAATCTAGATGATATGGGTGATTACTTACAAAAATATAAATTGCCTAGACTAACAGAGGAAGAAATAAATTACCTAAACAACCCCGTATCAGAAAAAAAGAAATTGAACAAGTCATCAAAGAACTCCTTAAGAAAAAAATTCCCAAGTATAGATGGATTCACAAATGAATTCTATCAAACATTCAAAGAACAACTAATCCCAAACTATTTGACAGAATAAGCAAAGAAGGGGTTCTACCAAATTCATTTTACAACACAAATATGGTACTGATCCCAAAACCAGGCAGGTCAAAAACACAGAAAGAAAACTATAGACCAATCTCCCTAATGAATATAGATGCAAAAAATCTTAAATAGGATACTAGGAAAAAGACTACAGCAAGTCATCACAAGGGTTACTTACTATGACCAGGTAGGATTCATACCAAGAATGCAAGGATGGGTTCAATATTAGGAAGACCATCCACATAATTGACCATATTAACAAGCAAACTGACAAAAATCAAATGATTATCTCAATATATGCAGAAAAAGCCTTTGATAAAAATACAACACCCATTCCTATTGAAAACACTAGAAAGTATAAGAATAGAAGGATCTTTCCTAAAAATAATAAATAGCATATATCTAAAACCATCAGCAAACATCATCTGCAATGGGGATAAACTAGAAGCCTTCCCAATAAGATCAAGAGTGAAACAAGGATGCCCTTTATCACCTCTATTATTTAACATTGTACTAGAAACACTAGCAGTAGCAATTAGAGAAGAAAAAGAAATGGAAGGTATTAAAATTGGCAATGAGGAGACTAAGCTATCACTCTTTGCGGATGATATAAGGGTCTACTTAAAGAATCCTAGAGAATCAACCAAAAAGCTAGTCGAAATAATCAACTTTAGCAAAGTTGCAGGATACAAAATAAACCTGCATAAGTCCTCAGCATTTCTATATATCTCCAACCCATTTCAGCAGCAAGAATTAGAATGAGAAATTCCATTTAAAATCACCCTAGACAATATAAAATACTTAGGAATCTATCTGTCGAGACAAACACAGGAACTATATGAACACAACTACAAAGCACTCTCCACACAATTAAAACTAGATCTAAACAATTGGAAAAACATTGATTCCTCATGGGTAGAATGAGCCAACATAATAAAAATGACCATCCTGCCCAAATTAATTTACTTAGTTAGTGCCGTACCCATTGAACTACCAAAAACCCTTTTTACTGAATTAGAAAAAAACATAACAAAGTTCATTTGGAAGAACAAAAGATCAAGGATATCCAGGGAACATGGGGGGAAAATGCAAAGGATGGAGGACTTGCAGTCCCAGATCTCAAACTATACTATAAAGCAGTGGTCATCAAAACAATTTGGTACTGGCTAAGAGACAGAAAGGAGGATCAGTGGAATAGACTTGGGACAAGTGACCTCAGCAAGACAGTCTATGATAAGCCCAAAGATCCCAGTTTTGGGGATCAAAACCCACTATTTGATAAAAACTACTGGGAAAATTGAAAGACAGTATGGGAGAGATTAGGTTTGGATCAACACCTCACACCCTACACCAAGATAAACTCAGAATGGGTGAATGACCTGAATATAAAGAAGGAAACTATAAGCAAATTAGGCGAACACAGAATAGTATACTTGTCAGATCTTTGGAAAAGGAAAGACTTTAAAACCAAGCAAGAGCTAGAAAAAGATCTCAAAATGTAAAATCAATAATTTTGGTTACATCAAATTAAAAAGTTTTGTACAAACAAAACTAATGTATCCAAAATTAGAAGGGAAGCAACAAATTGGGAAACAATCTTCATAACAAAAACCTCTGACAGAGGTCTAATTACTCAAATTTATAAAGAGCTAAACCAATTGTACATTGCAATAAGAGGGATAGAATCTACAGGTAGAGGAATATTATATTCCAGTGGTACTCTATCCTTATCAAACTTCATCTGGAAATTTGTACCCAGTTCTCAGCAGTGCAGTTTGTAATAGTTAAAGGAACTGAAGAGGATTAAAGAGGGACAGGAGATAAGGAAGGTTTTGTAACAGGGAATTGTTTTTCTAACTTTGTTGTTGTTATAAAATTGAATTTGTAACAAGGAATGGAGGAGTTGAAGAGACAGAGGGAATATGGATGCTGGTGAGGTAAAAGGAGGGAGATATCCCCCACTGAGAGGCTATCTTTGAAAAAATGGGGTTCCCAAGAAATGGGCCAACTCTGATAGCCTGAGGGGATGTCTTCTCTTTTGACTGATGTTGAAGATATCCCAGGGCAGGTAAGCATGGACCCCCCTGAGGGACAAGCCTCCCCCCAGACCAAGGTCACCTAGCAGGGGTCCAATAAGGACTGTTTATGTTTGAATGACTGTCTTTAGGTTCAGCTCCCTCTATGTCCCTCTGAAATTATAGTCCTCCTCTTATCTGACTGTGAGTTATTTAAATGAGATGAATTTAATAACAAGTTTGAATTAGGAAGATATCAGGGAAGAGGGAATCAGGATTTTCCTAGATTGGTTTTGAGTCTTTCTCAGCTTTTGAGCTGAGGTCAGGTCTTTGCTAATCTGTGCTAGTTTTCTTAAATTCAAAGTCTTTAGCAGTAGACAGTAAGAGGAAGAAAAGGTTCTGGCCTTCAGACCTGGTTGGGTCTGTCTCTTCATGCTAGAGCCCTAAAGACCTGCCTTACAGTTCAAACCACTCCCCTTAAATCCTTTTGTTCGATGACACAATCACAGGAATCCAGGTAGAGCACACAGTTGGGGAAATCCAGGAATAGAGGTACGTCTATCTGGAGACAGGGAGAGAGCACTCCTTCCAGTCCAAGGACCAGGAAAGAGATCATCCTTTAAGAACAACTGTCACTCTCCCAGTCACCACTCCCCACCAACTGTCATTGGTGTCCATCAATTTCACTCTAACCTTCCAACTGCTGTTTGCTCCAAATCAGTGGCAGAAAGTCCAGAACTTGATTCAGTTTTCCTTTCCACAAGTTTAAGAAAGTTGATAAGCTGAAGAGTGTCCAAAAGAGTCCAACCAGGTTGGTGAAGGTACTTGGGTCCCTAGCATATGAGTATCAGTGGAAGGAATTGGGCATGTTTATCCTCATGCAGAAAATACGATAGCTGTCTTCAATTACATGAAGGACTGGCATGTGGAGGAAGGATTAGACGTATTCTGTCTGGCTTCAAAGAACCGAACCAGGAGCACTGAATGGAAATTGAAAAGAAGTAACTTAAGATTTTATGTGAAAAAAACACTTCTAACAATCAAACTCCAAAAGTGGAATGAATTTCCTGGAGGCTGGACAACCATTTTTTGAGTAAATTATAGTAGAGATTCTTATTGGATTGGACCAATGAAGCCTTCATAAGGACAATGAAGAAGCATGCCTCACACTTCTTCACATACAGGTAAACAATAGATACAGAGTGAGAGATATATTTTCAGATACAATTAATATATGGCCTTTTTTTGCTTGACCATATTTAATCTGTTACAAGAAAAGGCTTTGAGGTAGAAAGGAGGAATGTGTTTGAGAGAGAATTTCAGGATAGTATTAGTGATGCCAAAGAAGAAGAAAAAAAGAAATAAGTATCAATGAAACAAGAATAATGTATTGAACAATAATAATAATAATAATAACTATCACGAAAGCTAACATTTACACAGTTCTTACTATGTACCAGATATGATGCTAAGTAATTTACAAATATTTTAACTTAATCCACACAATCCTGAGAGATAGGTGCTATGATCCTCATTTTACAGAAAAAAAGCAGAAGAAAATAGAAGTTTAGAACTGGCGGCAGACCAACAGGGAAGTGTTGGTACTACTGTATTAAATTTGATTAACATATTTTTATAATCTAAGCCATATGCCATAGAGATTAGAGGTCTACATGCAGTTCTCTTTGTCTGTTCATTGTTTATGGAAATGCTCACATTCACTGATGTTTGTTAAGACCATAATAAAACTAAAAATAATTTTAAAACAAATAAAAAAGAAGCTACAGAAGACACTGCTATCCTGTATTCTGATTCTGACCAATATGAAGAAATGCTCATAGACATTTCCCTGCTCATAGATGACTTATAGGATAAAACACTATACTTAGAGTCAGGAAGGCCTGGGCTCATATTCTGCCTCAGACATTTACTAGTTGTACAGTCCTAGATGAGTCATTTGACCTAAGTCTGCCCCAGTTTCCTCATCTTTCTTTTCATCCTCTGACTTTTTTGCCTCATTTTCCAGTTGGTCAATTCTGGCTTTTAAAACATTATTTTCTTGTTTTAATTTATGTGCTTCTGTTTCCAGATGACCTATTTTCCTTTTTTTAGCTATTGTTTTCCTTTTCTCATTTCTCTTCATCCTGTCTTATTGGATCTTTGAATTCCTTTTTGAGGTCTTCCAGAGTCTGAGTCCAATTCCCTGGATTTTTGAGGTTTGGCTTGAAGTTCCTTGGATCCTGTTGACCTCCATTAGTTCTATTTTTTGGTCTTTGTTCCCAGAGAAGCTTTTGGCCATTGCCTTCTTTTTTTACTCTTTTTTTCCCCCTTAGTGTACTATAAACTCTCTCTCTTGGTTTATTAAAACAGGGCATTTGAGCTGCTCTGGCCTGGGGGAAATCTTTAGTCTTCTCTCTCCTCCCTTGGTATACTGGATTAGACAGGTTGAGCTGACCTGCTGTGCTAATCTGCCCTGAGGCCAAATCTTCATGCCCCACCAGATGCCCCCTGCCCAAGTTCCTCCCCACCAGTCTCTGTCAGAGCCTTGGACCTCAAGTGGTGGATCTGAGGTGCTCCAATGCAGTTGTAGCTCCAGTCCAGGAATTCCACAATTAGCCTATGAAGAGTAAAATAGGGCAATTATCTAATGAGATTTATGTTTATGTTCATCAACCAACTTGGACTTTTCAAAGACATACAGAGGGCAGCTAGATGGCTCAATGGATAGAAATCCAGGCCTGAAGACAGGAGGTCCTGAATTCTAATATGGCCTTAGCCACTTCCTAGCAAGGCAAGTCACTTAATTCCAACTGCCTAGCCCTTACCAGGTTTAGGGAAAAAAAGATTTGTTCTGAAGAAGGAAACAAGACCAGGTAACTAGTGACATGGACCTCAAAGAAAAATGTCAGAAATATAAAAGCTCAGAATCAACTAAGGCAAGGATACAACATAAAAGAAAATTTTAAAGGATGTTTCTATCTGTGTTGGAAAAAAAGGATGATAAAAAGAGGTAAGATTATAGCTTATAGTGTATAGGTTAATAATAATAGCATTTATATACAGTGCTTTAAAGTTTACAAAGCACTATAAATGATATTTTTCTTATTTGATCATCACAATTCTATTAGTGTGTCATGGAAGATCCTCCCCTCCCCCTCCTGAATAGCTTTACCTGTCTATCAAACATTCTTGACATACCACAGTTGCTCTACATGCTGTGCATCAATAAAGGTCAAGGCTTTGGGAGAATATAGGGAGAATCAAGAGAAGCCAGGAATAGAATGAAGAAGGAAGAAGTCAGGATGCAGAGCAGGCAGGTGGAGGGAAGGAGGAAAGAGACTGGAAGGCTAGGAACTACATGGTCAGATTACTTATAGGAATGATTGTATACCCTTCCAATAAACTTTATAAAATATGTATCTGGATAGAAATATTATTCAAATTCTTACATTAGTTAGGTGCTTTTCTTATCCCCATTTTACAGAAAAGGAAACTGAGGTTGAAAGGGGGTAAATTATTTTGCCCAAGGACACAGGACTATTAAATGCTTGATCAAAGATTTGAAATTGAACTTTCCTGACTCCAGATCTAATGTTCTTAATAAGTGTAGTATACAGCTGCCTGCGTTAAAAATAACAGTGATGGGGAGGGGACAGAACTTTTTAATTCGTATTTTCTGTCAGTTTTCTCTGTCAAGGAGAATTATCTTTGAATGAGAAAGGAAAGAACAAAAATAGGGAATCAAGAACACAGACAACTGAGAGGATGACCAAAAAAAGGCAGTATGAGATAGTGAAACAGGAAGGAAACACGTGTTCAGCACTTACTGTGCTAAGCTGGCTGCCCTTAATGAGTATAATTTCAAAGAGTTTTATGGAACCAGGAGATGCTATTGCTGAGACAGTGTCAATGGTCTTTAAAAGACCATAGAGGATAGACACAGCACCATAGGCCTAGAGAAGGGAAAATATTGTCCCAATATTTTTCCATCTGGACCTTGGTTTTCATTATGTAACACCATGTTATGATAATTAGCTCATTTTATGTCTGGGGGCAATATAATGGGCCCTAAGATCCACATGCTTCTATCCTCTGAGGCTTTAAAGAGTTCATTTTAAAAGAAAAGTTATCAATTCAATCACAATCTCTCCATGCCTCCAGTGAGGAAAATTCCTAACATTCAGGCAGAGGTTAGACTCCCTGCCTAAATTTACATTTATATCTATATCTAGTTAACCCCTGGCCTCTTTGTAATTGAGGCAAAATTCAGGTCACTGGAAATGTTTCCATGACAAAAAAGCAAATTTTATTAAAGTTTCTGTGAATAGACAGAGAAGAAAAATCAGAGAATATTTAGGCTTTTCCCCAGGACTTTCTTCAGTCCTTAAGTAAGTGGGTGTAACGATGGCATCAATCCATAGCATCTCTTCTGCTCTGAGATGTCTGCAGTCTTGAATACTGTTATCTCTTTTCTCAATTATAGTTCAGCCCTATCCTCTCTTTCACCCCTTTACTGATTGTGCAAGGGCTACTGATTTCTGATTCAGTTCTATATGACCCAGATTTTCCCCTTCCTTTCTAGATCATCTGATTTTCCCTCTAGTTCTGAGATAATAGTGCCTTCCTTTTATATAAATTCTTTAGGGATTAGCCAAGTCTCTCCTGTAATGACTTTGACTTTTCCTAAGAAGTGTACAGGTCCTATTCACACTCAATTCTGACTGATTGATTCAATTAAGAAGTGTTCATACCTGACAAAGGTAATTACTGTTATGTCAAATCAATAATCAATGGGACCCACTCTTACAAGAGAGGAGGGATGGGGGAGACGTGGCTAAACATGAAAATATAATTTTTTCATTTGAAAAAAATGGGGAATGGGGTCTTTTATGGGCCATTATAGCCAAGTCTCCATTCGTTGGAATAATGAAACTTGTGAAGTTGTGGCATATATTCAAATCTGCTCCACTTGAATTTATAATCATTTAAAATATGGTAATTGGTTTGAGCCCAATGGCAATATGCATGAATTCAAATAATGCAACCATTTCACAGGGTTCATTATTCCCACTAATAAGAACCTAGTTCAATCCGAGTCAACAGTGCAATATGGATGACAAGAAAGCTAACATAATCTTCCACTTGAGACAGGCATTGTGTTCATATCAAGCAAGGTGATGGTTTTCTCTGTAGCTATGTTCTGTCCCATCAGATCATATCTGAAGAATTGGATTTAGTTCTGGTTACCACATTTAGTGGGGACAAGCTTCAGAGAAGCCAGAAGAGAGAAATTGGAATGGTGAGAGAATTAGAGACCTTGCCTTATGAGGACTGATTAAAGGAACTAAGAATGCTTAGCTTAAATAAGCAAAGACTCAGACAAGGAATGATAGCTATCTTCCCGTATCAGAAAGATTGTTAGCTGGAAGGGTAATTAGAGTTGTTCTTCTTTGCTGTCTTCCAGACTTCTCTATTTCTCTTAAGAGCACTACCATCCTGCAAGTTACCCAGGACCATAACCTCAAAGCCATTCGTGACCCTTCCCTCTTCTTTACCTCTCTCTATATCCCATCTACTGACAAGTCTTGTCAATTCTACTTTGATGACATCTCTCCCATCCACATTCTTTTCTCTATTCAGCACCAAACATTCACTACTTCTTGCCTAAACTATGGCAATGAGGAAGAACTAAGAAAAGGTAAGGATTAGACTTTTTGTTCTTTAGTTGTTTTTCAAGCATGTCTGACTCTTTGTGGTCCCTTTTGGGGTTTTCTTGGAACAGACACTGTAGTGGTTTGTCATTTCCTTCTTCAGTACATTTTATAAATGAGGAAAAACGGGATTAAGTGACTTGCCCAGGATCACACAGCTATTAAGTGTCTAAGGCCATATTTGAACTCAGGAAGATGAGTCTTCTTGACTCCAGGCAGAGCACTCTATCTACTGCACCACCTCACTGCCCCTGAAAATTAGACTAGATATGAGCTAAAACTTCATAACAAGAGCTCTTCTAGAAAAAAAGTAGACTGCTTCAAAAGGCTTTTTCCTCAATATTCTCTGTGACTCATTTGCTGTATTTATCATTTAGAAATAGCTCCTGTAGAAGTATTTTGGAATATATTTCCTCTAAGTGCCCCTGAGATTCTATTATTACAATAGGGGGAAAAATAGACAAGGCAAATTGTATAGATACACCTCCCCATCTTGTATTTCAGAAGTTAATTTTTTACCCCAAGCATAAAACTTTTCATTTATTCTTATTGAATTTTATCTTATTATATTTTATCATTTTATTAGATTCATCTCAATGTTCTCACCTAAAATTGTTTGAATCCTGAATAGCACAATTTGAATCCTAAATAACATAACTGCTTATGCTAGTTATCCCTCCCAATTTTGTAATGTATGAAAGTTGTATAGCATTTCATCTCTGCCTTTACCAAAGTCAGTGAGAAAAATGGCAAATAGCACAGGACCATGAAAGATCTCCAGAACGTGCCATTTAAGACCTTCTTCAAAGGTGACATGAAATTTTTAATGGCTGCTCTTTGAACCCAGGCACTCTAGCAGTTTCTAATTTGCCACTATCAGCTAATCCTACAACTTTTAATCTTTTCCAAAAGAAATGCATGAGAAACTTTTTCTGATTTTTTTTTAAAGCTTAGGGTAAGCATCAGCATTTCCCTGATCAATTGGTTAATTAACCTTGTCAGAAAAGAAAACAGCTCTAGCATCACTTGTCCTCCTGTTTTCTTTCTTTTTTTAAGCCCTACCTTCCATCTTAGAATCAATACTAAGTATCAGTTCAAAGGCAAAAGAGTGGTAAGGGCTACTGACTTGCCCAGGGTCATAAAACTAAGAAGCATCTAAGGCCAAGTTTGAACCAAAGTCCTCCTGTCTCCAGGCCTAGAGCCACCTAGCTATCCCTTACACTGTAGCCTTTCTTCCATTTTTTTCCCTTTTAAACATTACTTTATTTGGTCATTTTCAAACATTATTCATTAGAATCAAAGATCATTTTCTTTTTCTCTCCCACCACCACCACCCCTCCCAATGGCGATGCGTGCTTCCTCTGGGTATCACATGTGTCCTTGGTCCGAACTCTTTTCCATGTTGTTGGTATTTTCATTAAGGTGTTCAATTAGAGTCTTTCCTCAATCATATCCCCTCCACCCCTGTAGTCAAGCTGTTGCCTTTCCTCGGTGTTTTTACTCCCACCGTTTGTCCTCTGCTTGAGGGTAGTGTTTTTTTTCTCCTTGATCCCTGCGGATTGTTCAGGGATACTGCATTGCCACTAATTGAGAAGTCCATTACCTTCAATTGTACCACAGTGTATCGGTAGCTGTGTACAATGTTCTCCTGGTTCTGCTCCTCTCGCTCTGCATCACTTCCTGGAGGTTGTTCCAGTCCCCATGGAACTTCTCCACTTTATTATTCCTTTTAGCACAATAGTATTCCATCACCAACATATACCATAATTTGTTCAGCCATTCCCCAACTGAAGGGCATCCCCTCATTTTCCAATTTTTGGCCACCACAAAGAGCGCAGCTATGAATATTCTTGTACAAGTCTTTTTCCTTATTATCTCTTTGGGGTACAAACCCAGCAGTGCTATGGCTGGATCAAAGGGCAGACAGTCTTTTAGTGCCCTTTAGGCATAGTTCCAAATTGCCCTCCAGAGTGGCTGTATCAATTCACAACTCCACCAGCAATGAATTAATATCCCAACTTTGTCACATCCCCTCCAACATTCATTATTTTCCTTTGCTGTCATGTTAGCCAATCTGCTAGGTGTGAGGTGATACCTCAGAATTGTTTTGATTTGCATCTCTCTGATTATCAGAGATTTAGAACACTTTTTCATGTGCTTATTAATAGTTTTGATTTCTTTGGCTGAGAACTGCCTGTTCATGTCCCTTGCCCATTTATCAATTGGAGAATGGCTTGATTTTTTGTACAATTGATTTAGTTCTTTATAAATTTAAGTAATTAGACCTTTGTCTGAGGTTTTTGTTATGAAGATTGTTTCCCAATTTGCTGCTTCCCTTCTTATTTTAGTTACATTCGTTTTGTTTGTACAAAAACTTTTTAATTTGATGTAATCAAAATTGTTTATTTTACATTTTGTGACTCTTTCTATGTCTTCCTTGGTTTTAAAATCTTTCCTGTCTCAAAGGTCTGACATGTATACTATTCTGTGTTCACCTAATTTACTTATAGTTTCCTTCTTTATGTTTAAGTCATTCGCCCATCCTGAGTTTATCTTGGTGTAGGGTGTGAGGTGTTGATCCAAATCTAATCTCTTCCACACTGTCTTCCAGTTTTCCCAGCAGTTTTTGTCAAATAGGGTTCTCAATCTGCAAACATGTGTTTTGATACTTTAAGAACTATATTTCATTAAAATTCATTTCCTTCATAACTGTGCATCTTGTTTGATTAATTTTAAAACATAATTTTGAGAAGGAATTCATAGATTCATCAGATAGCCAATAGGGTCCCTGACATTAAAAAAGGGGGGGGGGTTTAAGAACTTCTAGGCTGGATCTCTTGAAACTGAATAGATAGTGGTCAAAAATGTGGGCCATTGGTCCTCCTTCTGATCTCTCTGACAGTCATCCGAGGTCAGGTGAGTAAGGAAAATGGTTCTTCTAACACCATAAACATCACTTCCACCTGATGCATATACTCTGGGGGTAACTCCAAACCCTGTGCAGCTAACTAACATTGGTCCTGAAATAGCTACCTTTTCTCCTGTAAATACTTTCTGCCTGGCTAATTACCTTGATTGCCATGAGTCATTTCCCGGCAAGTTCTCTAATTCCACGTGGGAGTAATGGTGATGGGGGGCCTCCTTTCCTCCAGCCCCCTGGAATCTGATTTGACTTAATACAAAATTAATACCTACATGCCAGAGAGTGAAATGCATGGCATTGCAAATGTGTTATTTATAATATAAAATCATATTTTTTAATGTCCCTCCTCCCACTCCTCTGTGTTTTGTGCCCCGGCTAGTTGCCTGCTTTGCATCCATCTTTGCCAGGGTTCACTGGTTGGGGCTCTCCTGCAAGTGTACTTCCCACCATTGTACTGCCCTCAGGATGTGCTCTCTGCCCTATCAGTTCAGGTGCTGTGGCAGCAACAGCTCAGCCGACTGGGAATACAGCACCTACATCCAGTCTCCAGAAGCAGAGGGCCGGAGGGTACCTGACAGCTGTTGTAAGACAGTCGTGGTCCTCTGTGGTCAACGGGCCCACCCTTCCAATATCTATAAAGTAGAGGTAAGTAGGAGACCCTGAGATAATGCTCCCTCACATTGGCATCTTAGGGAAGGTGAGGAAAGGGGTGGAGGAAAGAATGGGAGGGAGAGAGACAGAGAGACAGAAAGAGAGAGTCAGAGCTAGAGACAGATAAAGACAGAGACAGAGACAGAGAGAGCCTGGCAGCAGTTTCTGTCAAAACCATAGTATTTTAGATCCAAAAGGAACCTTTAACAGGAATTCCTTCCCTTGCTCCCTTGTGAGTTAGGAATCCAGGATTGTAGTCCAGCCTCTGCAACTAGTTGTGAGATTTTGGGCAATGGATTCTCTCTCTTTCAACCTCCATTTCTTCATAAAAAGAAAGGGGTAGAATAGATGATATCTGAAATATTTTTCAACTCTGATATTTCTATTTTACTGATATTTTATTTATCTTATATTCTCTAAGCAATACCTCAGGGCAAATTCATGTTGTATGCTCTGTATTTGGGGTAAAGGTAATCCATTCTCATCATTATTTTTTTAGCAGACTTCAAGCTCTCTCAGGGCAATTGTGGCTTCTGTTTATCTCAGAATCTGCCCCTGCCATAAACTAGCTTAAAGTGCTTCCTTTCAGGATCAGTCTTGGCAATGGCATCCTCTAAAGGTAGCAAAGGATTTCAGGATCCTAGCTGGATGGAGATGCCTGGTGGTTTGTCCAGAAATCTATCCACTTCCTCCTCCTCAAAAATCCACCCTCATCTCTGAGATTGGTCCTGTCCTTGGGATTGGCAGAGGCTTGACTTTATTCATACTTGCCCTTTTGGACTTATGGGAAGTAGGTTTACAAAGGTTTTTCTACACAACTCTGTGGGGTAGCAATTTTAAGTATTAGTATTCTACTTCATAGATAATAAAACAGAGACCTAGGTCAAGTAATTTGCCCAGACTCACAGTGCTAATAAGCATTGGAGCTAGGATTTGCACTTAGGGCTTTTGACTCAAAGACTAGTGATTAGTCCCTATACCACAACTGCCCTTATGAATTCCAGAACACAATTCTTGAGGCCTTTCCCAATTACTAAATGGGTGCTTTACCCTCTTCTCCTCAGACTTCTCCCCTATCACTGAACACTTTTCTTTTGTTCCCTATGCAGGGTGGCTGTATCACCAAGTTAGAACATTTTCTGGCTAATCATCTCCTACTCATGGGAGCTGTTGGGATTGGAGTTGCTTGCCTCCAGGTAGGTCTGTCCCACTGTATCACAGTTTAGGATTGCCTCAGCCTGACACCACCAAATTAGAAAAGGAATTCATTTCGCCTCTGTGGATAGGGAGAGGACTATTGACCAAACAAAGAAGAGAGATGATGATGAAAGCTAAAACGCAACTTTAGTTATAGCAAATTTTAAACATTTTGAGCAAATAAAAGCAATGAATCAGAATTGGATTGTTAATTGAAAAACAGTTAATTGGGGGAAAAAAACCTTTGCAACAGATTTCTAGATAAAGGTCTGATATGCAAAACATAGGATATAGGAAACTGATATAAAAATAAAACAACTGGAGCCATTTTTCCTTTGTAAATGGCTGAAGGATGTTAACAGGCAGTTAAAACAACAACAACAATAAATCTTACCGGCTATCTTAGAAACAATACTATGTACTGGCAGAAAAGCCATAATATGGGTGAGACAATGGGGATTTAATGATTTGCCAGGTCATTCCAGCAAAGCTAGGAAGTGTCTGAGGTCAGATTTGAACCCAGGACCTCCCGTATCTGGGCCTAATTCTCAAACCACTGTGCCAATGTAGCTTCCCCTACAGGAAGTCATCAAAAGAAGAAATGCAAACTCAGCAATTACATGAAACAAATGCTCTGAATCATGAACGGTAAGAGAACTATAAATGAAGACAACTCTGAGGGAGCACCTTTCATCCATCAGATTAGCAAAAATAACAATTATTGGAAAGGCTTTAAGAGGACAGTCACACTAATTCACCACTGGTGGAATTATGGATTGGGCTAGCCATTTTGGAAAGTAGCTTGAGTCTATATCTGAAAATCAGTAAGCATTTCTTAAGCATCAGGCACTGAGCAAAGTGAAGACAATACAATGAAACACTGAAACCTGCCCTCCGAAAGCTTACATCTTATTGGGGTTATAATATGGACCTAGATTTGTATGTACAAGGTATATAAAGAATAGAAGAGGCCTTTTACTGAAGAGAGCATTCAAGCTTAGTCATGAAAGAACTCAGTAATTCTAAAAGGTGGAGGTAAGGATAGAAATGGCACAAAATGGGGAGATGTTCCACTGCATGTAAGAAATGGTAAGTAGACTAATATGACTATGTCATGGAGTATATGGGGGCAGGAGGAGTAATGAGGAAAAAGACTTGAAAAATCATAAGAGACTGGGTTGTAAAGAGCTTTAAATACCAAATGGATACATTTCTATTGGGTCCTAAAGGTGATTTGGCTGTCCTTGGGCTTTTATTGAATGGGGGCAAGGAGGAAGAGAATTGGACTGACCATGTCCATAGACCTATGCTGTAAGAAAATCACTTTGATGACTGTGAAATTATAGATCAGAATGGGGAAAAACTTGAGCCAGGGAGACCAATTTGGACACTATTTCAGTTGTCCAGGTAAGAGGTACAAAGCCCTAAACTGGAGACAGCTGCCAAATGACGTCTTAGAGAGACGAATTGCAAGCTTTGGCAACAGATTGGATGTTGGGTGAAGGAAAGTAAGGCGTCAAAGACTGACATCAAGGTTGTAAATCTGGATTCTTATAAAGATAGCGATACCTTCAGCAGAAATGGTTAATTCAAGAGAAGATTGGGATTAGAAGGGGAATGCAGGGGAAGGAAATGTTGAATGTTGAGCATGATGGAACATCCAATTTGAAATATTCAAAGACCAGTGATATGGTCCTGGAGTTCAAGTGAAAGATTAGACCTGGTATATAGAACTCAGGGTCATTTAACCTCTCAGTGGGACAAGGAAATTCCCTAAGACTTTAAGTTGCAGACCAATTTCTCAGCAATATTGGTAGAGACAAGCTCCTCGCCAATGAAATCCTAGATCCTCCTGGCCCATATCCCCTCATCCCAAATACAGAGCTGTACTCCATTCATTGGATCATTTTGCCCAAGTATCCTATGAGATCAAATATGCCTCCTTGCATTAGAACAACTAGTTTCCCTTGTGTGTTCATATAATTTGTACATTTTTATGTAGGCATCAGAGGCCATGGGTTTTATTACAAGTTTCTTTCATGGATTTTTGTCTCCTTTGACATACTGGGTGTTGTTTCTGTTGAACTTCTTACATCGTAGCGATGTTTTCTAATTTTTTTCTCTTCCATCATAGTCAATGTAAAGTCCTTTTCTTAGCTACTCTTACTAGGCACACTTCATCCTTGTCCAAGAGACTTTCCCTTTGCACACTTATCTTTGAGCTAAGAGAATGTTTGCGTATGATTCATCTTACTGAGAATCTTCCTACAACCCATTCTCAGCAGAAAATACCAAGAAAAATTAAAAGAAAGAAAGCTAAAATTTTGGACCACTTGTCCAATTTCCTTTAGTATTTTAGAGGTAAGCAGGGTTTGAAGCTAGGGATACTGAAATCTTTGGCATCCCCCCCCCAAAAGGATTCAGATGGTTTGAAGAAAAGCCAGAGAAAAGAGAAGGGGAGGCAGGAGAAGGAGCAAAGGCATTTGGAAAAGAAACTGGGCAAAGGAGCATAATTTAATTAGGCCCTATGAATCTAAATAGTATCTCCAAGTTCTGCTTACTGCATTCAGGACTCTGAAGGGAAAAAGATGAGGGAGGAATAAGGAGAATAAAGATAATGTGCTAAAATGGAAATGGGACTAGACAGAGTCAAAAAATCTGGGTTTACATCTGGACAATATTTTTTGCCAGCTTTGTGATCTTAGGCAAATTACTTTCACTGACTCAGTTTCCACATCACTAAGGGGAAGAAGGGGGAGTAAACATTGTAATTTCTAAGCTCCCTTCTAGTTCTAGATCTATTATGGCATGAATCAGATTTTCTAATTTCCAGCATGGACTCTTTCTGATATTCATAGATGCCTCTGAATTCATGTTGCCCTTTCCCCAGGTACCAAGCAAACATCAGGCTGCCACAATTGCATGGTATTGACTCAAGTACTAAATCCTCCTTTTCTGTACTAACTTTTCTAGATAGCTGAGGAGGAGCAACTGAGATCTGGACTCTCCCTAAGGCTCAGAATATTGAGGCTATTCATAGCTTGCTGAGTCGAATCTGTGCTTCCTTGGCAGTGACATGGGCAGGATCAGTAAAGGAGATCCTCTCTGAGGCAGCCACAAACTTTCAGGCTCAACCAAGGTTCCAGGAAATCTACAAAATCCAATAAGGTTGCTCAGCAGCTCCCCTCATTCCTTACACTGAGGGTGCCCCAGCTGCTGGGGGATAAATTAAATTAAGTCTAAGTGGGTCTGATTGGAATTGGCATAAATCAGATTCTCAGCTTGCTTCCAGCCCCATCCTCCTCATACTTCCTCTAGCCTTAAGGTTACACAATGTGATTAACATACAGGAAGAGAGGACAGAAAGGATAAGTAGAAAATGGAAAGAAAACACGGAAATCTAAGGTCAGGCAGGGCAAGCAACAGATGATAGGTTGAGCAAGTGTCCAGGGTTTGTAGCATTTGAATCACAGCCTGTTAGAACTAGAAGGGCCCTTAAATACTAATTACCTAATTTTTTAGAAGAGACACATCAGGTGGATGGAGAATAGGACTACCCTGGGAGTCAGAAGGACTTCCACCTCTGACACTAATTATGAGAGTTTGAGCCCAGCATTTTACCTCAGTAAGTCTCAATTTCCTAATCATGAAATGGGAATAAAAATATTTTCACTATTGACCTTAAAATATTGTGGTGAGGAAGGGATTTGGTAAACTGAGAAAATATTTGTCAGATGCTTTACAGACCATAAGGTATTTTATATATATCAAATGTCAGTGTCATCGCTAATTGTGCAACCGTGTGCAAGTCACTTAACTCTTTTTGTCTCCATTTTCTCATCTGTAAAATGAACTGGAGAAGGAAATGTCAACTACTCTTGTATTTTTGCCAAGAAAACCCAAATGGGGGCATGAAGACTCAGATATATGAAATAAATGAAATGACTCAACAACCACAACAGTAGAAACATAAAGTATTATTTCCAGATGAGGAGACAGAGGTCCCTGACTGGTGAAATGATTTTTCCAGAGGCTCAGCTCTTTGATACTCCTTTCTTCACCTTTGAAAACATGCAGATTTCCAGTAAGCCACTGTAAAAATGTCCTTCAGCTTCTGAAAGAACCCTACTGCTAAGTGGAACTCCCATTCCCACTTGGATTCTACTGGCCTCATCTTTTCTCCAACCTATCCCTTCCTAGAGTCTCAGGTTGGGTTGCCCTCTGCTGGCTAATGAGGACCATCTCAACTCTCTTGTTTCCTAAAAGAAACCACCCAGAGAGGATCAATGCCCTTCATTTATGTCATCTTTTGCCCCGAATTTTTCATTGGATTTAGAAATGAAAAGGACCTTGGAGAGCACCTAAGGCAAGCCCTTCACTTTCAAAATGAGTAAATTGTGGCCCAAAGACATCAGTGGGCTTTAAAAACCAACTCATCATCTACCTACAAAGCTGATTCTTTCTACTACATACCAAGGTGTAGCTGGCCTAGCTTTAGTTCCTGTCATAGAACAATAATGAGGATAGGGGAGGGATTTGGGATTGTATGGATACAGGAAACTTCCAGATGAGTAAGTTTTGCCAATGCAGGTCAGCACCTTCTCTGAATCTTATAATATCAGAAGTTGCCTGAAACACTGAAAAAGTTAAGCGTCTCTGATAGGGTCACACAGCCAGGGAGGACTTGAACTCAGTCCTAACTCTAAGGCCAGCTCACTATCCTCTGTGCCACACTGTTTCTAGGAGGATAACAACACACTTTTCTATTGTCCTTTAAGGTTTATAAAGCACTTCCTCCACAACAGTGCTATGAGGTCGATAGTCCAAGTATTGTTTCCCCATTCAAAAAACATGTTGGTAAGTGTTGGTAAGATTCAGAGTCACACAGCTGGAAAGTAATGGAGCTCCTTTTTTAGTTCAGGTCTTTTGACTTCAAGAATAGAACTCTTTTCGTCCTTCCAAGTGACCTCTCAGGTGGGACAAGGCAAATGGCAGGCAGTCTCTTTTGACTGTTCTCTTCCTAGTTTAGAAAGAACCCCTCATCCATCAGGCAGCTACTTGGATGCCCCATCATTCTGGAGCTACATTCCCTCGTCCAATAACTCATGCCTCCAGGATATGTAGCATTCAGTACTAGCCACTCTAGCAAATTCTTTTTTGTTTAATCACTGACACCCAGGATTCAGGCTTTATTGTTGGCCATGACAATTGATTTTTGTGACACACAGCTGAGTTTGGGCTCACATTAACTCAAAGCCTCTTCCTTAGTTAATTCCCAGGAGTTAGCCTTCCAAAAAATAAACATATTCATATGCTTGAATGGATTTGCAATCTCATCAAAGCAGCATTCCATTCCAGGGATACAAATTGTGCCCCATCCATGCCTGACCATCCTTTGCAACTCTCCTCCATGCTCTCCCCAAAGTTCACCACAGAGAGGATGTTCAACATGGTAAAGGAGGTCTTCCCTGATTTCTCCTGAAGGGTATCCTCAGAGAACTCTGGCTGTCCATGCGTCATCCCTAGCTCTTGCCATTTGACTAACCCATCTTCTCTTTCTGTCAAGCTTCTCCTTGATAGCCTCTTTTATGCCTATTCTTCATCATTTATGCCATGAGGCCTGCTCATACCTGCTATGTGCCTTCATTGCTCTCCTCAAGCTATAGTTGTTTGGGGGCAGTGGTATTCTGTGTTTCACTGCTATATGGCATTAGGAATAGAATGTTAGTGTGGAAAAGATAGTATGGGATAGTATGGCAAGATGGCCTTTGCTCTTATGGGAAGTTTGGGTTCAGTAAAAGAGCCTTACTGCTTTCTGAAAATAATCCAGGCTGCTCCCCAATTCTTTTTCTGCTCTGGCCCCTGCTAATTGTCCATCTGAATTGTCTACCCCAGATATGAATGTTATTGGACAAACTCTATAGAAGGCCCATTCATATGCATGTTCAAATCAAACATTCCTCATCTACTTGGTCTTCCCTATGTGGATGAGCAGATCAGAGTTCTCCAAGCAATTACAAACTAAAGCTTGATACAATTGCACATCCACAAACCACACTATCCATCCACAAAACACCCCATCTTGAATTGGACTTAGCCCTGATTCCCTCCAACACCAGTGGGAAATGCCTTTGGCAAGAATACACCTTTAGGCTTTACCTGATTTCAATTATCAGAGGGTGACTGAGAGGGCTTATTTCTTTTGCCATATCTTACAAGTCTTGAGTGATCTTGAGTATGAATGGGAGAAACGGTCTAGCCATTTGTGTAAAAAAAAAAAAATAGGGAACTTTTTTTCTACTAAATCAAATCAACAAACAATGTCACACTCTAATTCAATTTTTTAAAAAATTTTAAGCCTTTACCTTCCATCTTAGAATCAATACTGTGTAATGGTTCCAAGGCAGAAGAGCAGTAAGGGCTAGGCAATGGGGGTTAAGTGACTTGCCCCGGGTCACACAGCTATTGGGGTATTGGAGGCCATATTTGAACCCAGGACTGCTCATCTCTAGGCCTGGCTTCTAGTCCACTGAACCAACTACTTAGATCATTGGCTATGCCTTTTTGTTTGCCCTGAAAAAAAAAACACATTCTTTTGCTCAGACAACCATGACCCCGAGGACATATTTTTCATATTTTATTTCCAAATCTGTATTTAAAAGAGACAACCTAAAGTTTGCACTATTCCATTTAAACATACCTCTTTGTTAACCAGAAGACTGTATATTCTTTTAAGATACAATGTTATCAATTGACATTTTAGTATATTTTGAAACTTAGTAAAAATAAAAAAGTAGTTGTTATTGCCAAAACTTGTGAGCTGTGCTCAATGGCGTGTTAGCAAAAATTCAAGCATTTTTGCTCTAATATCTGTATTTTACATTATTGAAAAATACTGTATAATTCCAGGTTGAAATCTAAAGAATAATTTGTCTTATTAGTAATGTGCCACATTACTTTAAATCAATCACATTGCTGTATGTTTCTTTGTATTATTTTGCCAATCCATCAGACTAATAAATTTATGTTACTGAGGGAAAAAAAAACCATAAGTAATATTAAGCCCTTACAGAGCTTAAATAAGGCAAGCTAGGGGCTGGGGATTTGAAGACAAATAAAGCAGTCTCTATCCTCAAGAACCTCATAATCTAAAAGGAGAATGCCACAGGCACACAAAGAAGGAAATACAAAGTGTGTATAAAGTTATAAAAGGCATTATGGTATAGAGCAGCGTTGGTGAAGACATGGCACACATGCAGAACCGGCATTCTGGAAGCTGCTTTGTTCCCCCTCTTCCCAGTGCCTGAGGACAATTTTTTCATGCTCCACCCCTCTGTCCAGTCACCCAAAGCAAGCATTTTCTCCCTCAACTCTCTCCAGTAATTTGGAGTTCCCAGGCAGCTTGAATTTGCCCTCTGGGCACTAGAACTCTGAAAAAGGTTCACCAAAGAGGGATAGAGGATAGAGATGAAAGTCTTTCAAGCAGGAAAACAGGTTCACATTCTGCCTCTGATACATGCTTTCTAAGTTTTCTTCCCACTCTATCATCTGCTGATTCTCATTATGTTGTTTGATACCTTATAGACCCTAAGAATATAGAAGGAGAAACCATCCCCTCCAGAAATGTAGGCAACTCATCTAACTTCTTAGTGCTCAGGCAACTCCCTTTAAATTCAAGGTTACAGGTGACTTGCTGGTTTGCCAGGAGGGAATGTCTACCCATGGGAGAAAGTTACCAAGAGCATTTCCTACATGGATGGAATCACAGGTTCTGACTTCCTCTCCTCTTCCCAAACACCCACATACTTATACTAAGTCATTTCAAAAGGGAATCACTCCAGAGAATTAAGAAGGATGTCATGGGGGAAACATCGAGCTATCTGAAATGGTAGAGCTGAGGAGGGAATGTATCCCACACACTAAAGACTAACCACCTACCTTGATCTTGGGAAAATGACCAAAGAGCAGACGCTATGTGAGCACTAAAGAATAATTTGAGTGCTCCACAAGCCAGCACGGGTTCATTTAAAACATAGTAGGAAGTTGCTGAAAAGCAGATTAGGTTTGATATAAGAAAAAAACTTGCTAAATGTTTAACTGTCCAAAAAACAGAAATGAGCTACCCTTGGAGGTGGTGGATTCCCTCTTTAAGGAAGAATTACCAACAAAGATTGATTGGCCATTTGTCCACAGTGTTCTAGAAGGAATTCCTGGGCAGACATAGTTTCAGATAAATAGCCATAGAGTTCCCTGACCCTTCATGGATTCTGTGATTTTGAAAAGCCATACAGGGCTAACTTAATTTTCTTTTTAAATAGGGTGACCAGTCTGATAGACTGGGAGGGGGAATCTTTTACCCTGTTGTTGTTGTTCTGTTGTTTTCAGTCATGTCAGACACTTTGTGATGCCATTTGGGGTTTTCTTGGCAAAGATATTGAGTCAATAGACTTATCCATTTCATTTTACAGATGAGGAAACTGAGTCAAATATGTGTGTGCATGTGATTTTATAGTTGTATATTTGGATATTATAGCATATAGTTTTTTTAGTCTTAAAAATTGTATTTAATTAATTAATTTAGAATATTTTTCCATGGTTCCAAAGAACATGATTCATGTTCTTTCCCTCCTGTCTTCTTTCCCCCCCCTCCCATAACCAATGAGCAATTCCCTGGGTTTTACATGTATCATTGATCAAGACCTATTTCCATATTATTAATATTTGCAATAGAGTGATCATTTAGAGTCTCCATCCCCAATCAGATCCCCATCAAACCATGTGATCAAGCAAATGTTTTTCTAATGCATTTCTACTCCCACCGTTATTTCTCTGGATGTGGATAGTATCTTTCTCATAAGTCCCTCAGAATTGTCCTGGATTACTGCATCCAGCACTCCTCCTATTCCACCACTTGGTTTGCCCCCTTATAACTCTTATAGAGGTTAGGAGGCATTTGACAAAAGAAAATATATTTGTAGATAATTTAAATAAATGCCAAGTATAATATTACAATCTCTAAGAGAATTGATTAAAAGGCTGATATCACCCTGTCTGGTTTAACATAATTTTATTGACTTGGCATAAAGACTAAAGCTTTACTTTTGGAGGTGAAGAAGAAATGAATTTGATTGCCAAGTCAGACTCTGTGACCCTGGACAAGTCATTTAATCTCAGGCTGTTTTCTAATCTCTAAAATAAAGATGTGAATATATTTATACAGCTAATATTCATTAGCCTTTACAAAGAGATATTTACTTTACAAAGATATTTCAAGAACAAAGTATTAACATTTTCCCCCAATACTTCAAGGACATAAATTACTCGATTATACTTCCATCTCTATGGGACTCGGGATTATAACTGAGCTCAGTTCTTAAATAGTATCGGTTCCATAGAATTCATGTCCATATAACTTCTTACCCACTTAGGGCAACAATGCTATGTTGGTAGCAAAACCTGACCTGGAACATCAAAATGGCCTCCTGCTTCATAAGGTCATGGAATCTCCAGTCATTTCTTCCTAAAAGTAAAAGGAACAAATGCAGAGGCCAAGGGCCAAAGTCCTTTGACAGATACGTGACCTCAGAGGGTTGAAGACCCTGCAGTCTCTCCCCTTGAAGAATGATCTCTCGCTAGATGCCTTGAGAAGAGTCACTGTTGTACATAGAAGTGAAAGAAGGGATTTGACAGATCGTAGATGAAGGCAGTGAGAGAGTAAGGAATGGAGGATGACGACCAGGCTCTAAGCCTGAGCAACTGGGAGAATGGTGGTGCTTTTGACAGTAATAGGAAAACTTGGAAAAGTAGAAGGCTTGAGGGGAAAGTACTGAGTTCAGAGGGAGAGATGGAATGATAACAGGTTGTGATGAGATCATGGAATTTCAGAGTTCAGAAGATGAGAATAGATTGGCATCCATAAAACCCCAACACCACCAGCAGCAAATCTAAGAATCAGAGACATTTTCCACATATCACATGTTATTCTCAGCTGCCCAACAATCCCACTCCTTAGGATTGCATTCCCTTGCTATTTCCTCTGTCCTCACTTATATCCTGAGGCCATCTGTGAACGTCACTGAGAAAGACATGCCTATGCTTCTTTTTATTCGGGTGACGATCAAGAATTTATAAATTTATGATTTTTATTTTAATCCTAATAATGGTGCCAACTTGGACTTCTAGCCTGAATTCTTTTCCTATAATTCTGCTCATTCATCACTCTAGCTAGCATCCTTAGATGTGAAGCATCGAAGGAAAGATTAGAGGGTGAGGGTGTAGAGAGGAAGGACTAGAATTATTCTCATTTTACAGATGGGATAACTGAGGACTTTCCCAAATTCATAGCTGTCACTTAGTTGCAAGTATATCTTTTGTCTTCTGTACCCTCTTATGGCCAAAACTGCATATCACTGGCTAGATAGTTGGGTTTGGTTCCCAAGTCCAAAGTTTATTATGTGAGTTAAGAGACATCCACCCCCTCTCTCTGCACATGAATTTCCTCACTGGTTTATATGGATTGGGTGAGAAGGACTAAATATTTATTAAGAGCTTACTATAAAGCAGACACTATGATGCTTGGGGTATAGATGTAAAGACTAAAATGTCTCTCTCTTCAAGAAGTTTCAATTCTTTTTGGCTCTGTTTCAAAATCTTGGTGACTCAGTAGATTGAGAGCCAGGCTTAGAGATGGGAGGTCCTGGGTTCAAATGTGACCTCAGACAATTACTAGCTGTGTGGCCCTGGGCAAGTCACTTAACTTCCATTGCCTAGCCATATCACTTTTCTGCCTTGGAACCAATATATAATATTGATTCTAAGATGGAAGATATGGGATTTTTTTAAATAAATAAAATCTGATAATGTGGCAAGGTGAAAAAATACAATCATAGGGAAAGTGTTCTTGGAAGAGCTATATGAAATCTCTTAAACATGACTGCTTAGAAACACCTTAAATGGAGGAGCTGTGAGAGGAGGCATGCCATATGGACAAGCAGCATCTATGGCCAGCAGCTTCAAAGTTCTAATTCCTCCTTTTCTTTTTTTTCCCTTTCTCTCTATTAGATATGTGGGATGGTTCTCACCTGCTGTCTATATGGACGGATCCAGATGCAGTCATACTGAAGTTTGAACACATCATCTTCCTTCTGGTTGGAGAGGTTTCCAAACCCTAGAAGACCAAGCTTCCAATATCATCTTACATGCTTCTTCTCTTCTAGAGCCATAGAGTCTTCTTCTGCTAGGTGGCAGCATGACAATGGCCCCAGTCCATGTTAAAGTGCCTGAAGCCATGCCATCAAGTATCCTGCATCCTCCTTTATGTCTGTGAGACTGAGGCTTCCAAAAACCCTGGCATAAGGGAAAACTTTCTTCATCCCCTGAAGGAAGATTGACCTTTGATCTTTGCCTTTGGTCGCAAAAAAAAAGTTCCAGATGGAGTGAGGATAAGAGTCTTGATCACTGATCTCTCCTAACTTTGGAACATAGAACTTTGTAAGAAGCTCCCCCTTGCTTTTTGCCATATGAATAAGATTTGCTACATGTGATTCCCCCTAAGGGTCTTTTTTCATTTTATTTTTTAATTAGCAAGCATTTATTTTCTCTCTCCCTCCTACCTACAATATGCCAAAGGAAAAACAAATGACAAAAATACCTTGTAATAAGTATTCATAGTCAAACCAAATTCTTACCTTGATGATATCCCAGGGAAATGTCATTTTGCATCTTTAACCTGTAACCTCTTTGTCAGTTGGTGAGTAAGTAGCACAGATCATCAGCCCTCTGGATGCATTGGTGATCATTGCACCCCTAGAGATCTTCAGGCTTCCAAAGTTGTTTGACTTTATATTGTTGTGGCTATTGCATACATTGTTCTCCTGGTTCTGTTCATTTCGCAGCATCAGTTCATACAAGTCTGACCAGGTTTCTCTGAATCCGTCCCTTTCATCCTTAAGGTTCCAGTGTACTACTATAATTTCCCCCGTTGAGATGCAGTTCTAACATTTAGCTACAGCCACAACTTAGTGAGAAATATCACAAGGTCTTCCTAGAACAAGTATTACCATATAAATGCTATTGCACTCCCCCAGGAAATGCAACCTAGATGTAGGGAGTAGATATCCAAGAGTAGGAATATCCTGAACTTTGGTCTGCCCATCTGTCTGTGACCTTCATGAGCTATCATCCAGTAAACGGAACCAAAGTTAGAAGGTCATAATGGAAGTGGGTAGAGGCCAGATCCTGTCTCCATAGTCCTACAGGAAGCAATTCTAAAGCATAGTCAACTTTCTCTTATCTGAGGTTAGATTATCTATTTGGGGGTTATTTTTCTTTCTGAGCCAGCTTTCTCTGAATGCCCGGGATGCCCTTTGGTTGCCTCTCCCCGTGTTCTAGCCACTGCAAGACCATCAGCTCTACTAGAACAGGCCTTAGAAATCTCAACGATTCCAACTCCTTCATTCTATAATTTAGAAAACAAGCCCAGGGAAATTAAGTGATTTAAGTCAGATCTACACAGGTAGCAAATAGAAAGGGCACAATCTGAAACCAGGTCCTCTGGGTCCAAGCCTTGGACTCTTTCCCTTTTTAATGCTCCTAACCCAAAGGCACCACAGAGAATGGACTAGAAAACAGTAGTGAGAGAAGTGCCTTCATACTGTTGACAATGAAGAGACCAAAGTGAGTCCTAGCCCTGCCTCTAATTCACTGTGAGACCATGGACAAATCATCATTTCTCTGAGCCTCAGTGGCCTTATCTGTGAGGGTCCTGGATGATCCCCCCAGTATATCCATGTATCTCAATCCAATTGGTCTTGTCATTGCTTGTGAAATTCCAGGATGATGAGAGGAGTTTAGCGATTTTTCTTGCCCCCTGGTCCTCACCACACCAAGTACCACAATAACAATGGTTAGTCCTGATGCTTCTCCCTGGGGAGCAAGGAGAAGGGCATGGGGGTAGCACCATTCAGAAAATAGTATCTTTACCAGAATAAGAGGTATTTCTTAGGCAAATGGAAGTGGGTCATAAGAATAGTTTTTCTCCTCCTCTAGTGCACCATAAAAGACTCTCACCAAATATACTGGTAAATATTTAACAACAAGTTCTCTGAAAAAAAAATGTAAACATGACCCACTTATAAGTTTAACCTGCATTCTTTTTTCCATCACTTTCTTAAGTCTAGACAATCAGCAAAACAATAAATCAAGCCCTAATTCTAAGTATTTGCCAGTTTTCTCTGAAAATTAATAAATCAAGAACCTACAGGAGCCCCTCCTCTCACCTTAAGCTCAGTATTTAAACTCCCCTTCCAAATTCAAAGCATATAACTACCCTTTGGACCTGAAAGCTAACAGTCTGGTGGCTTTATTTACCAAATCCCAGAGGAACTGACTTCCTCACTCCTCACAACTCCTTTGATGAGAAGCTTTTCTGAATTCAGAGGCAACATGTTATAATAGACAAATCACTGGACCTAAACTTGGCAAAACCTAGGCTCCAAATCTTGCCTCTGATACATAAGAGCTGGGCAAGCTTTGGAACCTCTCTAGGTCTCAGTCTCTGAATCTGTACAATGAGAATGCTGGATTCAATGACCTCTAAGGACCCTTTCAGCCTTTACTCTATGAACCATGTCTAACCTGAGCCCTTTGTGAGACTGCAGGAGAGTATCCCTTTTGTCAGTCCTATCTTAGAAGTGTAATAGATGATATTTGAGGGTGTATATTGATGGATACTAGATAACTAATGGATCAGATAGTTATCTTCTTTTGCCCACTCTCCTCCCTCTCCACCTCCTGTTTTCCTCCCTCTTCAGAAGCCTTTCAGTCTCCCCTCCCCCTTCTTCAATCTCCTTCAAGTCACTCATTGTGAGCTGTGAGGTTTCCATGAAATAGTTTTTAATCTTCTTTGTCAAACAAGGGGTTTATTTGGGGAAGACAGGACAAGGGTGGAAGATAAGGTAAGAGGAGTAGGATATCCCTATTCTCTACAGTGAGTGTTGGATTGGAGGATATTGAGAAAAATGGCAATTCAGTCTCTAGCATGAAACAGAACCAGTCCGAGAGAGATATAAGAACAATTGTCCTTCTGCCCTCAAAATCAGCCAGGTCACTTCCAACTTGATTATCTCAAGTCCCGGAGATAAAACTAGCTTCTTCCTTCACCTCAGCCAGCCAACCAAAAGCCTTCAGCTTCAGTCACCACCATCAGCCAAAGACCTCAAATCCAGTCAAACTGTTGGCTCTTGCCCCCAACTGTTTCCCAGTCATATTCCAAATGGAATGTTCATTTGACTGACAGATGATCAATCTCCAGCTTCTTGTCTTGCTGCATGCATGCCTCTACCACAGGAGGATGGCAATGAATTTCATGTATTTGCCACCACTGGTGTTTCCCAGAGGGCAGAGATGGCAGATTTCACCTGTTGAGCATGAGTATTTGGCCCCACCTGTTCTGTGGCCCCCAAAGTATTTTCAGAAACCTTCTCATTCATACCCTCTTTGACCTTGGCCACTGGCCCACCAGCTTTGACCTTCTGTGACAAAGAGCTCTCTGCCATGGAGCTATGGCCTTGGAATCTGTTCCTAGGGGTGAGTTATTTTGTGGGAATGTCCTTTTCACCTCACTCTTTCAGTGCCTATAAATCCAATCCCCACCCTGCTTTCCCATTAGCTATTTTAGGAATGCACTGCCAAATACATTCCTATCCACCTGTCTCTCTGTGTCTTCCTTGTGTTCCTTTGCTCACTCTTCTCGGCAGAGCCAAGGTCACACTCTGAAAAAGCCATCCCAGCTGGAAGGGCTTTGGCATGGGCTCTGCTTTGGGAGAAGAGACAGGAAAGTGTCCCAGACACAGTTACATATGTGCGTATATTGGTATATACATACAGATATGTACACACGTATGCTTATATATTCACATGCATATACATTTATAAGTATGTATAGGTATATATTATGTGTGTATGTATAAATCCCAGGTGACTGGTCTGTGTCCAAGAACTAAGCATAAGATAACCCAACTAAAATGATGCCAACCAAATACACTATAGAAATCTGATGACACTGAATGTCAGTTGCAACAACTTGCTTTATGAACTGATATGGTGCCTTATGTACTGTCTAGAGAGATATTTTTAAAAATATTCACCTCTTCTCCTTGTCTCTATCTGGTATAAGCTGATAAATCGATGCTTTACACAGAATAGGAGAACCTATAATAAAGGAATACTATCCAAGGACCATTACTATTGTTTTTATTCTCCCCTCTACTGGAAAAATGGACATCCAGCCATTGGAACATTGAAGTTTCATATAATTGCTAAAGTTAATCATGGAGACATGTGTGTGTGTGCATAATATGTACGTGTGTGTATGTAAAATGTTAAAGCTAAAAATATGTTCTTTCCAATTAGCAAAGTAATTAATTAAGACCCAACTTATACTTCTCTAGTAAATTGTAGTCATACCTCTTCTTGTGTCAGTAGAGTAATTAGAGCTTATCTGCAAATGATATTTCCTCTAAGGATGCATAATTTTACCAGTATAGAAAGAGTAGCAATTTTTGGAGACGGGCCAAATTCTACCCTGTGTGTCTGTAATTGCTAAATGAAATTCCTGAGATGATTTTCATAGATCCAGTCTAGCAAAAATGGGGCATTATGAGAGTTAAAAGGAATGTACTCACCCCAACTCAAATTGCAGACTGAGTGTAGGGAATAGCACCTGGAAGAAAGAAAGTAGTACAAGATGCACTTAACCTAAACCTAGGAATTTTGCTGGCGTGGTTAGCTAGGTGTGGCTAAGGGTCTGATTCAAAAGAGCTGAAATAGCCCCTGAGACTATGGGCTAAAAGAGCTAAGCCCCCCTTCTCTACGGAGAAGTCGCATAGCAGCTAAAATTCAGAAGAGAAAAGCCTAGGAGTGAATCAGCAAAGCAGTATACTGGTAGATCAGAAGATGGCAGCACAGTAGAGATGATAACCCAAAGAAGACACCAGTGGCTTGCAACATAAGAGAAAGCAGCAAGTAGTTGCAGTTAGGATTTGATCTCAGGAGCATGAGTGACTTGGCTATACAGGTTCCTTCTCCCACTAATGATATAGAGAACTATATCTCTCTGTGTGCTGGGAATGGGGTTGGGGAGAGCAAGAAAAGATCCTTGTTATTTATCTCATTATGCTGCTTTTTCCCCCTCAAACTAATGTGTCATCTAGTTGGTTTGATAAAAGAGAAGCATTAAATGCCCAGTGGACTTACGTGTTGGCTATGGGGGGTGGGGGGGGGGAGGAAAAGAAAATTATCTATGTCTTTAACGAATAATGCTTGGAAATGATCAAATAAAATATATTTTAAAAAAAAAAAAAAGAGAAGCATTATTTGGAAGCTTTTAAGTTGTGATTTTGAATAAATACTGGAGCAACGTGTACCTTGAACCTAGGATAGCTTTCATAGCATTTCATGGCATTGGGATAAGTAGATTATGTTTTGGTGGCTTAGCTGGGATTTGGGGGAGAGGGGTGCTCTAAAAGGACAGAGATCTCTTTTGGGCTTTTCCTTTTTTATTTTTTTAAACAACTTTTATTCTTCCCAGGCTGTGGTTGTACAGCAGGGAGTTTCTAATGTGACATCTATAGAGCAAACTGGTTATTTTGCTATAACTTATAACATTGTGTTTGGGGTTCATTGAAACAGTGTGGTTTAATAACATGGTTGAACTGCACATTCCTTTCAATTCCCATCATGCCTTTGATTATTAGACTGGCTTTGTGAAAATCACCCTCAAAGCTTGGGTCAGCAAGATTAGAGGGTTGGGGCAGCATAAGAACTTTTGGTTTGCTTTCCTGAAGGGATCCAAATCAATATTCTCCCTTCAATAGTGTGGATATTCCCTCCAATGGTATGTGCCCATACTTTTTTGACTTGCTATAAAGAAGAAAATTATCATGTGGTGGTCAGCCTCTTGGCAATAAACCTCTCCATATTAGTTAGACTATTCCTCATACAACAGATGCATGTTACATTGCTACGTTCAGATTTTAAAATCTTTCTAGCTTCCTGAGCTTAGATTCTGATAGATGCAGGATGGAAGAGACTTTATGGAAATTGAACGGGATCTCCTGCTGAAATCTGATGAATATTTTAATAAATAAATAATAAATCTGTCACATCTTGCAGGCAGGACTTTCAGTCAAACAATATTTTCATATTCCCCATCACTGGAAACAAATCAGAAGGTTTGCTAGATCATTAAATGTCAATTCAATAAGAATTTACAAAGGACTCATTGCATGCCATGCATTATGCCAGGCACCAAAAATACAAGCACAAAGAGAAATAAGTCCCTGCCCTCCAGATGCTAACTTCTATAGATAAGATTATTCATATTTTCTTTTTAATGCTTTCAGCTTGAAATAAGAAGAGCTGAATTTTGATTAACTTACAGCGGAACTGTGTGAAACCACATTTTAATGATAGTCTTCCTGGTTCCAGATCCCCCAATCTATTCATTGCGCTATATCCAATTTCCCTCCTTCCGCTCAGGATGCCATCATCTTTCTAGTCATCAGGGTTCCCAAATCTTGGGGTCATTATTTGTTCCTTCTACCTCACCTTTCAGATCTATTCAGTTGTTGAGTCCTCAGTTTTACCCACCCATGTCTATATCTATCTGTACCCATCTCTCCACTCTCACACACAGTCCTATACTACTTCAAGCTCTTAGTCTCTCTTGACTTGGATCATTGTTTTAACTTCCTCATCAATATTTCTGCTTTCTTCTCATCAATCTATCCGATACACAGCCACCAAATTAATATGCCCAATACACATATCTGCCTCTATTATCCATCTACTCAAAACCCCACAATCTGGACCCCTTTCCAGACGTACTTCCTATTAGTCCCCTTTGCTCATGTCTTATTGTCTGTCTCCTCTCATCTCTAGCTTCCTTCAAGGGGTAGCTCAGGTGCGCTCTCCTGTAATTTGGCCTTTCTTGATCCTGATGGCTGGGAGTGCTTATTTTGCACACACCTCGCTGCCTGTAAGCTTTAACTCATTAGAATGTAAGTTCCTTTTGGATGGAATGGCACTGGTTTTGTCTTTGTTTCCCTGGGCCCTGACATCATGTCTTGCATAGTGTAGACCTTTAATAAATGTTGAATTGAATTATTGATTGTTGCAGTTTGTAGATAGATGACATAAAAATGAGACTGAAGGTTCTCGGTAGCAAAACTAGAACCTCAAATAGGATTGAATGATGAAAAGCTATCGAAATGAAATTTAGTAAATGTTAGCTATGAAGTCCTACAGCTGGGGTTCAGAAAAGGAACTGTACGAATATAGACTAAGTGAAGTATTACTAGATCATATTTCTTATGGAAAAGATACTCTAGTTTCAATAAACACAATGACTTGGGCTCCTGAGATAAGGCCTCACAATTTGACCAAAAGCTTCTGGGAAAATTGGAGAGCAGTCTGGGAAAATTATACTATAACAACAATATTATTAAAATGAAAACTTTTGAAGATTTCTATAAAAAGTGAAGATGAAGAAAAATGAGCAGAACCTGGAGAATGCTTTCTATAATAATAAAAGTGTGAAAGCAAACAACTTGGAAGTCTCTAAGGTCAATAGAATGACCATTCATGATTCCAGAGGACTGATGAGGAAACACATTACAGAGAGATGATGGAGGGTGCAGAGTGAGGTATATGTATTTTGTGCATAAGGCTATTGAGGGAATTTATTTTGATTAACTACGCATATTTTTATAAGAAATTTGTCTTTTCTTTTCTCCCAATGGGGTTGTGGCAGGAAGGAAAGAAAATAGATTTCTGTTAAATTTTTTAAGATGAAGAAAGTGGGGGTGCTGCAGATGTGAAATATTGCACACACTTTGAAATGAGGTCATTGTAAGCTTTGCTTAATTGTTTTACTTTTATAAGAGACTTCTTAAGAAGAGGGATTTACCTATAAATATTGGAAATATTAAAAACAAAATATCCATAAGACCTAAAAAAGAAAAGTTAGGTATTTAGTGGACCACAGTCTACAATGTGATATAGCAGTCAAAAAAAAAAAAAAAGCTTTAGAATGCTTTAAAAGAAACATAGTATTCAGAAAAAGGAAGACAATAATACTTTGTCCTCTACTTTGGCCTGACAACATCTAGAATATTCAGTTTATAGAGTCACCCAGGATCCCTAAGATAGTGAGGAGCCTTGAAATTCTGCCATGAAGGGTTGGCACATTTGACCTGGAGATGAGAAGGCAAAGAAAGACCTGAAAGTCATCTTGAAGTATTTAGAGGGCTATTCCCTAGGAGAGGGTTAATGTTGCTTTTTCTGGGCCCCAAAAGGCAGGCATAGGATGGTGTGTTAAAGTTATAGAAGGCAAATTTTAGCCCAACATAAGTAAGCATATTCTTAAAATTGGAGTTGTCCAAAAATAGAATAGACCACAAATTTCCTATCATTTGAGGTTTAATTGGCAAGCGGAAAACCACTTGGAATGAAAGCGATCTCAGAGATCACCTAGTCCAAATCCCACATTTTATAAACTTGGAAACTGAGATACAGAGAAGTGACTAACCCAAGGACCCATCACAGATAGTAAGTAACAGAGTTGGAATTCAATTATAGATTTCTGACTCCAAATCTAATGGACTTTCCAGCAAACAACATTGCCTCGAAGTTTTGATAATTAGTTACAGACTAGAGTAAATGCTCAGTTCTGAGCTTGTATGATTCTATTGGTTCATTTGCTGTTGTGTGCAAAATGTTCCTTGGAACTGGGGTGAGGGTAGATGAAACAGCGAGGAGACCATTTGTTTAACTTTTGCAGCTCCTTCAAGACTGAGCACAATATTCTTTACAGAGAAGATGTTTGAGCTGAATTGAATCCATTCACTCACTCATCCATAAGGTAGGGCTTAAGGCAAAGTCATGCCTAGGATACGGGAAGCAAGCCAAAAACCTCTTGTCTCCCAGCTTTGGCAGCCTCTGAATTGATTAGCACTGAAGGAAAATGAAGTGTCTCCAAAGGCATTGGACTTGGTGTCAGAAAACCAGGGTTCAGTTGTAGTGCTCATTAACTCTGCAGAGATAGGTCAGTCAAACTTTGAGGATCCGATTCTTCATCTATATTGCTATGTGCCTCCCCCTCCCTTCAGTAGTATCACAAGAAATCATTGTAAAATCTGCATAAATGTTCTTACCTGCATAAATCCTCCTGCCAACAAATCCAACAAATCGAGGATTACTCCATGCCCACCCTTTGATTTAATTATTCATGGTGAGTATGAAGAATAAGCTATTGTTATTAATATTAATGGATATTGTTCATCCTTCCTTTTAGAATATGACATCACAAGGTGACATCTTCTTTATATTTTTCCATAGTTACATGATTCATGTTCTCTCCCTCCCCTCTCCCAGAGCTGACAAGCAATTACACTGGGTTATACATGTGCTATCACTTGACATGTATTTCCACATTATTCATTATTATAATAGAATAATCTTTAAAAATCAAAACCCCAAATCATATACCCATATAAACATGATAAATCATGTGTTTTCTTCTGCATGTCTACTCCCACAGTTCTTTCCCTTGATGAGGATACCACTCCTTCTTAGAAGTCCTTCAGGTCCCTGGATCATTGCATTGCTATTAATAGCAAAGTTCATTACACTTGATCTTTCCACAATGTTTCACTTTCTGTGTACAATATTCTCTTGGTTCTGCTCCTTTCGCTCTGCATCACTTCCTGGAGGTTGTTCCAGTCTCCATGGAATTCCTCCACTTTATTATTCCTTTGAGCACAATAGTAATTCCATCACCAACATATACCACAATTTGTTCAACTATTCCCCACTGGAAGGGCATCCCCTGATTTTTTTGCCACACAAGATGATATCTTGACTTGCAAGTAAATTGTATTTAAGTGAGACAGAGTTGCACAATCATCAGCCTAACTCTCTCTTCCAGAGTCATTGAAGTCTAATGGCAAGACCAAAGTCTGGATGACTGGTGATGGGCCAGGCTGCAGTAGGTGGCATGGGCATCTTAGACCTCGGCTTGCTCCATAGCACATAGAACAAATTACTCTTTTCCTTCAGATGCTTAGGGTAGACATTCCCCTAACTAACCAATAGGTTTAAGACTTTTTGGTTACCCTCAACCTGGTTTAGCCCATCTGCCAACATGGTTTTATCAGATTGTGGCTTCTGTGTATGCTATAGCTTCTTGAAACCACAAGTGAGAACTGGGTGAAATGTGGACACTAAAGGGTGGCTGAGCAGCCCTGAAAAGCTCAGCAAGTCATTGCACCAAAGGTGCTAGTCTTCCCTGAACACCCCATATGCTCCTAATATTAATATTCAAAACACAATGAGTAAAATCCACTTAAAGTACTTGTACAGCATTGTTGATTCACAGAGGCCTGCAGAGGTGAATAGTGATGGTGGGTGTTAGTTAAAAGTTATGACAAATTTGAAGTTTGTTGTTGCTTTTTAAGCTATACTAAATATTCCATTTGTTATTTTAAAGAAAAGTGACAAGATCGTTCTAATATCAGGAAACAGGAAAAACACGATGGCGAAATCAATAACCTTATCTGCTCAGAATATGGAATTGTTAGCAGAGAGAGTTCAGGTGTGCACTGTTACCGCTAAATAATGAAACAGAGAATCAGCCAGATAAGCATTTTATTTAGCAGTGCATGAGATTGTAAAATAGACTGTACTCAGGGCTCTCAGTAGTCAAGAGCCCAGAACTTTGATTTTTACCCAGTTAATATACAATTTGGAAGGAATGAAAGACAGGATGAAAGTGTTAAGGCTGGCTATTGGAGGAGGAGCTCTGAAGACAATGATGTGAGAGTGAGTGTTGGCTAGAAAGGAGTGGGAAGCTATCAGAAGACATTGAGGAGAAAAGGAAAAGGGGTAGTTTTGTGTTATGTTCTTTAAGTTGGGTGACTCTGGGAGTGGGTGAAGTAACTGACAGCCCTCAAAGTTAGGGGAATGTCTACCCCAAGCACATGAAGATTTCCTTCTGGTTAAATGGGCAGATAAGAACAATCTGTTCCATTATCCATGAAGGTAACTGAAGTAGGTGCTACAGATCTCCTAGAGCTTGGTCAGAAATTGAAGATTCCAAGTTTATCCATTGCATCCTGGGCCATTGCCAGTGATCTTGACTTTCATCTTGCCACTGGACTTCAATGACTCCAGAAGAGAGAGTGAAGCCAATGATTTTGTACAGTTGCCTCACTTAAAACCAATTAACTTGCAAGTCAAGAAATCACTCTGTGATGACATCAGTTCTCTTCTAAAAGGAAGGACAAAAAGCATCAATGTAGTGACTTCTCTAAATTCAGGCAACTTTGAGACTTAACTTCACAAAATGGTAAATAAAGGCAAAATGGAATCACTAGTGATATTTCAATATTTCAACACCCCAGACTGAGGAGGGAATTAATTTGACTATAGCTACCTGTCATGCTCCATGATGAGAGGCCCTCTAGCTATTGTTTGGGGGAGGGGGGAATAGACCCTGGGAATAGGGAAAAAAAGGAGCATTGACTAAAAGAGCACTATGGAAAATGACAAAGATGTGGAGAAAGAGTAGGTGAACAGTGGAGAGAGAACAGTAGCATGAATGGATATCAGTTGAATGTGTGTATGGGTTTCTCAAAAAGAAAAAAACTAATTAGAGGAGTGAGTCAGTGGGTGGGAAAGAGAAAGAAAAACACTACTTTGAGTTACTGGGGCAAATGTGAACATATACAGTGGGAGACTGTGATGTGGTGCCTCCATTGTGCAATGATGTCAGTATTGGGAAGCCATTGTAATGGAGGGGGAGAAATGGAATCTCCCACCACTGAATTCAGGACCAGAGTGTGGTAGAGATGGAATGGAACCAAAAGGTAGCAAGAGGTGATAGATTGTTTTCCCTCTCTCTTTCCTTGGTAAACCCCACACTGGTTGCCTTCAGAATCATAGATTACTGTTCCCTCAGAGACTTGGTTGAAATAAAGTACAGGGCAGACAGCTTCTCCCTCTCTGAGGAGAAAAGTGTAATTTTCCTCCCCCCAAACTCCAAGACTCCTTTCTTGGATACTATGAAGCAGGCACTTGATCTGATAAACAGCTATTTATTCTAAAGGATCACATGAAAGGTGGGGCAAGTGAGTTGGTAGGATAAGGCAATAGGAAGGTGGGAAATAGGAAGTCCCTAAATAACAATTGAACCCCTTCTCCCCAAATCTTGCAGGGTTAGGTTTTGCCTGCCTGACCTCTGGGGTCAGTTGTGAGGGCTGTCCTGATTCCTAGCTATCCTAGCTATGATGTCAAATTCAGGGCTGTCTAGAGGGATTTGAGAGGAAATCTCGTAGTGAACAGCTTTCTGGCAAAATCCTATTCATTCTGGTTTGTCTTCACTGGATACTGGGGTTTGGCTTCACAGGAGGATGCTCCCGGCCCAGAGGTTCACTCAGATCAACCTCTCTGGTGGGCTTCCCAAAAAGAAGTGAGTTCAACTGTTTGGATCTTCTCAGTTCCTCTGCTCCTTCTCCAGAATTCTCTCTCCTTCCTGCCTTTCCACCACATGAGTTGGTCTTCCAGCATAATGAGTCTGCTTTTCCTCTCTTACACCATGATGGTGAAGTCAGAATGGATTTCTTGAGTATCCTATAGCTTTCACATTGGAAAAATGTACCCGAAAGTCACAAAGGACCCTTCAGCATGGGATGTAAGTGAGAATAACATAAATTCATCTGGGAAGTCCCAAATGACCATTTTTTAAATGCTTTAAGATGGGTTCAACTGACAACTGATATTTATCTGCTCAAAATAAGATCTAGTTAATTTGATCCTCTTCTTAGGCATTTCTTTAGAATTGAGTGCATTTGCAGGGAAAAACTGATTTCACCAGGGTTTCCATGGGGACTTCTCTATATCCCCTTTTAGCCCAAACCTTCTATCCCCTTCCTCATGAGCAGTGTCTTGAGTCCAGATCAGATAATCGCATTATCAGTGCCAACCAACACTGTTGACTGTCCAGGGTGAGAAATGGGTTCTGAATGGTTAAGAATGGGAACCTTGCCTGTGGAACTCCTGGGGCTGACTGATCTGTGGACTTGGCAAACTAAATGCCCTTATGCTGAAACTGTTTTAGCACTCTTCACATAGAGTAATTACTAAGTCCTTTGGGAATGGCTCTTTGGCATGTGTAAGACCTTTTTGAGAGGATCCTCCATGGAACGTTTATGAAATGACAGATGAGTCACATAGAATGAGGAGTATGTGAGTTATAATCTTTTGAAAGGAGTACCCAGGTTCCCATGATCATGGATCCATTGAAGTGATGCTGTACATTTGACAGTTCCAAGGCACTAAATAAAACTATAGCAGAAGGAAGTTTAGAAACACACATGGACACACAAATAGCAGAATCAAAATTTGAACCCAAGTCCTCCAACTTCTCTGCCAAAGCTCTTTCCATTGCTTTCTAGGCTGGTCAAATCACATTTGAAATAGGAGATTCATATTAATTTGGAGGTAGAAGAAACCTTTGCTATTATCTAATCCGGTCTCCTTATTTTACAGATGGTGAAGCTGAGAACAATGAGACTGACTAAGCTTTTCACATATATAGATATTGTATTTGGTTCTGTATGCCAAATTTTAGGAGCTATTGGTCATAGAATCACAGATTTGGAACTTTAAAGAATTTTAGGAGCTATCTAACGTAATACCTCACTTTTCAAATGAAGAAACTGAGGCCCAGAGTTGTTAAATGACTTTCTGTAGGTCATAAACTAGAGAAAGGTGGCTGGGATGATGTTAAGTCTGGTTTGGACTTGAGGTTTGGTCTTTTGGATGGGACTTTAGCATCCTGGGATGATTTGCCTTGAGAACACTTGGGAAGTGGCATATATAAGAAGTCTACTTATTTATTTGGAATGTGTTCATCTTGAGGTATTAATTATCCTATAAGACTCTAGACACCCTAGGGTAAATAAAAACAAGATTTAAATATGAGGGCTTCCTAATATTTACAATTGTCCTCAAATGGAATAGATTGCTTTGTGAGGCAGTAAGTTCTCTGCCACTAAAGATGTCCTATCAGTGGCTGTATAAACCTTTTGGTGATATCATGGAAGAAATTCCTAAATGGAGTAAGGGGATCAACTAGATAACCTTTTAAGTATTCTTCTGAGATTCTATGTTATAAGAATTCTTACACCCAGACACATAGGAATGGGAGAATTGGAGAAGTAACCTCTAGATGTTCTTTCTGTTGCATCCCTCCATTTTAGAAGGGTGTCTAGAACCAATTACAGAGGCAGAATTATGGAATGGAGAGAGCATTGGATTTGGCACCATAGAGCTTTGCCTTGAATCCTAACCTTGCCTGTGTGATGCTAGTTCTCCTCTCTGGGTCTCAGTTCCCTCAAATGGAAATAATTAGGTTAGGCTAGAATGCCAGTTCCTTGTTTCCTTCAACCAGACCCACACTTAATAGCAGCCTAAATGTGAATTTAGTAACTGGGAACATCAGTAACCCAGAGATATTAAGAGGTAGCACAAAGAAAGGCAAAGAACAATGGCCCTAGAGGGGCTCCAACATTGACTAACTGGATTATCTTGGGCAAGATTATCCAGTTTAAGTCTCAAACCTGTATAACCCATGTGACAGGACTGTTTTGAGGAGTAATTTTTAAACCTTAAAATTTGCATAAATATAAGGTATTATTCCTTGATACAACCTAAATTGATACAACTTAAATATATTATATAATCACAGAGAAAATTCTCTTCAACCATCCTTTAATCATTAACATGAGAACCATAAATCAAATAGATAAATGATAAACATGTTTGCCATCAACATAAATGATTTTCAGTGCAGTTCAAATGGAAAAGGGATTCCCAATAGATGGTGAGGTCCTCCAGATGAATAGCTTTGTGGATAATACTAGCTATTATGTATGTTTTTGTATATTTTGTCAGTATAAAATGAATGACATTGTGTTAAAAAGCTCCAGAATATAACAGCACTTCTGACCGACCTTTAATTCAGAAAAAAAAAAAACATGTAGGTAAATAATATATATTGCCCAGATTATGATATGGATGGGCAACCTATTGACTTGGTTCATCAATTCTTTATTGCAGATGGACAAAGAACCTTGGCCTGGACTAGGAGGAAGGTAGGCTGGATTTCATTTGGAGAATTATGCAGCACTTTCTTTTAAAAAAAAAACTAAAATGTTGTTATTTCATAGTTATCCCAAGTATATCTTCTCTTCTTCCTCCTCTCTCCCCCAAAGGACAAAGTATTTTTTACAGAGGAAAAATGTTAGCACAACTGATAGGTTGAAATAGTCTAAAAATGTGCATTGTATTACAACTGTGGACTCCCACTTCCACAAAAGGCTGTTATGGGTGTCTTCCTATCACTTCATTTGAGTCCGGCTTGATCTTTCTAAGTTTGTTACATTTAATTTTGTTTTTTAGTATGTAGTTGTTCTTTTTATTTATATTGTTATACTTACTGTGTATTTTTTTTTACTCTTTACTTCACTCTGCATCAGACTGCTTTCCAGTTTTCCTAGCAGATTTTTAAAATCAAATAAGGAATTTATTACTAGGTAATTTGTTTCCAACTTTACCTAGCATCAGGTTATTGAAAACTATTGTTTCTGAATCTCCCTTATATAGTTTGTTCCATTGATCTCTCTCTTCTTTAATCAATACCATTTCCATTAATATTCTAGTTCTTTTGCTTTCCCAAGTGAATTTTAAATTTTTATCAAATTTTACAAAGCATTTCCTTGGTAATTTGATTAGCTCAGCATTAAAAGTGGAAATTAATCTTGGTAGTATTGTCATTGTCATTATATTGGCAGAACCTAGACATGAGCAATGAATATTCCTCCAGCTAATTAGGTTATTATTTATTTATTTAAGAGACACTGTAATTTAGTCTTTACAAGTCTATTGTGTGCTACAGGAGGTTGATCTCAAGATATTTTATATATTGTGGAATTATTTGGAATGGAATTTCCTTTCTACTACTGGTTCCTTAGGATTTTCCAAGTAAATTATCATATTATCAACAAACATAGTTTTATCTTCTCTTGGCCTATGTTTATTCCTTTCTTTCTCTTGCTTTAGCTGTTGCTAGCATTTCCAGAACTATATAACAGTAAGGAGAGTGGGTATCCTTACTTCACTCCTGTATTTATTAGAAAAGGTTTTAGTGCCCTGTTGGTAAAGGCATAGCATGTGTGCCCCAGTGTGCTGGAAAGGGCTGCTCCATTCCCCCTCTCCACAATGCCTGAGGACATTTTTCACATGCCCTGATCCTCTGTCCAGCAGCCCAATGCAAGTATTTCCTCCCTCTGCTGTCTGGTGTAATTGGGGTTGGGGGGCTCACAGGCAGCTTGAAGGTGCAATTTGGGCACACAATCCCTAAAAGTTTCGCCAGTGTTGTCTAGTGTATCCCCATTGTATATAATGTTTGCTTTTTGTTTTAGATGGATGCTTTTTTGATATTAAAAAAGGACCATCCATGGCTATATTTTGTAGGGTTTTTAGCATGAGTGCTATATACATTGTCAAAGACTTTTCCTACCTCTGTTGAGATGATCATATAGTTTGGAGTGTTTTAGTTTTTAATACAATTGTGTTGATTGTGTGTCTAATGTTGAATCAGCCTTAGTCCAACTTGGTCATAATGAATGACTCTTGAACAAATCTCTGAAGTCTGTTTCACAGGATTTTGTTTAAAAATTTTGAGCCAATATTCATTAATGGAATTATGCAATCCCATCAATGATCCCCAGCTCCTCTCCTAAACACACACATTACCAATCTTATTCAACTGAAACATTTGAGCCACTGAGGACACCAAAAAAAAAGAAAGAAAAAAAAAAGAAAGTCCCTGACTTCAGAGCTCACAATGATTTTAACTACATAATGCTATGCTGTCTCTAGTAACAACAGATGGATATACAGGGTCTGCACTGTTACCCATGAAATGTCAGAAGACCTAGAAGACATGGAAAACTGCACAGGACAAGAAGGTATAGCTAGGCTGGGATTTTTTTTTTCTAATTCACTAGAGAATTCTACCAAATTTTCATTTAATTTTTCCCCAATTACACATAAAACCAGTTTTCAACATTAAAATAATTTTTTTGAGTCTTGAATTCTTTCCCTTCCTCCTCCCCAACTCCCCAATGAGACGGTAAGCAGTAGATACAGATTTTACATATGTAATCATGTAAAACACTTTCTCATATTAATTCTTTTGGGGAAGGAAACTTGGAACAAAAATAATTAAGAAAATGAAAAAAAATGTTTTGGTCTGGATTCAGACCCCATTAATTCCCTGGAAGCAGATGGCATTTTTTTTTATCATGAGTCCTTTAGGATTGTTTTGAATCATTGTATTGCTGAATATAGCCAAGTTATTCAAAGTTGTCATATAGTATTGCTGTTACTGTGTACAATGTTTCCTGGTTCTGCTTACTTTGCTCTGCTTCAGTTCATATAAATCTTTCCAGATTTTTCTGAGCTCCTCCTGCTCATCATTTCTTACAGCACAATAATATTCCATTACAATCATATGCTCTAACTTACTCAGCCATTCCCTAACTTATGGGTATTCTCTAACTTTCCAATTCTTTGCCCCCACAAAAAGAGCTACTTTAAATATATATGTATATATAAAGATATATATATATATACATAGATATGTGTGTAAATATGTATATATAAAGCTATATACACATAGATATGTGTGTGACACATACATACATGTCCTTTGTCATTTAAAAAAAATTTTGGAATACAAACTTAGTATTGGTATTGCTGGGTCAAAGGGTATATGCTATTTTATAAATGAGCTGGGACTTATACCTGTGGAAGGAGTACCCCAAGCCCATGAAATATCCATTGCAGAGTCTTTGGGCTACTTAACTTGAATTCTTGCTTGGTGTCATCTGGTCCCACTTGGTTTCTTCTGAAATACCAAGTAGGCACATGCTATGGTGCAATACGTGATGTGTATACAGATATAAACATATGAATATAGCTTGTGTCATCATGTGGTAAGGAGTTTGCCCCCACCAAACTCTTGCCCCATGCCATGGAGTATGGGGTATATATGCTTGGTACATGTGCCAATTTCCCAAAAGTGAAGAAATATTCCTTTGTCCAAGAAGTTGAGAGCGATTAGAAAAGGTAACAGGAGCACAGACACATCTCTTTAGTTTAAGATTATTTATTTCTGTAAGTCAAGCTAATACAAAATCCCCAGTACAAAGGCTCAGGTAGGTATTGCATAGAAAGAGCTGAGCACCAAGGGTCATATAGGAACCCCGGGATAGATGCAGGAGCACAATGAGGAGTACAAAAGAGCCTGGAAGAAATCAGACTGGAGGGACCTGCCCTTCTGGCTGTCAGACAGCAGGAGTCCCTGCCCCACGGTCTCATCTGAATCTGGGTTTGTAAGGCTGCCCCTTAAGAAACACACAGAACTTAAAAGGGACTCCCCGAATTCTTAATTCCCTAGTCCCACTTTTCTCTTTTAGAATCCTTTAAGAAGGACAAAACTGAGGCTTTTTTTGGTAGCTGCTTTTATCACACTACCTGTTACTCCTCCAGTGACATCTCTAAATACCTCATGATGGTCAAGGGTAACCGTAGGCTCTCAAAGGCTACGCTAGCAAAGCAGAAGCTTAAGTAGGTCCTAGACAAGGGTAAAGGCCCCAAGGATGGGCCTAGCAATGGATTGTTTCTCAGTTGTCCAGAGATTATCCTGCTTAAACGGGGAGAGAGACTCAGCATTGGAAAGTTGGCCAAGAAGTGATACATTTTTTAGCCATAGCAGTCTACAAAACTGTCTGGTAGCACAGAGGGGTTAATGTTTGCATGGCTGGAAGGTGTGCCTGTGCCTTGAAATAGCAGGGACTTTAAAAAGTTCCCTAGTGCCCCAAAGAGCACTTATGGCCCTGCCCCAAACTGCTCTGCAATCATGACACCACACTCCCTTCCCGGGGATGTTGAGAAGTTTGCACAACCAGAGGTCATGAAAATAATAACCTGACGATTCCTTTTACTAAGGAAGGTCCCAGTGGTATCTCTTCCTTCTGAAACCTCCCCATAAGACCAGGCTCTTCATGCAGAGTGCCTAGCCCATGGTGTGGATGGCTAGCCTGCCCCAGGTGTATCCCAGTGTGCTCACTATTCCCTGTGAAAGTGACCCAGGCCTTCCTGTTCTGCTCTGGGGTTCAGCCCACTTGGCTTGAACTCTACATGCCCACCAATAGAGCTGGATTTCATTCTCTCTTGTGAAGAAGAAACTCACAATAAAATATATGCTGGGTGAAATTCAGTCACAGGGTACCCCAAAGAAGGAAATTCCCAGGAGAATGGGAACTCCCACCTATGGGAAAGTTCTTAGAGTTCAGAGAGAGGTCAAGAAATATCAAGCCATGTGGGGAACACATTGTGCTGTACTTTTGACTCAAATTATCCATTTTTATTTAAAAACATGCTAAAAATGTGGCATTAAACAACAAAAGCCGGGCAGGAAGGAGGAAAAGCATAGACAGACCATTGCAAGCAGAAAAGTGCATTAGAAACCAACAAGCCTGTTTTCTCTTACTGCCCCCACGTGAAGGATAGGGGGGTTTGGGAGGGGAGGAGGAGGGAGTCACCTATCACCCACTGCCTCTTAGAAAAGTCTTACAAGTTGAACTGAGGTGGTAAGGAGGCTAGGGATCTCCACCTTAAGGAATATTGCTTTGTTGTGGATGGGAGGGAAACAGGAGGAATGGAGAGGAAACCGAATGGGAGACAATGAGAGGGTAGACTCCAGGAGGATGAAGGACACATCGCTTCCCCTCCTGTGGCTGTGTCCCTGCTTGTTAGCACCTCCACCCAAAGGTGGACAGGGGACTAGAGAGCTGCTGGTGCTCCAGCAGTCCTGCAGAGGTCCAACTGGAAGTCAAAGTCCAGAGTGAAATGGGATGTGTTTTGGGGTTAGGGGCTGGCAACCTTTCAAGAGATAGCAACCCACTTGGGGAATGGAGGCTAGAGGCAGGGGGAGGAGGCTCTGAGTACTGACTCTCCCAGCAGTGCAGCAGTGGCTGAACAACTCAAGCAAGTAGCCAGAGGGAACTGTGGTGGTGATGCCTATACCACAGACTGCTGAACCCCTGCTATAAGAGTCCCTATCTCTATGTGTTGGATCTTCTTCCCACCTATGTCTCACCTTCCTGCCTCCTCTGTATGGGGGATACAACTTAAATAAAGTTGAAATGTTTGGGTGAAATGTTAAGCCTAAAACATACTCTGGGACCTTCTGAAATCACTTATTCCTCTGGGTTGTCAAAACAACTAAAATACTATTGATTTGTTTCACTTATTTATTGGGGTGATGGAGGGGAAGCATGTTGGGGGCAGTGCTACATTTATAAATGCCACCACCAGAGCTGACTGAGTCAACTCACATTTTTGGCAAAAGAAATTGGGTATTCACTCCAGATTGTTCCACGGGGCGATACTAGCATCACTGACCTCATGTGAAACCATGTGGCTACTGGTGCTAGGGGGGTGGGCCGCATGGAGTGACCTATCTGCTTAAAGAAACAATGAGGAGAATACCTGTCCAAAGGGGATTGGCTCTAAAGGAGACTCCACAAAATGGCTGAGTAGCCAGGCTTAGGGACACTTCAACGGGGTGAATACATCAAAGGGAGAAAGCAGACAGCAACAGAGTAAAAGTTGTGGCTGTGGCTGTTGATAAGCCAGAAAGAGGCCCACGAAGCCTCCTGGAAAAAAAATTAGCCTTCTAGGGAGGCGCAATACCACCACTGCTAGGCATTCTTGCTGTTGAAGTTATAACAAATTAAAAAATGCACTGACAGGCATAACACAACCCATCCCATGCCCAAAACTTAAGATATGCCATAGCCAAACCTAAGCATCAAAAACTAGTTCACCAAAGTCTTTCTTCTATCATCTGTCACCAGGTTGGATGAGTTGCACAAGCAGGTAGCTAAAGCTCCTTATCAGGAAGAGTGGCCCAAAAAAGCTAGTAATAATGGAAGTTGGAAGGGCAGTTGGGATGGAGAAGAGGGAATGGGGGAGGGGTGGGGAATGGGGAAGGAAAAGGCAAAAGGGGAGGGGAGGGAACAGGAGGAGGGGGGGTGGGAATTGGGGGAGGGAATACAAATTTAAAAGACAAACATACAGTAAATTAGACCTTGCCATTCTTAGTTTGATGGTGAGGAAGTTATCTCATTTAATAGCAGCATCTTCTATCATTGCCATGGTATTTTTGTCCTAAAGAGGATACGACTTCTACACTCCACCTTTGAGAGACTCCATCACCACTAACGCTGGCAAGCAAATTGGGGGACAAAGAGAAAAGGGAAGGAAGTTTTGGCCAAACCAGAACATTTTCACTCCTGGTCCCAATTTTTATGACGTCTAAAGTAAACCAATGGTCAGGGATTTGCTGGTTGTGCTGGCATTTCTCAGGTCAAAAAAAGGAAAGACAGATGGAATTTAGGTCAGAGTGTGAGCCTATAAGGAATCCAGGTCATGGGAACTCTCAATCATGGGATGCTCAGACTTTTTTCAGGGTTGGCTATTAGAACCAAGAAAGAAGGGTGGGAGTGGAGCAATTGTTATGTTGAGGACAAATTTTTCACTCACTCCTTTTCCTATCTGCAGAGCTGTGTATGCCCTATGAATTGGTATATATTATTCTGAGTTTATTTTTTTAAGGATGTGTGCTGGTTTCTTTCATGCTTTTTTAAAATTAATTTCTCCTTCGTTAGAGATAGGGAATGGATACAAGAGTGAGTTCCAGCATTATAGTGGAACATTATCACTCCACTGTTTCAACCCACAGGAGGGAGACTAGATTTCTAATAATCTCCAAAGAGATAAGAAGATATGGTGGGCCTCAGGAGACTAACTCACCCAGTTACCAAACTGGAGTTTCAAAGGTGTATTTGGGGCCCTATTAAGGGGGGGGGGACACAACATATTCTGAATTTGTCTGGGCTTCATGTTTGTTTGTCAAGTGAGGGAGTTGTCCTAGCGAATCTCTGAGATCACCTCGAACACCTCCATCTATCCTTTCCTTTGTGAAAAGCAGCAATATATGAGAAATGCAGCATTTGAACTACAGAGGTATATGATCAAGTTCTAGCAGGAATGTCTGGGGAAATACAAAGGGAGGTCTGTGAAATTTGATGTGGGAATGACCAAATGGAGTGAAAGGAGAGTCTCCCATGCCAAAGATGGTTGGGAGGGAAGGATAAAAAAAAGACAAAGACAAACAGACAAAGACAAAGACAAAGACAAAAAAACAGCAGCAGATATAACCTAGCTCAGGCCATAGTTCCTGGTAAAGAGATTAGCAAGAAATACTGCAAGCTCCCTTATTACCTTCCTACCCCCCACCCCAGTCTCACCCAACTCACATCCCCATTGGTTCTGTGTTCTGTCAGTACTGGTACTAGATCCTCTTTGCCTCTTGCTTGACCCCTGAACCTGCTTCACTTCACAAAAGCCAAAATTCTAGGAGCAAAGGACTCCAAGTCCCAGAGCTCTTGAAAGAGGTCATGAACCTTCCATTCTAGCCCCTCACTGAGGTAAAGGAACAGAGCCAAGTCCTAGCTTTATCATCAGAGCCGGCTAATCTCATCCTCTCCATACTGGGAAAAAAAAAAAGTCTGATACATCTCCACCAAGATCCTCCCAAGTGTTACACAGTATTTTTCCAGATTAAAACCAAATGGATGCCCTCCCCCCATCACTACCCCCCACCTAAAAAATCAAGAAATCAAATAAACCAATATCATAAAAAGTTATAGATCAGAAAACTAACCCTAAAGGTATTTGGGGAATACTGATCCCAAATGATTAAAATCAGGATAAAATAAAATGATATATATAAAAAAAGATACATCATAGGGTACAAAATGCCTCAGAAAGAACATTGCCTGGGGACCCTTACTTAAAATGGTTGGGCCTCCCTGACCTTCCCTCCCATTAAGTCTTCTAGGTCTCTGGACCAGAGGTGGGAGCAAGGTGTGGCTATAAGCAGAAATAGAAGAGGCTGTGTCCCTTGAAAGGGGAAAGGGAAGTGAAGAGGAAGAAGCCCCCAGCAAGGATGGGAGTTGGCCTCTTCTTCTCCATCCTCTTCCCCGGTGGGTCAGGCAAAGTGTCAGTGCGTAGAAGAAGGGCAGGAGGTAAAGGAGAGGTAAGGAGGGATTAGTGTCATATTGGAGTTTGCTCTTTTAGCATCTCCCATCACTCTACCTCATCTTCTCCCCATCCCTCCATCTTCTTTGGCAAAGAAACAGATGTGGATGCAGAAAAGTCCCACCCCCCACCCCCAACACACACACACACACACAACTTCCCACCTCCTGAGGTTTCCTTCCCACTCTCCCTACCCACCCTGCCACCCAACAAAGAAGTCAATGGGTGATACAAGAAGGGTGAGGGCGTCGATCTGTTGGACAGGATAGGGTTGTACTATGTATAGGAAGGGATGGCAGTCTGGCGTTCAGGAGTCTACAAAAGCACAACTCTTTCCTGGTGTAGAGAGTATGGATGGCACTCCCAGCCAGTCGGCTTAGGCATCATATTTTTTACCAGTCCGATGGATGTGCTGGAAGAGTGTCATGGAGAAGGCCATGCCTAGAATCTGAAAGACAAAATGGAGGATGACCAGAGGTTAGAAGCACTAATTAGAAGTAAGGAGCATAACATCCCATACTGTATACCAAGATGATGTCAAAGTAGGTATGTGATTTAGGCATGAAGGTGGATATCATAAGCAAATTAGAAAAAAAAGTCTACCCATCAGATCTATGTTGACAAGGGAGAGTTTATGACCAAATGAGAGAGGATCATAAGAAGTATAATGCATAATTTTGATCAAATGAAATTAAGAAGCTTTTGTACAAATAAAACCAATGTAATCAAAATTAGAAGGAAAGTATGAAATTCAGGAGAGAGGGGGATTATGGTATAGCTAGATGGCTTAGTGGATTGAAAGCCAAGTCTAAACGTGGGAGGTCTTGGGTTCAAACCTGGCCTCAGTGTGATCCTGTATGCTCCTAGCTGTGTGACCCTGGGCAAGTCACTTAACTCCCACTGCCTAGCCCTAATAGCTCTTCTGAATTGGAACTAATACATAGTGTTGATTCTAAGACAGAAAGTAAGAACTTAAAAAAAATGATGGCAAGTTCCTCTGTCCAAAAAAAGCCTCATTTCTTACATATATAGGAAATTGTGCCAGATTTACAAAAATAACACTCATTATCTAATCAATATATTTCAAAGGTTATGAAGAGGCAGTTTGCAGAAGGAAAAAAAATCAAAGCTATCAATAGTCATATGAAAAAATACTCTAAATCACTACCAGTTAGAGAAATGAACATTAAAACAACTCATAGTACAATTCAGATTGTCTATTATGATAAAAAAGGAAAATGATAAATGCTAAAGGGAATGTGGAAAAATAGACACGAATGCACTTTTGGTGACATAGTGAACTTGTCCAATCATTCAAGAGACAATTTAGAACTATGTCCAAAGGGTTACAAATCTATCCTTTGTCTCGGGATAGCACTCCTAGGCCTAAATCCCACAGAAATAAAAAGAAAAATAAAGGGACTCGTACTCACAAAAATATTTATAGCCATGCTATTTGTGGTGGCAAAGAATTGGAAATTGAGAAGAGGCTCATCAATTGGGAAATGGCTGAACAAGCTGTGGTATATGCTTTGTGATGGAATACTACTGTGCCATAAGAAATGACAAAGGGGACAGTTTCAGAAAAACTTGGGGAGGCACATATGAATTGAGACTAAATGATGTGAGCACTGTACAAAATAAACAGCAATATTATAATGATGATCAATTTAAGGAAACTCTTTCTGTAATTTCTCATGCCAATGGTCTGATTCTGAATTGCTCTCACAAGACCCATTCTTCTATAGACAAACTGGCATGATGAAGGCATGTGTCTAAAACATCTTTGGAGACATAAAGTTGGTTGAGTTTATAAGGATGTTGCCCATTGAGTGACTTCATTCTACTCTTGAATCTTAACCATTTTATAGGCTCCATGAGGATGACCCATTTTCAGTTACACTGGACAAATCCAATGGCATAGATCTGTTGTCAGCTTTTACTACTGCTTTATGAAGTGAGGTCTCTGTTCCAAAAGCATTTCTGCAACATTTTTACATCTGTTTATCATGTACTTTGAGGATATCAATCCTTTTCCTTCTTTTGGGCAAGAAAGTGTTCATCTTTCCATTGGTGCCTTCAGGTGATGAGCCTGGTGTTTCATTAACAGTACAGATCCATTATCATCCATTTTACCATGTCAAAAGTATATGTTAAGACTAGTATCATATAGATATTAATTGCTCTGTAGGTGTACTTCCTATTAAGTTTTGACTTCACTCTTTGATTTCAGTCAGTCTCTTAACTCACTCAGTCTCTTTATCCTATGCTCAATGATTCTCCTGTGGAGAAGACCAAAAAACATGAAAGTACTACCTTCCACTGGTTGTTTTAATTTGCTAGCTCTGAAGTCAAACTCAAAGCCTTTGATCTCCATTCCTCCTTATTGTTCACTAAGAATTTTACATTTGGGAGCAACTGGGTAGTTCAGTGGATTGAGAGTCAGGCCTAGATATGGGAGGTCCTAGGTTCAAATCTGACCTCAGACACTTCCCAGCTGTGTGACCCTGAGCAAGTCACTTAAGCCCCTTTGCCTAGCCCTTACCACTCTTCTTCTACTGTGTATTACCACAATACACAGCATTGACTCCAAGATGGAAGGTAAGGGTTTAAAAAAAAAAAGAATTTCACATTTATTGATGTATATCATTGAGTAAAGTTTCCACAAGATGAAGTATCCATTTAAATGGGCTTTTTGGTGGAGCCATGTATAGGAAAGTGATTAATATTGTGTTTTGGTATGGCTCTCTATTTGACTTGGAAGTCAAACTATGATCTGTTCAGGAGTGATGATAATGCATCTAGTACTAATTGACTCTCTAGTAGATGCCACCTTTTATGTCAATTGTTCTTGACACTGTATTTGGTGGCATGTTTTAAACAGAGAAAAGTCTAGGATTTTCACCACCATCAATTTCATATATTTGCAATGCATGACCAAGTCATGAGTGTGGAACTGAGTCAAAGGCTTTGTGATAATCAATGAGAGGTAAAAATTTTATGGCACTTTCAAAAGTCTTATTCAATAATCACTGAATTGATAATGAGTTGTTCTTTATGCCCCTGAGGATTTTTGGCACAATTTTTTTGCTCCTCAATCAAGATATCGATTTCCTGAAAGTGCTTATAGATTTTTTGAGAGATACAAGCTGTGAAAGCTTTTTTAAAGTACATAAACATGTAATTGGAGGGGTCACTGGTGTTCTCATCTTTTGGTAATGCCTTTTGTTAAGAATGATGGGATCAAGTTTGCATCAAAGAGAAAGCTGATAAAGCTTTTTATTAGTATTTTGTGCCCTACTGTGAAGTGTTTGGATAAGTATAATATCATCATCTCATCTTCCTCTTCTTCAATCATTCAGACCTACAGCTTATGGCTAGGACCACATAGTTACCTCTGTTAATGTGTCTGAAATAGTTATTGTTTTTGATCCTTTAGAAACTAAGATTTTGAAATTAACATTCTAAAAGAAATGGGAAGAAAAGATAGTCAATGTCCCATAAGTCTACTGCACTCCCCAACTCTAGGGTAGAATGAAGGTTATGGAGGGTTCAAGGAAAACTATATCATACCTGCATGATAAGAATGCACATTCCTACTGTGCCCAACACATGCTTGTTGTCATCAAACCATGTCTTTACCTTCTCGTAACAGCCCTGGGAAGAGAGGTTCAGATGGGGTCAGGTTACATTAGCTGGCAGCAGGCATAAGATGCTGAATCCATTCCTCAGTCAAGTTGCTCAAATTCTTTCCTGCATCCCCTTACTTTGCTTCTAGTGGTACTTCCTTCAGTTTCTACTATTCCCAACCCTGCTCCAGGAAGTAAATCCCAGAATGTTATTGATGAAAAGGACCTCAGAAATTATCTAATTTATAGATAAGGAAAGCAAGACCCAGAGAGATGAGGTAGCTTTCTACAGGTCATACAATTTAGTAAGCATAAGAGTTGGGGCTAAAAACCAGGTACTCTTTCCACTATAATGTTTCATGGCTAGGACCCTACTATATTATACTCTACATGGATCCATGCCCAACCCTGACTTAGTTCTCTCATAGTTTTTTGGGCAAATTTCTTCTTTATTTCCTTTGGTGTCTAACCTCTAACCTCCTCTAACTTCAGGCCATGCCCATGGTATCTACTTTCTACTTCCTTAAACCTGGTCCCAGCCTCATATGGACTATAAAAGAGAACATAAGACCAATGAGGATGGTCACTTGTATGTTTCTCACCTTAATGTTTTATTTCTCTCTCACTATTCAAGCTCTGACCTAGATTTACCCACTAGGAGGAAGGTGAGATTTAAGAAAGTTTGGGGGACGCTTGATTTCTAGTTCTTACTGTTTTCCACACAAGGGTGGTAGAGTTGCGCCCACAGTCCTGGGAATTCTCCATGCAACAGCGGTCAGGAACTGTATTTTCTCCTAGCACAGGAAACCAGTCTGTGAAGTCAGTGACACCACAGCATCGCATCTACCAAAAGGTGAATGAAGGAAAGGGAAATTAGAAGACACCGTCACCTACTCTTTTTCTCCTCTTATCTCTTATGCCACCACTAAGTGCTCAGTCACTACACAAGACAGGTTGATGCCTCTTCCCCCTTTCTAGGTCACAGTTTGCCCCAAATGAGAAAAGCTGAGTGTTCTCACTGATCTCCTTCCTACAGACAGGAAAAGGATGAAATTAGTCATGTCCATAATGGGGCACTAAGATGCTCAAAGCTTGACCTAGAGAAGAGGTGGATCCCTCTCTTTTGGCATAATCTTTCCTTCATTATATATGTGGATTTGTGGATTAAATGTGGCAAATTTAGATGGTTCTCCTTGCCAGGCTTCTCCATGCCTCCAGGGCTCATGCTTAGGTAGTAGCAAAGATAGTTCTTTATCATTGTCTAAGCCCAACATAATCAGGAAGGTTACTGCAAATATATAACCCATCATACATTCATTCCAAAACTACAAAAATCACTTAGAGCAGAATCACAGAACTCTGTATTGGAAGGGACTTCAAGGGCACATCTACCAACTCTGATCTATTAGGCTTCTTCTCTGAAACAGCCTTTCCTATCCCTCATTTGAAATCCTCTAATGAGACAAACTCAACCCCATCCACTTTGACACAGCCCTATTTTTAGGAAGTTTATCCTCACATTGAACCAAAATTTATCTCTCTACAACTTTCCCCCACTCTTCCTGGACCAGTCTCTCAAATCAAGTTGAACAAGTTGTCTTTTTTTATATTTCAACCCTACAAAAACTCCAAATATAAAGGTCCAGCTTCCCATTTGGACCATCTGGAGCCTTCCTGCCATCCTGGCCATCTTATCAGCAAAGACTATCCACTGGGGTTTCCTAAAACACCTTCATACAGACAGAGTATACCTTGGTCCAGTTCTGATCTGAGCAAGCCCTGCTCTCTGTTCCCTCAATCTTGGACATCCTTACAGATTCCCTAATCCGGGCAGCAAAATCCTCCACAAAGCAGGCCCTTGGACAGCATACCCAAGGTCAGTGTTTCTCCTTGCTTTGGCTAAAATGTATAAAGTGCTATTTGCTTCCTAAACCATGATACAAATTTCTTGTTTGCCCCCAGAATAGTCTCCACCCTTCATAGACCTTTTGGCTTCCCTCTCAAGGTCTCTGGCATTACCTCAGCTTGAATGATGTTCCAGGCATTCTTCAGTCCCACGTTATTCTCTGTATTATACAGGAGAAGCCCTTCTTTCAGGTCCTTCTTGGCATTATCATTCACCTGTAGGGAGCAAGGAAAAGACCACAGGTGAATGTCACAAGAAGGTACCATAGTCACAACCTTGTGGCACCATACACATTATAGTAGGGAGGCTTAGTCACAAATTTTCTATGTCTTGGGCAAACTGCTTATAGAATTGGGAGAGGAAAGGTACCTTAGATAGCATCGATCTCATCCTTCTCATTGGACAGATAAAACATTCTTAGGCCCCAAAGGGTTAAGTAACATACCCAAAATCACATAGGTATAATAAAGTCAGAAAAACAAGGATTCAAACAAACAAGGATTCAAACCAACAGATTTTAATTCCAAATCCATGGCTTTTCTACTAGGTAAGGTTGTCTCTATCCCTTTTTGGGGTCTTGGTTTTCTCCTCTAAAACTGAAGGATTTACAGGCTAATGCTGAGGAATTTAGACAAAGAATGTCATTCATCTCTAGAGAAAGAACTGTTAGAGTCAAAATGCTGATCAAAGTATACTATTTTTCACTTTTGTTTATTTGAGTTTTCTATGAGTATTCTCTTACAACAATATAGGAATATGTTTCACATGATAATACAGGTAAAATCTAGACCAAATTGCTTATCAGCTCTGGGAAGGGAGGGACAGTGACAGTTTGATCATTAACTACCAAAAATTTCCATGGAAAATTATTATATGTAATTGGTAAAGTAAAATATCCTTACAAAAAAAAAAACAAATAAAATTCAATGGTAAAAAAATTAAAATGAAGCATTTAGATGACTTCTAGAGGCCCTTCTAGCTCTTACACTGTGTGGTTTTGAAGGACTCTAGTTGTTTGTGGTTTTTTAAAGGCCCTATGGGGAGGAAAACTAAAACCCAACCTGCCACACTCCTGTCCCAACAGCTCACCTTGTCCATGTAGACAAAAAACAGGATGAGTAAGATCAGCTCTGCCAGGAGGATGACCAACAGGACTATGAAAAACTAGAAAAGAAGAAAAGTTACTACATGGCCTTTGGGTATGAAAACAAAAATAGGGATTGCAATGCAAAGGAGTCAGGAGAGCCAGCATGGGGGCAGGATTCCTAAAAGGAAAATGGTACTCCTTAATCCTGGGAAAGACCTGAAAATATGGGGGAGCTGGAGGCATGGAGAATGGATAGAGGCCAGAAGACAGAAACCAATTTTGGAGGAAATGGTGATATGAAGGTGAAGAGATAACTAATCTAGGAAGGGATCAGGAAGTGAACAGGATACAACATTCCAGAAGTACTTTCCTTGGAAACAGATATAATACTCCAATTGACCAACAAACTAGGAAACAAAGGTTTGAGAGAAGGAAGGAAACATACTTACACTGAGAAGGAGACACTTGTTTTCCTTGATGGCTCCCAGACAGCCCAGGAAGCCAGTCACCATGACAATAGTGCCAATAGCAATGACCAGGTTGGCTGCTGACAGTGAGGGGAAACTGGGAGAAAAGGTGGCAAAGTTTCCCTGGGAGACAGAGAGCCAGATGCCCACTCCTAATAGTCCGCAGCCACACAGCTGTGAAGAGAAAGAAAAAAGGAAAGATACTGTTAAGATACCTAAAAAAATAAAAACTGCTCCTATTCCCACTACTCACTGCTCTCTGGGACTGAAACAAAGCAAAATCTACTGCTGTATCTTCACTACAGCTCCAAGAAACAAAGAAGGAGAAAGATATATTTACAGAGCTAACAGAAATAAAAATTTTCATTTCTAAGGTATTTTAAACCCTTGTCTTCTGTCTAAGAATCAATAAGAAAGAAAGAAAGAAAGAAAGAAAGAAAGAAAGAAAGAAAGAAAGAAAGAAAGAAAGAAAGAAAGAAAGAAAGAAAGAAAGAAAGAAAGAAAGAAAGAGAAAGACCTCATAGCCAGGAAGACCTATGTCCATGTGCTGCCTCTGACATAAATTGCTTATGTGATCCTGAACAAATCACTTAAACTCTTGCTATCCCCAGGCTTTTCTCTAAGACTAAAAGTTGTAGAAAAAGTACTAACTGGCAATGGTAAAGATTTTTGTCATCTGGTAGTTCCCTATGCCAATTAAATCACAGTTTCTTGTCCTTTTCCTTCTTAAGCAACATAGAATAAATCTATGACTTTTCCATAGTTAAGACCTTCAGCTATCTGAAGATGGCAATCATGTTCTCCAAGACTTCTACAGGCAAAACGGCTTAGTTCTCCACTTCCTCAGATCTTTCCTCATGGAACAAACCTCCGATCAGAATGCTAGTTTGGCAATGTCCCTCTTACTGTGAGGTTGATCCAAATTAAGATCAGTTTCCTCTAGAGCTGACCAAAACCTTCCTCTTAAAATAAGCGGCCTGGAAATGAATGCAGGACTGTAGCTATGGTCAAGCACAGTATAAGGTCAGCACGGGGTGGGACAATGTGCTTCTCTGAATACCTCCTGGGGAGGAATTATTTCATTTTATTTTTTTTAGCAGCCTATCTAACAGCCACTTATGAAAAGACAGGAAAGCTATTTGCTACATGCATTACCTATGTACATATCCAAGTTTGCCAAGAGGCAAGGAGGACATAAGTATACAATAAGTTCTCCAACTAATCAGAATCTCAGACTCATAAGGAAATGTCAGTATTCAACCTGGTTTTACTCCATGTTACACCTAATACTTGCCCTGTTTTTCATCCACTAAACAATGGATTCTTGACTTTTTTTTTTGTGACATGGATACATTTAGTGGTTTGGATGATAAATTCCTTTCTATAATAGTATTTTTTTAAACTCATAACTGAAGTGCTAAATTGCAGTTGGAAGTTAACAAAAATCTAATGTAGGGAGCAGCTGGGTGGCTCAGTGGATTGAGAGCCAGGCCTAGAGATGGGAGGTCCTAGGTTCAAATCTGGCCTCAGACACTTCCCAGCTGTGTGACCCTGGGCAAGTCACTTGACCCCCATTGCCTAGCCTTTACCATTCTTCTGCCTTGGAGCCAATACACAGTATTGACTCCAAGATGGAAGGTAAGAGTTTAAAAAAAATCTAATGTAATTTTCCCCCAACTAAGCTCACAGGTCACTTGGGGACCTGTGGACCCCAGGTTAAGAACCCCTGCTCTAGAGGGTCAGGCTTAAGGACCAGCTTAAAGAAGCATTAGGAGACCATGTCTGACTCATCTATCCACCAAGGAAGAGTTCTGAGTACCTTCTACAGATATCAGGTTCCTTTATTTCTAGGAACTGATCATTTAAAAGGAGGGCTAAAAGACACTTCCAAGATTTCAAAGGACCTATCTATCTATGATCATTCCACTGATGCAGGCTGTAGCACATGCCAACTTGTCCTGTGCAATTCAAATTCTTAAGCCTTCCATAGAGGATCTAGTCAATGAAATCAAGACTTTCCCTTTTTTTCCTACATATGCACAGAAAGATAGTTAATAATACAAAGAGATATTAAACATGTCAAATGATTAGGCTAGTTACTAAGAGCTAAAGAAGGCTGGAGAAGGAAAGAGCACTGCAGACAGCGAATTATTTCCCAGCGTCAGGGGAACTTAAGACTACCTCAAAAGACATATAAAAATTTAACAGAAGAAAGAGGGATTTTAGGAATTATGAACAGTATTACCAAAAACATGGAGGTGGAAAGAAGCAAGATGTTGTTGGAAAAGAGTAAACAGGCCAAGTGTACCCAGATGTAGAACTTGCTGCAAGCTCTGATTCAAGAGAGTCAGAGCATTTGCCTAGATTCCATACCTCCCTGATAAGGTCTTCTGGAATTAGCTTACTACCTTCAAGGAAAGGGCCATCACCAACACAGAAGATATGGCAACAAGAGAAGAAGAGCTACTTAGGTGGCAAGAGTGAAAGCTGATGGACAAGTGGATATCCAGAGAGCTCCACCAATACTCTTGAAATATGGGAGTGGAGGAGATTGAGGGAGGTCTCTTGCACACTGGGTTGACCTCCTGTAGTGAACATTTGGGTGTCAAAAAGGATGGACAGGCATCAATAGGTTTCAATTTGTATCACTGGAAAGAATGCCTGCATTGATGAGAACAAAGATGTACTTTCAGAGTGTAAATATAAAAGAACACAATAAGGAAAGCAATGAAATCAGGAGCCTCGGGTTAAAAAAAAAACAGCATTGCAAATTTATATAGGGCTTTGGTGTTTATAAACACTCATCTCACAGTCCTCTGAGATAGGTAGCCAGAGTACTATCATCTCCATTTTATAGGCAGGAACAGAGAAACAGAGAGATTAGGCCAACTCATCAAAAGTCACAGCAGGGAGGGTAGCTTAGTATAACAGAATGAGCACTGATTTTAAATTACAAGATGTGATTTTGATCTTGGTTTTGATATGTATCTGGTACAAGTCACTTCCAATTTCTGCTATTCTCCTTCCTCCTCTTATAAAATGAAGGGGTTGAACTAAATGAAAGATTAAACTACATGAATCAATTAATCAATGGAGAAGCATTTATTAAGTGCTTGTTGTGTACAAAGCACTGTGCTAAATGCTGGGCAGGACCTGAACCTAATCTTCCTAAAGCTAGCTCTCTATCTACTATGCAAGACTGCTAATAAAATCATATAATTTTCTAATGTTGAACTAAATAATAATAAATGGATTTAATGTGCCAAGAACTTTCTTTTCTAGGTTTTCATTAGTTGTGGCTACTAAAATGAGGCCTATAGCACCTGTTGCCAAACAGAAGAGTTTGTATTCTATCCTAGAAGTAATAGGGAGCTACTGGAGTTTTTTGAGTAGGAGAGTAAATCCAATATCAGACTTGTAATTTAGGAATATCTCTGGTAGTTCTGTGAAGCCCAGGTGGACAAGAAGAGAGACTGGAACCAGTAAGACCAATAAAGAAGCAACTGTAATAGGTCAAGCAGGAAGTGATAAAAGCATAAGCTAAGGTTTTGTGTGTGAAATGGAGAGAAGGGAGTGAAAGTGGAATTGACTGGGCATGTGAAGTTTTTGAAGTTATTGGCCCTATCTTACTTCATCATTGCATCCTTTATACTTAGGAGAGTGGGCAGAGTGGGCATCTTTTTATTTAATGGAAGTCCTCTAACAAGGGAGACAGGAACAGGCTGAGCAGGGAACTATCCTTTCAACAGCCACCTGGTGGTACTCCTGGTTGGCTCACAAATGGCAGAAGTTTGGAAGAGGAAGTGGTTTCAATTCTCTCCCCCAATCACTCTCTTCTACAATATGGTCAGTTCTTATTCTGCCATTTCAATTTTTTTTCATTAATCATACTACAGAAAATCCATGTTTCTCAGGCTGAAGATTTATAGCTCTGTGATATGAGCTCTGAAATGAATAGGGAGTAAAAAAAGAGCTGCTTCAGGATTGTAGGCTAACTGTCTCATATTCCTCTCCCAATGGACAAGATAGAAAGTACTCCCCAGCTGGTCTCTTGGCTTCCTTATGTGGACTACTAGGCAGAGCTTCCCAGAACTCAAATCACCATTCCTGCTGTTCAATCTGTTTCCATCCCTGGAAAAGTACAGGTTCCGCATTTCCTCTCTCTTCCCCCTAGCCCATTACAACTCCATCTCCCTGTCTGAAATCTTTACCCCTTTGCCTCCAATTGAACATATCTAATTTATTATACTTCATACTAGTACCAGTGCATAAATCCTAAAATGCTATCCAAATGTTGAAAAAAAACTTCAATACTCCTTATTACCTATTGGGTAAAATTCCAGTTCTTCTGCATGACATTCAAAGTCCTTGATCATTTTTCTAGATATAGATAGGCTTATCTCATACTTTTCCTTCTCATGAACTTTTACAGTAGTCAAACTGCACTGCCCCCTATCCCTCCAACATACAATGTAGGAAGATCTGAACAGAATCTGGAGTCAGGAAACATGGGTTTACATAAACAAAACATAAGTTTTGACTGCCACCCCTCTCTGTACTTCAGTTTACCTAAAAGGAAAACGAGTATGAAACTAGTTAAGCCCCAAGGACCCTTCTAGCTTTAAGATGCTATGATTCTATACTCTCTTTTCCTATCTCCATGCTTTTCCATATGCCAGGAATGTCTTTCTCTCTCTTGACCTACTGAATTCCTATTTATCTTTTCAAGTCCATCTCAAATAACTCCTCCAACCCAGCCTGCCTTTCACTAAGGCAGTATCCATATCTTTACAAACCATTGTGTACTCCTCTGATGTACTTATGTCCTATATTAAATAATTTCTTTTGATTGGCAATCTGGACAGGCTACAAAAGGCTCTTGGACAGCTCATCTATGTTACCCAAATATGAAATGCCCAGACTAGCCCAGGTTGTATAGTATATTTGTCTAATTTCCCCATATAGACTATAAGCTTCAGAAGGGCAAGGAAGTATCTTAGCTAAACTTTGTATCTGTCTCAGTGCTCTGCAAACCAAAGAACTTAATAAATGTTCTTCACCTTCAATTCCCCCAAAGGGATTCTTAAGTTCTCAAGAAAACTTCCTTTTGGGAAAATTTCACCCTAGCTATAACTATTTGCCAAGCCAGTCTTAACCCTATATGTTAGTCCTTAAAGAGGCATTTGTGGTATGACAGACAGAGAAACCCTAGGTTCAAGTTCCAACTTCCCTTCTTATTATTTTTATGAGCTTAGGAAAATCATGTCACCATTCTGAACCTTGGTTTCCTCTTCTTTAAAATGAAGAAAACAATTTTACTGCCTACTTCACAAAGTTTTTGTTAGGATCAAGTGAGATAATGTATGCTAAGCACTTTATGAATCCAAAAGCATTACATAGGCATCCTTTATTATTTATCCCTCAAGCTCTTTGACTATGACAGCCCCACTATCCTTCTTCTACTCCAATTGGTGTAGTAGATGACAAAGATGTGAATTTATCACATTCCCTTCAAAATGAATTCCCACTCTCCCAAACCAGAAATCTTGGGAGTCATTTTTGACTATGACTATGTCCTAAATCCAATGACACTGAGAACCGAGCCCTCAAAAAGTCTCATACCTCTTCATAGGGTCACAGAATCTCACTATTGGAAAGGGCATCTGAGGACATTAATTTCAAACCATAACTATCCAAGAATCCTGGCCAATCCCCAACATATCCAATAAGTGGTTGTATGTTTGAAGACATTTAAGGATGTTCCCACCTCCAGAGAAAAACCATTCCACTTTTGGATGGTTTTAATGGACAGGAAGTTTTTCTTTATATCAAGCCTAAATCTCCTACCACTCCTCCTACTTCTGCCTTTGTGGTCAAAGAGAGAAAAATCAAAACCATTCTTCTATATGGCAGTATATCCCAGGACTTTAGAGTTGAAAGATGTTAGCAAGGTTCTCCTGCCTACTAAATGTTTCGTATTGTAGGCATCACAACAACCGCTGTTTATTAAGTATCTGCTATATGCCAGGCACTGCACTAGGCATTGGGGGTATAAATACAAGGAATGAAATAATCTCTCTTAATCAAGAAACTTCGGTTCTAGTGGGGAAAACAACAAGGAAATGCATAGATATGTAAAAAGAATAAAACATGCATATAATAGTTAGGGAAGGAAGGCACTATATTTGAGGAAATCAGGAAAGGCTTCATGTAGAGCGGTGCTTGAACTGTGCCTTAAAAGAAGAGAGGAATTCTATGGGTTTGAGGTGAGGAAAGAGTATATTCTAGGCACAGCAGCAGACAGCAAAAAACAAGATAAATTGCCACATGTGAGGAACAGAAAGAAAACAAGTTTAGTAGAGTACCAGACAAGAAGCAACATATTAAGACTGGCAAGAAAAGTTGAAGTCAGGCTCTTTAAAAGTTAAATGGGGGGCAGTAGGTGGCTCAGTGGAGAGAGATAACCAGGTCTGGAAATAGAAGGTCTTGGGGTTCAAATCTGACCTCAGACAATTCCTACTGTGTGACCTTGGGCAAATCACTTAACCCCATTTGCCTATCACTAACCACTTTACAGCCTTGGAACCAATACTTAGTATTGATTCTAAGTTAGAAAGTAAATGTTGTTGTTTTTAAGTTTCAAAAGAGGAGTTTACATTTTATCCTAGAAACAATGGAGAACCACTTAAGTTTATTCGTGCACAATTGGAATTATCTTAAGGAAAATCACACTGCCTGCTGTATGGAGAACAGTCTGAAGTAGGGAAAGATTAGAGGCAAAAGACCAATTAGGAGGCCACTGTAATAGCCTAGGTGAGAGGTGAAGAGGACCCAAAGTTGTGGTTTTCTCTGTGTAGAGACACAAACTCAGATCCAAGAGATGTTGTGGAGGTAAAAATGGCAAGACTTGGCATCTAATTAGAGATGTGGGTAGAGCATGATGAGAAGGCAAGGGTATCATAGTTTTAAGCTTGGGATTGGATGAATAGTGGTATATTTATCAGAAAAAAAAGAAATGTCTGAAAGAGGGGCAAGTTTATTGAGGAACATTATTTTTTTTATATTATGAATTTGAGATACTACTAGGAAATCTAATTTCAAATGTTCAACAAGTAGTTGGTGACGTGGAACAGAAACACAGGGGAAGAAAGTAGGGCTGGATATAGAGATCTAAGAGTCATCTACATAGAGCTGATAATTGAACCCCTGGGAGCTGTTGAGATCACAAAGAGAATTGAAGAAAGAGACTAGAAGAGGTCCCAAGAGCCTGAAGGAACACTCATAATTGGAAAATGTAATATGGATGATGTGACAGCAAAGGAGACTGAGGGCAGACAGGTAGACAGACAACAAAGAAAGAATAGTCACAAAATCCCAGAGAGGAAAGAGTATCCAGAAAGAGATTATCCCAGTACCAGATACAGTAGGGCAAGTAGGACAAGAACTGAGAAAAAAAACAGATCTGACAAATAAGAGATCTATAATTTTGGAGAGGGCAGTTTAAGGGGAGTGAGGAGATTAGAAGGAAAGGAAAGGAAATGAGACAAGTAGATAGAGCTTTTTTCCAGGAATATGGCAGAGAAATGAAGGGAAGATACAGGGCAATAGCTTGAATGCATGGTGGGATGCTGTCTATAGCATCACATGGCCTACTCACAGAAATCTTTTTTTTAATAATATTTTATTTGATCATTTCCAAGCATTATTCATTAAAGACAAAGATCATTTTCTTTTCCTCCCCCCCACCTCCCATAGCCGACGCGTGATTCCACTGGGTGTCACATGAATCACAGAAATCTTATGTGTTCTCTTTCAAAGAAAAAAAATCTTCCTTATTTTTTAGAAAACTTTTACTTTATATGGGAAAAACTACTAAACAGATGTGTTTTTCAGGGAAAATCTATCCCTTCTGATCTTTGGAGTCAATTAACTTTAAAGAATCCTTTGGAAAGCACTCAGAATCCCAGGCCTTCAAAGTTTCATAGTTTTTCTCTTGGCTTTCTTTCTAGGACATTTCCTTTTAAAACAAACAAAAACAACCCCAAGACAAAACACACACACACACACACACACACACACACACACACACACACACACATGCACACAAACCCCTCAAACTCGTTAAGAGTTTAAAGGAAATACTGAGCAGCAAATGCAAGCGTTTGCATTCTGGTGTGTCGGCCTCATCTTTCATTCTCCTTTTCTTTTTTCTGTCGAGTAAGCAAAATGTATTCTCAAGATTCTCATATGAAAATGTATCATAATTGTTTCTTTTTGTTATTGTCAATATGTTTCCATTCTATTCACTGGACTCTACTCTTGCCTTCTCTGCATGACAATTCAACACTTTGGAGGCATTTTCTATTTGCCTTTTTTAAAGTGTGCTTATATTATCTTCCTTTTTCTTTTTTCAAATTTTGGCCTACAGTGCAGTGGGTTGTAGAACTGTGTGAGGGGGCATCTGGTCCATATCTAGGACCATCTGGACTTAAGGTTTAAAAAGTGCTTTTTCCTTACAGCCCTGTTAGGTTAGGTGAAATAGAAAGTATAAGTTTTATTATAACCTTTTTTTTAAAAGAAAATTAAGACTTCAAAGAGTTAAATGAGTTGCCGAAGGTCACAATGCTAGTGGGCATCACTGCTAGGGCTCCAATACAAGTCATCTGACTTCCAGATTCAATGCCTTTCCCATTATAAGATTCTCTCTCTCTTCCAAAGATATGTTCAAAAGTCTCCTGTTCACTTCATGTTTCAAGGAATTGTACAGTGACCCTGCTGACTTCCAAGTTTCAAAAACATCTAAGCTGATTTTAAAATAATTGGTTCAGATGTGCTATTTTTTAAGTGATCAGTGCTGCTGACTTAATAGATCAACCCAACCTAAAATCTGGGCAGCTCTTTCCATCTCTATGCTTTGTGGTCTCATGTCTGTGAATCTTTGCATAGGATCTACCTAGAATACATTTCCTCCAAGCCTCAGATTGTTAAAATACATCTTTTCTATTAAGATCTAGCTAAGGCACCACTTCTTCCATGAGGTTTTCCATGACCTCCCCCTTCCTTCCCTCAACTTAAAGTGATTCCCCCACACACACACTTTCAAATGTTCTTAGAGCACTTGCCTGGCTACCTTCTTGATCATTCTCACAATCCATTTTGATTCTCTTCCTACCTGTCTGAGTGCTCCTCAGGCTCCTTTGAGAATTCACCTATCTCATTCCTCCTTAGGATATAACACGTGTTCTCTAAGATTCTGTCTTAATTCCTCTTTTCTCCAGGTGAGAGTATATATTCTCACCTGGGTTCATTATCATTTCTATGCATATGACTCCCAGAAATATAAAGAACTCTAATGTGTCTCCTGTGGAAACTCCACATCACTAACTGCTTACTGGACATCTCTAACTAGAGATCTACTGACATTTTAAATTCATCATGTACAAAATTAAATTATCTCCTCACTTACCCCTTTCCTTTCTCTACACTTGGCTATTTCTTTGGAGGTCACTATTATTTTTCTAGGCATTCAAGCTGAGACTCGTCTGTTTCTTCCCCTCTATTTCACCTCCACATTCAAATCATTTGTCAAGCCCTGTAGATTTGTCTCTCCTTTCTTTCCACTCACATAGCCATCATCCTAGTTCAGACCCTCAAAATTTGGATAAGCAATCTGGTTTACTGGAAAGGCTTCCATAGGGGTTTCCTTATTTCCATTCTCTTCTCTCTCCAACCCATCTTTTACAAAAATAACCTTTCTTGGGCATAGTTCTGAATATATTGTTCTGTCCAAGGTATCATCCCAGGTAAGCCCTGTGGTATTGGCTGATCCCTTTTCCATGAGCATAACAGTGCCCCCCAAGACCACTGGCTCAGTATCTAGTGTGGGTTCTGTAGTCATTATTGGGGGGGGGGGCAAGAATCACTGTGCAGGTCCATTTTCCTTACCAGCACTAAAATCAACACCTTACTGATGGCAAATAAGCCCTAGGTGTAGCAATATCCCACATGGCATCATCCAGGGAAGCAGTTCATATGGAGAAGGAACCAGGCGTCCTCACCGACTGCCATCAATTCCCTTCTAGTCCCATGGAAAAATCCCAGGACTTTGAACCCAAGAGCCTAAGGAATAGCAGTGTCCCCAGGATTATGCTTTCAGTCTTTTAAAGCCCTACGAGTGACAGCACCCTTCCAATCACTGGTCCTGCAACCTCACTCCAACTATGGCTATCACTGGAGGAAGCAAACCCTGTAGAGATGCCATCTGGTAACTCTTTTTTTAAAGTTCTCACCTTCTGGCTTAGAATCAAGGCAGAAGAGTGGCAAAGGCTAGGCAACTGGGGTTAAGTGACTTGCCCAGAGTCACACAGCTAGGAAGTGTCTAAGGCCAGATTTGAACCAAGGATCTCCCATCTCAAATCCTAGTTCTCTATTCACTGAGTCACCTAGCTGCCCCTAAAGAAGTCTTTTTTTTTTAAACCCTTACTTTCTATCTTAGTAACAATTCTAGGCAATTGGGGTTAAGGGACTTGCCCAGGGCCACACAGGTAAGAAGTGTCTGAGGTCATATTTGAACCCAAGACCTCCCATCTCCAAGCCTGGTTCTCTAACCACTAAGCAATCTTGCTGTCTCAGTAGCCATAGCTACTGAAGAAGCAGAAAATACAGTTCCTTCCACAAAAGTCTTTAGCATTGTCAAATGGTAAATGTTAGAAATGGAAATGATTATCAGTAGAAGTGACACTATGCCCTAAGTATTCTGGGACCTTCCTGTCTTATTACAACTGAAACCTTCTACATGTGTTGTCTGCCGCACCACACCCACATGTGACTAGGAGTTCCTTGAGAGTAGGGACTGCCTTCTTTCCTGTTCATAAGTCCCCAGTGCTCTGCACAGAGTAAATGTTTAATAAAAGCTTTTTCATTCATAATCATTCACTCATCTGCTCAGATTTTCAGTTGGTCCTTTTTGTTCCTAGGATGAAATCTCATATTTCTCAGCCAGGATATAAAACCCTTTGCAAACTCGCTCCAATTTACCTTTTCAGACTTACTTCCTATTGCTCTCCTTCACATGTTCTCTACTTCAGCCACTAGTTACTCTATTCACAGTTCCTATACCTTGTGCCTGGAATGCACTCCCTCTTCACCTCAGTCTCTCAGGATCCATAGCTTCCTACAAAGCTCAGGAAGGAGGCTTTTATATTCTGTCCTTTGGGATTAGAGGGCTGCTCTCCCTGGACCAGAGAAGCAAATGCTGGGGCAACAGCCTTGGTGTCAATGGCAGCCCTCACCAATCTGGGTTATGCATCTAAATGGAGGGTTACGGTATTGTTGCAGTGAGTCAGGATAGAGTTGGACAATAAGTTCTCAGGGGAGAAGACCTAGATATAGTAATAGCTAACATTTATAGAGTGCTGACTATGGGCCACGGTCTGTGACAGGTGCTTGAAAATTATTATCTCATTTGATCCTCACCACAAGCCTGGCGGGCAGATGCTATTATGAAACCTAGGCACAGAAATTAGGTGACTTACCCAGGATCACACAGTTATTAAGTGTCTGAGGCAAAATTCAAATTCAGGTCTTTCTGATTACCAGTCTTCCACTTTAGCAATTGTCACCCAGATGCCCCCAAATAACCATTTCTGCTTCAAATTTTTCTAAAGCAGTGCTTCCAACTGGGATTGCTACATTAAATCTCACTGCATTACTTGCTTTGTCAAACATGATGATAATAATGCATAATTTCAACAGTAGTTCTGTTTCTCATTCTTTGGTCATTTCCCTGCAGTGTCTAGAAAGCACCCCAGGGTTCACCTCTCTGGTATTACTTGTCTCTGGAAGCATGGCTAAAATTTCCCCTAAGGATATAAAATTGCTATAAAAGAAGAAAGTTTCTTTAATGACTGTCCCCCTTTCTGAAAAAGCTGTGATCTAAACAGGCCTCTGGGAATGAGAAAGATGAGCTGATCAACACCGGCCTTCTGTGACTTGGACATTTGTGTCACTGTGGCCCCTACAGAGATAGTGATCCCCTCCCTCTACACAATCTGCTTAGCTTTCTGCTGATCTTAATTTATTGATTAAAATTTATTTTATGGCCCAAAAGCCCAGACACCAGTAGTTCCCTGCCAAAAGATTGCATGCTGCTGAATGGAGGAGAGAGTCACCTCCCTCAAATGGGAGGCTGGGGAATTGTGAGAGCACAGAGCATGTAAAGCATGTCTGTGAGTGCGTGTCCTGCCTCATCTTTGAATTGTCAGGAGACCCAGAGAGAGTAGTAAGAAACCATTATCCAAAGAATTCACTGCTGCTGGTGCTAGCCAAGGGAGGCAGCTTGGTCTGTAACACAGCCTTTCACTCTCTCACTGGCCCTGACCCTCTGTGGGCCACTCATTTATTTCCACTTTGCCAAATCTCAGGAATCCAGGAATAATTGAAGCTTTCCCTGACCAACCATGTCACATTTTTCTTCTCTTCTGCAATTCTTTAACTTTTTTGAGTTTGTACCCAATTATTCAACAAAATTTCCGATTAGTACTTTCAGTTCCTAATACTCTACGTAAAGGCATTGTACTAGATGCTCACCCGGGTCTGTGATTTATATTTTGCCTTCTTTTCCCCCTAGTGAAAATGGGGTCTGATCTGGGTTCAACCATTTACTATGGGACCACAGGCAAGTCATTTGCCATCTAAAGGCTTTAGTTCCCTCATCTGTAAAATGAAGAGATTGGGGAAGATGGTCTCTTCCAGGTCTAAACATACTACAAGCCTTAACTTCATATCTTTTAGAACCAAGGCATAGGACCTACATGCAGTTCTGTAAGGAGAATAACAAGATCTTGCCTGGCACAGGGTAAGGTTCCTAAGTTGCAGCTTAAGTCAGTGTGCTTGGTGACTATTCCTGGCAAAGTGAACTGATCTTAGCTTGTCCATATCCCCCTTAAGTATGCGAGAAATGCCGAAATCCTGGCGTGGGCAGACGAGGCTCCCAGCTGGCATTATAAATAATCAGACTGTGGGCATCGAATCCCTAGAGAGTAGAAAAAGTATGTGTTGGCAGCGTGAACGCGTCTGTGTGTGGGTGGATAACTTGAGGTCTCAAAGGTCAGAGATGGACATACTAAAGTCAAACACACACTTTTCTGATATCTATGTACATAATTGTAGATTTCTAGCCACTAAACTCCCCTCTAACCCTGCCTTCCTCACCACTGGCATGTTATTAAAGAACCTTTCACCAAGTGCCAGGAGGGACTAAGGGAAAAGGCAGCATCACTGAGTGGAACAAGCTTCAAACAGGCAATCACAGGCCCAGGGGTCTTTCTAATCTCAACCACACTTCATGTCATCAATATGTGACCTTGAATAAATAAATCGCTTAGTCATTCTGCACCTCAATTTTCCCATGAGCTAAGTTGGGGAGAAGAAGCCTTGCACATTCTCAATCTGTCAAGGCGACAATGAGGATGGATGAATTGGGGTTTCTGAAGTAATTTGAGCTTCATGGAAGAAAGATGAGATAAGAATTCAAGATATTCTTGTTGCTGCTACCACTGTGTTTTCCAAGGAGTCTGGCTAATAGCATGGTATCTCCTAGTGCAGCATTTTAATTTCTATTTCAAGAAACACGCAATATTTTGCAGAGTAAGCCCCATTCATCTTTACACATGGTTAAATGGTGGAACGGAGCATTTACCCCTTATTCTCTTAGTGGGTAAATGGATACAGAAAAGATAAGTGGTTTGCTAAGGTTGCAAAGCAAACCAATGTTCCTTTGCACACACACCCAGTCTAAAATCTACTCCTTCCACTATGTTGTCCCCTCAATGGCCTCCTCCCACGCCTGAGAAGATCTCATTTAACTGGAAATCCCAGAGATTCCATAAGGCCTAGGATTTCATCATTCATCTCCCTCAGCAGTTTTATCTATGAATGATGTTCTTTCTGTTCTAGGAGGTCAGAAATGCCTTTCTCCTTGGTTATGGAAAAGAAATCAAATGTCTTAAGGACAAAAGATGGTAGGAACTGAAAATGTCTTTCTACAGATCTCATCTACAAACTATTCTGAGACTTTACCTCCTTTTATCCTAATTTCTCATAGCCTTGAGATGCAATTAGATTCTCTCTCTCTCTCTCTCTCTCTCTCTCTCTCTCTCTCTCACTCACACACACACACACACACACACACACACACAATGGGGCTAGTCCCTTACTGCTCTCCTTCCTTGGGAACAGAATTATCTGCCAACTACCCCCAAGAACTTTCTTTAGTAGGATAACTTCCTTTCAGTACGACCCTTTTTGTACTGAAAGGAAGTTATCCTACTAAAGAAAGTTCTTGGGGGTAGTTGGCCACATTCAGAGATTTCCTGATCTTCAGTGGCCTGAGCCACAATATTGCTTATGGCTTGGATGTTGGATCTGAATCCAACACTTACTTTGTGACCTTTGGCAAGCCCTTAATCTGGAAAAATGAATTTAATATTTCTACTGCCTACCTCATAAGATTGGAGTAAAGAAAGAACTCTATAAATTGAAGCACAATGTTAATCTGACATACTAGGGTTAGTATTTTCCAGGTGAGAGAAGTGATAGTCCCATAGCATTCTGTCCTGGTGAAACTATCTAGACTTCAAGCATCATATTTTAGGAAGGCTATTGACAAGCTGGAGGTTGACCAGGATGGTAAGGTGACTAAAAATTATACCATATGAGGATTATTTAAAGGAATTGCTGCTGCCTAGTCTGGAAAATAGAAGATTTAAGGGATACATTATGATAGCCTTAAATAATGTGAAGAACTATCCTGTCAAAAAGGGAATAAACGTGTTCTATGTGGTCCCAGCAGGCTACACTAGGACCAGTGGGTAGAAATTACAGAAAGGCAGAGATTGACTTTAAATAAGGAAAACTCTTCTAATAAGAGTTTTCTTTTTTTTTTTTTAAACCCTTACCTTCTGTCTTAGAATCAATAATGTGTATTGGTTCCAAGGCAGAAGAGTGGTAAGAGCGAGGCAATGGGGGTTAAGTGACTTGCCTAGGGTCACACAGCTAGGAAGTCTTTGAGGCCAGATTTGAACCCAGGTAACAAGAATTTTCTAAAAGTAGAATGGGTCACCTCAATGGGTAATGATCTACCTATAATTGAAGGTCTTCAAAGAATAAATGACTTGTTGGAGATTTTGCATAAAGTATTTCTGCGAGAAAGAAGCTGAACCATATGCTGTCTGAAGTCACCTCTAATTCTGAGATTCTATGATTCCAAATATTCTCTCCTCTGTGCTTTCATTTACACATGTTTGTGTGGCCAGTCTTAGAAATAGCCATCTAGTCTGGTGCTTTAGATAAGCAGCAGTTTGTTCAAAGTCATAGAAAGTCTTCGTTCACCTTATTTCCAGTTTAATCAAATGCCAAGGGAAAGATTCCTAGGACAATGGAACAAATTTGGTAAACCCATTCTTTGTGGGCCAGTAAATGCTTTGTATATGTTTGCAATGCTTGCATAAGTTTTTATGTCACAAAAGGTCTGTGTCCTTATGCATTTAGACTTCAGGTCATGGGAACCTGCAGAGTACAGTCAAAAATGTCCTCTAGGAATTGGATGCTCTGCCATTTTTCTAGCCATGTAACCTTGGGTAAGTTACTTCATCTCTATTGGCCTTAATTTCCTTCTCTATAAATTTATGGAGTTAGATTAAATGACCTCTTATGTCCCTTCAGGTGCTGACATTTTAGGATTTTGTGGTTACTCAATTATATTTTCATCTGACTATCCTCTGCTCTTCATATTTCCTTCCTTCCCTTTCCCATGGTATATATGACTCACTTTCCTCTCCCCAGAGCATATCTCTAAGATGCCTGATCATAATCTGGAATGATGTCAGTGCCCTCTTCTCTCCCCTCACCCTCACTCATTGTGGAAGTGACCTCTGCTTTTCCCAGCATCCCTGACTTCCTTCAAGACTAGGTATAATTTCCACCTTCTACAAGAAGCCTTTCTCGGTCTCCCCTGCTGATGATTCTTTCCCTATGACACTGTCTTCCACCACAGGGCAAATATCGTATATGGACATAGTGACATGCACATTTGAATGGGAACTCCTTAAAGACAGAGATTGTGGTTTTTTTGCCTTTCTTTGCATCCCCAAGGTTCAGCACAGCATTGGGCATATTTATTAAATGCTTATTCCCTGACCAACTGGTTTGGTGGGGAAGACTTTTAAGTTGGGTAACTGTGATTTATATAGCTTAAGAGAATATTTCCCCCAGAAACAGAACTATGCATGGGAAAACCATTTCATAGGAACATTCAACTTACAATGAGTTCTTACATGCTGGACAAGTCAAACATGGAAACCGAATCAATGACTTGTCATTCTCCAATAACCGCTTTCTAATCCTTCTCCTTTTTCCCCCTTTCCTGAGCCTCTTGGTTGTGTTTTTCCTAATCCTAATAAATTTCCATGAAACCTCAAACCAATAAATAAACCTTAATAAAGAAATAATAATAAACCAATAAACCTCAGCCTTACCCAGCTTTCAGTGCCTCATCATCAGGGAGAGGTGACTCTAGGCTCTGGAAGGCAATGAGAGCAAACTTATATGCTCTTCCAGGTCTTCTCAAGCTGAAGAGATTTTGATTCTGGGCCCAGGAATGGACTGTGTGTCTGTCATCTGAGGCCAAGCCTAGCTAAGTTTGGAAAAGCCCTTCATGAGGCTGGCTACAGAATGATAACTATTTCAACTATGGGAGCTCTCAAAGACCATTTGCTGAAGCAGAAAAGGGCTGAAGCCTGTTGTAAAGGAGGAAATACCCATGCTAATTAAATCATGAATTCTCAAAATAGCCATCATTGTTATCATTATCGTCACCATACTAGCAATTAGGATTATACATTGAGAGATGACAAAACTTCTAGACTACAAATATAGACTTCAAAGTATCCTTAAAGACTCAACCAATAAATTGCATTGGAACTGGACCATTGTCACAGAACAAACTGTTGTCCACAATGTCCTAAATATATTGATCCATAAAAATCTAAGAATAGCGTTCTTCATAGATGTCACCATATTAAGCATTCTCCAAGCTACAAGGCACAAGTCTTTCAAAACAGCCCAAGTAGAAGAAATCAAAATCATGTGGGCACAGGATGAGCTATATGTCATCCACATTATCCTGTCTGAAGATAGCAACAAAGGGGTGCTGAGGATGCTTTCAGTGACTCTATAGAAAAGGGACTTAAAACTTAAAAAAGGAGGAGAGACAGAATCTGTGATTTCATTGGTGTAAGGAATTCTTGGATGAAAAAACCCTCTCCAGCAGTGCGGGGGAGCACCTCTTCTGCAACTTTAAGTCTTAAGAGAGTTGTTTTGAACATTTGAGAGTGCCAAAAGTCAGTCTGTGGTGCAAGAGGTTATCTTTTTTTTTTTTTTAACTTTACCTTCTGTCTTGGTATCAGTTCTAAGATAGAAGAGTTGCAAGGGCTAGGCAAATAGGGTTAAGTGACTTGTACAGGGTCACACAGCTAGAAAGTATCTGAGTCCAGATTTGAACTCGGGTAATCTCAATTCCAGACTGGTGTTCTATCCACAATGCTACCTAGCTTCCCCTGCAAATGGATCTCGAACCTATGTCAATCCTCCTGGATTGGAGGCTGACTTTCTATCCACCACACCAAGCTACCTTTAGAGATTACATTCTAATATCTGCTTTCAACTATGAAGAGTAGTTATTTTATCCACCTGGACAACATCTATCAAATGTAAAAGAACAGCACCATGGTCATCTGTTCTACAACTGTATCTATCTGAAATCCATAAAAAAAGATGATAAGTTAATAAAAATGTATTCCTATTATAATACTTTTTGTTTTAAAAGTGCTTTGAATACTTTATATCAGTTAATGTTCTAAATGTCTCTGTGAAAGTACTATTATCACAATTTTACAGATTAGGAAACTGAGGGTTAGAAAGATTAAGTCACCTACCCAAGTTCACACGAATAGGTAGTAGCATTGCCAGGGCCCGAGCCCAGGTCTTCTGATTCAAAGCCCAGAACTCTTTCTGTTACACCAGGTTGCCTGTGATGGGAGCTATTGCCTCCTCAGTAGCTACCCTGGCATCTGAAACTCAGAAGCAGACCCAGAACTTTCTTGTCTCAAGGGCAATGCCATAACTGTAGTCATGTGGATGCCTTGGTTGGACAGGAACCACAGGGCTGGGCAGATTCTTTCCATACCCCCTGCCTGACCTGAGAAACCCTAAAATAGAAAGGGGCCATACTGCAACAAATGTGGTAAAGTTTTCCCAGGGTATATATCAAGTCCATTGTATGCAGGTTGGAAATGCCTCCTTTAAGGGACTGGGGGACTTCTGGTAGCTGGGTAGTCAGTCAGTAAGCATTTATTAAAGGCCCACTAAGTGCTGAGGATGCAAAGAAAAGCAAAAGACAGCTCCTGCCCTCAAGGAGCTCACAATCTAATGGGAGAGACAACATGCAAATGAGCTATAGACAGGATGAAGATGAGTTAATAAATGGATGGGAAGCACTAGAATTAGGAGGAATTAAGAAAGGCTTCCTTTAGAAAGTGGGATTTTAGCTGGTACTTGAAAGAAGCCAAGGGAATCCAGAAGATAAGGATGAGGAAGGAGAACATTCCAAGTCTAGGGGACAGCCAGATAAAATGCCTGAAGCTGAGCTGGAGTGCCTTGTTTGCAAAAGAGCAAGGAGGCTGGTATCACTCAGCCCCAAAGTATAGTGGGGGGAATATTTTGGAGGAAGTTCTAAAACTGAAAAAAATGGGGGTTATGAAAGTCAATACCAGGGAAAGAATTTTTTTATTTATTCCCAGAAGTAATAGGGAACCACTGGAATTTCCTGAGTAGGGAGATGACAGTGTAAGACTTACTTTAGGAAAAGCACTTTGGTGGTTGAATGGAAGACAGACCAAAGAGGGGAGAGACTTGTGGCAAGCAGACCAATCAGTACACCATTGCAATTGTCACAAGGTAACTCACTGCACCAAATGGAAGGTGGCAGGAGTCTTTGGGGGCTAATGCTCAGAGGAGGGGGATCTTCTTAATCCAGTCACTGTAGGTTGTTCTAATCTTTGTGACTGTCAAAAGCTCCTAAGAACTATCCCTCAGTGGGTCACCTTGGTAAACTGGGCACAGGGAGCTTACAAGATATCTAGGACTGCATCCAAGGTAACTTTAGACACATCAAAACTCTATCAGATTGAGAGCCAAGTTCAGAGATGGGAGGTTCTGGGTTCAAATCTAGCCTGAGACATTTCCTAACTGTGACCCTAGACAAACCACTTAACCCCCATTGCCTAGCCCTCATTGCCCTTCTTCCTTGGAACCAATACTTAGCATTGCTCAGAAAGTTAGACTTAAAAAAAAAAATAAAACTATCATACTCCTAACCTGGGGTCAGGGATGGAAAGAAACCATGACTCCTCCCTCCCAACCCCAATCATATATGAATTGAGAGTAACCTAAGAGTAACCCAAACTTAACTGGGTTATAAATATGCAAGTGTTCTACATAATGTCTGAGAAGACTACAGTGCCTGTAAATAGGCACCTACATAGTATGGTAGTGTTAGAAGACAGAAATAAAGAAATGTAGCCTTTGGTGAAAGTGTGAATTCTGCTAGGAACAACTTTGAGGAACTGATTCATATACTCCCAAACTGGCCATGGGCTTCAGTTCAAGTCAGTTATTGTTCAGTCATTCATTCAGGTCTGACTCTTTGTGATTCTACCTAAGGGTTTTCTGGACAAAGATATTGAACTGGCTTCTCCTTTTCTTCTCCAGTAGATTAAGATAAATAGATATTAAGTGGCTTGCCCAGGGTCACACAGTTAGAAGATATCTGGGACTCAGATACTCAGAAGACCTGGAACTCAGGTCTTCCTGACTCCAGGCTATACTCCCTATTCTCTGGGCCTTCTAGATGTCTCAAGTCATGGGTTCAAATCATGACTCTGGCATTTACTACCACAATGTATATTCTATAACAATAATGTAATCGCTCTATTATTCCCTTTCCTCACCTGTAGAGATCAATTAATCCCTAAAATCCTTTCCATCTCTAATTCTCCTGATCTCTTGGATCTGAAATTTGGGTGGCTGTTTGTATCTGCTTGGAAATAAGGAGAAACCTGAAGTGTAAGCAATAAAGATCCTAATTCCCAAGCAACCAAGAAGATAAGAGAGGTTAGTGTGCATTCAGGTAAAACTGGAAATAGCCGATCTCCTTGTGAACTCCTGTCAGCTTAAATGGAGTAATAACACAACTGTGGGATTTTAAGTTAGCTAATACATCTACAGGATGTACTCCAAATAGGAAGACACCATAAAGGCATTTGGGAGCTCTAAAGTACTCTGCCATCAATGTTTGTCCAAAGACATCTATAAAGTGTCTAAAACTGAAAACTGCTAAAAAATAATAGCTCACTTTTTATAGTACTCTAAAGTTTACAAAGAACTTTCCTTACAATCCTTTGACCAAAACAGTGTTAGTAATTGGTCCCAATTTACAGATATGGAAACTGAGCCAGGAAGAAGTGAAGTCATTTGTCCAGTCCCCAAACTAGAAATTATTGGAGTTGAGACTGGTATCCACCTCAATTTAGTGCTCTTTTCTACTATACAATTTATGTTTTAGATATAGTAACAAGGACAATTTTGCTAATTATTTTGGTTTGAGTTATGAAAACTTGTATCTGGTTTGCTTGGAATCATCCACAGAACGTTAGAATGTTAAGAGTTAGAAGGGGCCTTTGAGACGATCTAGTTCAATCTCTTCATTCTGTAGATGGAAAAGCTGAGGCCCAGAGAGCTGAACTGAATTGTTTAAGGCCATACATTTATGAAGTTGAATTACTAAGACTAGAACTCAGATCTATTGATTCCTAGCTTACTTCTCTTCAGTAATCTTTAAGTCCTAGGACACCTTCAGCTCTGCTTGGGAAACAAGTTAGATAACTAGCCAGAGAACTCATGCTTCTTGAGAATTTTAAGCTCTAAAAAGTATTCCACTCAAAATCCTGAGAAGATAAGTGTCCCTGTCACAAGATAAGGAACCTGAGGTTCAGAGGAGTTGTTCTATGTGCCAAAGTGCATATAGGGACCTCAGATATCTGGACATTATATTATATCCACCCTACACTTCTAGATTGTCCCCCTTTCTCTATGTCTGGCTCATTTTGAACCCATTTACAAACCTGGTAGTGCACAAAACTAAACTCAGAACTCCTTCTTCCCTATTCCCAGAGCTATAAAAATGAATTCTCAAACTGCTTCTGCATAGAACTTTCCAAGCTCCATGGAAAGAAGCAGTAACTAAAACACCGATGACTGTTCCCAACTTTCGACAGTGTTTCTACTCCACGGGATGAATTTATTGGCAGGTTTTCTTCTCCAAGGACCAGTGCAGGTTCATTTCTGGTCTACATGTCAAGAAATAAAATTAAGAGTGGGTTTGGTTTTCTCTTTTGTTCTCCACATCCAAGCATTTATTAAATGCCATTAAACATTGCTTTTGACACCAGCCTGGATGCACCAAGTAACTGAGGAACAGAGAATCTTACTGTTCTAAAAGCTGTTATATGAATTAAGGCAGTCATTCCAGTGACATCCCATTCCCAGGAGCTAGAATGTCTTGCTGGGGCTCTGTGGAAGACACAGGAGGCAGCAGGGATTAAAATAATCAAGACAGGGTGATGAACCTTGGATATAGGGGCTGAGATCAGGACTGCAGACATGATTTGTACAGGGCTAACAGAGAAGCCTGAAGATTACATTCTTGGGAACAAATCAGGCTACCAGGCTATATATGATGTGATGGAATGGGTGCAAAGGAAAAATGGTAAAGATAATCACTTCTACTATGAGACCACTCATATTTATGTAACATTTTCCCACTACACAGGACTTTTGATACATTTTCTCATTTGGTCCTCACCACAACCCTGCACAATATAGAAAAGGTGTTACTTAGTTCCCTTTTCCAAAGAGGAAACTAGGGATTAAATTGGTTGAGTGACTTGTCCAGGGTTACATAATAATAAATAGGGAAATCATGACTAATCTTCTAGGATACGAAATGATGGTAGATAAAAGAGATTGGACTTTGGGGGTGGAGGGCTGCCTTGAGAAGTTGTACAGAGGAGCTCTCTTTAAAGGGTTCCAAAAAGAGTTCCTTCTCAGGTATAAAAGCATTCTGCGGTCCCTTGCAATGCTAAAATTCAGAGATTCTGAGTGAGATCTGAAATGGAACCTGAGGGGGAATAGAGATGACAAGAGGGGAGGGACTGCATGAACAAAATCACAGCATTTTGGAATTAGAGATAATCTTGTCCAACCCTCTTCAGTTTATAGATGAGGAAAGCAAGGCCCAAGAATGAATTTATTTACCCATAGTCACAAAGCATTTTGTGTCAGATTCAGTCTTAGACTTCTTTCTAGCTGAGAGTTCTTTTCAAAATGAGTGCAGAATGAATATGGCACATTCATGAGAGTTTGTGAATTTGGCTTGAAATAATAGGAAAAAACAGGAAATTAAAATAAATAGAGAGATCAGCAAAACAGCAGAGTAGGAAGAAGCACTAAAGCCCAGATTTCCCCCATAAATACTCCAACAAAGACTTATAAAGTACACCTGACCAAGTTGTGATTGGAAAATCCAAGGAGAAAGCACAGAGAATCATTTTTCAAGAGCAGGTTAGCATAGGGAGAGATAAAGATCTGTAAGCACTTAGGGACATACTCTAGCTAATAGTTAACTGGGGAAAGAAAATCTTTGTACCAAGTTTCTCTGATGACAGTTTCATTTCCAAGATATGTTAGAAACAAATTGAAATTTCTCAGAATAAAGGCATTACCCAAAAAACAAATGATCCAAAAAGGAGTTTTCCAAGGGAGAAAATCAAGATCCTAATGGCCATATGAAATCCTTCAAATCAAAGTAAATCTGAGGTTCTATCTCATACTCAACAGATTGGCAAAGATGAAAAGAACGGAAAATGACAACAATTGTTGAGCTAAAGTAACACATGCATATTAATGCACTGTAGGTAAAACTGTAAACTGGCCAGCCATCAGGAAAATAATTTGGAACTATGCCCAAAAAAGTTATTTAACTATATATGAGGAAAAGGGCTCATATGTACAATATACTTTGCAGACAAAGACCTAGAAACTGAAGGGTGCTCATTAGTTGGGAAAAAGCTGAAGAAATTAAGGTAGATGAATGTACTGAAATGCCATCTTGCTATAAGAAATGATGAAAAAGGCAGTTTCAGTGAAGCCTTGGAACACTTATGAACTAATAAAGAATAAAATCAAAGAACCAAGAGAACAATTTATACAATAAACTGGTCTAGCCATTATGGAAAGTAATTTTTAATTATATCCCAAAAGTTATTAAACTGTGCATATTCTTCTACTCAGCAATATCAGTACAAGCCTATACCCCAAAGAGATCAAAAAAATGAGGAAAAGAACCCATAAAAAAGAGTGCAATTTCTATTTAAACTTCATGAAAAACAGGAACCAGATAAGAGCAGTAATAATAAGACAACTAAAGAGATATGAACATGTCCATATCAAAAAGCAAGAGACTTGATATTTTTAGGACAAGTGATAGGTTAAAAACCTATAGAAAATACTTTTGAAACAAGCAGAAACTGCAAGAGTTTGGGACAGGATAACAGGTATAATCCACTGAATTTATCACACATTGATCCATAAAAACTTAAGAATTCCATTTTTTTAAATTCTTACCTTCTGTCTTAGAATCAATACTGATTCTAACCCTAACCCTAAATCGATATTGATTCTAAGACAGAAGAGCTATAAAGTTGGGGTAAGTGATTTGCTAATACATACAGCTAATTTGAACCCAGGTCCTCCTGACTCAAGGCTTAGAGATCTATTCATGGTGCCACCTAGCTGCCCTAAGAATTACATTTTTAATAAATGTTGCCATTATTCATAATCTCTAAGTTAATTGCAAATATTAATAACATGGAAATAGGTTTTGAACAATGATACATGTAACCCAGGGAAATTCCTTGTCAGCTCCAGGAAGGTGGAGGGAAGATGGGAGGGAAAGAACATGAAATCATATAACCATGGAAAAATATTCTAAATAAATTAAACTTATGTTAAAAATAAAATAATCTTTAACCTAGATAGAATGAAAAACTTCTGAAATACTGAGAGCTAGGAGATGAAATCAAGTGGGACAGGATGAAATTTTATGTATCATCCCCATCATTGGCATGGTTTAAAAAATGCTTTTCTCCCAACAATCCTAGGAGGTTGACAAAACAAGTATCATTATCCTCATTTTACAAATGAGAAAACTGAGGCTCACAAAGATTAAAGGGACTTGTCAATAGTCATAGGGGTTAGTATGTGGGCCAACTACTATAAAAGGCAGAAAGGTATAATTATAAGAACTTTAGATTTACTGTCAGGAGATCTAGGTTCAAATCCCAGTTATGTGAAATGGGTGATAGAATTAACCTCAATTCCAGTCTACAGTGCTTTTTTATGCAAATAAGCATTTGAAAAATATTTTATTTTGTCTTTAGCTCTGAAAAATATTTTGAAAAGCCACCAAAACGAGGGTAGCAATAGAAGGGTTTAGCTTTTAAACAGGAGAGCTTGTTGGGGATAATTTATTCCCTAGGAATCTCAGAGGGTTTCAGCTAGTTGAGTTTATAATGGAATGAGCAGTCACTGTTGTTCTTAGATGCTTCTAGTCTGTGACAGGGGAGTGCTGTGGTAAGGCAGCAGCTGTAAAGGGTTGAAGATGCCTAGATTGCAGGAAAGATGGGCTCCTGGGACTAGTTTTTATAGGCCTGAAAAGAGAAAAGCACAGAGGGGCCTAGACCATGGTCTATAAATCTCAGCAGGGGGACAGAGAGTGATTCCCTTTCCTCAGGAAACACAACAGGCTTTTTGACAGTAGGAGAAAGTTAGGTTGAGGTCTTATCTGTGTTCAGAAGCAAAGAAAGGCTTCAGAAAAGCAGGAACCTATATCAGACAGCCAATGGCCATAGGATAACTGACTTTGGAGCTAGAAAGACCCTTACAGATGACCGAGTCCAGAGGCATCAAACACATGGTCCCAATCTGCATGTGGTCCACAACACTACCAAGTACAGCTGGACCAGGAATGAAATATAATTGGGAAATAGGTAACAAAATAAATAAAAATATTATAAAGCATAGTTAGCATTAATAAACAGTTTTCTAAGTCAATGTACAGCTTGCAGGAATTCTTATGCATGATTTAGTGGCCCCCATTTCTATTTGGGTTTGATACATCTGATCTAGTCCAAACTTTTTTCACTTGACAGAAGAATAAACAGGCTTAGAGAAAAGAAACTTGTTCAAAGGAAAGACCTTGGGACCTTTATAAAACAAAAAAGGTTGATGATTAATTTTGTATGCGAAAAATACAAATTTTCTGGATTGTTTTGTTTGTTTTAAATTCATTTTAAGTCCTAATCAATCCCTAAATACTGTAGCCAAATTTACTGTAGTACACAGTGAACAATGAAGTCATGGAAAACTTTCCAGTGCCAAACTTGTTTAAAATTTCATATTTTTGTGAATTTCATTCACTTCAAAACCGAAGTGTATTGGATAAAATAGTAGGACAAGAAGAAGACATGCTGGGAATAAAATGGAGTTTGGAAAATCATCATCTTGATAAGGACTCCTGCCTTCAAACTATCCAATGTAACACCACACTCCTAATCCATGAAATAAAATATACTTCTGCAATCTACATGTACATATACACTGTCCAGACATTTCATGAAGTCCACAAAAATCTCCTACAATAGTAGGAGGTTCCCACTATCTTCAGCTCTGCTCACTGAGCTGTTGGATAAAGTTTAAGGAGGGATGTAGAACTAAAGGCCCCCAGAAAACAGTTCATTCTCATTCAGAAAGCCAGGTTTTTTCAGGACATAAGGTTTTCAGGGAGGGGGAGCATTAATCACTTTTTCAGACCCCCTGGAGCATGAGCCTGGAACCTCACAGTAATCCTATCCTCAGCCCTCACAGCTGCACTGTCATGGTGGGGAACAGCCATATACATAGTTTGGTATTTCAGTAACTAAACCTCTTTGGTTGGGGTCCAAAGACAAATTTACTCTAAGCATGGAATATTATCGCAAGCAAGTTGCTTTCTCTCCCTGGACCCCTATCCCCTCATTTGTAAGATGAAGGGGTTGAACTTGATTAGGTCTTAAATCCTTTTTACCACTAAATACTATAACAGCCTAGTACATAAATGCCTTCTCAAAGAGGAGGGAGGGAATGGAGGAGAAAATCTGGAACTCAAAAATATTTTTAAATGTTAAAATTTTGTTTACATATAATTGGGAAAATAGAATATATACACTAAATGATTTTTTTAAAGAAAACTATCCCCCCCCCCCCAATACAGTCCAGTGCAGGGCAACTGGCTGAATAGACCAAAAGAGTTATGGCAACCAGCAAAGTCAAGATCAGGGACACTGCTGGGAAGCTTATCTGACCTCCTGATAGGATTATCACCAGGTTCAAGAAATGCCAATCAACTAACTGGCTGAATTTAACCTTGTCACCACATTTCTCCTTGTCAATGCATCCCTTCTTCCCCCCCCAAACAGTGCTCCCAAAATCAGCGATTACATGAGAAACAGATCCTGGTTACTGCTGGTAATTGGCTATTTATAAATTATCCTGAGCTTTGAGGAGGAACCAAATATCCCTAATCTCACACTGCTGAACCTCGAGGACTAGAAAAGCAATCAGATTTGAAGACCCCAGTCTACCTGGCTTCTTCCCAGGGTCACCTGTAGGCAAAGACATCTCTAAGGTACTTTTTATAAGGTTCCAGGCTCTTCTCATTTCTTAAAGACCATGTTCATCAAGATTTTAGATTTCTTGGGCATCTTCTTTTTAAAATTTTTTGCCCTGGTTTTCTATACATGAAAAACAAGAATTATAAATCTGGAGCTGGAAAAGATTTTTAGAGATCATCTAGCATAACTCCCTCATTTTACAAATAAGGACAATGAGATTTGGGGGACTTAGATGATGTGAGTACTTCCATGTACACAACAAAAGAGAAAATGAAGATCTTACATGAAGCCATGAAATGACTATGTACAGAATGCATTTTAGAAAACCTGGCTAAGGGCAGCTAAGTGGCTCAGTGGATTGAGAGTCAGACTTGGAGACAGGAGGTCCTGAGTTCAAATCTGGCCTCAGATACTTCCTAACTGTGTGATTCGAGGCAAGTCACTTAACCCCTATTGCCTAGCCCATATTCCTCTTCTGTCTTGGAAATAATACAGAGGATTTATTCTAAGACTGAAGGGAAGGCAGGAAGGAAGGAAGGAAAGAAAGAAGGAAGGAAAAGAAAAAAAAGCTAAGCTACTTGTCCAAGCGTCCTTCTGAACTACTTTTTTTTTTTGTGTATCTTAAAAATGCTATAATGACCCTATTTTCTTTCCTATTTTTTTTTGGCATTGCTATTGCTAGGCCTTCCTCTCCTCCTTGAATTTCTCCCAATTTAAAACCAATTCTTCCTTGAAGCAAATAACTATATTTCTCCCTTTTATGTGAACATTGTATTTGCTAGAAAAGCACGTTTTTTGTAGAACACAGAGAAACAGTTCAAATTGGTGAAAGAACCTATGAGAAAAGCAGCCTCTCAGATAGTTTCTAAGAAGAAATTCAATAGAGCAGTTCAGAAGCAAAAGTAATGACTGCTACTAGAGATGGCCTCAGAGCAATATTTTTCACCAGCTAGTCTATATATGAATGTTTTCAGACCTTTGACATTTATTCTTTGGAAATGCCATATCAAAACCTGTTTTAGGGCTGTGAAACTCATGTCTGATAGAAATGTAGATTGGGGGGTTTTCAACTGAAATTAGAGATAGGAGACTCCACTGAAGCCAGAGATCAGAAGCAAGAATAGGAGTCAGCAACCAAAAAAAGATGCAAGCTGGAGAGAGATCAGGGAAGCCAAGAAGTCAAAACATGAAAAGTTACGGAGAAGATACTGTACCTTCAAGACTGGTAAGAGGTCTCTGAGATTGATTCAAGGGGCTCATCTGATTAGAGGAAAGAAGAATCCTCTGCTGGGGCTGAAGAACTGGAGAGGGAGACTGCCTTGCTCTCTACTGCCATCTGATGCTCGATAAAGGGAAATGGCTCAATGGCTTACCTAAAATTCTTTATTGCCCTCTATGACTCAAGAGGATAGAGTCACTCAAATCCTATAGAGGGCAAAATCTGAATAGCTTTATAGTTCCCAAGATTAAAAGAAACTCCTTTTCACTAAAAGAATGTTCTGCTGCCTCAGCACAGAACCAAAGGAGTATACCTGAGCTCTGCCAACTTCAGATTGAAGACAGCTATTAGAGAAATGAGCTCAAAACTGCTTCAGAATAGGAGGGGGGGGGGGGGGGGGGGAACAACTTACTTCAGCAAGAGAACAGACTGGCCCAGAGGAGGAGTGGCCATATGTGGCAGGTGATTGCTGGTATAGATGATTCCTTAAAGAAATGACATATCCAGGTCACCAGTCCAGAGTCATGAACTGCCCAATTCATGTACCTCACAGTCAGGTTTCTGTAAGTTTGCTCCCATATTCCTGTTGCCTCCATACTTTGTGTCCATTGTTGAAAGAATGTGATCCAGATTTATGGGTGGTATCAGTCATATTTTGATTATTTGCCTATGCCTTCTTAGTAAATGTCTTGATTATTCTTGCTTTTGCCTTTATAGTTAGTAAATGGTTAATGATTAAGAGGTAATGATGTCACTAATACTGATTTGTATAAATGGAAAAAATTATGACAGGGGCTCGGCAGCTATAACCTTTGGTATTATGTATTTTTCCCCACACCAGGGATATCCTTATGACTGACAATGAATTGTAACATGGTCGAGCCAGCCCCTCCTCTGCCAAACCCCACCCCTCAGAACCCTCAGAATTTTGAATTCAGGTGGAGTTGAGATAGCTCAGAGAGAAAAAGACAGGAATAGGAATATCACTTCCTGCTATAGAAACATAGTCAAACAAAACAAATCCACACACTGGCCAAGTACAAAAATGAATGTAACCTTTGATCTGCCCCTCATTCTACCTTTTTGACAGTTGATAACTTGCATCATTATTGGCCTCCTTAAGTGGTGACTGATCATTGCACAGTTCAAGAGTTTTTTAGTCTTAGTATTTTTTCTTTTCAATGCAATTATTGTATAAATTGTTTTCCTGTTTCTACTAACTTCACTTTGAATCAATTCCAAAGTTTTCCCAATTTCTGTGAATCCACCTCTTTCTTCATGTCTTATGGTACAATAATATTACATTACATTCCTTTCCATATATATATACATAAAAATATTTGCAGCAGCACCTTTTGTTAAAGCAAAGAACTGGAAACCAAGGGACTGCCCAATGGCTGAACAAATTATAGGCAGCTTCTTGTAAAGCCCACTGGTGGATATATATTTGGATCCCTGGGCTCACTGTTTGCCCAGAGAAGAAGGAGGGCTGCTTCCTAACTCCTAGCACACACTACCACCTCCATCACCTCTCTTCTCCCATCCCGGTTCTTGCTCAAGAAAACTCAGCAAAAAAAAAAAAACTGCACCAGACTCCCTAAATGTGACCACCAAAACTATAACAAAAGAAAAAGCCCTGATTTCTGCCATTTCCAAATCCTATAATTTAGAGAGGGAAGGAACCTCAGAGCTCCAAATCTCTCATTTGACAAATGGGGAAACTGGAGGCCAAAGAGAACTGACTTGTTCAATGTCAGGGAAGTTATTAGATGCTCAATGTAGTAAGTAATCATCACAGACAACACTGATAGAGTGCTCAAATGTCTTTGGTGAATTCTTTTTTCAGACAGGGGAACCTAGTGTATAGGGTGCTGAATTTAGTCAGAAGACCTAGGTTGAAATCCCCAGCTTAACTATGGTACTGTGTGACCTCAGACATGTCACTTCATTTCTCTTAGCCTGAGTTTCCTCATCAGTAAATGTGTAGCTATGGGTAGATTGTTTCTAAAGTCCCCTCCAATTCTAAACATTGTGATCCATAGATAAACTAGATGACATCCTAAAGTTCCTTTTGTCCTGAGAATTTCCTGAGCTCTCAATGGACCAAAGAGGCTGAACCTCAGAGCTATAGAAATACTTCCTGCTTAGATGAAAATCCTTGATTTCTTATCTATAAACTGAAATGAGGAGGAAGAAGAGATTCAGATCCCAGGTAGAGGGCAGCTGAACTTTGAGGTACCTTTTCTTATTCACAATTCCAACAGCTAGACAAGAGTTGATCTTAGAATCATTCCATTCTAAACTATCAGAATGAGAAAGGAGAAAGTTCAACTAAGCTACCCCTCATTTTACAGATGCAGAAACTAAACAGGCTTGCCCAGAGTTCTATGACTATTAAATGACCCAGCCACTTCTTTCTTTTGTAGCTAAACTTCTTGAGAAAGTCAACTCATTGATGCCCCTATTTCTTTTTTCTATAGTTTGGCCTCAGACATTCAACTAAAACTTTTCTTTCCAAAGTTACCATGATCTATTGTTAAATTTGCCTTTTTTCAGTCCTCTCCTTTCTCTCTCTCTAGTGCCTTTGACACTATTGATTGCTCTCTACTGGATACTATTTACTCTCCAGGTTTCCATGACACTATTTATTCTTATTTCTCTTTCCATGTGGCTGATCACTGCTTCTTACATTCCTGTATTGTGATCTCATTAGCTACCACAACTTCAATTTTCATCTCTAGGCTTATGATTCTCAGGTTCTACTTATCCAGCTTTCACCTCTCTTCAGACTCACATCTCCAAATGCTTATTAAACATCTCAAATTGAATGTCCTCTAGACATCTCCAAAACTGGAGTCAATTATCTTTTCCCTTAAAATTTTCTTTCCAAACGAGGGGATGCCCATCAATTGGGGAATGGCTGAACAAACTGTGGTATATGTTGGTGATGGAGTACTATTGTGCTAAAAGGAATAATAAAGTGGAGAAGTTCCATGGAGACTGGAACAACCTCCAGGAAGTGATGCAGAGCAAGAGGAGCAGAACCAGGAGAACATTGTACACAGAGACTGATACACTGTGGTATAATCGAACGTAATGGACTTCTCCATTAGTGGCGGTGTAATGTCCCTGAACAACTTGCAGGGATCCAGGAGAAAAAAACACCATTCATAAGCAAAGGATAAACTATGGGAGTGGAAACACCGAGGAAAAGCAACTGCCTGAATACAGAGGTTGAGGGGACATGACAGAGGACAGACTCTAAATGAACACTCTAGTGCAAATACTATCAACAAAGCAATGGGTTCAAATCAAGAAAACATCTAATGCCCAGTGGACTTACGCGTCGGCTATGGGGGGTGGGGGGGAGGAAAAGAAAATGATCTTTAACGAATAATGCTTGGAAATGATCAAATAAAATATATTATTAAAAAAAAATTTTTCTTTCCAAACTACCCCATTACTGTATAGTCCTCACACTAAAATAAAAACAAATTCCTGTGGGCTGTGTGATGTCTTAGAAAGCCACAAATGAACATAGATAATGTTGTGGTGTGCTGTTATTTATTTTGTTAAATATTTCTAAGTTGAATTTTAAGTTTCCCAGACTACCTAGGGGTAAAGAGTTAGATACCTCGGTCTAAGACACTCACAGTCTAGATGTCATCTTTGACTCCTCACTCTCACTACCCCCTTACCCAAAATCCAATGTGCTGACAAGACTTGTCAATTTTACCTTTATTACATCTTTCTCCTTTATGTCCCTTTCTTTCCTCTGGTATTGCCACCATCCTGCTGAAGGCCCTTATCACATCACTTATGGACTGTTGCAACAGCCTGATCACTGGTCTTCCTTATTCAAGTCTCTTCCCACTATAGTCCACTCTCCATTCAGCTGTCAAATCAGTCTTCCTTAAAAAGCAGAACTGACCATACCACCCTCCTATTTAATCAATTTTAGTGACTCCTGATCTCCTGAATCAAGTATAAGATTCTCTGTTTGACATTCAAAGCCCTTCCCAACCTTGCTCCCACCTACCTTTCAAATATTTTTACGTTTTACTCCTTGATACATACTCTGTGATCCAGGGATACCAGCCTCCTCGATGTCCCTCACATCAAGACACTCCATCTCAAGGTTCCAAGCATTTTCCCTGGCTGTCCCCCCATAATGGAATACTCTCCTTCTTCATATCTGCCTCCTGGCTTCCCTCATTTCCTTTAAGTACGAACTAAAACCACATCTTCTCCAAGAAGTCTTCCCTGATCCCACTTGTCAGTGCCTTCCTTCTACCCATTATCTCCAGTTTACTTTCTCTTGTTTGCATATAGCTGTTTACCTTTTGTCTCCCATTTATACTGTGAGCTCCTTGAAAGTAGAGCTGACCTGTCTCTTGGCTTTCTTTGTATTCCCAGTGATTAATACCATTCCTGGCACCTGGTAAGCTTTTAGTATGATGCTTATGGACAGAATGATATCTATATACCATAATTTGTACAGCCATTTGGCAAGATCTTTTTCCACCTCAACAAAATCCCAGTTCCCATGAAAAGGCAGAACTTCTAGTATCCACCTTGTATCTGGTATCCCAGATTACAGTAGTAACTAGTGGGGGAAGGGAGATAAGAAAAAAGAACAGACCAGCTCATGTATATGGTAGCCAAAGGGCTAACAAAAAGGTTTAATAATAGAGTCATGGTGCTGCCTGTTTCCTTTTTGAGATCTCCAATCCAGCTGCTCACATTACTCTGTGCTGCTATAGGAGGGACTCATCAGCTGGGATGGGGAGATATGAACTCAGGTCAGACTGAGGACTCCATCTGTCAAGCTGCTCCTGCAAGAAGTCTACATGGTACCCAAGTCCTACATACTAATTCACTCTAGCTCTGACCATGCAGTCCTCTCTAGAAAATCCCATGGCTAGAAACATAAACAGATCAAGTTTGGAGAAAACCCTAAAGTTTCTGGTGCCTACATCTCTCCCACTTTACTCATTTCAGATGTCTTTTCTTACCATTCCTATTGCCCATGGGCTGCTGGCTATTTGGGAACTCAGTATGCAGAGAAGAGACGGTAACTGCAACAGAAAGTAAGTTAGGGCAAAGTGTGGTGGGAGGGCAGAGGGCCTATTGATCCATCCACTCTCTGCATCAGAGAGTGGTCCTTGATGATAACAGAGAGGCTGCTACTCTCTTCTAACTGACCTTTAGGAAAGCAGTGAATGGAATTCATTTAATATTCAACCAATACTCTTCTCACACACAAACAAGGGGCATAACTTCTTGAAAGATTTAATTGATTAAATCATAAGGTTTAAAACCAGAATGTACCTTTAAATTTCAATTAGTCTAATCTCCCTGTGAGGAAACTAGACCAGAGAAGAGACTGTGATTAACTTGTTTTACCAACTTTTAAAATGAAAAAAAAAATGCTGGCCTCCCCTGTATCTTTATGAATGAAAAGGATTATTATCAGTGATTTTGTATTTACCTCAATATTTTTACTGGGCCTGTTCCCATTTACCTTTAAAGTCCCACTTTCCCCCTTCCTATTTCTGACCACTTACTTCTCTCACTTCTGATTTCCCTAGGCTTAGAGAACACAGGCATCTGTCTGCCTTTAGATTCAAAGTCTAATCCCACCCAGACAGTTTTCCAAGAAAACCAAATAAAAAAGGCTATAAAACAAAGAAATAAATATGATGCTACTAAGTCAGTTGAAGGTTGACAAGTGCTTTTCTTGTAATCCTATGAGCTAGATAGGGCAAGCATTGTCATCACTATTTTACAGATGAAGAAACATTTCCAGGGAGGAGAATCACATATTTTCATTTGGATATCTGATTTTCTTTAGGGCAAATGTTTCTTTTCAGGGATGCTTCATTGGATTCAGACAATCCTTTTCCCCTATGCCCTCTTTGCAATTCTATATCATTTCCCTAGAAATAGCTGAAACCAGAGCCTAAGTGCAAAGGTAATTCTGCTTATTTTGGGGGCTTGTAGAAATACTAAAGCAATGACTAAAGCAAAGGATAGATAGAAACAAAAACTAAATAGGTATATAAATAAATACATTGATGAATAAACTAATAAATAGATAGATAAATGAGAAAAGCAAATTAAAATAGGGCATGCAGAATTTGACAAAGCCATGCCTAATGGTGTTGGCAAACAGAGGGGTTATTTCTGGCCCAGCACTACAGAATGTTGGCTGAAGCCAACAGCTGACTTTGACTAAGATGGCATTAAGGATCTGGGCAAATGAACAAAGGCTGTGGCAAGGAGCCAAGTGGCCACCCTGTTATGAGGGGAAATTTATCCCCACTCCCAAGGCTTAGGTCCAGTCAAGACTCACCCATACAAAGCCAGGACATTTGAGGAGGGACTCCACCCCTGTCCCCAATGTATGAAGCCAAGAAAATCTGATCATCACCCTGCCCCTCCCTGAGACCCAGAGGCACCCACTTCTGAGCCCTCTTGAAAGCTTTCCCCACAGACTGGAATGACCCTACGCTGGCATGTCTCTTGCTTTCAAAACTCTGCTATTAGGTGATATCCTCCAGATTCCACACTAACCTCACCTGCCTCTACTACCTTGAACATCCCCTCAGCACTTACAGGCTTAGTTCCGTCCTTCCAAGGTCACAACAGTGCATGAGTCCTCAGAGGTCAGCTAGTTCAACCTGTACCAAAACAGGAATCTCCCTCTATGACTCCAACAAGTCATTACATGAACACCTCCACTGATGGGAACCAATATCTCTCGTGGAAGTCCATCATAGCTCCAGATTGCTCTCATTACTGGAAAGTTTTTCCTTTTACCAAGCTGAGATCTGTCTTAAAACATCTACCCATTGTTCCTCTTTTGGCTGCTCTGGGGCCAAGCAAAATAAACTAAACCCTCTTCTAAATAACAGTCCTTCAAATACTTGTAGAAAGCTATCATGTCCCCTCTATGTTTCCCACTACCTTCCACCCAGGTTCCCTCAATGCCTTGTTAACTCTCCTCTGGATATGCTCCAGGGTGTGCATATTTTTCTTTCTTTTTTTTTTTAAACTTTACCTTTTGTCTTAAAATTGATGTGTCCTTTCTAAGGCTGAAGAGCAGTAAAGGTTAGGCACCTGGGGGAAAGTGACTTTCCCAGAGTCACACAGCTAGGATAGTCTTCTTAAATTTGTGTTAGGTCTATTTTTCTGTTTCAGGACTCTGGACATAATAGTTTTTTAGTCTGTTCTGCTCTCCATACTTGACTGGAGGCTAACCAAGATCCTCTCCTGCCTTCCTTTGTGTCTCCCCACAGCTCCATACAGAGTATGTATTCAATGTCACTGACTGGCAAATTCTGTGATAGAGGGGGAAGGAGAAGGGAAATAAACAAGCAATTATTAAGCACCTACTATGTGTCAGACAATATGCTAAGTGTTTCACAAATAGTACCTCTCATTTGATCCCTGCAACAACTCTGAGGTATGTGCTATTATCATCCCCATTTTACAGATAAGAGAATAATAAAGAATTTTTCTTTTCTGCTAAGTTATAAACCATATGAATAAGTGGTATAGTAAAAAAAAGAAAGAAAATATCCAATTAAAGCTATTCAAAAGTGGAATTTGCTGCTTCAAAAGATAATTCTTTATCACTAGAAGCTCTCAAATGAGCTTCTGAGGCTGGGGGGGATGGAAGAAAGTAGTAGCAGGTAGCATCCCTGCTCGAGTTGGACTGGTTGGTCCCTTTTAAGTCTGAGATCCTGGAACTGGGTTTAACCTAAACTTCATATCTACCCAAGAACTAGCACCGTGCTTCAGAAGGCATTTAACAACTAACCTCTTGTTGAAGTGAACTACTGAGTCACACAGAGGAAAGTTTGGACCCTGAGAGATAAAGGGTTTGTCCCATGAGGAGAGCAGGGTCCAGGCTTTTATGTGTTCATGCTATTCTGCCACAGATTTGGAAAACATTTTCCTTAAAACAATCCTGGCTGATATTATTAGCATTACCTCCCCCATTTCACAGATGAAGCTCAAAAGTGATTAAATGACAAAGCCGGGAATGGTCCAGAGCAGGTATTTGAATTCTACCAACTCCAAGTCCAATACTCTTTCTTCAGAGCAGGTAACCCCAGGACAACATAGTAGCCTAACCTATACAGAAGTAGGTTCCTTTCATAATAGCCTTTCCTGCTCTCCTGGCAGCATGAGACTGCTAATGAATCAGAGCCCCAAGCCCCTGCATGCCTATGGCCTTTGCTCACAGGACCTGGAAAGCACTCCCATGTCATGAAGACTTCTCTGTGACCTAGCCAATCTGGAATGACTCAGTATCTATGGCTTCTCAGAAGCTGACCTCAGCATGACTAGCTTAAAGGAGGAAGAGGGGGAATCGGGGTTCTCATTTTCACTTGGCCCACTGTTTTGGGGACTTCTCTCCATGCTCATTAGAAAATAAGGAGCATCGTATGAACAAATGGAATTAGATTTTGGAGCCAGGTTTAACCTCAGAAAGTAATGGATGTCAGGTCAGTTGACATATTATGTCAATGTAAGGAAAAACTACCTAACGATTAGAGCTGTCCAAAATTGAAATGAGTTGCTTTGACAAATGGGGACTTCCCTTACATTTGGTGGCTATTGTCAGGGATGTTCTCTTCGAGGAGTCCTGTAATTGTCTCAATTTGGCTGGTTAACAGCATGGATTTCATTATGTCCTTAAAATGTTCTGAGGATACATAAAAGGCAGCAATAATGTCCTTACCTTATAAGTCAATATAATATGTATATGTGTGCTCTAGGGAAAATACTGTAAAGAAATAATCTAAGTCATGTGAATCCTTCCTGGAGGATCTCAGTGGAATCACCTACAGTGACATGACTCCAGGAGACTCAGGATTATTCCATCTGCCTACTAAATTTAGAGCTGCACTGTCACCCTCTCATAATTACCAGAGCTAGTCTCAGTGATCAGAACAATGCAAGACTAAAGACATCTTCTATGGGATCTCCGAGGTACCCTTATCAATCCTACATACTTAGTGCCAAAAGACCTGGCTGTCGTGAGGGTTAATATGGTGGAAGGTGGAAGAATGCACAGAATATGAGAGAAAGATGGAAGGGAGAGGAAGGAATAGCCACCATTTCAAAATAGCTGTGCCAAAAGCAATTAGCCCACTGAATAAAATGAAATGATTTCTATTCTAATTCAGGGAGGTTGGGTAGAACTATTCAGGAGAGAGAAAGGATAGTCTATCATTTGATTAGGGTGATGTCTTCCAATCCATCATCCTCTACTCAATTCTCTGAGTTCTTCCACTGGCACAAACTCAATGAAGATACATTCTGCCTTGGAAGCAGACAGAGGCAAGGTGGGGAGAGAGAAGGCAAGGAGAAACAAAACCAAAACTACTTCTTTCACTTAGTGGATCTGGGGGAATGATTAGCCCAAAAGGGAGTTAGCATCAGCAAGTAGCAACTTTGTGTGCTGTTAACATGAAGTACCAGCATAAGATCTAGGTTCCATAATGACAGGGGACATCATCCTCCAATGGAAGCTAGTCCTAAAAGTGTGCTGGCTAGCCATCAAATACCCAAATTCCTTTCACCAGTCATCTGCAGGGCCTATTTTGAAGGATGATGAATGGGGTAAAATCAACTCATGAAGAAAGAAGATATTTATTCAGTGGGTCTTCCCTCAAGGAGCTCTGTCAATGGGGTCTTTCTTTGAAGGGCAGAAAGGCTTTCTGGCTGCATTCCTAACAAGATCTCTTCCCTAACTCCATGTCCAGCCTGGAGATCATCTAGCATAAATGACTCACAGAAGATGGAGGATCTATCTATGGCCTGGATCAGAGGAGATAATATTTGTAAAAAACTACTTATCAGGGTACCTGGCACACGGTAGGTGCTATATGACTGCTTCTCCCTTCCTTTCCCCTTCTGAGCCTATAATGCAGACTTTTCCACAGTTTCTCCTCTATAAATTGGTAGAATCAGAGTTGGATAGCACCTTGTAGCCCATGTCTCTGAAAAATTCTTTTTAGTGTTCACCTCAGAGGCAGCATGAAAAAAAAACAAACCACCAGATGTGGAGCTAGGACTTGGGTTCAAATCCTGGCTCTCTTGCATCAGTATGCAAGTAGGTAGTCTTAGCTATATAAACTACTTCATTTCTCAGGGCTCCTGTTTCCTCATTTGTAAAATAAGAAGATAGGACTTTATCTCTAAAATCCCTTCTAGCACTCAATCCTATGATCCTGTAAATTTGTCTGAATTTCTCAGACTCTCTCTCACCATGAACTGTCTTTACTTGAAATAGAATGGCTTGCTCACCACTTACCTCTTATGATGCCTTTTTTGTAAACCTGAAGATGAATGAAGTCATCCTTCACACTTTGCTCTTCAATGGTAAATTCTTTTCACCCTTTCCTTCTAGGACTTAGTTCATTTACAGGTACCTATAATCCCATGATGGCCAGAGCCATCACACCTTTTTTCTTATTAGAACACCACAGGAAATCTACCCTAGCCACTCACTCTTATTCACTTCATCTTGTGTTGGTGCCTGTAGAACTCCTTCCCTGGCCTTCAAGGAGTAGCTGACCAAACGGAAGCAGGGGGAAAGTACCTGTCATGCATCCTGGAGTGGCTTCTGCAAGCCAACCTTGGCTCCAGTTTTCCATGTAAAAGTGTGTCCAGCAGGGAGAGAGCCAGGAGGAGATGTCAACATTTATATAAACAGCCTCTGACTCCCATTTTGTTCATCACCTACCCTGAAAGGAGTTATAAATAGCTGCAGGAAGCAACGGGACAATGCCAAAAAGTATGTGAATGTGCTGACCCAGATTATATGAGTTTGGAACAATCCAGTCACTGTCCCCTGGCAGTGAAAGGGTTGGGAGAGGCCTGGGCATTCCAAACTTTGGAGGCGCAAAAGTCTGTCAGATGTTCTTACTCCTTCTCCAAACTCCTTGCATCTCCACGAAGAATCTTTGCCAAGTTAAGTTTCAGTCCTCATTATCAGAGCAGAATGTGGCAGTAGCTCTCCAGTCATGCCAATCAACCTCAAAGGAGAAGAACAGAGTCCCAAGGAAAAGGAGAAAATGTGGCCCCAAAAGTTGGAACTAAAGAGAAAGCAGAACCAACTGGCTGAAGGACAGACTCCTGGATCTGGGAACTAATAAGACTCAACTCCTGGCTTTGAACTCTTAGAGAATAAAATTTCCTTTTGGGATGCAAAGACTTACAGAAAGAGAAATGGAAGAGCTAGAGTCTATCAACCCAGCGCAAAATGGGTCATCTGCCCCAAAGAACTTTGGGGTTACCTATACTTTTTGTATACCCCCAATGGGAAGAGGAAACAGCTGGGACTTGTGAGAATGTGTTCAATCTCCTCAGATAAGTAGTTTAGAACTGGCTTTGGGAGGCAAGAATAGTAAGCTCAATCAAACCAAATAATTTACTTCTATAGTAGAATATGTATAGTAAATGCTGAGGGTGGATAGACTCTCTAGATAATCCCCAGACAGCCTTCTGCCATTGCCAATGATAGCAATAAGGAAAGAGATAAAGATGTCTCTGGACCAAAAAGTTCATTGGGCAAAGCAAAAGGATATCTTCACAAGGGCTATCATCAGTCCAGTTTCTTTCCCTAAATTACAGAATTCTAAGATTAGAGCTGAAGTAACTGAAGAGCATGCTCCTCATTTTACAGATGAGAAACTAAAACTTAAAAGGGAAAAGAGACTTACTCAAAGACTAAGGTGTGTGGTAGAGTGCCTGTCAATCAAGAACCAGGGTTCCAAATGGAATGTTCCCAGGAGTTGGCAGTTGAGCTGACCAAGGGGAGGGGAATGGACTTGGAGTCTCTCTCTCTCTCTCTGAAGGTTGGACCTGACTGAAAGACCCTGGTGGGGCTGACTTGGTTTTGGGGTTCTCTGACTTTGGACAGTTGAAGTTGACAAGAAGGAAAAACTTGGCTTTTGAGTTGATGGTCCATTTGAGAGTTGACCTAGCCAGGAGAAACTGAGAGACTTTGAACTTTGTTTCTCTCTGGGGTTGAAGCTGAGAAAGGAGACAAGCCAGGCTGAAGGAGAGATTTTGAACTTTGTTTCTTTCTGGGGTTAAGCTGAGAGACCTTGCTGATTTTGTGAAGAAGAAAGAAGATTTGGAATAGCTGTTGTCCTCCATCTCCCTGGATGTCTTAGAGTCACAACTTGTGACTGGACTACTTTCTCAAACTCTCCATTTTAGATTTGGGACATCCTCATCCCTCTCACCTCAGTTTCCCATCCTGTTATCCCAATAAACCCCTTGACTTGAAATAGAAAATTAAACAGAGGGGAACTACTACTGATTGAAATAGAGAAAATGTAAACTGAGGGAAACTGTTTCTTATTGAAATAAAGGTAAACTGTGGGAAACTTTCTTTGGCAATGACTGCTGTCCTCTGGCTTGTGGCTTGAGAGAGCTGCTACAGGAACCTGAGGCTGCTTATTTGTAATGGAGGTAGAAATGAGAAATGCTGGGGGAATGCTAATACAGGAATGCTGCCACACAAGGATACTGGTACACAGGAGAACTGCTACACAAGGGAACTGCTCTGGGGTTTACTCTGGGGTTTGCCTACTAATCCCTACTTATGGCTGATGGATCAGTATATCTTTTTTAACCTCCTCCCACCTTTACTCCCTCCCTTCTCCAACCCTCTCCTCCCAGTTCTTCTTGAAGCCTTTAGCTTCTCTCCCCCCCCCCCCAGTAAACGATAAAGATATTCTTTTTCTTTCCCTTTTCAAGTCAAGTTTACTTTTCTATTTCAAGTCAAGGGGTTTATTCAGATAATAGGATGGGAAACTGAGGTGAGAGGGATGAGGATGTCCCAAATCTAAAAATGGAGAATTTGAGAAAGTAGTCCAGTCACAAGTTGTGACTCTAAGACATCCAGGGAGATGGAGGACAATAGCTGTTCCAAATCTTCTTCACAAAATCAGCAAGGTCTCTCAGCTTAACCCCAGAAAAAAACAAAGTTCAAAATCTCTCCTTCAGCCTGGCTTGTCTCCTTTCTCAGCTTCAAGAGAAACCCCAGAGAGAAACAAAGTTCAAAGTCTCTCAGTTTCTCCTGGCCAGGTCAACTCTCAAATGGACCATCAACTCAAAAGCCAAGTTTTTCCTTCTTGTCAACTTCAACTGTCCAAAGTCAGAGAACCCCAAAACCAAGTCAGCCCCACCAGGGTCTTTCAGCCAGGTCCAACCTTCAGAGAGAGAGAGAGAGACTCCAAGTCCATTCCACTCCCCTTGGTCAGCTCAACTGCCAACTCCTGGGAACATTCCATTTGGAACCCTGGTTCTTGATTGACAGGCACTCTACCACAGAAGCAAAAAAAATCTGTTGAAACCCAATCCAATGCTCATTTTGCTACATGGCACTAAACAGGTAAAAATGAAGAAGACCATGATCATGGGCAGAAGCAGGTTTGCAAATGAGGCCCCTCAGGATCCCACATCTAGACTTGTTTTTCTTTGGAGCTGGCATTTAACGTTCTCCAGCTCTGATTGCTCCCACATGCCCAAGGAGTCCCCAATTTGATAGGGATGTGGGTCAAGGTTGGTTGTTCCATGATTCAATATAACCAAAGTCCAGAGAAAGAGGGCTGCTATACCTCTCCTAAGGTCATATATGATAACTTCTGCTCCTGCCATACTCCTCTTTTTCTGTTCCCAGTCACACAGCACCTTCTTTCTGTTTATCTGTCTCCTCCCTCCTTTATGTACATAAATGAGGTACTATGAAAAGCAAATCAAGAGACAGAGATCTCTCTTGGTAAAAGCCTACTCTTCCTTTTCAATTTCAGTGTGAAAACTTCAAAAAGGTTTCCAGAACATACATTTATTCTTCCTACACCCCCAGGCATCTTCTTTTGGCAGCAACCAGAGAGCCGGAAACCAGCTTGGCATCACCCAGGATTCCCTCCACCAACTGGCAGGCAGGTGGAAAGAATGTGCCTCATTCCAGCCAACTACACCACTTGCTTTGCCTGCCATAGGTAAGCAGGTCCAATCATAAGAGCTTTGGGTTTCAGAACCAGGATATGACAAGAAGAAAGAGAGGGAAGCTTGCCTAGGGTTGTCAGGATAAGTGGGTATCCAGGCTTATTTGTAGTCATCTTTATTTCCCAACAGAAGTAAGCAACTCAATGTACTAGATTTTCCATATTTTATAGATGCCTAGGTGGTACAATAAATAAGAGCACCAGGCTTGGAGTCAGAAAGACCTGAGTTCAAATCTAGTCTCAGACACTTACTACTAGCTCTGTAATCTGGGCAAGTTACTTAACTCTGTTTGCCTCAGTTCCTATATCTATAAAATGAGCTAGAAAAGAAAGTGGCACTCTTTCTCCTACTCCATACTCCATACTCCAGTATGTTTGCCAAGAAAACCCTAAATTGGGTCACACAGAGTTGGACACAACTGAAAACAAGTCAACAACAAAAAGTTCTAAGGACCTTCCCAGGCAACTTCCAACCAAAATCCCAGGGAGATCTCCTAAAAAGGAAGAGATTAGCACAGAAGTGGGGAGGTGTTGTGCAAAATTTACATACTAAGTATGTGACAGTTCAATCTCAGTATAAGCTCCATCCATTAAAAGTATACAGCATTAGCAGAAATAAGCCCTATTTAGTCCAAATTGAAGGAGAGTACAACAGCCAAAAAATGTCATTTCCCCCCAAGGAAGGTCCCAATATTAAGCAAAAGCAAACTGGATCTGTGTTCCCCCACAGCTACTCAATGAGTTGTTTCTGATAATATTCAACAGCAGGCTCTGTTAGGGCCCCCTCCTCTCTGCTTCCTATCACCCATGACTCAAGAATCTCAACCAGATGGTATCCTTCAAGAGAATGGCTGAAGGCAGACCATCTGGAGGAAGGAATAAAATGCCACTGCTGAAGACAACACCCACCTGTGGATCATGATCAAGGAGAGAAGACTACTGTGTGCAGGGGACTAGGGCCAGAGGGAGAGAGCAGGTGAGGGAGATTCCTCTGGTTTCAGAAATCAAACAGCCATTGTTGACCCCAACTTAAGCCAGGAAGCCTATTGGGCATGTATCTGCCTCCCAACCATCTGAGAAGGGCTAGGAGGGCTATGATTTCAGTGTTTCCCCAGGGCAGTGAAGAGTGGGAATCTGGCCCCCATCCCACATGGGATGTAAAAGTAGCAGGTGGACTTTCACACATTTTATAACCCAGGATATCCAGGGACTTTGCAAAATCACCATGGGTCTAAAGAGAAACAGGCTCAAAGAGAGAACAATAAAGAACTGGAGAAGTTTAACAGACCAAGAAAAGAATAACGACAAGGGAAGATAAATCTAAAATCTGTCTCTGGGTAGGATGGCAGCTAACCCATGTGATAGATTGGAATCATCATTATTAAAAAAAAAATTTTCCTGTTCTGGGGTATGCTATATAAAGGAATTTACAAAGACATGGCCTCTCATTTTCTAGACATCTGTGTCAATCTGTCTATCAGTTAGGCTACACTGCTTGAATATTATCAAAGAGCAAAGCACTATATACAAAGTAAGGAATAGTCCTTGCTCTCATAAACTTTTTGGTCTATATTAGAGAAGACATGACATGTATAATCTGAAGATATATCATATTATGAAATATGCTGTACATAAGAGGTTGGAAGGGTAACTGACATTCACATATATTGATGCCTATTAAAGAACACTTATCTTCATTCAATAATCTATTTCTGACAAGTACTCAAAGTCCAGTATCCTGTGAAATGAAGTATTAATAGTTTTTAGAATCAGAGTTTGGGAATCATATCTAAAACAGGATTAGCTTAGAAAGAGATAAGTCCATCACAAAGAGGTTAGTTGTCTAAAGTAATTCTTTGATAATCTGATTGATCATATGGCACTCATTAGGTAGATCAATTTATAGAGTATTATTATTTTAATTATATTAGCATAGCCTCACCATGAGTGATTAATATTTCTCCAATTATCTAGATTTGTCTTATTTGTGAAAAGTGTCCTATAATTCAATTAATATACTTCTTATATATGTCTTTGTAAATAGATTCCCAAATATGATCAAGTTATTTTGAAAATAATTCCTTCATGTTAGTTTTTGTTGGTAGTATTCAGAAAAGTATATGATTTATGTAAGTTTGTTGCATAAGCTCTTTCTTTACTAAAAATTATTTCAATGAATATTTTTGTTTCTTCTTTTGGGTTCTATACCCTATATATATTCCTGGAATTTCATTTTCTTCTCTAATTGCATTTCTAACAACATAGCAAATAATAATGTTGATCATGAACACCCTTGCATTACCCCTGATCTTACTGAAAAATTCTCTAGCCTTGCTCTTATGATATGTGATGTTGACTTTTGGGTTTTAGTAGATAATACTTTCCATAATGAGGAAAGGCTCATTTATTCCTATGATTTTTAATGTTAACAGAAATAGATATTATTATTTGACAAGGCCTTTTTCCTGCATTTATTGAAATGACTGTGATTTTAGTTTTGATATTAATATATGTAGAGTTTTTTTTCTTAAGATTGAACCAATGCTGCATTCTTGGCAGCACTACTAAAATTTTGGTGTATTGTCTCATTGTTACAGTTTTCTTTGAGGAAATTATCTATTGTTTCTTATGACTTGTTCTTTGACCCACCAATTCCTTAAATTATTGTCTCCAATTAATTTTTAATTTTTTCTTCAAAGACCTTTTATTAAACATAATTTTATTGTGGACAACAAAGTAATTAATATGTCTACCTCTCTGTATTTGTGAGCTTTTATTCACTAACACATGGTCAATTTTTGTAAAACTGCCATGTACATCAGAGAAAAATAAAGGCTCCTTTCTACTTCCATTAAGTAATGGTCAAAGTTCTGTCATATTAATTTTTCCAAAATTCTATCTGGGTCCTTTTTTATCTTTTGGATATATTTATCTATGTCTAAAAGGGATAAAATGAGGTTCTCCAATTATACATTTACTATATCTTCCTCCGTGCAATTCAATTAGTTTTTCCTTTAAATAATTTAAATGCCATGCTACTTGATTCATATATATACAGTACTGATATTCAATACCTTTAATAATACAATTTCCCTGATGTCTCTTCTAATCATGTCTATTTTTACTATAGGCTTGTCAGAGATCATGGAATCTACTTCTGCTTTTTTGAGCTAATCTAAAGCATAATAGTTTTTGTTCCAGCCCCTTCAGTGTGAACCTTTGTTTCAAGTATGTTTCTTTTAAGTTACATATTGTTGAATTCTGCTTTCTAATCAATCCTGCTATCCTTTCCCATTTCATGAGTAAATTCATTCCATTCGTTTTCATGGTTATAATTAGAATGGAACAGAATAAGTATAAATTAAGAACCTATGTACTAGGTACTGTGATATGTGCTTTACAAATATTATCTCATTTGAGCCTCACAAAAGACCTGGGAGATAGGTGTTAGAATTATCACCATTTTATAGCTACTCAGTTCAAAAGAAACTGAATTGGTCACAAGTTAAATGATTTTTCCAGGGTCACATAGCTAATAAATATCTGTGACTGGATTTGAATTCAAGTCTTCCTGACTTGAAGTCTAGAACTCTATCTACTCTTCTATACTGTATATTTCCCTCCATCCTCTCTTTCTATATTTTTTCTCTTTAAATCCTCTTTTCCAAGAAGATTAGAGGGGTGAAAGAGAGGGCATGTGCTCACTACTTGAGTTCTATAACTGAAGAAACTTGTTTCATTTTGTGGTCCTTCCCCTCACTGAGTCTATGTTCAAGGACCTTATTTTTATTTTCTTTCATTTTAATTCTCCATTCACATTCCACCCTCCAAAGCTGAATTTTTTTTTTTTTTGGCTTATGGCTACCCTCTCTCCAATCCTACTCTCCCTCTTAGATAGCCCTCTTTTCCTTTTCCCTATACTCATGTTCACTCCATCATGTTAACTGGAAGTATTGAGAGGATGGGGCTGAGGTGAGAACCTTAAAGGCCCAGGAGAGTACCACCTAAGGACAGAAAACTGGGCTGAGGGGCATTAAAGCAGCGTGGGAAAGCTATGACAGTGATGCTTTTTATGGATTAGACTGCCCCACCCCAAAGAGGGTGGAGAAATGGATAACTTCTCTGATCCAGGGCCAGGCAGATCTCCCACAACCCCAGTCCTGCTAGAGTCCCTATATCAAAGCAGCTGCCTCACAGGAAAGGCTAGGAAAGGACTGGCAAGGAGCAGACCTTACCCTTAAGTGATCTCCTGACAGAACACAGCACAGGGCTATCCAAATTCCGTTCTATCCTGAGCTGGGTGACATATACCCATAACCACCAGGGTTTGGCAACTCATGACTAAATCACCCCAATCATTCTAAACAAATGGCTAAGGGGCAAAATGCTACCCAAGGTCACAGGCCACTCCTAAGCTTAACAAACACCAAACTCATCACCTAGACTATTTACTGTGCTGGAATACTGATGGCACAGGTAAGTTCTTAACATGAAGGAGTCATCTATTATGCAAAGTGGAAAACAGAATTGGTACTGATGGCAGTCCTAGTTTCTTCAATCTCCTATCTGCTGCTGGGCACCCCCAAAGATATAATACAATGCAAAACTTCATCATTCTTAATTTCTCTGTCAACAGTCCTACCAACTACAAGTCATCTGCCATGGAGAAGAAAACCCACTTTGTCTCTAAAACACATGCATACAAGATGATTCATGGATTATTTATTATCAGTTGTCTTGTGAAGTACCCCTAGAACTCCTAGAAGAGTTCTCTAGATCTTGAGTTTCTTTTGTCTTTGCAAAATGGCTTAAATTTCTAAATCAATATGGAGGGAGGTGGTGAACTCATATGGCCACTACCATGACAAACTGAAATGATAAAAAGTTGGGAAGCTAAAGCCAAATATATAAGTATGAGAAATTTTTGTCACCAGTTTCTTGCACTCTTCAGAAACAAAGGGGCTAGAAGAAGAATAGGTACCAATATCACTACCAAACTATCTCTCATTACAGTCTCCAACAGCCCCTGTTAGACAGTCAGCTAACAATAGCCATCACTGATTCTGTGGATGGAGAAATGGGAAGCGCATAAGCAGGATCTTTGCCCAAGGTCAGGGAATGAGACAGAAACAAAATCAAGGACAAAATCTAAGTATCCTGACTCCTCTGGACAAGGAGTCAGTTTTGTTTTCTAGTGATTGCTGATGGAGGGAAAGAGTTATCAAAGACAGACATACCAGTCCAAATCTCTATGACATTCACAAAGGACACTGAGGGAAGGGTGAGAAACAAAAGCATAAACTACAATTCAGCACAAAACTATAGGCTGGAGGCTGGCAGCTGGTAAACCTGCATCCACAGCACCATATAAAGTCAACATACTGGTGTGTATAAGAGAGTATTTCAAGAGAGAAAAGAAGGAAAAGAAAATAATTCCCAAGTTGAATTATAGAAAGTTCTGTAGGAAAGATCCTTAGAAAAGTATCCAAGAGTGATACAGACTGTCTCATGAATTAGGAGAGTAGGTAATGTCACAGTCCTTGTTTTTGTTTCAGTATTGTGAATGTTTGTCTAAATTGTCTAATCTAAAACTTTAGATTATAAGCACCCAGTGGTTAGACTCCTCTTCATTTAATATTTCCCCAGATCGATGAACCCATCAATGGATACTCCTTCCAGTGGTGCAGGATCAAAGCTCATATATATCGTTTTATTGTGTTTGATTCTTGTTCAGTCCTTCCCATAAACTCTCCATAAAGAAACTACCCAATGCCCTGGAGATATTCCTGTAAGTCTTTTAGCATTTTGTGAGTTTAAGTGCAGTGCTTTGGCTGTCCATCCTATCCTTTGCTCCCATTACATGAATAGCCCATCACCTTTTCCAATCATACATTTCCTGGATGCTATTTTTATGTTACTTCTTGAGCACAAGTCATCATTGGTAATATGATGCAGCCTACTTATGCCCATCATCTTTAGACTTTGCTGTTCATGTCACTCATAATTTTGATTCTTCTGAATTTTGTGGTTCCATGATCTGTTATCAACTACATCTTCAGTTAATACACAGCAATGGGTTGAGTTTAAGAATACTAGTCAGCAGAAAAAGAGAAAACTAGTCAAGTAACTCACATTCTCAGTGAAGAAGGAAGAGCTAAGTACTGACTTCCCTTCCTGCATGGGAGCTAGAAATGATGTGTAAAAAACAGCTTAGCATCATACAAAAATAGCAAAATTCTCCAAAGGAAATCTTCTCCCTATTCAATTTTGAGCTTAAACTTTATAGAAAAGACAAAGTCTGTAAATTGCATAAAAACACTGGTATAACCTATATGAGACTATTTACTGCTTTGGGGTGGGGGGGGATGTATCTGAATCTAAAATGTCAGGAAAAAAGTATCAGAATTTGTTTTTACATGTAACTGAGAAATAAAAATAAAAGTAGAGAAGAAAAAGCAGGCATATGAGTCTAATTACTGATGTCCTTCAAGGTAGGTAAGTGGGGTCTGAACCAGAGTCAGGGAGATACAAGTTAAAATCCAGCCTCACACTTTACTAACTGTGTGATCCAGGTCAAGTCATTTAACCTCTGTTCATTTCATTTCCCTCATCTGTAAAATAGAGCTAATAATAGTACCTTTCTCCCAGGGTTGTTCTGAGGGGCTAGTGAAATAAAATATGTAAAGCATTTTGTGAAACTTAAAGCGCTAAATAATAGCAGTGAGATTCTTTTAATCATCATTATTGTTAATAACATAGCCCAAAAGTGGTTTTTCCCCCTAGTCTTTCAATATATTCCCTTTCATTCAGATGTCTTAGAAATTACCAACCCCTCAATGCTTTAAAAATTCATTGCCTTTGGCACAAATTTCTTCCATATGTACTTGGTCTAATCTAGCAACACATCTCTCTTGTCTTCATCTTCTTTGACACTATTTCTGCTTCCTTATATAGCATAACAAGGACTGAAGTGTTAATAGTCCAGATGTGGGAGGTACCACCATCATCAATGATGAAAATAATTTGTATATATAGAGAAGGGAAAATGTTCCTTTCCATTTGACTGTTTTTCTGTTGTCCTCCTTCCAGATTTACCTATAAATGCCCTTGGAATGATCTAGTTTAGTTAAGTCGTTGTGTATATTTTTCCTCACAATTATGCCTCGCTAGGTTATAAGGCAATCTTGATCCTCATCACCAATAACCTCTTAAGTAACATTCTGTAAGTAAGCATATATTATATATCAGTGCTGACCTTGGCTGCCAACTCTTATTTGGATAGCAAACAATTTAAGTGTTTATTGGCTGAGGAAATTTCTAGGGTTCTTAGAGCCTCTTCATCATGGTGACTGCTTTATACCAGTGAAAACAGCATATATAAGTAATGAGCTTAATTAGAATCAATATATTTTCCTTTATCCATTTCAATATTTTTAGTATCAATAAATAGTATAAGAGAAATAGTGTGGTATAGAGAATGGGAAATAAGCCTCAGAACCAGGAAAGCCTTGGCTCCAGCCCTATCTCTGACATATACAATGTAATGTATGAGAGCAACTAGGTAGTACAGTGAAAAGAGTGCTGGGACTAGAGTCAGGAAGACATCTTCCTGAATACAAATCTGACCATAGACATGTACTAGCTATGTGACCCTGGGCAAATCACTTAACTCTGTTTGCCTCAATTTTCTCAAATGCAAAATAAGCTGGAGGAAGAAATGGCAAACCGCTCTAGTATCTACGCCAAGAAAACCCCAAATGGGTTTGCAAAGAGTTGGGCACAACTAAAATAACTGAAAAACAACAAATGTGAACAAATCATTGAACCCCTCAGTAATTCAAGTTAACTCTCTCAGATTATAAATTGAAAAGCAGGTGTTAGGTCTTACTGGTAGTGAGAGTTCTAGAGTACCCTTGAATTAGGAAGTCACAAGTTTAAAAAAAAAAAAAAAAGATTTTGCCCACAATATCTTGTCATTTTTATCTTTTTTTTCCCTAATTTGGTGCTGCTCTAACTAGTTGATGGTCTGACTATATAGATTCAGAAATTACTCCCATAACTAAACCAGTATTCCCTTTCCACATAAAATCAATGTCATTTTTTATAATGTTCTGTGGCACCTTCTGACTCTCTTCTGGAAAACAGTATTCATAATATACAGGCTTCCAAGGAGTCTAACTCCCTTGGCCTATTTATTTTCTTAGTTACAACTCAAATTTCCCAACATTTTCACCATCTCCCTCTCTGCCCACCTTCAAATTTAAATCAGGTATCAGTATATATAGTGACTTGGTTTGGAGGATCTTTTCAGTTTCTTCATGAAATTTCTTTGTGTCTTCATTCACTATAATAAATGTTGGCACATATGCTGCAATTATCTTCATATCACTCTGTTTGCTTACACTCATTGTCAGCACTGGGAGACTAGATGACCAAGTGTCCCATGTAATGATCTTTCTAGTTGCCTTTGGGCATGCAATGAAATGAATCAACTTTTCCAACTCTGTTATTTGCCTATCTCCATTAAGTCGAATATAATGCCCAGGACAGAGCTTTGTATCCCAAGCAGTCTAAAATAAAATTCAATTCCAATAAATGATAGAAAAACCTTTGTGGCACACTCACTTTGTACATGCACATTGTGCTAGACACTTTAGGGAATATGAAAATGCCAGATATCTTCCAAGATCTTATAATGTAATTGTAGAGACAAATTCATGATAAACTGAATAACAATGCAAGATTTAATTAGCAATACTACAGGTTAATCACTATAGGAAATTTTCACTAAAGGATAGGAATGAAGGAAATAAAAAGAAAATGCTAGGCAGATGGGGGGATGAATTCTTGGGAGAGAGAGTGGGAGAAAAAAAGAAGAGAGATAAAAGGAAAGAAAGGAGAAGTAACAAAAAAGTATAGAGGGAAGAAAGATGAAGGGAAAAGTAAATAATGAGAAAGGAAAAAAGGAAGAAATGAGAGAGGAGAAGGTAGAGAAAGCTCATTAAAAAAAAGATGCAAAAAAGTCAACTGTTTGAAACTAAACCTACTAATTTGATATGCAAGTTTTTTCATTAGCCTTGGAACTTTGATCTGCAGCAAGCTTGCTTGTTATGTCTCAGAGAGGACAAAGAAGGACAGTGGTTCAGAAATGAGATTTCCCCCAGGACAAGGAATTTTAATGGCAGAATTTTACACAATAATGGAATCTGAGAGCTGGAAGACACCATAGCAGCCTTCTTGTCTAACCTATACTCAAAAGGAATCTGATTGGTCATCCAGTCACTGGGTGAAAACCTCCAATAAGAGGGAACCACCATCTCCCAAGCCAGCCCCTTCATTTCGCTTTTGGACAGTTTTAACTGTTAAGAAGTTATACAAGACATCATGCTTGACTAGTGGTTTGTGTAACTTCCACTTATTGCTCCCAGTGCCCTGTGTAGATTCTTAACTTCTTTACAACTTACGAATCCTAGAAAGTTACCTGAGTGCTCAGGGGCACAGAGCCAGTATGTGTCAAAAGTATAATTTGAATCAAACAAATGCTAGTTGACTGACTTACTGGGTCTTTTTGATTCCAAAACCAGATCTTTATCCACTGTGTGTCCTGTGTGACATAATACCTTTCTGTAGTGATCATGAACATGATTAAAAAGGTTGTTTGCAAAATTTATACCAGTGGAATGAACTACAGATGGTGGCAATAATACTCGTTCAGCAGCACAGCAACAGCTGGCTGTTTGAACTCGGGGACAGCTGGAGGGAGAGCCAAGTGCATGCCCACTTTCAGCAATGAAGGCTTTGGATTGGGGTAGGGAAATATTCTGACCCTGGCTTCTTCATGATGAGTGGAAAACTTCCAGAATGCTTAGACCTCAGAAATAAAAGCCTCAATTTGTTCCAGACAAGGTCATGTATTCAACTCTTAAGCTGCCAAAGAGCCAGAAGGCATAAGCCAAACCATGTAGTGCCTAAAGTCAGCTCCAAATCATATGAGACCTCATGAAATCCCTGACCCTACTTCTGCCAGTTACTACCTGTGTGACCTTGGGAAAACTCTTTAACATCTCCGGGTCTCAGTTTCCTCACCCAGAAAATGAACATTTCTATCTATGATCCATTGTGATCTACAGTAGGGACAGAAAAGACCTAGCAGTAAGGAAACATTTGCTCTGGGTTGGCTAGAAAGCACAATTGCAGGATAGACTTCACTGGGTGGAATTAGATTCCCTCCCAAAATAAGAGAAGTCCTGGTCCAGGATAATTACAGCTTGAACATCCAAGTAAAATCATGGAGCATGGAAAAGGACTGCATGCCACGTTCTAGTCTGTATTAACTTTGTTTCTATTATACTGTAAACTCTCAAAGGACAATGATCAGACTAACCTATGTAATTTGTTTCAGACAGCAGTTGATGTAGGTGGATACTTAAAGAGTGATTGATTATGAAAATAAAATAGAACTGCAGCTACCATAAGAACGATGAGTAGTTATCATGACTGCAACCCAGCCCAGCAAAATCCTCTGTCCCTCTTACCACATGTTCAAATTCTAATCATTTTTCAAAGCCCAGCTTAAGTCCCATCTCTTTCCCAGATCACCACAGACCTTAGTGACCTCCTGCTTCAGACTCCTAAAATATATATTGTTTGTTCCACTAACTATGGCAATTATCAGACTCTTTATCATACTGTTGCCTAATCATTTCATACAAGCATTTCTTATCTGCTAAACGAGGTGGCCTCTTTTACTTTAATATTCTTTATATTCAAGAGCTCGCTCATCTTGAAAAATGTCATCTTCACCCTTTAACCTAACAATGCAAATCCCTGTGCCCAAAGGGAGGTCCTACACAAAGTTTTGGAGACTTGGGTCTTATGGACCTCACTTCTCAGTTTGGAGGGCAAGCATGATCTTTAAAATTTTGGATCACACCGTTTTGATTATTTTATTGTTGTTTTTCACAATCACCTTGCTGTAGTCAGTCAGGTATGGTATTTTCCTGGTCCTGATTTCCACCTAGTATCAGTTCATATCAGTCTTTTTATGCTTTTCATTATGTCACATATTTATCAAGTCTTACAGCCTTGTAATATTCTGTTACATTCATGTACCACAACATGCTTAGCCACTCCCAAGTCAATGGGCATCTGCTTTGTTTCTAGTTCTTTACTACTACAGAAGGGATTGCCATAATTATTGACCTTCTTGGGATATATGCCCAATCCTAAAAACTCTAGATCAAAGAATATGCACATTTTTGTCACTTTCTTCAGATAATAACAAATTATTTTCCAGAATACCTTCTTCTATTTTCATCACAAATACTCTGTCAAAGATTTTATAGAGATGACTATGTAGACATATGGAATTACAATAATTAAGATCCTCTCTGAATTTTTAATATTTCTTATTTTCCCCTCTTTCAAATATCTTGAAATGTCAATCTCTCTGTGCTTTCAAAATCACTCCACCTCTTTTTCTATATTCTTGGTTTAATCCAGCAACTCTTCCTTACTCCTTCTCAGGGTCATTTCCAATTCATCACTGAAATTAGAATACTAAATTATTCCTATAGTGTAGGTTGAGTCTAAATACAAAGATTCTGATTTCACTGATGAATTTTTGAAAAATGTGTGATGTAAGTAATAACAGACCTGTTGCTTTTTTTTTTCATCAATCTGTTGTCTTTCTGGTTTCATCTATACAGGCCACTGCCTGACTTACTTCAGGTGTCCAGGCCCACAAGGGATATATCAGTCAAAAGCATGAATTGAGCCTAGATATCATAGGAAACCCTATAGGAAAAGGCATGGTCCCTGTGTTTAGAGCAGCTTACATGAAAAGAGGAATGAGAGTCTAACTGGGAGGGGTGATATTGCAGGATCCAAGAAATGGCAACATGACAAGATGAGAGTAAACACTCTTTTTTAGACCCTATCAGCAACCCCAAAAGGGGACTCCTTGGTATTTTGGAGAATTAGTTTGAGTCACCTACCTCACTAAATAAGCAAGCATACCTTCTGTGGCCTGAATGTCTTTTACATGTGTGTATCACTAGTTTTCAAATACATGTGAATGATACTATGAATAAAATACAAACTCATCTAAAACCTTCCAGAATTCATAATTGCTTTTCGTTATTACATATTTTCTCAGTAAGTGGATACTAAGAGCACAACGGCTATCATATTGAGGCATATAAAATTTTTCTATTATGAAAAGGAACCCTCATAATAGAAAGGGTTAGAAACCAGTTTTGTATAGCACCCTTGGGAGACAGGATTGCTTTTAGCACAGCTCACCATTTGAGACAATTAGTTGAATCTCCTGAGTTAGGATATGTAGTAATGAGCTGGGCTACCCTACAAAAAATTAATCAGATTGGCATCTGCTCTGCTCATTTAGATAAGCAGAGAAGACATGGTAGGCTAGAGAAGGACATTATTTGACAGTCCTTCCAGCTCACTGGGAAAGCAATCACCTTGGAAACACCCTCTGCAAAATAAATGAAAGAGAAGCTTCTACATTGTAAAAAGAACTTCCTTCTCCATTTGCAGACCCACAACAGCCATTTGGAAGGTGGTGGCAGAGCTCAAACAAACTTTACTCAAGGAGTGAAAAAGAGCAAGATGGACTACATAGGACTCAACCATACCAACTGGTGCACTCAAGAAAGACCCTAAAAGAAATTAGTCAATGGACAAAAATGCATCAATATACATTTTTCTTAAAAAGCATAAGCCTTCACCTTCATGCACTGTAGACTGGTAGCACTAAATCTTCTCCACCTACCCATCCCCTTTTTAAAGCTCTACAAAGAGACCATAGGGCAAATTTGTTCTAGCTGAGAGGGTAAGCAATTGCCTTCCACCTTTTGAAATACCCTTCCCAAAGGGAATAAATGGATGCTTTCAACCTTGCTGAAAAGAGCTTCCTTTTCCATTTGTAAGCACTCACTGGTCATACAACCAGAGGGAGAAGAAAATATACACAGCCAGCAAGCAACAAGGCCATGGTATCTACAGACATTACATACCAACTTACGCAGTTTTCACCAGTACACTATGAAACAAATGCAGTTAAATTTATTATTCTTTTCACATTTTCCTCATGAACCTGTCATGAAAAAAGAAAGGTTCAAAGAGATTTCAGGGACCAAGCCACAGCTAAACTCAGTGACTATACCAAGAAATGTCAGAGCTCAGGTCTACAGATTCCAAGCCCAGTAATCTTTCTGCCATGCTGTTTGGGAAAAGGTGTAGAGTCCTTTCTAGGTGAAAGGTCTGGGTTAAGTCACTGAACCTCTGTGGGACTCATTTTCCTCAACTATAAAATGAGAGGGTTGGAATAAAGCTTTTCTACAATTCACTTCCAACTCAAAGCAGAAAAATAGAAGACAGATCATCTCCCAAGGATCCATCTTCTTAAGTTCAGAAGTACAAAAGGTTGGCAACCATGTGATGACATTGGGGGTGATAGAGAAACTCAGGCAATTAAGATGTAGAGAGACTGGGATTTATAGCAATAGAACTCCTATTGATGAAAACATGGCCTTTTAAAGTATACTTTCAAGCCTGAGATAATGGACTTTGAGCCAGGGATGGAGGGGGAAGGTGGGGGAGGAGGGGGGGTTTGGGAGGAGGATGGGAAGAGAACCTGTCACCTGTCTCACAAGGATGGGCTGGATCAGCCTGCTCTATCCATCAATCAAATACTGTGTCTGAGCACCTATTCTTAGACCAGCAGGGTGCTTGGAGGAATAAAAGACAAGAGAGAATTGCAAACTTGCCCAGAGCAAAAGAGACCTTAGAGATCATTTATATCTAAATCTCTCATTTTAAAAGATGAGGAAAATGAGGCCCAGAAAAGGTCACAACTTCCTCAAAGCCACAACCAAACAGTAAGTATTTATTAAGCAATTACTGCATGCTTCAGGCACTGTACTAGGTCCTGGAAATAAAAAGGCAAAAAATAAAACAGTCCTTACCCTCCAGAAGCCCATATTGTGTTAGAGGAAATGGCTTATTCATTTAACCCAGTGTATAAGAACATACAAAATAAATCTAAGAGGTGCAGCTAGATGGCACAGGGGCTAGAGAGCCAGGACTGGATTCAAGAGGCTCTGTGTTCAAATCCAGACTCTTCCTAGTTATGTGACTCTAGGGAAGTCACTTAACCCCACTTGCCTAGCTCTTGTGTTTTTGTCTTAGAGTTGTTTCTAAGATAGAAAGTAAGGGTTAAAAGAATAAAATAAAATAAAATAAAATAAAATAAAATAAAATAAATGCATGGTCATGTCAGAGGTGTCACTGGCATCCAAAGGGTAAAGGAAAAGGGAGAGACATTTGAGCTGCATTTTAAAATTCCCTTTAATGGTGGAGTTCTGACTAGAATCTTCCTGAAGCACAGCTTGTGTCCTCAAGGAGTTTACAGTCTAGCAGAGAACAATAAGGCACTTGATTGTCCTGTCAGAGATCACAGACACCACAGAATAATTTATGGTAAGTGCCAAATGAGCAGTATAAACAATAGGAGTTGTGTGAAGTTAAAAGAGGAAGAAATCCCCAGGGGCTTGGGTGTTCAAGAGAGATTTCATGGAAGAAGTACACCTTGAGCTAGACTTGGGAAAAGGGCAGAAGGCATAACCACCACACCAAAAAAAAAAAAATTGGAAGAGAATGCTGTAAAAATCACAAAATGAGCATGGTTCAAAAGAATAAAGATGGAAAAAGACACACACACCTTATTCTTCTACAGACATGACAGGTCCACACAACACATATTTTCAGATATTTTCAATGTACTTATAAGTTATACTGATTTGTATTCTTTTTGTCTTTAACCATATTGTTATATGTGATGATTGTCTGGGAAGGAGAGGGAGAGGGATTCTGGGGAAAACGAGGTGATATTTTTTAAAAGACACCAATAGGGGCAGCTAGATGGCACAGAAGATAGAGCCCCAGGTCTGGAGTCCAGAGGACCTGGGTTCAAATCTAGCCTCAGATACTTCCTAACTGTGTGATCTTGGGGAAGCCCTTACTGCCTTGCCCTTGGGCTCTTCTGTTTTACATATGATACTAAGACAGAAGGTAAAGGTTTACTATTGTTGTTTTTAAAAAAGGCATTAATTGAGACATATTTTTTAATAGGTAGGATTTAATTTGGAGGAGCCTAAGAGACAGTCACCCAGATCAATTTAATCAGCATCCTTGCTAACATAAAAAGAGTCTCAATCACAGTCCTCCTTAATCTTTCCTAAATGTTTTGTCTTTGTTACAGGACTTACAGCAAAAATCCCCCAGATGAGAACAGTAAATGAAATCTGTGAGAATGTCTTGGTGCATACAAGCCTTTCCTACCCACTCTGGTGTTAAATAACAACATTGTCTCCTCACTACAACCACCATAAACTGCTTCAGATTCCCAGAAATCACAACCTAGTTAGGTAGGACTTGGTAAAGCTAAGGGGAATCCCAGTTTTGGGACACTCAGTTTCTACAATGACCACTAAGCAAAGAGATCCCATTTAATTCATCAGGGTCCATTCGTGGTATACTGGATCTGACCCACTACAGAATTTCTGATGTTCTCTAGGAATCGTCAGGTCTTCTGCCTCCAGACAAGAGTATGAGTTAGCTTATCTGGCTGGAAGGTGTATTTTTTTATTCCTAAAACATCTTCAGAGGAAGAACCTGGAACTGAGGGAAGGGGAAGACAGAAAAGAGTATAAAGTTGTGCTCTCTCTTCCAAGTTCTCACAATATTGAAAGTGAAAATAGCACTAGGCTTGGGGCAGGAGGTTGAAATGAGTTTGAGTACCACTTACTACTGATATGACTGTGGGCCTCAGTTTCCCCATCTATAAAAATGAATGTTTTAGACTATTAGCATTCCTTTCTAGCTCTATTATTCTATATCCTATAAGTGGAGGTACAACTTTGATGACCAGGAGTTTCAGCCCTAGAACTCTAGACTCTTGCTGTTCTAGTTCTTTTCATTTGTTTTTGATGACAAAGAGAAAACTGGCCTCTGTTTTTTCCCCTCAACAAATCTCAAGGCATCATAAGAACAAACATAGGGAGGGTGTGAATCTCTTAGGAAAGGAAGATTCACAGTTTTAAAGGTTGCTCTGAAAACACAGTATGCCATAGAAACAGGGGAATTTTATGTAGATGGATATTTGATTTTATACATAGGTATATATCCTTTTTACAGATTAGGAGACTGAGTCCCAGAAGTTCATTGACTTGCCCATGGTCTCACAGGAATCTTAACCTAGCTCTTCAGTAGGTATGTTGCAAAAGCCTTGTGACACACTTCAAAGATCTGGAAAGAACTGCTCAACAATCCTTACTTACCATTTGGATTTGGTCCAACACCATTCCCAATGATTAACATTTATCAAGTAACCTACTTATGCCATGCACTAAAGAGGCACTAGGTAGGGTCCTGCCTTTAGGAAGTAAAATTCTAATTGAGGATAAAACACCCAAGTGGAGGTTTTACTGTAAAACATTACAGGATAAGCAAGTCAGGGAAATAGAACAAAGATCTGAAACTGTGGCTACCAACAAGCTGGACTCAAAGAAGGCTTCCTGGAGACAGCCCTTGAGCCGGGTGAGGAAGAGCAAGTCAATAAGAATTCAACAAGCAGAGGAAAGGGAAGGAAAGGCCCATGTTTTTGAATCCCTGTTATTTATAGTAGATTATTTCTTGGGATCATAATGGTTAACCATAGGCAAAGAAAGAGCCTAGATGTTAACTAACACAAGAAGAATTCTAGTCTTAACACTAGATTAGGGAGAGGGCAATTAGGTTGCTGGGTGGATAGAGACCCAGACCTGGAATTGGGAGGTCCTGGGTTCAAATCTGTCCTCAGATACTACACAGCTGTGTGACCCTGGGCAAGTCATTTAACCCCACTTGCCTAGCCTTTACTCCTCTTCTACCTTGAAATCAACAACTTAGTATCAATTCTAAGACAGAAGGTAAGGGTTTAAAAAAAGATTAGAGAGAATGCTTTAGACTTCATCACACCAAAATCCATTTATGGAAGGGAATAGATAGTCCAAGGGAACTTTGCTGGTGATCTTTAGCTACAATAAAGATAACTTAGAATTAGATTTCTCTGTTCTTTCTTTAAACCTGCAATTTGTATACTTTACATTTCATTTCATTTATTTTCCCTTGGTTACTAATTGCATTTAGACATTTCCTTTCAAAATCCAGGATTTCATCCATGTAGGTAATTCCTACATGAATACATATCTCAATACCTGTCAGTCTTAGTAAATGGTCTTCATCAATAAATGGTGGTCAGTCTTCTGATAATGAACTTCTTTGAACTAAGCTAGGCTGGTTTTAGGATAGCAAACAGAGCACCCATTGCTGGTCCCATTCTTGAATCCTTTCTGTCTTTAGATGACTAACAGATTTTGTGCTTTGAGAAGCCAAGATTAGCTCTGCTACCTCAATACTAAAAAGAGACAGACATATGCTGTGGTCACTAAAGTCCTTTTTAGAAAAACTCAAGCTTTTTTCAGAAGAAGAGAAACTTTTGTTTACCACTAGCCCAGGAGAGCTGGAAATACCAAACACCTCTAGAAGCAAAGCAAGGGCTGATGATATCAGAAGAAGGTTGTCCATCTCTGTGTGTCTTCCTGTCTCCTTCCCTTTCTTTTCTTTTTTACTCCTGTCTCACTCTTCCTCCTTCTTTGGTTCTTCTTATTTCTCCCTCTTGCTCCCATAGCTTAAAAGATCAAAAATCTAGAGCAAGAAAGAAGTTCCAAGGCCATGTAGCTCAACTGTCTCATTTTACAGATGAGGAAATTGAAGTCTAAAGATAATAGGTGAATTGGCCAAGGCCAACTAACAAGTGGCAGAGAAGAAATGTGATCTGAGGTCCATGGATTCCAGCATCAATTATCTTTTCCCCACACCAGGAAATTCTGAGATGAGGGGACTTTTTTAGAGAATGAGATAAACTTGACAAGAGAAGACCCAAGTTCACCAGTTGGACTGTTTCTTAACAGAAATTGCCCAAAGGCCCAAGCTTAGGGGAAGGTCTTCTCTCCTGGCTCTGAGAAAGTGCTGTAGAGCAAGTATTGGGGCAACTGCCTGACATGGTGTGGGGATGCAGTAACTAGCCCTGTTAGCTTAGCAGGCACACTGACAACGGCTGAAAAGACAGCAGCAGCAGAGGAATTTGGAGACTGTACAGCCTCCAAAGTGAAAGGCCCTATCAAGTGCCAACAAGTAACTTGAGCAGCAAAATCATCTGAAGGCGCCGCCTGGAGCAAACTCCAGTCCAGCCTCCCCAACTCCCAGGGGGAACATCTGTCATGCAGTACTGGCGTCAGTGCTGGCCAATTTGATGTGATTTCCACCCACCCCTGTCTTGCTCCATAAGGATTTCACCCCATTAGGGTTAATTCATTAGGGCATAACCAGGGCTTGGGCCATAGCACAGGGAAGTGTCCAATTCCATCAAGCTCTCTTTGTGCTTCAGCTCTCACTAGGCAAGCAGAGTTGGCGCTGAGGAGCTCAGATGGTGGCAAAGATGTGCATGAACAGCACTGGAGCATGCTACACCCAGCTCTCTATTGCCCTTCTTCTTGCATAAAGAAAGAAAAATCAATCAAATGGGGATCCACCAGGGATGTCAGACAAAGCAAGAATCAATTCACATCCACAGTGGTCCAGTTCTTTGGAATCAAAGTTCAGAGTTGGATGGGAGAGTTGGAAGTCATGTAGTCCTTGTTGTTGTTCAATTACCTTTCAATAATGTCTGACTCTTGAAATGCAAATCAAAGCATATTATTCCTCATGTTAGTTTATGTTTTTATTTGGGCATTTTGGTTCTATATGAGTATTCTATTGCAACAATGACCAATATGGAAATATGTTTTTCAGAATCATAGATGTATAAACCAGATCAAATTGCTTACCACCTCTGGGAGGGAGATGGGAAAGAAAAGAAGGAAACAATTGGATCTTAAAATTTTTGGGAAATGTATGTTGAAAATTGTTATTACACATGATTGGGAAAATTAAGCTTTTTTTAAATATTTGATTCTTCATGATTCATTAGGAGTTTTCTTGGCAAAGCTACTGAAGGTGTTTGTCATTTCCTTCTCCAGCAAGGCATTGTGCTAGGTATAGAGGACACAAAGATAAAAATCTTTGAGGAGCTTATATTCTATCAAGGGCAAATGTGTACACATGCACACAAATATACATATGTGTATATATGCATACATATACATACAAGATAATTCCATAGGGGATGCACCAACAATGTATTAGTGAAGCTACAAAGGGCAAACAATCCCATGCAAGGAAAGCACTGGAAAGCATAACTATATGAGCAATGCTCATCACTCATAGATTTAGGGACTTGGGCTAGGAAGTCTAATCCCTTCATTTTAAAGTTAAGGAAAATGGAGGTCCAGAGAATTTAAGTGACTTGACCAATCAGAATTTAAACCTGGATCTGATTCTGAATTCAGAATTTGATGGACCACACTATTTTGCCTCCTATTTGTGCCCTCCCACGATTCAGCAGAACAAGTCCCATTCCTCTTCCAAGTGTCCACATTTTATCCTCAATTACTCAACCTCATGAATAGCCCCAGGGCAAAGAGCAGTGACTGGATGAGCTGTGGAATCAGAGGACCTGGGTTCCAAACCTACTTACCACTTGTACGAGCTTGGCAAATCTCTAAACCCTCTCTGGGCCTCAGTTTCCTGCTCTATAAAAATAAGGGACTTAATCTTGATGGCTTCTGAGTCACATACCCACCCTGAGCTCCAGTTTAGGGTGAGCTAGTTTAATTATAAATGGTATCTTTCACAGCCACCACTCAAAATGTCTGGCATCTAAGGAGGCTGGTTGGGAAGAAGGGACTTGTTCTCAATATCCTCAGTCAGAGCCCTCCTGCCTTTTTTGGACAGCTCTACCTGTCCATTGGGATTATCATTGGTAGAAGAAGTTGAGGAGCCATAGGATGGTGAAAGAGACAGTGGGAAGGGGATGGGGTAGGGGAGAAAAATAAAGGACACCATTATGCTCGATAGTAAGAAATTTAAATTATTATTTTTAAGAACCACAATTGTCAAGTTTCTACCTTTAGCTCTGTACTATTTCCAGTTAGAAGCATCCTTCCCATTGTAGGCAAGCCGGAAAACAGACAGGCAGATTATGTAGGTCACCATGCTGGACCCTCCTGCTGTGTTCCCCCAGGACCCATACTGTGAGGCAAGACTAACAAGGACAGACTTGGTGCTAGACATGAGGCTGCCAGAACAGTCTGGGAGGCTGGCGATCCATGAAGTGAGTCAGAGACAACCTGGGAAGTTCATCAAGGCAAGGGAAAAGAAGGAGAGTCTCAAAATCAGACTCTGTCCACAGGGGAAGATTTAAGGGCTGAAGAGGATAACTGAGGAGGGAACAAAGAGAGGACACACAGGGGAACACAGGAGGGATAGAGAGGGAGGGGAGGTATATTAAGGAAATAAGGAACTCCAGGCACTAGGCTGAGAAAATCGCCAGGATGTCAGTCTATTGTCAGAGTATCTGGGGCCATTGCTGATCACTTCTCAGCTCAAAAATAAATGAATAAAAAAGTTGATTTTGCCAAAGTTAGTTGTGGAACAAAAAAAAATGCATTATCTGTAAACCATATGATATTGAGGGAAATGTACCAGATTTAGAATCAGATGTTCTGGTTTCAAAACCTCACTCTTACTAACCCTGTGACTCTGGACAAATCATTTCCTCCTTCTGGGTCTCAGTTATGTTACCTGTAAATAGTTATAATAAATTATCTCTAAGTTCCCTTCTAGTTCTAAATCTTATGAATTTATGAATTGCATTGCTCTTGAAAGATGTTTAGCTAAAGGTGAATTAACAGAGAAAGTAGAAATGTGGTATTAATGCTTCAAAAGGAAAAGAAAACCTGGCCTGAGGAGCAGGGGAAATAGCTTGCCTGGAAAGTAAGTGCCTGGGCAAGAATGGTTTTGGAAAATGGAGAGGTAAAGAATAAAGTTTGTATAATGGAGAATACAACCAGTTACAGTCCCATTGCTCATCTCCCTTCCCTTGAAATGCTAGGAGAGTTGGACTAGAGATTACCTCTTATGCAAATGCTGTTACTTTAATCCTCTTAGACACTTAGCAACCAGAAAGCTTTTTCCCCAACTGGTCCCAGATATGAAGAAACTAAGGTCTACAGCATAGAGGCACCTCAGACAATCCCATAGCCAAAGATCAGCCAGTTTGTCTCTTGCTTCCTTCTCCTAGGTCTCAGTATCCTCATCTATAAAATGGGAAGAAATAGAATTGGGTAACCAATTCTATTTCTATAATATATTCTATTTCTATAATAGTTTGACCAGGAAGCTGGTCAAACTATTATAATGCTAGGATTCTGAGAAAAGCTGCTAGAGATAGAAAAGTCATTTTTGAATCCCTACCCTCCTAGAAAAATGCAGTCTGCATCAAGTTCTCACAGTTCATCTGAGCAAATACCTGACTGGTTGTCCTATGGGGCCATCTGAATTTCTGAAAGGAAGAAACACTGTTTTTGCAAGGTGTTCTAAGGTTAATCTGTCCCTCAGTCAAAATTTAGGGGGCAAATGATAGAAGGGAAAAGAAGAGAGTAGGAAAATGCATCAAAATACCAGTTTCTGCTCCCTAATTCTAAGACCCTAATGCTCCCCTTTACTGCAGTAGGCAAAATCCTCAGTTGAACAAGAGCTGGGCACAGTCTACACAATACTGATGATAGATTGGGGCATAGTAGCTAGCCCCCAGTACCTGCTGGCTCTTATCAGGAACCTGCTAGGTGCATGGAGGGTGATGAAGGAGAAAGCAGTGGAGAATAAGTGAATTTCATCTGCAAGCAGTCCATTCTGCAACCATGCAGGAGTAGGGCAAGACTACTGTCCTTTTCATCCCCCACTTGCTCTCTCTTCTCATTCACTAAAACCCAACAGAGAGAGAACAAAGAGCTGTCATGTTTTCAAAGTACACAAAATTTCTATCTTGTTCTCCTTACCATTCTACTTGGCTTCATGGAAAGGAGTCTGGTTATTTCTTCAGCATCAAAGGATGAGTGATGTTATCCCTTCCTGTTATACTAGAGAACAAATGTAATAGAGATTTGGTCTAGAAACAAGAAAGACTGGAATGGGTCCAATAGTCAATAGATTAAGGGAAGATGAGAAATCTCCTAACTTGGGAGATGATGAAGAATAAAAGAAATGTCTAAAAGGATGAGAAAGGAAGCACGAGAATGGGCAAGATGATTTATGGGAGATCAGTAAAAAGATAGAACCAGTAACAAGTTCTAGGTCAATGATCTCTTCTAGACCCAAAATCCTTTGGAGTCGATGAATCCATTCACTTACTACTGAATATCTCTGTAATTCTACTCTCTCTAGGGCAATGAGAATAAAGAGGGGGGGGACATATAGGGCTTGGGGATTTAATGCCACTTTGCTTAGTCTGTCCAAACTGATTATGTGATCATGGACAAGCCTCAGTCTCAGTTTTGTCTTCTGTTTGAACCAGATGATTGTTAAGATTTCTTTGAATTCTAACAATCAATATATTTACAGCTTTCTCTGCCTCTGGGGCAATCTCATTTGTTTGTTCCAGCAGCATCTGTATTTCCCCTAAAAGTAAACTACTAGCTGGTTTTTTTCAGGGAGCCCTTTTGGCTCTTGCCACTGACATTTGAATATAACTAAGAATATTAAACATACCCAACCATACCCACTCCACAGGGTATCACAGCTAGATTTATCTCTTTCTTTCCAACTCCTCCCCCAGCACACCCCCAAGAGCACCAGGTGCTAATGTCTCCTTGGTATTGTTTACAGGACTAACTCTCTCCTTTTCCAGACACCAGATGCAAATTTTACCATTGCCTGACAGTAAACTTGCCAGTTTATAAGCCTGCACTTGCTGTTCCAAGGGAGCTGGCAGCATGAAAGAGAAAACATACACACAACGAGGACACATTGAACAACAAAAGAAATTCGGGACATGTGCAAAGCAGAAAATTTCTAGCTTTGCAGCAGGGTCCTTAGTGGTTCCAATGTCTCCCAACAGTCAGCTGAAATTACTGTCAGTTTGTGCATTTAATTTTTCACTGCTAAACAATCATTTGGATTTTCCCAAAGTGATGCTCATCACTGGTTTGTTTGCATGGTATATAGTAAAATGAGCATTTGGACTGAGAATCATGAGAATCCTCAGCTTGTACTCTACTCTGACACTTACTAGCTATGTAACCATGGGCAAGTCACTAAATCTTTCAGCCTCAGTTTCCTCCTCCATAAAGTGGGGATGATAAATGTGACAATGTTCATGATATGCTTTGAAATTCCTACCATATAAATTTCAGCTATAACATTATAATAATACCAGCACAACACAATTCAAAATAAGTTGAGCATCTATGAGTTCAGGAGACAGAAGGGGCTACAGTGACTTATGTTATCAGCTGGGAATCGGATTTCCCCTCCCTGACTCCACTTTGGCATAGCATACTCATTAATAGTTGTGGCAAACTGGTTTCTCCCTTGTACCTCAGTTTCCTTAAATAGCAAATGAGTTAATGACCTTGCCCCCTCTTTACTTGCCATGCTTTTCAAAGAGAGTGGAAAGGTCACTCATTTATTAAATGCCTACTATATGTCAGGCAATTGTGAAGTGCTTTTAAAAAATCTTACTTGATGATGGATCTAGCAAGGATGAGGAGAGACCCTATTGTCAAGTAGAATTTCCCACTAAGTATAAGGAAGAACTTTCCAAGGGTTGGAGACCTAAGATTACATCATATAATTAGTGGAGATTGTATAGTCTTTCCCTGAAAGTAACACACACACACACAATCACAATCACAATCAAATAAAAAAGGGCAGACTCGTACTTTTTAGAAACAGGGATGGATTAGATATTTTTATGAAGGGTCCTGTCAGCTGGAAGAGGTTTTTTTTGTTTTATTCCTACAAGATGATCTATTAAAAGAAGTTCTACCTAAAGTCACTGAAACATAAATGGATTATTTTTCATGCGGACTGCCCCCAACCACATTTTAAAGCTCAGTTTAAATGCCTTTCAGGAAGCCTTCTTCAATCCTCCCATGTGGTAAGTACTTTCATCCTTAGATTTTGTTTTGTCAATCCCTAACAGTAATAATAAATAAGGTTTATATAGTGCAGGGACAGCTAAGTGGCTCAGTGGATTGGGAGCCAGGCCTAGAGAAGGGAGAATCTGGGTTCAAATATGACCTCAGACAGTTCCCAGCTGTGTGACCCTGGGAAAGTCACTTAATCTCCACTGCCTAGCCCTTATACTCTTCTGCCTTGAAACCAATACACATTATTGATTCTATGATGGAAGGTAAAGTTTAAAATAAAATAAAATAAAAAATAATGGAAGGAATATCTGATGTTAGTTGTTTTCTTTACAAAAAGATTTGCATAGTACTTAATGGTTTGCAAAGTGCTTTAAGAATACCATTTCAGGGGGCAGCTGGGTGGCTCAGTGGATTGAGAGTCAGGCTTAGAGATGGAAGGTCCCTGGGTTCAAATCTAGCCTTAGATACTTCCTGTAACCCTGGGCAAGCCATTTAATTCCCATTGTCTTGCCCTTACTATTCTTCTGCCTTGACACTAATAGTATTGGTTCTAAGATAGGTATAATTTCATTTGACCCTCAAAACAATCCAGCAAGGTAAGTGCTGTCGTTAACCCCATTTTACTGAAGAGGAAACCGAAGCTGAGAGAAGGTATGTGACTTGCCAAGAGTCACAAGGCTGGTAAGTATCTGAGGCAAGATTGGAGTCTAGGTCTTACTGGACTCCAATATTCTATCCACTATGGTATGATTTCCTAGAGTAATCGACGTTTGCTATCTTATTAAACTGTAAATTACCTGAAATGAGGGAATGTGTCTTGTCTAGCTTTTGTATATCTCTCAGGACCTAGTATAGTACTTTGTACATAATAAGTACTTAATAAACATTTCCTGAATATTTATTATTATGATTATATAATTATAATGTATTTATATTAATAAAATATATATTATTATTATTATTATGAACAAGTAAATGTTGGAGACTAGGAATCAAGTTCTGACCATTAGAATGGAACCTGTCCTTTCCCCAGCAGGTACCTTTTGATAAATTACATTTTCTCGTCCTTGAAAATCCTAGATGTTTCAGATGGTTCTGTGGTCTTGGGAGACTACAGAAGCAATGCTGTCAGAAGCAGCACATTAAACTCTCTAGACTTTCAAGAAGCCTCTTTCTCCAACCCTTACCACGTGCACCTCCTAGAATAGAAACTGTGTTCTCCTGGCTATCTATTCCCCCACCCCCACCTCACTGCCTCTCCACCTACCTCAGCTATTTTCCTCAGTAGCAACTCTCCCCTCCCCTCCCACCAACCCCAAACCACATCGAGATTCATTCTGCTGGAGTGTTTCTCTTCTTAGATGATTTATAATATGAAGGAAGAGATGAGGAGAGGAAGGGTGGCAATCCTCTGGACGTGAACTCTGATATGCTTGGTAACTGGGGTCTGGCTCCCATCTGATGGACAAAAGTTGCTGCTCTGGCAGCAGGTCAGTGACAAGAGAGGAGGTCGTCAAGGCATAGTTAGAGGAGGAGAGCTGGATTTAGGGCAAAGGGCCCAAGTCCAAATCCCAGTTCTGCTACCTCTGTGATTTTGGACAAACCATTCTTTTCTTTGGGTCTCAGTTTACTAATCTACAAAAAGAAGGGGCTGAAATAGAGGATCTCTTAATTCTCTTGCAGCCCTAAATCTTATTCTTTTAAGCTACACAATTATGTGTATCCCGACCCTTACCCTAATAGAAACACTAGCCTTGGAGTTGAAACCAAATCCTAAATCAGCGCCAGCAGGTCTGAGCAACTCAGGGCTGGGCACTAGTTAAAGCAAGGGGTAATAAAGCAGCAGTTTGCCCACAGGGAATATCAACCTTAATGACAGGTTGGGCAGAATGGCAAGACTGGGTCAAGGCTGGGGCAGGAGGAGAGAAATGGGAGCTCTGTAGGCTGAAAGCTAAATTCAGTATATTACAAAGCAAATATTCTGTTCTCTGGAAACTCCAATCTGAGTTCTATATTTCATTTCAATTCATTTTTTCCAGCCTTCATTGCTACAAGTTGTGTTTACTTTAAATATCTGATTTCACTGGAGTAGGTACTCTGTATCAATGAAGACTGAAACCATATATGGTTTTTTATGAGTTACTATGGCCCCCCAAAAAAAATTTGAATCAGCTGGTGGCTGGTGAACTTCTAATTTAAGCTAAGCTGGTCTTTAAAAGCAACACTTATACAAACCTATACAGAATTTGTCCTCCAGGTTCTCCTAGGCTCTCTAACCATGAAGACAGAAGCCTTGATTCTTCTACCAATAAAGAGAAGTGAAGAATAAACCCACACTCCTTCTCCAAGGAGAGAAACAATAGCAGTAGTAGCTTATCCCTGGAACCTCAAACTGACCAGTTGGAATTGATGGGGCTAGCTTTCAATACACAAACTTTTAGATACATTCAAACTGATAGAACTTCATTAACAAAATAGCTTTTGTTTCTCTTAAAGCTAAGTCATTTACTCAGTTTCTCTCATCTTATTAAGGAGCTGATCTGCCTTTTCACTCTTAGAACTCTGGAGAACTAAATGAGAACACATGCTATGGTGGGAAGCATCACAAAATGAGAATTTGGGAGTTGGCAGGGACCTCATCAACCTTCTCGTTTAAAATATACCCAAATGGAGAGTAAGTGGTCACCCAGCTCTCAGTGTGAAAATCTCAACAAAGGGAAACCCATCACCTCCTAAGGCATCCCATTTCACCTCTGGACAGCTCTCATTGTTAAGAAGTTTTCCCTAATATCAAACCAAAACTTACCTCTACAGTGACCACCCACTTCTCTTAGTGTGGCCTGGTAGTCATCAGACATAATTTTCAGCTCTGGTACTAGTTACAAATAAGCAAATCACTTCTACCTCTCTGTGTTTGTTTTTCTACATAACATTTGTTCTACCTGACTCACAGGATTATGGTGGAGATCAAACTTTTTATAAATCTTATAGCACTACAAAATTATGACTCGTCTCCCGTTCATTCATATCTAACCACTTTCTAATTCATTCCCTTAACAGGCTTTTGCAGAGCCAGAAAAAAAAATTGGGATTGAGAAGATCCTGACCTCTACCCAAATGTCAGATTACTGGTATCTGCCCAGTGGTTTGCAAACTCATTGTCCCTCTCCCTCACTTGGCTCATATTCTCTGCCTTTTGTTATTAGGTAGATTGTTTCTCACAATTAGACATGTAAACTCCTCAAAGGTAGGAGCCACTTCTTATACATTTTATAACTTAATATGGTTCTAGTAAAACATGGTTATTGATGATTAACTCCTCGGTGAATAATTGAACAGTTTGTTTCTGAGCAGAAGACAAGTCATCATCAAGGAGAGAAAAGGATGTGGGCCAGTCACATATTGAAAATGATGTATAAAACTGACAGCCCGGGTGTAGAACTGGTATACAGGAAATACAAAAGATCCAGGGGAAGGTTTCCAACACATTGGGTGGATCCTCTAAGGATGATTTTGGAAAGACATGCACAAGAACTGAACAGGATGAGAAAACACAGATGGGTTTCAATCTGCTCCAGAAGAGGAAATAACCACGCCGATGAGATCATGAATTCAGTAAAGCATCAAAGGAAGACAGAGCAACAGTAAACTGATGCTCACAGGAAACTCTGCCTGGTGGCTTGAAGTCAGAGAGATTGCTCTAGCCTATGGGGTGACAACTGCTCCAGTATACATGGTCTCCAGCCCTCTGCTGCCCAAAATGGGCAATGCATTAGGAGACGATCATATTATGATTACTACTAATAAAGACTTTAAAATTTTTTCCAACAATGTTTTGATAGATTTTTTTTAAATTATCAGACCTGTTGTTTAATTAACATAGGAAACTTTCAGTGAGGAAATTCCTTCTATCAATGAAGATCAGCATCTGCTCTGCAACTCAAAGCTTACACAGTAACCTTCAATTGAAAATAATAGTTATTTAGAACTTAAAGATTTAGAAAGGTATGTCATGGTCTGAAAACTACTACTACTACTACTACTACTACTACAACTAGTACTATTACTAATAAAATTATTACTACTACTACTACTAATAATAATAATAATAATAGTATTTTATTGCACCTTTTATGTGCCAAGCACTGTGCTAAATATTATCTCATTTGATCTTCACAACAACCCTAGGAGGTATGTACTATTATCCCCATCTTACAGATCTAGAACTTGAGGGTAAACAGAGGTTAAGTGACTTGCTCAAGTATACACAGCTAATAAATGTCTGAAGATAGATTTGAACTAAGATCTTCTTGACTACAAGCCCAGGGTTCTAACTATTGTGCACCTTGTTGCCTATAGAACTAGAAACAGTCTTGTAAGATCCAATCTCTTCTTTCCCAAGTTTCTATAAGAATCTGGAAATATTCTTTTCATTTTTCAAGAGAAAAATGAGGAACCAGAGGAAAGAAGTAGAATGTGACTGAGGTCATTGACAGCCCTAGAGATGCCCATACCCCCTAATGATATATTGGCTGTTGATAAGCCATTGGGTTGGGGGGAAGTGGGTAGATCAAGCAAAGGGCTCAAGAAGAGGTGATAGTGATAAAGTAAATGGAACTAAGGAGACAAAGTAAAGAGGAACAAGTGAAGTATAATTTCTAATCCACAAGAATTTGGACTAACAGGATCGTGAGAATGAGTCATGGCCCTGGGAAGCAGGGCCAGATGGCCTGAACAGATGATATGCCTTTTGTATCAGTGCTTCTTCATCCAGGTGGGGGTTTAATAAACACTTTGTGATAACAGTGATGAGCTGACACTCCCAAAGGAAAGGTTTCTATCTCCCTGTGTTGTTCAGGTTAGGAAATGTAGTAAAAGGAAAAGACCTTGGACTTGGAAGTCTGAAGATATAAATTCAAGTTCTGGCTCTTCATTTGCAAGGGACACCTGGTTTATTTTTCCATTAAAATTCAACAGAGAAGGGTTGTCATTTAGCATTTTAATGGAAGTAATTAATAAAACAACTTCTAGACTAAACCACCCACAAACACCCACAATCATAGATCCTTGCTCTCCTGAGAACAGATCACATTTTAAGATGTATTCTCCTAAAGCATCATCATTAAATTCCCAAGACTGGAGAACATCTAATTTAGAAAGGACTTCAGAAGTCATCTAGTCCTACTTGTAATTAAATAGAAACTCCCTCTACAATATACCTGATAAGTATCCATCCTCTGTTTAAGATGTCCAGTGAGGAGAAAGCTACCACTTCCAGAAGCATCTCATTCCATTTGGGTGACAGCTGTCACTGTTAGAAAACTTTTCTTCACAAGCTAATATTTACCTCATCCGCTCAGTGCTCTCTTAGTTTTTTGATGTGGGGTTCATGCAAAACAGGCCCAGTCTTTTTTCTACGTGGAAGAAGTGTAATAGAAAATTAAACAAGACTTGGAATCAGAAGCTCTAGGTTCAAGTCCCAGCTTGATATATACTGCCTATGTGACCTGAGGCAAACTATTTCCCTTCTCCAGGTCTCAGTTTCCTCTTCAAAATGAGAGGAGTAGGACTCAGTGAACTCTGAAGTCCATTTCTGGTTCTAAATTCATTTATGAATGAAAGGAAAATGATAAATATTCAAGATGCCAGAGTTTGCAGAGGTCATGGCATCTGCTGCTCCCCTCTGCCTGAGGGGAAAAGGATCTTCAAAAAATCAAGAAGCAATATCTTCACTGGCCTATGAGAGAAACAGTGAGAGAGGACTTGAACTGCCTGAACTATGATGATGGTTCAAATAAGCAAGAGAGTATTAGCCAAGAAAAGAGACTTTGGTTAAGCTCTGATGCAAAGGGGAAACTTAAAAGTTTTCTAATTGCTTCCCATTTTCCCAAATGGGGATCAATATTGCTCCTATAACTATCCCTAGCTGAAACTTGTTATAGAAATCACCATTTCTCCGTCCACTGGATGAGGTCTAACAGACAGACTTGCTTTTATAGGAGGAAAAGTCATGGTTAAGTTTATGGTGGAATCTATAAAGGATCTCCACACTGAATTCAAACACAGAGATGGTCATCATTCACCAAGTCATCCTAGGATGCAACCTCCACAATTATAGATAAGCAGAAAGAACTCAGTGTATGCACTCCCAATACCTTCTTGCTGAAGACATCCTCAGTGATTCTTCTCAATCAGACTTTAGGGAGAGATCCCCTGGATATGACTTCTGCCCTTGGGTTGGAATGATATATGAAGTGAGAATTCTGGTGGAAAATTCAAGAGAAGCAAGCTCTAGTATTAGCTCTAGCTCTTCCCTTCTGGAGGCCTTGGTTTTCTCAACTATAAAATTAGGAAACTAGACTAGAGCTTTACATCTGGTAAGTGGAAGGATGGTATAGCTAACCTTCACACATTTAAGTGATCATTTACTTTACTCTTCAGCTTTTTTCTTTCACATATACAAATCTCCCTTTCCCCACATCTCTAGGGATAGGCTAAGCATGAAAAAGGATGTGCTTTCAATGCATCAAATTACATCCCATGTTGAGATTGAAGAAAAGAGTCACATAAAACCATAGTCCTCTTCTGGTCCTATTCCTGAGTTTCTGGACTTAAAAAGAATGCTTCCTCCTCTATCTCATCCTGGAACTTCCTTTAGTGCCTAGGGCCTCCTTATTTAGAGCCTTATATAGAATCCTACCATGACAAAGAATTGGAAATTGGCTCAACAATGTGTCGTTTAGGATGGTGATAGAATAATACTATTGGACTGTAAGAAATGTTGAACAGGAAGATTACAAAAACAGCTGGAAAGACCTACATGAACTGATGCAGAGTAAAATAAGAACCAGGGGAACATTGTACACAGTAACAGAAATATTGTGGAATGATCAACTATGAAAAACTTATCTACTCTCAGCATACAATGATCTAGAATAATTCTGAAGGACTTATGACAAAGAATGCTATGCACCTCCAGAGAAAGAACTGTTAGAGTCAGAATGCAGATCAAAGCATGTGATTTTTCACTTTATCTGGATTTTTATTTTGGGGTTTGGTGTTATATGAATATTTTCTTACAGCAATGAATAATATGGGAATGTTTTGTATGATAATACATATATAACCCAGAAAATAAAAATAAAAATAGAACATCTTATCACCTCAGTAGCCTGCTTGCTCACCATGGAATATCTCACTAATTTCCCTCCTCAGTTGGTGTTTCTCCTAAAGCTGTCATTTTGTGAAGGGCCTCAGGCTGGCCGGCCTTCATTATTTTCCTGCTCCTTTTCCTGACCTTCTGGACTTTGTCTCCTCCCCTGAATTAGAATGTAAGCTCCTTCAGGGCCAGGGTTGTCTTTCTTTTTTCTTGTACTTATATTCCTAGCTTTTAGCACAGTGCTTGGCACAAGATAAATGCTTACTAAATGTATGTTTCCTTCTTGCCTTTCTACCCAGAGCAAGCCTTGAAAAAGGTTCAAGTCTTTACTTCCAAGGATCAAGAGCTTTAAAACTGGAGGGGACTTTTGAGGTAATCTAGCCTCCTCATATTATAGATTAGGAAATTATCACAGAACTTGAATGGAATCACTCAGATTCACACACAACACAAATCCTGCTCATCAGGACCTCACTTAGAACAAACCTCCCCAAGCTCAGCACTGGAAGGGGGCAGGCTCAATTGCTCTAAGATACGTTCAAATTAACCAGGTAAAGGACATGGTATGATGGCTGGAGTTTGTCCCAAGGATGATGGCTAGGGCACGTTTCTCATGTTAATGTCTTCCAACTACCTGTGTACTGCAATTATTCCGCATCGATTTTAAAGCCAGCTTAGCACAATAGCAGCTTCTAATTTGTAAGCAAAACTGCGTGGCATAAATCAAACTGTTAGAGGCAAATGCCACTGTTGCATACTAATGGTGAGTTAATAGACTATGGGTGTGGGGCTCTTTTCTCAGTTCCCCAGTTTGTTAACACTCCAGTCTCCTGACAAATTGCTATAACCACCTTCTACACCATCCCTACAGCTCCTCCAGGGTCACAAGGGACAGGAGGAAAGGGGAATGAGAAGGATAATTAAGGGGCTCCCCATGGATCCTTCCCTATATGTCAAAATCCAGAGGGAGCAGAGGTCAAAAGTTCCTCCAACCCAGGGGATGATTTAAATAGTTATAAATTGAGGGAACAACAGTCAAGCTTGGATTTTCACTGTTCATGAATATTTACTGAGGTCTCTAAGAGTCAGAGCTGGGGATAAGGCACCCCTCTGGCAGGATCTGGGTGCTAAAATCATTCAATTAGCAAGCATTTATTAAGTATCTTGTACATCAGAAGTCAGAAATACAGAGGAGGAAAAAAAAGACCAACCAACATCTCTGCCCTTAAGAAGCTTACCTGGGAAAATAATGTGTATACCTATAAATAAATACACCATAGATACCAAATAAAAATGAAATGCTTTAAGGGAGTGTGGGGAGAGTACTAGCAGCTGAGGGAATCAAGAAAGGCCTCTTACAGGTCTCATGACAATAGCTGAGCTTTGAAAGAAGTTAGGGATCAAGGGCAACTAGGTGGCTCAGTGGATAGCACCAGAGTCAGAGGATTCTGGGTTCAAATGTAGCCTCAGACACATCATAGCTATGTGACCCTGAACTCCCATTGCCTAGCCCTTACTGCTTTTCTGCCTTGGAACCAATACACAATATTGATTCTAAGACAAATGGAGAAGGAAGGAAGAAGGGAGGGAAGGATAGAATGAGGAAGGGAAGGGAGGAGAGAGGAGGGAGGGAGGGAAAGAGGGAGGGAGAGTTAGGGATCCCAAGAGGCAGAGGTGAACAGGAAGGATTTGGGGAACAAAGAGCATGTAGAAAGTTATCAAAACTCCTCCATTTCTCTCCTGGCTCTACTTCTGACTCAGAGGATGCTCTTGTCCACTATCATTCTTAAAGATTCCTCGACTCTGTGGCCTCTCTGATTGGTCAGGTCTTCCTAAAATTTTAAGCAAGGGGCTGTTATCTATTCCTGGGCCCCTCTGAGTCCTCTGAGATGCTTTCTTTTTAATGTAGGGATAAATAAAGGTTTTCTCTTGCCCAATTTGTATTTATTACTTTGAGTACTTAAATAGATACTGGGGACCCTGTTATCCACATTTGGCAAAACTCAGAAATAAGCAATACTGGAGCTTGCGGCAGAGATTTTCTGGAGTAACTCCAGGTGGCGACAATGGGCCAATAAGAGAAAATCGTCATGGTCAGATCAGATCCAAGATTTGATTACATGTCCATTAAGGCTCTGGGCCCCAGGTTATATACAGATCCTAGTCTTATTTTCTAGATAAGTACACAGTGAACTTAGGCGAATCCCTTATCCTTTTACTGTGTACTTATCTAGAAAATAAGACTATATATATAATCTATATTTTGCAGGCTGTTTTAAGGAAATGTTTCTGTAAATCTTAAAGCCATAGAAATAAGAGCCAGGAAATTTTCTCTGGTTTTCCTGACACAGCATTTTGGAAGCTCTTCTCTGTATTGTAGTAAGCATATGGCCACACACACACACAAAAAAAAAAAATAATAAGGGAAAACTGTCCTTGAAAATATAAGTCCTTGATCTTGATCCGCACCCCCACCCAGTTGCTAGTGCCCTCTCCTCAACCCCCAGAAATTCTTTTGAATGTAGCAAAAGCTCTATTAGAAATCACAGTGGTGATAACATTCACACATCACATATTGATATGGATCCCATGGGATAGAATTTCCAAAGGCAAAAGAACTTCCTCCATTCCTTTCAAAACATTACCCCAACCCTGTTACCACTCCACCTTTCAAAGACCACCAGATTGGGCAGGTCTTCACTAAAGGTAGCTAATCAGTGCTCATTTTCCAGGAGGTGAGGGAAAAGTCTGCACGTTTCCTCTTTAGATTATAGACTAGCTTCTTCATTAGCAGGACTGCTTTACCAAACCCCATGAAGAGTTAAATCTTTAGTATGTCTGTTCCAGAAAGCTGCATTTTCTATCTCCAAACCTCCCTCTTTTCAATACTGTTTTACTATTATGAATAGAATGAAAAATGAAGAAACCATAAACCAAGTGCTAATGTCTTAATAGGTTAACCTGTTTATTTCCCTTCTCAATAATCAATTAACAAACATTCATTAAGTGCCAACTATATACCAAACAAGTTCTAAGTGCTGAGAATGCAAAGTCAAAAAACAGTTCTTGACTGCAAGGAGCTTACCTTCAATTATGAGAAACAGCAGGTACACATATAAGTATAAACAGAACACATAGAAAATAAATACAAGGCAGTTAAACTGAACTAGCAGCTGGAGGGAACAGGCAAGGGTTCTTATAGGAGATAGCAGCTGAGATAATCTGGGATCACAAGGGTCAGAGGTGAGGAGGGAGTTCATTCCAAGCATGGAAGATAGAGGATCATGTTTGTGAAGGAAATAAAAAGAAAGAAAGAAGACAATTTGGCCAGATCAAAGAGTGTAAGGAAGGAAGTGTAAATAACAATAGAAAAATAGGAAGGGGCATGTTATAATGAGCTTTTGGATCCTATCATCCAGAGTTACCTGTCCCATCTAGAGATAGGTAACCGTCATTTACATATTTGATACATATGCTAGCTGTTCCTTCATCTAAGTCAGTAATAAAAATGTTAGAAAGCACAAGATGAGGCAAAAATCCTGGATGTATTACTACACTAGATATCTCCTTCCAAGGTGACATTGGTCAATGTACTAATTCATCCCTTAAAGCATTCTAAAATTTCAGAAGAATTAAAATCAAACTCACAGTTGTTGTATGATACTGATATTGAGGCTAGAAAGGTGAGAGCCAGGTTGTAAAGGGGGAAGGTGGGAAAGAGAAGGAAGGAAGGGAAGGTAGGGGAGAACAAGCTTTCAGTCTTGGCTCTCTATGCCTTCATATTGAGTATTTCCAATGCCTAGAATGAACTCCTTCATTTCTTCTTTCTCAAGCAATCCCTTGCTTCCTCCAGTACTCAGCTCAAACTACAAATTCCACATAACCTAGGGTCACACAACTAGCAAGTACATGTGGTTGTATCTGAACTCAGGTCTTCCTTGCTCCAGGGTTAGCACTCTACCCCACTGTACCACCTAGCTATTGAACAAGTTTCAGACATGCCTACTTATCCTTCATTCTTCTCCTTCATGACAAATTCTATGATAAAGTGGTCTTTCACACAGATTCCTTCCAATTGTTACTCATCAATAGCCAGCTCCTCATTGTTGGTGAAAATTGAAAATAAAATTTGCCTTGATAGGTTCCTCCACATTTTGAGGAATGAAATGATCATTAAAGCAAGTCAAAAAGTTATTAGTTACATTCCTTTTGTCAGAGACAGAGCTCTATTATAAACTAAATAACCTAGGTCCCTCATTATTATTATGACATATTACTATAATGGCCTGTGATTTGTTTCCCAACTTCCTCATCTATCTCTTCCTTCTGTCCAAATAAATTCCAATAACAATATTGCTTCTGCTTTTACCCCCATTCACCTTTACCCAAATGTCTTCCCCTTCTTGTTGTTTGATCCTCACAACATCCCCCAAAAGTCATTACAACATGTAATGTTATTTTCATTTTACAGATGAAGTTAAATTTCGTGTAGATTAAGTGCCTTTTCCATGTGCACATAGCTAGTCAGATATGGGATTCAAACACAGATCTAGCATTCTTTACATTATACATTAACAGAGAACCAGTCCCAGGACCAGAATGACATCTCATGATGCAGGAGGCTGAATCTAACAAGACCTAGAAGTCCCTTCTAACTCAAAGAAGGGAAAGTAAGGTACAAAGAAAGGGGTAGAGAGGTCAGAGGGTTCATCCCTAAAGCCATAGAGAAAAAGGCAAGCTAAGAATCTTCATGGCCTGGATCTGCTTTGTTCCTCCCCAGGACCTTCAAGCATTTAGAAAACTAGCAAAAGGTCAGTCTGATGTTAAGTCTCTAGTGTTCTACTGTTCTATCTGGGTCCACAAAAGATGCCTTGAAAAATCAATGAGTAATAGTTCTGACAGCAAGCACTCCTCCTATGGAAAAGTCAAAGAGTTTCACATCTTAGACCTCTAGGGAACAGAAAACAGTCTATCTCACTGGAAATTACTAAAGGTCCCCTATCCCTAATCTATATAATTCCTCATGATCCCAGAGGCCATGCATGAAAATAGTATGCTCTCTTTAACACCTCCATCTACAAGGAACACCTTTCAAAACAGGCCAGGAAAATCCTTTTGATGCCAGTCAAGAACAATTCTTAAGAAGGGTTGCCTCTCACCTTCCTGCCTTGAAGCAGATCATTCCATTATGAGACTGTTCTATTAGAAGCTTTCCCCTCTATCAATCTGGAATCTCTCTTTATACTTTGCTTCTAGTTTAGTTCTAGAACCAAGCAGAAAAAAACCTAAACTTTCCGTATAATAGCCCTTGACATAACTGAATACATCTGTCATGTCCCACCCAACCCTCACCCACCTAGGTCTCCTCTTTTCAAGGCTAGCCAGCCCCCATTCTTTCAACTAGACCTAACAATAATATAACAGTTCTCTTATCATCCTCATTATCTTTCTTAGGGCACTTTCTGGATTATCAGTGTTCCCTAAAACACGGGGTCAAGAAATGAATGTTGTCCGCCTCCAAAAAAGCTTCCTTGATTCACCAGACCCTTCAACATGTATTCAATATTTAAGATGTTGTTTGAATTGAATGACTCTTCCTCTCTGCCTCAACCCTATCCTCATGGCCACCACAAACAGGATCATTAGTTCAGTGATGGAAAGAATAATAAATCATTCAATTGGCATTTATTATGTGCCCTCTACATGTCAGGTACTCTGCTATGTGCTGAGGGAAACAAAGAGAAAAAGGAAATGGGGAGACATGTACCTGTATAAATATGTAGAAAATAAATATGGGGAAATGTTGGCAGGAATAGGCTCAAAGGTTCCTCTGACAATCAGATATGAAAATCAAGAAAGGTTTCATGTCAAAGGTAACACTAGAGGCAAAAAATTGGAAAAAGAGGAGGTGTCCTTTGATTGGGGAATGGCTGAACAAATTGTGGTACCTGACCGTGATGGAATACTATTGTGCTGAAAGGAATGATGAACTGGAAGGTTTCTATGTGAACTGAAACACCTCCAAGAATTGATGCAGAGTGAAAGGAGAACACTGTACACAGAAACTGATACATTATGGCACAATTGAATGTAATAGGCTTCTTTACTAGTAGCAATACAATGACCCAGGACAATTCTGAGGGACTTATGAGAAAGAATGCTATCCACATCCAAAGAAACAACTATGGGAGTAGAAATGCAGTAGAAAAACATGGTTTGATGGGGATATGAGTGGCAATTTTGACTTTAAAGATAACTCTATTGCAAATATTAATAATATGGAAATAGGTTTTGAACAATGATATGTGTATGACCCAGTGGAATTGTTTATCAATGGGGGGGTGGGAGGGAAAAGAGAGGGAAAGAACATGATTCATGTAACCATGGAAATATATTCAAAATTAATTAATCTTTTAAGGTAGCACTAGAAAATAGTTTTGAAGGGAACAGGGGAGTTTAAGAGTTAGAAAGGAGGAGGTAGTGCATTCTACATATGGAGAATTAGCCAATGTAAATGTATAGAGAGCAGAGATAGTGTTGTAGGTACATAACAAAGAGCACACTAGCCAATATGGCTTGATCAGATCATTTGAATAGTTAATATTTAAGTCTGAAAAGGTCGGTTTGGGCCAGTTTTGAAGGGCTTAAAAGATCAAATGGAAGAGCTATATGCATTTATCCTGAATGCAATAGGGAACCATTGAAGTTTACCAAGTAAGAAAATGAGATCCTCAAATTAAAGAAAAACACTTTGGTAGCTATGTGGGAAATGGATGGGCAAAGGAAGAAATTTAAGGCAGGCAAACCAATTTAGAGCCTAATGCAACAGTCCAGGTGAGTAATAATGAATACAATGGTCAGGGGAGTAGAGAAAAGAGGACAGATGTAATATAGCATGGAGGTAAAAATAAGATTTTACAAATGATGATAAAAGCAGGATGAGAAAGAATGAGAAGTGGAAGACTCCTCTTCACTAAGGAGGCAAATCTAGGTGGTTAGGTATTTATGATGGGCTTAAAATAAATAAGTTCATAAAAAGGGAGGTTTGAGGGAAAAGATACTTCTGCCTTTAACAGGTTGGTTTGGGATGCTTTTAGGACATGCATTCATTTAAGAGTGTCTAACATCCCAATGATGGCATGAAAACGGAGTTCTGGAAAAAAAGACTGAAAATGAATATACATATCTAGGAATCATCTGCAAAAGGAAATCGTTAAACCCTCAGGAGTTGAAGTTTATGGAGAGAAGAGAAAAGAATAGATGAGCCAGGACAGACCCTGGGAGAATATATACAGTTTTATCAAAAGATTGAGAGTATTGAAACAGGAAGGAGAACAAAGAGAGCTGTGTCCTGAAAAGATTATCCAGTTCAAGGGATCTTTGGGGAAGGAAACCATGGATAAGAGGTTCATGAACTTAGACAGGAAAAAATGCATCTTTAATTTAAAATAATTGACTTCTATTGTAGTCTTAATTAGTTTACCCATTTAAAAATAATACTCTGAGAAGGGATCTCACTTTACTACATTGCCAAAGGAGTCTCAGGGCCCAAAAAAAAATGTCAAGAATTCCTTATCTCTTCAATTCCTTCATTTTACCTGTGAATATAAGAAATCTAGAAGGGTTAAGCTTTGTCGGTGTCAGTAGATAGAGTGCTAGTCATAGAGTAAGGAAGACCTGGGTTCAAGTTCCATCTCTAATACGAAAGAGATATATGGTTTGCAAGTTTCATTGTCTCAGAGCCTGTTTCCTCATCTTTAATATGGGGCTACTGATAGCATTTGTCACAAAATTGCTGTGAGCCTCAAATGAGATCATGTATGAAAAACCTTCTGTAAACTGTAAGGTGTTACACAAATATCAGTTGTTACTATTATTACCCAAATCAATTAAATAAGTGGCAACAGTTGTATATAGACTCGGGTTCTTTGACTTAAAAAACCAACCCTTTTCCAAATTACACCAGGATTCAACGTGGGCTGAAAAAAAAATATTCATCCACCATCCACATCCTCCCATAGGTCAAATCCTGAAAAAAGCCTTTAGGAGTGGAGATAAACTGTCCTCACCCGGACTCCAGTCACTGACACTGCAGAGTTTACCAATGTTGTAATAGAGTAAATTTGGCTTCCTTAAGGAGGTGATACTCAAAAGAAGTTGCAGTGCTTTTGATCCTGAGTCCTCTCAACCAGGAGAACAAAACCACCCATAAAATATATGTTTCTTTCAACATTGTTGTTGAAACAGTTTCCACTTAAGTCTTTCCCTCCACAATATCTAAGAGACAATGAAACAAGCAATTAGGGCTGCTATCTATTTACTTCAGCATGCCCTAGCTAAGTGGCTCTGACAGCCAAGTCCTCTGGATCTTCCCCATTCCCCCTCCTTCTTGCTGGGTACTCCTACTGCAATCCAGAAGAATGAGTTGCCTTGGGGGTCAGAGAAAGGAAGAGAGAAAATGGTTAAAAAATTGACCTAGATTCCAGCAACATGTGCTTGTTATTGGCAGTTAGAGCCAACAAAGCTAGGAGTGGTGGCAGCTGGTGAGGGCTTAATAACTGCACAGAGAAAGGTGCATTGAGTAGAAAGGAATTAAATCCCTAGACTAGGGATACAAAAACTAGAGTGGCACCCAAGGCCATCCCTGAAGACATTTACTAAATCCCTACCATATGCACCTCTTGGTACTCTCTTTCTTCTTTTTTATTTGTAGGCTACCATGAGATGAGCTTCAGTCTTAAGGTCAGAATAATTATAACACACATTTATATAATGCTTTAAAATATACAAAACATTTTCAACAGTTCTGTCAGAAGGCCTCGTTTCAAGTTCTGACTCCAACATTTACTAATTGTGTGACCTTGGGAAACTTTCTAGACTTTGATTTCCTAGTATATAAATATAATATAAATTTATTCTAATTCATTCATTTATTAAGTATGTGCTATGTATAGACATGGCACCATATGCTGTGGATTCATACAAGGTTTAGATAAGACAATCCTTACCCTCATGGATTTTGCAGTCTAACAGGCAAATAAGGCATAAAGAAAAGTGATTATAAGAAATAAAACATAATTAGTACATTAGAGTGATACAGAACAGTACCAAATAAATATGCAACCTGAGGTCTGAAGGAAAGCTCATTAGTAGTCAGGGAAACTTCATAGAAGAAGTTTGAGCTGAGCTTTAAAGGCAAGGTAAAAAGTTAACAGTCATAGAAAGGAAGCAATGTTATTCCAGGCATAAGGAATAACACAAATAAATAGAAGAGGACATAAGGCAAAGAACATAGTATGTATTCATATCATGTCAAGCAGTCCAGTTTGGCTTGGTCCTTAAGTACATGGAAGGAAGATAAGGCCAGATGGATAGGATGATACAGATGGAGAACCCTGAATAACAAACAAGCAAAGGAATATGAACAACAGGAAGCCATAGAACACTTTTTTGAATACAGTGATCACACAACAGTTTCTATGCAAAAGGCTGATTATTCTGGAAGCAATATGAAGGAAGAACTGGGTAGGGATGGAGATAGGAACCTGTTGAAAAACTCTTCCAGTAATCCAAGCAGGTGGTAATTTTAAAAATGCTGCAGAGGTCAAATACAAAAGACTTTGATAACTGATTGGATCTAAGAGTTGAGAGAGAGGAAGGAGTGAAGGTAAATCCCAAGGTTGCAAAAACATTGGAGAATAGATGAATGTTAGTACCAAAAACACAGTGAATTTAGAAAAAGGAAAAGGTTTAGAGTTGTATACAAACTATGACTCATTATCATTCTCTCTTCTCATTCTTTTTCCTTTCCTTTCTCTCTGTCTCTAAGGACAGGTCAAAGCACACAATGACCCCCATAGTCAAACAGAGGCTATACTGGTATCATTTGGCATGGCTAAAGATACCAAAGACACAAATGTAGATCATGATAGTCTCTATGGGTCTCTTACTGGCCTAACTTTAAAAATGACATCTTGGTAAGCCCCATCTCAAAGCTATAAAATACTATGTTTAAGACCATATTTGTCCCTGGTTAAAAGACGATGTCCCCCAAGCAAATAAAACTTGTGCTTCAGTTTTCTTCCTCCCTTTTCTGAGGATCTGTAAGTGATCTATAATCACATAGCAAATCAGCTTTTATCTATCCTAAACCATAATCCTGGGGTGGAGGAAAGAGGAGGGTAAAAAGGTGGATTGGAAATCATTTGACTTCTGGGAAAATGAAGGTAAAGGAAATGAAATCAGACAAGAAATTAAGAATAAGAGTAAGACATCCTGATTATTTGTTCAGATGATTTCCCTGGCTCTTTGACTCAGGATAAGATTTAACTAGAAGGGACCAATTAAATGTCACAACCAAGGTTTTAATCCAGAACTCCTGACTCCAATTTAAATGTTCTTTTTTACTATACCATACTACCTCTCAGAAAGAAATAGTAACTGAAAGAATCTTGTGGCATCTATTTCTGCCTATCCTTCTGATCCCCTTCACCTCTCCTTCCTGGCATTTCCCTGAACTGTAGATCAACTGTTTAGAGGTCTATTCTCAGAATCCAGAGTCAGCAGGGGGTAACAGCCTTCCAGGGTCAATGACACAGTAGTTAACCAGTCCTGAAGGACTGAACCTCAAACCTACCATGTTCCTCAGTCCAGTTTAGAAATTCTCCAAGAACAATTCAAGGGAAACTACATTCAACAAAGCAGACACAGACTCAGACTCAGAATCTAATAGAGGCAGTCAATTCAGTAAGAGTCACTAGCAATAGCCCTATATTAAGGAATTAAAAAACCTGAGTTCTAGTCCTGGTCCTATTATTAGCCATGTGACTCTTGGAGAATCGCTTAAACTTAATTCATCTCCATGTCCAATTGTAATTGAAGTACATATTTCACAAGACTATTGTGAGAATCAAATGAGATGATGAACTCAAATGCTCATCTAAAATTAGTTCTCTTTGACATGAAAAGGGATTCCATCCTCTCTCCTCCATCACCTTCACACATTCCTCCATAAATTCCAAAGAGTTAGTAAGTGCCAAAGTGTTTTCATATGGGTGACATAAGTCAGAGTCACCCCAGGCCCTTCACAAGTCTTACTGGCTCATGGGGAAAATCAGATTATTTTCTCAGCCAGATCAATTTGAGCACTTCCACAAAGTCCAAGCTATGCTGTGTCACTCAAACCCATTCCAATCCCACTGGCTTGGAGGCAGGAACCACAAAAGTAAGTTAGAGGCAGAACTATATTCAACAATTAACATGTATTAAGTATTTACCATACGCAAAGTAGTATCCCAGATGCTAAGAATTTATCACTACTTCAAAGATCTGTGATGCGACAGTACAGAAATTCTCTTCAGCAGCATACATGAAAACCACCTATAACTTAGAAAATTAATCTAAGGAGTTGCCTGAGGCTCTGAGAGAAGCTCATGATCGTCCAGCTAGTAGGTTATCAAAGATGAAAGATCATAGATTTAGAGTCAGAAGACCCTACAAAGGCCATGTAGTTCAACCCCCTCATTTTACAAATGGGAAAATTGAGGCTTAAGAGGTTAGGCAACTTGCCTTTGGTCATATAGGTTCTGAAACCGTGTCTTTTCAACCAGCCCTCCATGCACTACACCAAGTCAGAGAGAAAGAGAATAAAAAAATACCATTTAATCAGAGCAAAGAAGTGAAGGAGAATGAAAGATGAGAAGAAACCAAAAAGGGGGAGGAAAGATGGGACAGTTAGGTGGCTCAGTGCATTGAAAGCCAGGCCTAGAGATGGGAGGTCCTAGGTTCAAATCCAACCTCAAGACACTTCCCAGTTGTGTGAACCCTGGACAAGTCATCCATTACAGAACCCTTACTGCTCTTCTGCTTTGGAACCAATACCTTTTATTGATTCTAAGACAGAAGGTAAGAGTTTTAAAAAGGGGTGGCAGGATGCAAAAAGAGGCAGAGATCTAGAGGCAAGTAATGTAGGAGCAGGGAAGAGAAGAAGGCATTGGGAGAAATGGTTCCAGTGACTGTAATTAGAATGCAAATTGAGATTAGAATCTGTTTCAGTTTGGTCTTTATACTCCTAGTGCCTTGCCCATAGTAAACTCATTTTTTTTAACCATTACATAACAATACTATTTATTGATTCTAAGACAGAAGAGCAGTGAGGACTGGGCAAAGGGAGTTAAGTGACTTGTCCAGGGTCACACAGCTAGGTAGTATCCACCTAGCTGCCCCTATAGTAAGCTCTTAATAAAAGGTTTGTTGAATTGGATTAAGGGTCTAGCTAAGAGGAATCCTGAAAAAATGGATCAGGACTATGGTCAAGGAAAGGAGCAAACAGCCATTTCTCCAGGTCAAGAGAGCTGCACCATGCTCAGGGGAGAAGGAGAGATGAGTGGGGAGAAATGTGTGGAAAGGAACCAGCCTTGGAAGCAGTGAAGGTCATTCCTACACTGATACATTAAATTAATAATATACAAATGGCATACAAACTAACATCTAATTTATATCTACTGCTTTTAAGTAGCAAGTTTATCGACTACTAATAATATAGTGACAGCTGGGAATGGAAACTAGAGTGACCAGGGAATGAGGCTGGAAGTGGAAGGACTAAGAAGTGGGGCCACTCATGGGGGAAGGAAGCTTGACCTGAATAGATGGAACAGAAATTGAGAGGGGGAGATGGTGGGTGGTGTGGGGGGAGGGGGGAGGGGAATAACGAATTCAGGAGAGACCAATGGTGCAAGGGAACTGAGAAGAAATTGTTCTGGGAGCTAGGAGGAAGGAAGAAGGAAAAAATATCTATCTATTTCTAATGATTAACGCCAGAGGGAGGAATCAGAACAATTGTCATTAAGGCTTCTAACAATAACCCAGTCTCAGAGCAGAGCCACCACAGTGCAGAGAGGCAGCCAGCATGTCAAACACGGTGCTGATCTTTTCGGTTTTAGTGAGGGTGCCTAATAAAGCAGCCCGCCCCCTCATTACCTGCTGATCAGGTTTGATGGCCCTCTGAGAGGCATTAAGGTGGGAAGACAATGCTGAACCCAACGCTGTCATCACCATCAATGAATATCTTCACTCTTCACTACCCCATCCCCCAGGAAGCTTTAAAAGCACACAAAGATCTGGCATTTCTGCCACTGGCAGCACTGAGAAATACAACTAGGAGAATGATTTTCCTTGTGCCACTGAATGGGAAAAATGAGGCACATTGATCAGGGAAGGGCAACATGTCAAACTTGAGCCCAAACTAGTCTAGAACCCAGAATCAAACTGTTTTCCTACCTCCTGCCTTCTTGCTGGGTGTTGTTTCATTTACAGTCTAGGAAGATGTTGATGCTTGCACAATTATATATTGTATAGCCATATCATTTTGTTCTATGTAGATGAAGTACCTGGGATTTTTATTGGTTAATTAATGAGATTTGTTGTATTTTTGTGCTAAATTTGTTCTTATTCACTAAAAACAATAATTTGGTTTTCAAATAGAAAAAAAAGAAGCCAAAGTCAAAATGTCTCACACTTAGTAGTTTCTCAAGGGAGCAGTATTTCACAAGATACATAATTTTCAGAGCTGGGGGAATCCCCATAGATTATTTAGATTTATTTTACATAGGAGGAAACTGAGGCCTGAAAAAGTAAACCAACTTGCTCAAGATCCCTGAAGTGGATGAACTGAAACTAAAACCTGGATGTAAAGGCTCATAGAAGCTTTTTTCACTTCAATACATTGCTTCCTATAAAAAAAATTATTAGATACATTTTTTCACATACTATATATTGGTTATCTAACAGACTTAAACATCTTTAGAAGTGTGAATATGTGCATACAATATAAAAACACAATGCTACTGAATTATAAATCTGATCTTCCCATTCAAATTTCATTAAATGAATATATAAATGAAATACAAATTTAAATTCAATATATATTTCTTAAACACCTATTACCTGCAATATATTGAAGAGACAAAGATTTTAAAATTACATAGCTGGCACAGCTAGGTATCTCAGCAGATAAAGAGCCAGACCTAAAGATGGGAAATGCTAAGTTCAAATCTGACCTCAGATCTCCTAGATGTCTGATCTTGGGCAAATCACTTAACTCCGATTGCCTACCCCATATCGCTCTTCTGCCTTAGAACTGATACTTAGTATTGACTCTAAGACAGAAGGCAGGGTTTGGAATTTTTTAAAATTATTTAGCCCCTACCTTCATGAAGTTTGTAATATAATAGGAAAGGAGTGCCAAAGAGAAGCTAAATTGAAGAACTTAAAATGCACTTATCTGTATACAAGTTAGAAAATGATAAATTGCATAATTCAAATGAGATGACTTGAGAGATTCAAGAAAGGAATCACTTTCTAGTTGGAAAATCAAGGAAGGCATCAACTGAGCTGAGTCTTGAAGGATGAAAGATGCCAATAGAGAGATAGAAAGAGAGATGTTGGGGGGAGGGGAGAGAGTGGGGAGTAGTTGGGGGGAAAGTGTTTTAGACAGGGAAAGTTATTTGCATATGATATGAAGATTAGGTGGCTTGAGTATGACAAGTCAAATTTACTCTATACTCTACATGAAGTATTTCCTCCTATCTAGGCCTTAGTTTTCCCATCTTCAAAACAGAAAGACATTCTGGGCTTTGGTTTCATCATCTATAAAATGAGAAGGTTGGACTAGATGACATTTTCCCTATAATTCATGATTCCTTAACTCTCTCAGGATTGCTGGAAAAGGAGTATGAAGATCAAGCCTCGCTAATCCTTTCAGTTATTCAGAAAGAAAGAGGGCAGAAATAGATGGCATCCTAGAATTTTAAAACTGGCAGGAGCCTTTGAGATGATTTGGATTAATTTCTTCATTATATAAATGTGGTACACTGTATAAGTCTGGAATTAGGAAGATGACTTCAAATCTGGCTTCAAACACTTACTTTGACTCTGAGAAAGTCACTTAAACCTGTTTGTCTCAGTTTCCTCATCGGTAAAATGAGCTCAAGAAGGGAATGGTAAATAACTCCAATACCTCTGCCAAGAAATCCTCGAATGGGATCACAAAAAGTCTTCCACACCTGAAACAACTGAACAACAAATATATAGATGAGGAGCCAGAGGCATGGAAGAGTTAAGAGACTTGATCAAAGTCATGTAACTCAGACTTCATCTATCTCTGTGACCTCAGAGCAAGTCACTGCCTCTCTCTGAGTCTTAGTTTTTTATCTATAAAATGAGAGGGTTTTCCTTCACAAAGGAGAGAGACCATGGACAAGGAGTAACTCATATACCCCTCAGACACAGTGGATGGGTTTGACTGACTGCTTCTGTTTCCCTCTTTTTTATTCTTTGTAATAAATGGTGGCTCTTTGGGGAGCCTAGGAAGGAAATATATTCAAAATGAAGATGATAGAAAAACAAAAGATAAAATAAGATGATAGGGTTGGACTAGATGACCTTAAAGGTCCTTTCCAATTGCAGAACCTATAAACTTCTTGGGTCCCTCTCACCTCTAAACACTAAAATCCTATGCACCCACAGCTCTCACCTTCTCATTCAATGGCCCTTTATCACTGTGGTATGCTACTGCAGGTGCAGCTTTGAGCAAGCTGGGAATGTGCTGTGGTAGGTAATCTGAAATTTTTCACTCTGGGGAATACCAGAACGATATTGTAGAGAAATAAACTGTAACAATTGGCCTTTGGCCCCTGGAAACTCTGCCTAATGTTCTGGCATTAAGAAGATTAACATGAACTGCTACGTGGAGTTGGTCTGATTGTTTCTAGATGTTTCTACCATTATATTAGGGGAAGAGATGGGGAAAGAAAAAACCTAATTGGCTTTCTTGAGAATATTGTGAACATTCTTCCCACAGTTTTCAAAAAGCAGAGCATTCTTTATATTCCTCCCCCAATTGGGTTCAGAAATTCAAAAAACAAAAAAAAGGGGGGGGACAGAAGAAGAATTAAATAAAAAGGTTGGACAGGGATCAGAGGCAGCCTTCCTCTATAGAACTATTGTGGCAGAGTGGAAAATGCATTGAATTGAGATCAAGAAATATAGTGGGCACAGCTAGTGGCTCAGTGGATTGAGAGCCAGACCCAGAGACAGGAGGTCCTGGGTTTAAATATGACTTCAGACACTTCCTAGCTTTGTGACCCTGAGCAAGTCACTTAACCCCTATTGCCTATCCCCTTACCACTCTTCTGCCTTAGAACCAATACATAGAATTGATTCGAAGACGGAAGGTAAAGGTTTAAAAAAAAAAAAAGAAACATAGATTCTCATTTCAGATCTACATTAACTAGCTGCATGACCTTAAACAAACTAAAACCTCTCTCAGCCTCAGTTTATTTCTTTAGCTATAAAATAAGGAGGCTTAGCTAGATCAAACAAAGACCCCTGTCAGGGGATCTGCAAGGACAAAATTATTTTCATCATCATCATAAGTTGTTTTAATTTCTAATATAATAAATATCATTAGGAATAACTTACATAAGCAAAAGGTCTTGTGGGTGGAAGGGCTTTCTCAATAATGTTTAACTGTGGTAAGGAAAGGGCAGCTAGGTGGCTTGGTGGATAAAGAGCCAAGACTGGAGATGGGAGGTACTAGATTCAAATCTGGCTTCAGACATTTCCTAGCTATGTGACCCTGTGCAAAATGCTTAACCCCAGTTCCCTAGCCCTTACCACAATTCCGCCTTGAAACTTAATATCAATTCTAAAAAAATGAGTTTTAAAAGGTTCTGAGACAAAAATGTTTAAGAACCACTGAATTATATTATCTCTAAGGTTCCTTCTAGTCCTTTACATTATGTCTACGTGTTAAATATTAAAAGAAACAAAACACTTTTCCTCTTAGTCCTTCCTCACCAACTATATAGATATTACTTCTCTCGAATCTAGAAAGGAGACTTGTTCGGGTAAAAGGTCTCAATGGTAATCCTAAACCTAACAGGCATCACGAAGTCTTTCTCACATAGATAGACTTCATCAGACTGACATGCTGTCACTCTGATTTGGAACCAACATATCATTCCCAACAGGCAAGGGGAAACTTCCCTTAAGAATATCTCCATAAAAGGGAATCACTCATTACTTGGCAATCCATCCTCAAGCCTAGAACTCACTGTCTGGGGTACAAAGTGACTTCAGACAGATAACACTACTGATTCCATTTTCTTCAAAGTATTTTTGCAAATAGATTCACTGAATCCTTGCCAATCTCCTGACTGTCAGATATTAGCAAACCTGACCATTCATGATTCCTCTGAATCTGATTCTCACCATTGCTATTTAAGCTTTCTCAGATTGATCAACCAAGAGATGCTTGATTTACCTAGCCAACCTGGGACAGGTACCCCCACATACATACAAAAAAATGCACTTAATATATCTATTTCCATGGCATTTCTATTTACCTAGTCAACATTTCAACTCTGCTATCAATAGATCCCTTAGGAAGCAAGCTTAAATTTTTATTCAATTGCCACAAATTCTTAAATGCCTTGCTTGCTTCAATAACTATTTGTTCTTTTTCCCTTGCTTCAGCAACCACAAGATGCCCCAATTTGGGTACTCAAGAAAGTCTGGATTCCTTCACTTACTGTCCTTGAATAAAGGGCACCACCACATTGCCTATTGTTAGAAAAAAAAATTAAATTCTCTACCTTCCTCAACCCAAAGAAGCTCTTGCAAAGACTCTTTCCTGTCTGGTGAATGGCCCAGTGAAAACTTTAAATAATTTAACTTACCAACTGGAGAATGATCTTTATTCAAGAACTGTCAGCAAAATATGTTAATTGATGCCTGAAATTGTTGCTATCATGTTAAAATTAATATTTTAAAAGTTTTTATATAATAGAAACTCAGTCTACATAACTTCCTTTTCATGTTCTTTATTACATTAAAATGTTTACATTTATTAATAGTTGCCAAATTCATAATAAATAGAAACATATTTAAAGAAGCTTTGAGATCTTGCTAAAATATGCATTCTGGATATTTCATGGAATTATATTTCAGACATCATGGCAAGTATTCCCCACTGGAAACAAAGGCAGCAGGTCCAGATGTGAGCTATCCCTCAAGGGAGATGAAAAGAAATCATTCCAGCAACTTATTAAAACCTCAAGAAACTTAATTTCCTTCTATCCTCAATACCTGGCTCATGTTCTCTCATTAGGTTTCTTGCTGTTATCCAGAAAAATGGTAGTGTTCATCTCACAATCCAGCTTTCCCTCTATCCCACCTCTCAGCAGTTCCTTTAATACCTCCATCCATGACCTGGTGGAAAAAGCATTCCCTGGTCACTAGGAGAAGTGTGAGTTGGTAGGTACTCCAGGTAAGGAACAGATATCCTAGGATTTGGAAGGTCAAGAAGTCATGGGGCCCATGCTACTGAGGTTTCATGAGTCCCAAGACTAAATTTTGCTTATTTAGTGTTTTATGCTGTTCAAGCTCCACAACTTTCTATTCATGTTGCCCTTGTATCCAACATAAAAAGAAAGCTAAACTATCAACTCCCTCTCTTCAACAAAAAGTCTAATAGTACTTTTTTCCCTTTCCAATTCCTCTTTCTTTTGTCTCCATCCCTTTTTTCTCTTCTTTCTCCATAATTAGATACTTTCTTTTCCATCCCATTTTCCCCCATTTCCTAGTTTTTTAATAGGAAAAGAACATAATTTTGAAGGAGTCATCATTGGATCAGAGAAGTAACCTCTCAAACCAATGAAAGGCTCATTCCTAAGTTTCTGATCAGGACTCATTTGCCAATCAATCAACCTACTAACTCTAATACTCTTCTAGGCACTGTGGATTTTTAAAAAACTATTATATATTTCAAAATCTCAAAATTTTGTTATTTTATCTGTATTGATACTACTTCATCAATAAATATTACTTCCCCTCCACACCTTTTTTTCCATAAATTTAATGACTTGCTATGGTTAAAAAAGTGTATTATAAAGTGGTCAAATCTCTGATTATATCACTGACCAATAAATACTATTAGCCTTCTAGAAATTATCATTAGTGATCAGAAAAGACAGCATTAGAATGAGGAACAATAAAGTGGAGGTACCTACCAAAGGTGATTTTTTTTCAAGGAGTTTAGCCAAGGAGTGGGAGAAGAGATATGGGGCAAGAGTAAGTAAGGATGGGAGGAGGGTCAAGTGAGGGTTTTTTAAAGAATGAGAAAGAAGAAGGGTTTTGGTTTTTAAAAGATTACAAAAATAATTAATATGGAAATTGATATTGAGTGATTACACATGTGGAATTGCTTGTTGGCTCTGGAAGAGGGGAGGGGAAAAGGGAGGGAAAGTATACAAATCATGTAACCATGGAAAAATACTTGAATAAAAATTAAAAATAAAATAAGGAATGAAAAAGACCTAGACATAGTTATAGGAAGCAAGAAAGCAGTTAATAAGTAGAAACTAAAGATTAGAGAGTAGAAATAGAAGTTGGGATCAGAGTTGGTCTTGGGATTGGGGTGCAAGGGTGGGGTGACATCAGATGATGTAAGATGAGAAAACAGAGTGAAGAAACTTCCTCAAAAGACCTTGATTTTTCCAGAGTGGAAGTTCCTTAGATGAAAAGGTGAATAGAAGGGGTGCTATGGGAAATAGGATGAGATAGAGAATTGATTAGGAAGGAGTAGGATTACTTTGCTTCTTGGAGAACCCAGACAAAATGAGGTAACAAAGTTGTAGCTTAATTTGCAGAGGAAATATCCAAATGGAGGGAGTGAACTAGGGAAGCTGAACAGAATTCCCCCAATCAACTAAAAGAAATCAAAGGGTATAGATAGGTATTTATTTGGAGGCATCTGAAGGGGACATCCCCATGAAGCATGTGGCAATACCCAAAAGTCCCTTGCTAAGAAAACACAAAGATCTCTTGACTAAAGAGGACAAACTCGACAGAGGAGCCTACTCTTCTATTGTCTATAAAAGGGAGCAAACAGATTAACTTGCTCTTGCTTTTGAGGCCTCACCTTTTCCCTAGCTCCTTCTTCTACAATAAAGCAACAAGGAAAAGAAGTTAGTTTTCCCCTCCCCCAAAAGCAGTCAATGACTTTGGGAGCAGGTCACTTAATTTGGTTTCATTTTTCTCATCTACATGTTAGGCAATGTCCCTTTAAGGTACTGCCCTTTCATATAGAACATTTTGGTTGTTCCTGAAAGGGAAGTTAGGGAGGGAGTATTTTTCCCTGTAGAAAGTCTATAAAAAATTGTTAAATTAACTAATAATGAATACAAAGTTCACCTATCCCATCAGTGAACAAACAATTTGGAGACGGAAAGATTTAGAAAAAGGACTTCAGCTTATTTTTTTAACTGCCAAAGTAAATAACAGATTTACTTTGTGTAAAAACAAACAAACAAACAAAAATCCCTCAGTTTTCAGAAAGCTATGAACAGTTTGGTTGCAAAAGGGTCAGAAAATAAACTGTGGCATAAACATAAAGGCTCAACTCATGTTTTAATGGATATAGAGTAATGCCTCATTTGTCTGTGAACAGTTTAATAGTCTAAAGGGACAGAAAAAAACTTTTCTTTATTAAAAACTAATTAAGATGCAAGTATGAAGAATTATTAAAAACTCAGACTTTTAAGGTGAACCTTTTTGAAGACTAGAAAATGGCTGGAGCACTGGGGCACTGTGGTCCCTCAGCACACTGTATGTAAATTTTAGGGCTTAACTAGGCAAAATTCACAAAAATAAAAAATCACAAGCATTTTGGTTTTCTTCATTTTTATGTTTCCCTACAAGATTTCTCTAAGCTTGTGTTCACTGTCCCCCAGTACTTCTGATAGTGAATATATTGCAGAGATAGGATGAACAGATTTAAAGCTTAATTGTGATTAATTTATTAATCCTCAATTTGCTTTAATATATGCATGCATATTGTATTATTGGTTGTTTTTACTTTTGCCTTACTGTGAAATAAATGGCTATGCATAAGACCTTAAAATGTCATTATTATGAGTGACTGATTTGTGTAAATGAAAGCAAAGGGGGGGAGGGGGTAAGGACTCTAGAACTAAAGTATTAACTACACAAAAGCATATTCCCCCAAATAGGATTATTCCTCAGATCCTGAGAGAAAATGGAAACAGAGTGTTTGTACAGATAAGATGACAAGTAAGCTCAAAAAGTGAAAAAATACACGTATACCCAGTGTTTGAAGGATGAGAAGCTATAGCTAGAGTGGTCAGTCCATAGTCTTGTGCCATTTAAAAATTCTTACTGAGATAACCCAAGAGAGTGGTGTAGTAGAATATAGACCTCCACTAGACCTCCAGTGCCAGAGTTTGTTTGTTGTCTCAAATGCTTATTATGATCCTAAGCAAATCACTTAGCTTCTCTAAGACTCAGTTTCCTTGTTTCTAAAATCAAGATATTAACAGAACTCACTTCTCTGGGTTATTGTGAAGATCAAATGAGAAAATGTACATAAAGTTAAGTGCTATGTAAATGCTAGCTATTGTTGTTAATGTTATTCCCTTCCAGATCTCTAACTACGCTTCTAAATATCTTTTAACTAAAATAACATATCCAATTTAGGCTCCAATATCCAATAAGCTACAGAAGGCCTTGAGGCATAAAATACTGTTTACCAGTCCCACTTATCTCCAGAGCAAGGAGAAATTTGTGAGATGGGTTTGCTCTGTTGGGAGCAGAGAAGCGTCCTACAGCCTAGATAGAATCTTACCTTGAAACCCAAGGACTCTTTTAAAGTACAGAGATACCCACTTCCCATATTTCAGCTACAGCTTGCAGTACTTTACTTTTCCCCTTCCCCCATCCCTTCTTGACTGACATCAATGCTATCTCTAACATGATTTAAAAATAGATATTAAGACAAGGAAGTTTAATTTTTCATGCTTTGGAGGGGAAGCTAACATAGTGCTATCATTCCCCCACTTAGTTTATCCTGGGGATCTCAAAAAATTTGTAGCATTCCTCATCCCATCTAAATTGGGCCATGGATAATCCATTCCAGATAAGACCCTGCCTGCAAAAGCTTCCAGGGAAGAAGAATCCACAGTCATTGGTTAACCATTCCAGAGCTTCAAAATATGGATAATCGGCATGTACAACCTCTCATCTAAATCTGTCTTACTGCTAGTGTTAGCCCGGATTCTTTTGTGCTATCCTTGTATACATAAAAGGAAAGAGGGAATATGTGCAGGAAAGAGAGCAGGAGCTGCCTTCTCCTCATGACCCCTTTTGGGGGGTTGAGAACAGTTACAAAGGGTTGTATTTTGTCTCCCTACTTCTCAGTTCTTGGAGAAGAGATATCTTTTAAGTCACACAGCAAGACACTCAATAGCACTAAAGATACATTCCCAGCACATGTAGAAGCCAATACTATGCCCTGAAGAGTGGTGGGCAAAGAGACAAAAGGAACAACAGCCATAATGCCAGTCCCTGATGTGTTTGTAGCCCATTTGGGGAGACAATGAATATGTATCTGCAACTGGGCAGAGAGCATTTACTAAATCAGTCCATAATCAAGTACAATAAACAGGGGGCAGCTAGGTGGCTCAGTGGATAGAGCCAAGCCCAGAGCTGGGAGGTCCTGGGTTCAAATCTGACCTCAGACACTTCCTAGTTGTATGACCCTGGACAAGTCACTTAACCCCCATTGCCTAGTCCCCTTACTAATCCTTTAATTTGGAAGGGTCTTCTAACTTGGAACCAAGACTCAGTATTAATTCTAAGACAGAAAGTAAGGGCTTTCATTTTTTTAAAAGAACAAATAAGCAACAGAGGAAAGTGAAGGAAGAGCAGTCCAAAGAGTGAAAAGAGGAGTGATCCTAGTTAGGTGAGGTTAATAAGATGCAAGAGTAGCTAGATGGCTCAGTGGATAGAGCCTTAAATAGATCTGGAGTCAGGGAGACCTAAGTTCATATCTGGCCTCAGACACTAAATGTTTGACCCTGGATGAGTCACTTAACCCTTTTCGCCTCAGTGTCCTCATCTATAAATGAGCTGGGGAAGGAAATGGCAAACCAATCCAGTATCTTTGCCAAGAAAACCCCAAATGGATACAACTGAAAGGACTCAACAACATGCAGCTACAAATGCCGCCAGCATCTCCATTCATCAAACCCACATCAGGGTTTATCCTGCTGGACAGGCACCCTGGAGTGTGCTTCCTTGGCTAATTAGCCTTTATTAAGGAAAAGACCCACGAGAAATAGACTTTCCAATAAGGCCACAATGTCAGTGTGCTGCCAGCCATAATTTAAAATGATGGAATAGCTCCATTGTTTAGAATATGTAGTCAATATTGTTCCAAGTGGCAATTATGCTATCCATACATTGCCCTCCACCTCTCTGCACTCACTAATAGATCTGCAATGCATTTGGAGGTAGAACAGTTGGGCTCAGATCTCAATTTGCCACTCCCAAAACCATGACAATAAGTCCCAGGTGTTCAAAGAAGGGCCCCTCTAGCATCAATTCCACACACATACACACACCCAACAGGCACAAAATTAAATACCTAAAGCCTTTTCTTAAAGCTCCAGACTAGGACTCATTTACTTTCTCCACCCAGGGAAGCTGAGCCAGATGGCCCTCAGGGAAGAATCAGAGACCTGTGGGACCCTAAGGAAATAGCTAGTAGAGTAGTTCCCATTGCTGGGAGAAATCTTTTGGATGGGTCAGATAACCACAAGGCTCCAGGAGCCAGGACTGTTTTCCAACTACACTATAAGTTTGACACCTGGCAACCTAGAGAGGCAGAATGTATGTGAAGCTGGGGTGGAAATAAAGAGCAGCACTTAGAGTAACTATTGGCTGAACTTCAAATACTCTGCTTACCTCCATCTACATTGGGCACAATGGCTGTGGTCTTAAACTTGGGAAATGAAACCGTATGTGGAAATGGCTATTGGCAAATTTTCCCATTTGGGCAAGGAATTGGTCCTAGAGGGCAGGGCACTAAGATAGTGGAGTGAACTTTCCTGAAGAAGAGAAGGAGAAAGAAGAGAAGCAGAGATAGTTAATCATCTGAATCCACCCCAAATTCTGCCCTACCCTCCTACAAATCCAGCTCCATAGCCTTATCAATGGAAGGTCCCACTGAAGCACACATTGTTCTCTTTAAGAATCAGCAATCCAGATAAAGAGAAAGAGAACTTGGAAAACATTTGGACCAAACCCCATCATTGTATAGATAAAAAAAGAGACTTAGAGAAAGGAAAAAAAAACTGTTCAATGCCACACAGTTAGAAAGCACTTACTCTACCATGTTTCTCCATCCTCCTTATTTTTACCCTCCTGACTTTTATCTTTTCCTTTCTTACTCCACATCCTTGAATGCACTCCCTGCTCAGATTCACAAGGACAGTGAACTCAAACATCCCAGGCCTTTGCACTGGATGCTTTTGTCCCTCCTCCCTCTTACTCAGCTTTTTTCTTTTCCCAAACCATCAGTCCTTTCTGCCCACAGGACCCTCCCTTTTCCTTGACCTCTGCCTGCCAATGCAGTCTGTGCCCATTATTGCTAACACCCCACCCTCCAGGAAGTTATTCTTAATCTCATCAGGAGAAGTTATCCACCTTCTGGAGCATAATGTCCAATATCTTTCCTCCCAAACTTGTATCTCCCTATGGCACTTGAGGCAAAGAACATATGCAAAATCAAGGTTTACCTCTAACACTTTGTGTTTTAGGGCTCCAAGGTGCTATGTATGCTTTCAAGGAATGAAGATCTGGTCTCAAAAGTAGTGTTCTGCACAGAACCTATACCACTCAGGAAAATAAATACCAAGTAACCATTCAAGTCAGAGAATTAGAGATACCTGAAATCTGGCTTGGAAAGGACCTGTGGTGGTTATTTTATCCATTCTCTTCTCTTTAGGTGAGATGGAACAGTTCCTAAACTAAAGAAAAGTAAGGGAAGGTGGGATGGAGAAAGAATCTCTAAATACTGGGAAAGAAGGAATTCTGCCCGACTTCACTTTCTTGAACAAAAAATGCTAGGTGAAATGGTAGCCCTGTGATTTTAGCAGTGGGTTCTGACCTCCTGGAATAAATAGCAAACTCAACAACTCCTTATCTTGTCTAACCCTTGACTCCATCTTTCCATAATACACCATAGAGGATCCACTCAACATACAGATGGTCTTCCTCTCACTCTTAATCCTCTTATCCTGAGGATATCAATGTGCCATTCAGTTTATCTGTTCAGCCACTTTCACACAAGTAGTTCATAGAGTAATAGCTGCCTTCTGATAAAATGAATTTGGGAATACAGGTGATAAACATGATGAAGATCCCTACATCTGGTCTGCCCATTAAGAGACTTAATATTCTAAATGAAGTTATACACTCAAATCAATTCCAGAGAAGCATCTGGTGAGGTGGAAAGAGCAATGAATTTGGAATCAGAAGAGTTGTTAATTTAAGGATTCCAATTCTGCTCTGAATCTCTTTTGATTTTTCCCTAGCTGCCAGTGCCACCCCTCCAAAAAAACCAAACCTGCCTTATATTTATTTTTATATACTTTTATATGTATATGTTACCTCCCTTAATAATAAGGAAGCTCCTTGAGGGTAGGGACTTTCATCTTTGTCTCTCCCAGGGCACAGCAAAAAAGACTCATACATAGTTGCTATTTAATAAATACTTGATCATTAATTGCTTGATTGCTAGCTTGGTTAACCTAGGCAGATCATTTCAATCCCTCTGAGCAGCCATTTTTAAATGAGGCCAATAATTTCTTAACTACCAACTTCATGAGATCCTTATAAGGAAACCAAGGAAAGCATTTTGTAAACTGAAAAGCACTATATAAATATCCAGTTATGATCATGATTATCCTGGGGAAATAGAAAACCATAAAAGATTAAATCAAATATAGCCAGCAGGTGTGGGGAGGAGTTACCCAGTGAACAAGACAAGCTTGATATAGTGAAATCAGCAGAGAATCCACAAGAGAGGTTTCACAAAGTGATGGCTAGGAGTAATGCCTGCTCTTTTTGCCCAGGTGCACAAAGTGCTTTAAACCAAAACAGAAGGGTAGAAAGATTTGGTACACTGGCAAAATAAAAATAGTTGGCCGATGTTCTTTTAAACACGAGAGAAGTATCAGCCAATGTGTGACTTATGCAGATCCTGGTGAAAAAAGTCAAAAGAAAATGGAGGAACTGGCCCAGAGGAGGGCTGCAAAACTACCAGAAGGATATTCTCATCTTATTCTAGTTGACTCTTGACAAAATGCTAGTAAGGCCCAAATGATCTCTAAGGTCCTTTCCAGTTTTTATGTTCAATGAATTCTACAGATTTATGATGTTCCAAAATAAAGTCTGTCAACCAAGGGGGGGAAGGGGAGGAAGAAAAATCTCTGTCCCAGTTCCCATGAAATCTGAACCTTCAGGCTGTATTAAGAAACAGTGTTCAGAACAAGGGGCACTCTACCACAGTTAAACCAAATCTGGAGTACTGTGGTCAGCTCTTGGTGCCATATTTCACAAAAAAACATTGATGAACTGGAAGGCATTTAGAGGAAGGTGGTTATGATAGTGGAGGGCTCGAAACCAAGCCATAAGAAAATTCACTGAAAGAAACAAAGTTATTTAGCCTAGAGAATAAAAGACTGAGAGGGTTGATAAGGTAACTATTTTCAAGTATTTGAAGAGCTGGTTGCATAGAAAGGTTTTAACTTGTTCTATTAATTTGTTCCCCAAGGAAGAGAACTGGAAGTGATTGGTAGAAATCATGGAGAGGGAGATTTTGTCTCTAAATAAGGGAAAAGTAGAATGGGTTGTGGCAAGACATAGAGAGTTCTCCTTACTGAAAGGTCTTCAAATAGTCTAAGTGACCAATTAATGGGGATCTCACAGAGGGAATTCTTGCTCAGGTAACAATTGAACTTCCAGTGTTGAAATTCTATGATTCAGTGTTCCAGGACCAGGAACAGCCTAAGTAATCAGAAACATTCTGGGGAAGATCCACATGAATGACACTGGACAAAGTTCTTTGCACAAGATGGAAAGCACACCAGTGTTCTTTGCAAGAAAGGTGTCCTTACAGGAAACAACTCAGGGATTCCCACTGGCTCTAATCATAGGCTCTCACAGATTCTCTTTTGTTACATGAAACCTATTGTTAATCTTAAACCAGCAACATAAAATGTCAAGGGCCAGAAGGGACTTTAGAGATTATTTAATCAAAGTCCTTCATTTTACATATGATGAAATTTAAGGCCCAGAAAGGTTGGGCAAATGATTTGCCCAACTTCAAACAGCTTGCTTCATGGTAGAACTGGGATGAGAACCCAGGTCTCTTGACTCCCAGTTCACTGCTCTTCTCCCCATAGGGCATGGGTATAAGCTTCCCCCCAACCCTCACACTGCCTCTTAATCCTCCATCCTCCTCATCCCTCTCACATAAGTTATTTCAGTGAAAGTGGGTCAGTTCAACACAGATACTGGCTGCCAAAGCACAGCCACCCCCTTCTAACTTAGCTCTACCCCGTGACCATGAACTCAGCAGTAACTTTCTCATGTCCCCAGTGATCATCCTGGATCCTAGGCAGCTGATATCCTCTAGCAGACAGGAGGAGACACACCCACCTTGGAGAGATAGCACACATTTGCATGACCTCCAGTGGGTTAGGGGGGAAGGGGGAAGGACTTTGTAGAAAGGACATAGAAGAAATCAAGGCGAGAGATGAGTAAGAATGAATTTGGCAAAGTTTTCAAATTTGCCTCTCTGAGATTTTTCCCCCTTTAAATACATCTCCATTCAGAACTACATGGGCTCTAGAGAGTGACTAGATCTCCCCATCTCACTCTGACCCCCTTGGTTGAAAATTACTTCTTCCCATGGACACTCTCAGGCTGCCCATACACCACTGCAGTCCCTGGGATTCTTTCTCTCAGTCTGCCAGGTCCTGAGACTCAATGAGAGGAGCTTCCCGCCAGCTGGCTCCACCACCCGAATCCATTCCAAACCCTCAAAAGCAGAACCACACAATCGCAGTACCCCCTCCCTCCCACACTCATACACCTTCCACTATTTTCCCTCCTCTGCAATACAAACTCAATACTGGGGCATCCATCAGGACCAGAACCACACACTGCCCCAACAATATAGTGGCACCATTTCAATTCAATTCCACCCATATTTCATTAGATTTGTATGCAATTTGCAGCGCTAGCTCCCTCCTCCCTTAGCCCCCCAAATGCTATCAAAAATGAGCTTGGAGAGTATGACCCTCCCCTCACACCCTCAGGAAGAACCCATTTGCTCATCTTTTCAGGCACCAATGTTCAATTATTTTACTAGTCATAAAAAATAACCCAGAAATGGGGGCAAATGATAACCTCTCCCTTTCACTTTCTATGCTTCAGAGGCCCTATTCAAGTCCTAGGAACTATCTATCCCGGCCACCCACCAGGCGACAAGCCTAAGTATGTCTTTTTCCTCCTTTTTAAAAAAAGAGGCCAGAAAACTTCAAGAGCCAATAAAAAAAAGATCCCATCTCTCTAGAAGCCAAGTAGAGCTAGACCCGAGTAAATTAAGTCTCCATTCAAGCACCCACTAGGAGGAAGGAGGGAAGAAAGGGGAGGGCAGTAGCAAGGATTTAAAAAAAAAAAACTTACCATCATTGTTCCGAGCAATGCAGCAGAGAAGGGGAGAGGGGAGGGCAGGAGCCCCAGGACTGAGGCAGGAAGGAAAGGCAGAGGAGAGAAGTAGGGGCAGGTACTCACCCAAAATACCAAATTGAACAGGAACATCATGTATTTCAAACAGCAGAGGCAACCTCTGGCCATGTTGCACTTCTTAAATTCTAGAAGGAAGACAAAGGAGAGGTCCAGGTAAAATACCACGTACTTGCTGCCCTTCGGGGCATTGTACTTGTCCGTTTTCACTCCGGCCTCAGCGTGGCTCTGGCCCCTGGTTCGGGAGCCCGTGGTACCATAGAAGGCGCCTGCGGTAAAGCCGCGGCCCAAGGGGCGGCCCGAGGAAGAGGGCTTGGCAAAGTCCGAGTCCTTGCTGTCCAAAGATGGACTCCGGTGGATCGAAGAATCCTCGCTACTCGACTTCTCCATGCTCGTGTTGTCCCCGGGGGGCCGCAGGGGCTGAGGGCATCTCTCCCAGAGTGGAACGCAGTAGGGGTGCACAACTCTGCTTGGCAGGGGGGCTGCGGGAGGGCAGAAAGGGAGGCAGCCTCCGGGCGGGGGGCTCCCCCTCTTTTCTCGAGGCTGCACCCTCCCTCTCCAGGAGGCTTCTCTAGAGCAGGCGTCCCTGCATTGCTGCTGGTTTACTGCTGCTCTCTCTACCTTCCCACCAGGACGCCCAATTCACCACGGGCCGGCCCGCTCCCGTAGGGGCTGCGGCTCCTGCCTACACACGTCCCGAAGCCCCAACAGACACATGCCTTCCTTCCCTTGGTCTCAGGGAATCAATCAGTTCTGCATAACTTAGCTTCTCTTTCTTTTCTTTCTTTCAATTTTATTTTGTCTTCCAAAGCAGTCAGTTTTGCTCTGTCTCTTCCAGCCAGGGGGTCCACGCGTGCCAGAGGGGCACAGCTTCTCGGAGCACCCCGCCCCACCACAGAACGCTACCACTTTTTTTCTGGCTTTCTCGCCTCCCCCCTCTCCCGTTACTTTGCAGTAACAGCTCTTCAGCCTGTGGCCTGACTCTAGCTTGCTGTTCGCTCTCTCGCCGGCGGCTGTGAGCTCAGCAGCAGCAGCTGCAACCTCTGGGTATTCCCTTAGAAATCCCTGACCTAACTATCAAGTCATAAATCGACCACCACCCCCCTCCCCGCCCCCACCCCTCATCACCACCATCACCACCACCATCCCGGGTCCTTGTGGTCCCACCCCCAGCTCTGCATCTAGCCAATCAGCACGGGCCTGTCCCGTGGTGGGGGATGCCTCTCCCCCAAATGACACAATACCTTTAATAGGATTAGCTTCTGCTCTTTGCCTATACAAGTGCACAGCCGAAAAATCTCTCTTAAATGTCAAGGGCTCTTTAGCTGTTGATGAGCTGGAACTGTATGTAGGATCCCTGTCTCTTTAAACGTCAGAAAAGCCTGAAGGACTTGAAGATGAGCTCCAAAGGGCTCGGGGAAAGTAGGGAGCAGAAAGAGTAAGCAGGAGGTAACCCTACGGCTCTGTCCTACTCTGCCATTGCTTTGCACTTCGCTGCCCCTCTGAAGCTTAGAAAAGGTCTGAGTTATATACACCTCTCCGGTGTATGCCTGTACACCACCAGGCTCAGGGTCTGAGAGATGTCCCTGCTGAAGAAGCAGGAGGTTTCGGTACCCTGCCTGAGGAACCCAGTCTTGAGACCCTAGCTGCACACATTCACACTCACACACAAGCCAACCCACTCCAAGCTCCTGGTCACTCTCCGTGGGTAGGAAAGAGCAGGTTTCTATGCTAGGTGGTTATCTGCAGTCTCACAAACCTCATTGATAGCCAAGGATCCACTTCCACCTCCAGATAAGAAAACAAACTCACTCTCTCATAACCAGAATCCCCTAGACCCTTCAAGGAAGATCAAGAGCTGGGGGGGCGGGGGCGGGGGGAGAAAGAATGAGGAACACACAAAATGGTTAAGAAATGGACAGATATCTTAGAAATTTGGATTTGAGTTTTGGTTCTGATACTTCTAACTGAGTGACTGTGGGAAAGTCATTTAATTTTGCCAAGTCTCAATTTAGTCATTTGCTTCTTTAAAAAATGGAACGAAACTTCTGATTTCATCTTTGTAGGAAATTCCTAGTGTTAAAATGCTCTAATCTATATAGTTTAGCATCTGCTCTACAACTTAAAGGATCACAAAATTAAGTCAATATTTATTCATGCCTTCTATAAGACAGGCACTGTGGTGCTAAAGTATTAGTTCTTAGCTAACAGGGACCTAGGAGGTCATCTAGTTCAACCAACTAGATGAGGAAACTGAGGTCCAGCATGATAAAATGAATTGTTTGACATTATATAGGCAATAAAGGCTAAGACTCAAATCTAGATCTTTTGACTCCAAATATTCTTCCTTATTCCTAATACATAAAGTAGAGTAATCTTAGAAAATTGCCTGAGGGGACAAAAAGTGCAATGACTTGGTCAGGGACCCTCAGCCAGTATATATATGTTTTTGAGTAGGCAGGAACCCAGGTCTTCCTATTTCAGCCAGCTCATTCTACTCCAAATTGACATATACTTGCACTAACTTATCTCCATAGGACTGTTATAAGGAGGATGCTTTCTCTGTAAATCTGAAGACATTACAGAAATGTTAAGGATCCTAAAACTATTAAGTATTAGTGTTATTTAGCTCTGTAACTGTGGTCACATGAAAGGAAGTTTGCAGTTCCCTGTGGGCTTTGCAATATGCATGCCACTACATTTCCAATGAAGCCTCAGGCTCCACGAATATGTCCTCATAGAAGAAGGCAGAGAATTTGAATTCCTAAGGAATACTGTAAAGAGATGTCACCAAGGCAAAAAAATAGCTAAAAGGAATATCTCCTGGGAATTTGACATGCTGGCTCCCTCCCATTCTTAGAATCTTAGAAGCAGGGAAAACAGTTTGGAAGCTATCACAATAATCCAGGTAAGAAGCTTGAATGAGGTAGGTAGCTATGTGAGTGGAGAAAAGGTGACAAAAATATTCTATGGAGATAAAATCAACAAAGCTTGGCAACTAATCAGATATAGAATGTCACGGAGAGGGAAAAACCAAGGCACAAGATTGAGAGATAGAATGTTTGAGGAACAGGAAATAGGACATTGCAGTTGAATCATAGTATATGCATAGAGGAAAGAGTAAGGTTTGATTAACAAGGCTAGAAAGGTAGGAAGAAGCCAGTTTATAAAGAGCTTTAAATGCCACACAGGGGGACTTTATATCTGATCCTAAAGGTAATAGGGAGCCACTGGAGCTCAGTGAACAGAAGGAGGAACATAGTCAGAACTGTGCTTTAGAAAAATCTCTTTGGCACCCTGGGCAAGTGAAGAATGGAATGAAGCAGGAAGTAGAAAAAACCTTGAATCAGGACGCCTGATTAGAAGGCTATTACAGTAGCCTAAGCAAAGTGCTGAGAGCATGAACTAGGATTATGGCTATAGGAAGGTAGGTACATGCCATAGATGTTGAAATAATAGAAATTACAAGATTTAACAATGAATTAGATGTCAGATGAGTAACAATAAGGCATCAAGGATGATACCAAAGTTGTGGCCTTGAGTGACTAAGAGGATGGGGGTACCCCTTATTAGTTACAGAATCAATATGGTCCAAGCAAGGACATTTTAGTCTTTTTCCCATCATAATTTAAGATTGCTTTTCAGAATCGTTGGATTAATTCAGTTTCTCCAAAGGCACATTAGTGTATAAAGGGAGAATTCTTAACCAAACAAAAGCTAGAGAAAATCATCAAAGGAGCACAATTAACTGGTAGGGGGAATCTTTGCATCAAATATCTGGTAAAAATCTGTGTGTCAAGATAAATGGGAAATTAAAATAAATACATAAAAAATGAATAAGACATGATCCTGACCTTCATGGAACATACAATACAGCTAAGGGGAAAAGACACACTTATATACATAAAAGCTTAATAACAATTCAAGGTAGTATCTGATTCACTACTCATTCATTGAATAAATATTTGTCAAGGGTTTATTGAATTCAGTGAACCATACAAAGGAGCTTGAGAAGCTATTGCCTCTACCTCATGGAGCTTTCAATCTAGTTCTATGGCTAAAATGAGTGACACATACAATAAGAATAGAACTTTTTTTAAAAGAGATTACTGTTTAGAGAGGTAGTATTTGACCTAAGAAAGAAAGAAAGAAAGAAAGAAAGAAAGAAAGAAAGAAAGAAAGAAAGAAAGAAAGAAAGAAAGAAAGAAAGAAAGAAAGAAAGAAAATATTTTAGGAGGGAAAATGCTATCTGCAGAGTCTTCAGAGTGAAAAATGATCATAAAACAGTAAAGAGTATAATCTGAGGCTCTGAATTCCTATAAGGGAATAATAGCAAGAGATGAGATTGATAGCTAAATGGCACCATGGATAGAGTCAGGAAAATTCATGTCTCTGAGTGCAAATCTGACCTCAGACACTTACTAGCTATGTCACCCTGGGCAAATCATTTAACTCTATTTGCCTCAGTTTCCTCATCTATAAAATGAGCTAGAGAAAGAAATGGAAAACTGCTCTAGTATCTTTGCCAAGAAAATCCCAAATGGAGTCACAAAAGAACCAGATATGACTGAAACAAATTAACAATAACCATCGCCACAAGGTATAAGGTTAGGTAAATTGTGGACAGCTTTGAATACCACATATTACAATCAAGGAAACATTCAATATTAGAGTAAGAAAGGATCTTGGAAACTATCTAGTCCTGTTACCTTTATTTTACAGATGAGTAAACTGAGGCTCAGACCAAAAAAGTTATTTGCCCAAGATTGCAGAATATTTGTAATAAGTGCAGAACCAGGACTAGAAGTCATGCTTCCTGTCCAGGAATAGAGACTACCTACAAAAGTGTGTATTAGATGAAAATAATAAATGTTGGAGGGGATGTGGTGAAATTAGGACATTAATGCATTGCTGGTGGAGTTGTGAATTGATCCAACCATTCTGGAAAGGAATTTGGAATTATGCCCAAAGGGCTTTAAAAGATTGCCTGCCCTTTGATCCAGCCATACTACTGCTGGGTTTGTATCCCAAAACGATTTTTTTTTTAATGGGAAAGGATATGTGTACAAAAAATATTTATAGCTACACTTTGTGTAGTAGCAAAAAATTGGAAAATGATGTTATGTCCCTCAATTGGGGAATGCCTGAACAAACTGTGGTATCTGATGGTGATGTAATACTATTGTGCTAAAAGGAATGATGAAAAGAATAACTTGAGAAAGAGCTGGAAAGATCTACATGAACTGATGCAAAGTGAAAAAAGCAAAACCAGGAGAACATTATACACAGTAATTGAAACATCGTGGTATGATAAAATGTGACACACTTGGCTACTAACAGCAATACAATGACCCAAGACAATTCTGAGGGACCTATGAAAAAAAATCTAACTGTGTCTATTGAAATAACTGTTGGAATAGAAATGTGGATAAAAACATATGATTTGTCACTTGTTTATATGGGCATATGATTTGGGGTTTGGTTTTATAAAATTATTCACTTACAAAAATGAATAATATAGAGACAGGTTTTGAGAGATAATATATGTGTAACACAGTGGAATTGCCTGTCAACTTTGGGAGAGGGGAAGAAAGAGGGGAAGGAGACAACTTGAATCATGTAACTTTGGAAAACTTCTGTGTAAATTTATTTTTGGAATAAAATAAAGATACATTTTTTAAATGTGTATTGGATCCTATGTGCACACAATAGGAGTACACAGTATTCTTATGCATATCAATAAATCAGCATTTATTGAGCACCTAAGCAATGGGAAGCCAATGGAAATTCTTGAAAGGGACTGACATAATCAAATTGATGTTTGAGGAGCACAGGTCTGGCAGTGTTGTGTAAGATGGAATAGAAAGGAGAACGACTGGAAAACTGTTGCAAGATATGAAGTAATGACAGCATGGACAAAGAAGTGTTGGCAATGGGAAGAGAAAGATTTTTCCTGCTCTTCTATGATAGCTAAACACTTTCCAGGGGCTGCTAGGTTGCCCCACCTCTGCAGAGGCTGCCTGGGGAAGAAATGATGAAAGAAAGAGCTATGCCTGGATCTAAGAAATCATCCCTTCTCCAGGCCCCATGGTGCCTGGGAAAACTGCAAGGAAAAGAACAGGCTCTTCGGCAAGGGCTCACTAACCTTGTTGTGAATGAGACACATCTTTCCACTTTTTTCTTGTTAAAAGAAAAAGTGAAGTGAGTAGAGAATTCCCAGAGGGGAAGAATAGAAGTGAATACCTGAAATCAGCATGCAACATCTCTCCTGGCTAGCAACTGGGGAGAGATGTGTTTCAGAGTAAATGCCAAACTTCCTCTCTTTCTCCCTGTATTTCCCAAGAACAGAGAATTTTTAAAACCACCAATTGCACTTACTGACATGTAACTGGAGCTGAAGGATCACAGCAGCATAGAAATGGAACTGAATAAGAATCTAGCAGCTATCTAGACCAACCCGTTCATTTTAGAGATGAAGAAACTGAGGCACAAGGTGACTTGGACAAGGTTACCCAATTAGTACACTTCAAAGGCAAGATTCGAACCTGGGTCCTCAGACTTCAGAGACAGTGCCTTTTCCACTGTACTACACTGTATCCTAACATCACAGCCTCTCTCCCATCTGCATTTAGTGTGTCTATATTTACATGTATATGTGTCACAGATTTTGTAGGTATGTGCATATCGAGGTAATATGTACCTATGTATACATTTACTGAGCATCTGCTAAGTGCAAGGCATTATACTAGGCACTCTTTCTTCCTTCCCCTTACAGGAATTCATTGCCTCTGGCTGCTCCCTTTACTGTTTTACAAAGCATGCCTGCTTTGTTTATTTTTATTCCCAAGTCTTTCCTCATACCCTTTTCCCTCCTAAAATATTTTCCTTCTTTTTTTCTTAATTGAATCTAGCCAGCCTTCAAATCTTAGGTCAAATATTATCTCTTATCACATTCATCTCCTTTTTAGAAAAATGAAAAAGTCCTATTCTTGTTGTCTGTGCCATTTATTTTAGCACGTAGTACTAGATTGAAAGCTCCATGCAGGTAGGAACAATAATAACTTCTCCAGGCCCTATAAAATAAATAGCTAATCTTATTTTTCCCAACCAGATTCCTGAAGAGCAAGATCTGTGTCTCATAATTTTTGTGCACTTCAAGAACCAGGCTGGGAAAATAAGATCCATATTATGAAAAAACAACTATGGAAAAACAAAACAGTATACTGTAATTGCCATTTACATGGTTGAGACAATAAATGTTAGAGGAATAGAACACTTTGGACTGGAGTGATCAGGGAAAACTTCCCAGAAGAGACAAGTTTGAACTGGTTCCTGAAGACTAGGTAAGCTTTGGAGCAGGCATAGAGAAGTAGCATTTGATGGAGTAGATAAAAGAACACTAGAACAGAAACATAATGCCTGGGCTTTACCAAGCACTAGCTGCAAGACCCTAGGCACTTAGCATCCCTGAGACCCAGTTTCCTCAACTGTGATGTCCTGATGATATTATTCAAACTACCTACTTTACAGAAATGTTGTGGGGGAAAGTGCTTTGTAACCCATAAAGGGTCTCCTTCTTCCACTAAATTCCTACTAGGAAGCCTCATCAAGGTGCCAGTGCTACCTTGGCAGCAAAGTCTGAGCTCTGGAGGGTCCTCTTGGACTGGAAAGGCTCTGAGTAGAGATTCAGTGATGGGTTGGGTCTATAGCCTAAGAACCAATCTCCTAGGTCTAAAGATCTAGATTACACTAAGGCTGACCACCAGGTGAGGAACTTTTGCAGCCACAACCACCATGAGGGTGATCTCTTAAAGCAAGGAGTGGGTACAATCGACATTAGCTATGCCAATGAAACTTGGGTCTTGTGTTGAAGGGGTCATCTTAAGACATCCTTCTTGCCCATGTTAGATACATAGTCAGAGCTAAGATTATAAATATATGTGTATGTACACATGCAAATATATTTTTTCAATTGATAAAGCAGGAAAAGACAATGGTGCTCTGTGGTCCTGATAAGAAAGTCATTCTACTAAAGTAGGTACATGGATATAGGTGTGGGGAGCAAAGAAGTTACTGAGGTAAGCTTAAGCTACTCATTTGCTCCTTTCCAAAATCTTTGGTATATATTTAAGAGTTCTCTGCCAACTCAGCCCATTGATTTTGTAACTACTCTTGCTTCTCATTACTTTTAAAAAAAAAAAACTTTACTTATCTTCTGTCTTAGAATCAATAACAAATATCTGTTCTAAGGCAGAATAGAGGTAAGAACTAGATACATGGGGTTAAGTGACTTGCCAACCCAGCTAGGAAGTGTCTGAGATCACATTTGAACCCAGAACCTCCTGTCTCTAAACAGGTTCTTGTTCTACCCACTTAGTCACCTAGTTGCCCCAGGTCTCATTACTTCTCAAGATTCTTCCCTTTAAGAAAAACTTTTGGCTATTAATCAATCAATCAATCAATATTTATTAAATGTCTAATTTATTGGACTAAGTGCTAGGGGCATAAAATAAAGCTAGGAGACAAAAATAAAGCACCTCTTTACTTCTACGGAGTTCACATTCTATCAAATGAGACAAAGTATACATGAGTATATGCAAAATATATGCATGGGCCCTTCTAACTCAAGAGATTTTGATTTTCTATAACTCTCCATTAATCTAAATATTCCTCTTTCACTAAAAAATTTGGCTAAAACCTCTCCTCTAAAAGCCTTCCCAAACTAAACTACTTCTCTACTCTCTTCTCTCCAGCTACCCCCTTCAAACCAGTAGAGTATCTTTTATTAGATCTTTCTCATGAGCATAAATCAAAAAGTTGTATAATTTTATATGTGAATGAGGCTTCTAGATCAGGACTTCTTAACCGGTTTATGTCATAGACCCCAATGGCCACTCTGGTGAAGCTTATGGACTTTTTCTCAGAATCCTGTTGTTAAATATATAAACTAAATACTTGGGATTCCAAGGTATGCCAACAGCTAATAAAAATAAAGATGTTATTTTTCTTAATTCAAGTTCAGGATTCCCCCAAAATCTAACAATGGAGAGAGATCCCTGGTTAAAATGTCAACCCTTTATTTTAATAGAATAAGACAGTTGGCCTAAGATTATATATCTGATATTTAGCAGAGCCAGAATAAGAACTTAGAACTCCTGGTGGTACCCCATCAAATATTTTAATGCCATATCACTTGGACACTTCAATGAAAGGAACTTAGGCTGGAGCCAATGCAAAACTTATTTCCACACTTCGTATCTGGAACATGAGCACAAACACACCTACATGAGGTGGAATGTCCCCATCATTGAAAAAAAATTCCCCCATTCAAAATGCTGATCCCATGCTCACAAGAGAGGTGCCGGGGTCCTGCAAGCTGCTTCAGCCCAGAAGTAATCACAAGTAAGGCTTTCTCCACACTGCTGAAAGAGAAGGTGGTATGATGGATATGCCTTTCAGACTGCCAGTTCCCCTTGCTGTGTACACAGATTCATTAATCAAGGCATGATGATGAGGGGTCTCCTGTTTGCTATGGAAATAAAGCCTCCTGGAAGGCTCTCTGTACATGCACCTACTACCCATGGGAAAGGAAAGCTTTGGAACAATGCTTATGGAGGGCCAGAGACAGAGCAAATAGTGTTGGAATGGAAAGAGCACCAGAAGCATAGTTAGGACACTCAGATTCAAATTTCATCCCTGATGATTACTGTGTGATGATAAAAAAAAAAAGTTACAACCTCTCTGACACTCAGTATTCTCATCTGTAAAATGGAAGTGATAATAATTTAACTTCCTATTCTACAGAGTTCATGTGGTAAAAGTGATTTGTTAACATCAAAGCACGATGTAAATGTATTAGTATAAAATGTACAGGGCAGAGTTAGCAAGAACAGATGGGGTTATGAGCAGAAGCAGAAAGGAATGAGGTTAGATTGAATGAAGAATTAATTTCTTAGGCAACTTACACAATAGTCACAATAATATAAAGAAAAAAGAAACTGAAAGACTTTAGAACTTTGGTTAAAGCAATGACCAATTATAATTTCAAAGGCCTGATGACAAGATATGTCTCATTCCAAACCTATTATCCACCACCTGGCTGCCAAGAAGCTCTTTTTGTTGTGCTTTCTGGCAGACAGGTGGTAGATAATAGGTTTGGAATGAGAAATTTTCAGACATGGCTAATGTACTAATTTGTTTTCCTTGACCTTATTTGTTATAAGAAGTGTCCTAACAGGGACAAATGGTGAGTCACTGGAAAGGAATCATGATGTAAAGAAAAAAAGAAAAGAATATCGATTTTTAAAAGAATTGAAGTTCTCAAGTGGAAATGGTTAAGTGACTTATTGAGGGAAGCTAAGATATCTCTCCAGAAAATGGACTAGAACAGTGATTGCAAACCTTAGAGACCAAGTACCTAAAAATGTAACCCTCAAGCACATGTGAGCCACCCCCTTACCCCAGACAAGGGATGGAGGAAGCACTCCCATTGGACAGCTGGGCAGAGGGGCAGGTAATGGGAGAAATGTCCTCAGGTATACATGGAGAGGGAGAAGGGAACAGCCCCCTTCAGCATGCATGCCACAGGTTCACCAACATAGGACTAGAAGGTCCTTTCTAGTCCAAGGAGGGCTCTGAGTCCTATTTCATACCATATTCTCTAATTCAAAGGACAAAATTTTTCGCCATCATGTCTAACCTTGAGTAACCTAAGAGTTGCCTGAGACCTCCAGCTATAGTAGCAAAAAGATGTCTGAGAGCCTCAGTGAACAGCCTAACAGCTCTCTAAGGAAGACAGTGAATACATTTAGTTACTTAAAATTGCTAATTATTCTAGGAGTCAGATTAATCTTTGGCCTTGGTATCAAAAGAAGCATAATGGTAGACATGAGCCCTTGGGCTCCTATGAAGCAAAGCCTAGATCAAGAGAATTGTATTCTATTGAAGTGGTTGGCATGGATGATAAAAAATAAAAAAGTGTGAGTGGGGGGGGAGTAACAAGTATATGAGAGTATTTGAGACCTTGGGAATCTGGAGCATGGAAACCATTGTGATTCTGCATGATTCTATAATAAAGAGCTAAAACCCATGTGCAAGAGAAAGGTTGGATTTGAAAGAGAGTGTGGAGTGAATTCTGGGGCCACTGAAGAGACAGGACCCAATACAAGTCTATGATAGAGAGATTGACAGGTTCTTGGCCCAGGACACAATGGGGGGGGGGGGGTCAGAAAGCTGAATGGAGGTCCTTCACAATTCCTAGAAAGTAGAAACAGAAAATGAGCATTGATGTGATTGGTATAGCATCAATCACATTGGGCGTGAAGTCAGGCAAGAGAACTGGAATAAGACTGAAACCAGAGGAACAACTAAAGTCAAGAAGCCCCCAGCCTTCTCTGTCCCCTTCGAAGGGGCAGGGTGGGGGGCTTTCTGGGAAGGATAATGAATTCTGTTACCTAAAATGTGGGGAGAAGTTCTAAGTCCAGCCTATTATTTCTTTGGTTTTTCTGTCTCCTCCACAGTGATCCAGAACAAAGACTTTAATGCCATCAAAGCTGCCAGTAGTGTCTCAAATGCATGAGGACAAGAGCTGCCCATAGTGAGATGCTTGGTACCCAGGAGTAACCCTACAGTCCTAAATGAATTTCTCTGCAGCAGAGAAATGTCTCTAAATAGTGTCTTGTGGCTCATTGTTCTGCTCACTAGAGCACAATGCTAAGGAGAACAGTAATTAGTTTAATTTCCCATCTAGGTCAATTGGAATAGTAAAGAGAAAGTCTACCTTGGGGTTAGAAGACCTGAGTTCAAGTTCTGTTTCTAACATCTAACCTCTGGGAAACCCTGAACCAATCATTTAATTTCTCCCTGTCTCTAAACCACTCTCTAAACTCCAATTTAAAGATGGGTCATCCCACTATGTTGGAATAATTTCCTCACCAGAAATTCCTTATATCAATAAAACATAAACCTACGCAAAAGAAAAATGAAGAAAAAGTCAGATAGCTTAGCATAGAGGAAAGCTAGTTCATAGCCATAGTCTGGGCCACTAGCCCTGAGGTCAGACAACTCACAAATGTATGCCCTTAGTCAAAGGAGAAACCAGATCTACAAGGAACTATCTGGCATGGTGGATAGACTCAGGACTGGACTTGTAGGAATGAGAAGCATCCACCCACTATGAACACACGTGTACACACTCAGGAGAAAACCTGACTGTTATGGCCCAGGACAGATGGTTCTGGGGAGGAAGAGATGAGGCCAACTTGCCCAACACAGGGAAATGTGATGAATCTCAAGGTTTATCACAATGCACCTGTAGAAGCAGGCTGATGCAGCAGTTCACAAAGTGAGCAGTTTCATGCTAATAAACGTTTCTCTCTGGCCCATCATCTAGTCTGACTGCAAATCCATTTGATGCAACCACCACACATTTCCTTGATTTGGATGGCTGCCTCTCTTAGAATTTAGAACTGGAAAGTGCCTTGAATCCCCTCCATTTTCAGATGAGGAGAGAGAGGCCCAAAAACGAAAGGTGCCTTGGTCAAGGTCCAACAATTTGGTCAGCCACAAATCCAAAATTCAAACCATAATCTTTTGGATTTTTAATGTACCTAAATCAAAATGGCTAGAAAAAGAAAACGGAACCAAAACTTGATGAAATACAAAATCCTAAAGATTCCCAAGATACCATGGAACCACAGCAAGATGTTCCAGAATGGTTCAAGAGACAAATGAGAATTCTGTAAGAATAAATGTCAAAATTTTATGAGCAGAGTAAAAAATTTGAAACCAAGGTAGCAAATCTCTCCAAAGATGTAAAAAGGAAGATGAAAGGGAAAACAACTGTTTAAGAAAATAAATATATAGATAATCTTAAAGAATAGAAGAAAAATATTAAATAAACACATGATCACAGTACATACAAAATCTTGAAAACAGGGTTCAGAGACAATTTAATAAAGATAGTGCTTTTCCCTAAAATGTCAAATCAAGAAACCTAAAGACGACAAGGTAAGAAATAATTTTTAAAAATAAACCTGCCTATAACTCCTAGACATAGAAAACAAAGAACCAATAGAAAGTAAGGGCATATAAAAAAATTGAAATGAGAGGCTGGAATTAATTTTTCATCGGGTGACTCCAACAAAGTAGGAGATACAATTAAGCTATTAGACAAAGCAAAAACAAACATTAACAATATAAACAAATATTAAAAAGGAAATTACATTATGCAGAAATGAATTACAGATAGCAAACCAATATCAAAGTTAAATTTATATGTGCCACGTGCCAAAGAATCTAAATTCATAAGGGAAAAATAAGTGGAGCTGCAATAAGGCAAAAAAATAACAACACAATAATAGGGGGAGACTTTAATATTCCTTTCTCACTGTTGAATAACTCTAACAAAAAGATCAATGAAAGGCAAAACATAGAATTGAACATCCTTGTAGAAATTAAAACTAAAAGATGTATTTGTTGATAATAGGACTCCTAAAGAATATAGATATTTCTCCAAACTACATGGAACATTTTTTAAAACTGACCATGTATTTAAAGGCACATGTGATGATTTAAAATTCCAGTAGACTGGATTCTAGGAAAGAAAATCAATTTATCAGGCTAGCAATAACCAATAAATTAATTGGTCAGTGATCTCTCTTGAGGATCAAAGACAAAGAAATACAGCCTCATGAGTCATTAAATAGAATTTTGGAAATTCATTATTCAGTCCTCCCCTGGACATCTAAAGACATCCCTGACTAATGAATAGATAATGAGGAGGTCATCCAACATTCTCTCAGTCCCTCCCCAGTTCCTTGATTGATGATGGAAAACTCACATGTTTGCTCCTAGGATTCCAGTGTCTAGGAGAAAAAATCAGGTCCTATCTGGTTAAGAGTGGCATTGTTAGGGGCAACTAGGTAGCTTACTAGATAGAGAGCCAAGCCTGGATATGGGAGGTCCTGGGTTCAAATCTGGACCTAGACACTTCCTAGCTGTATGACCTTGGACAGTTCACTTAACCCTCATTGCCCAGCCCTTACCACTCTTCTGCCTTGGAACCAATACACAGTATTGATTCTCAGATAGAAAGTAAAGGTTTTTTTTTAAAAAATGACATTTTTCCTTCATTCCAATGAGAGACTCAAAGACACTGTTCTGCTGCCCACAGACATACCTGGCCTAAGGTGGTTCTTATTTATCAGACAGAATAGAATCTATAATCTTACTTTCCAATCACTCTAAAACAGAAGATACTCTAGGGTGGGAGATGTGAAAGCTTCTGAATTTGCTTGGAACAAAGGATAAGGAAAGTGGTTTGAAGGAGAGATCTGATCCTCAAATTTAAAGCTTAGAAATTAGAAATAATTCCATATCAAAAATAGGTCCTCTCACACAGAGATAAGGCAATTAATTATAAAAATGCAGAATAGTAAACACATCCTTTAAAGACCCAGGTGCAATGAAACAAAAAATAATAATAATAAATAAGTAGTTCAGTGAATACAAACAAAACTGTATAACAACAACTATATAAAAGAATGCTCCAAATCACCAATAAGAGAAGTGCAATTCAAAACAACCCTTGGGTTTCACTTTACACCTAGAAATTTTGAAAAATGGCCAGTCAATGGTAGAGGGGCTATAGAAATATAGGCACATTAATATATTATTGTTGGTACTGTTCATACAACCATTTTTGGAAAGTCATTTGGAATAATGTAAATAAAGTGGATAAAATGCACACTTTGATGCAGAAATTCCAGTGTTAGGCATATAACCCTAAGAAGATCACTGATTAAAAAGAATATTCTTAATAAATTGTTTTTCCTTTCCTTCTCCTTTTTTACTTCTTTGGAGATTTTTGATACCATGGATTCAGATTTTTTCTATTCTGCTCATTATTTCTACTATTTATGTCACAAATTCTGACATTTGTTCTTATGTTTATTCTTTTAAAAAACAGCAGTACCTGGTTGTCATAGAATATTACTATTATTGAAACAATAAAAATGACAAATAGAGAGGAGCATATAAAGGCTTAGAGAACTGATGCAGTATATACCCTTTGACCTAATAATGCCACCACTGGGTTTATATCCCAAAGAGCTCATACAGAAGGGAAAAGGATGTATGTATACAAAAACATTTATAGCAGTCCTCTTTGTGATGGCAAAAAAATTAGAAACTGAAGGGATGTCCATTAGTTGGAGTATGGCTGAACAAGTTGTGGTAAATGATGGTGATGGAATACTACTGAGCCATAAGAAATGACAAATGAGATAATTTCAGAAAAACTTTGTAATGATCTCATTCAAAGTAAAGTGAGGCACCTCTGTGGGCATCAATGTTCTCATCTGTCAATGAATAACTGAACTAACAGATCTTTAAAGCATCTTCCAGCCTTATTAATATCAAATTCATTGACAGTCCAACACCACATCTTAAAGAAATCCCCAAAAGACATGCATTTTCTCCACTCCCCTACTAACAACCTCATCACCATATTAAAAATTTGTTCAACAAGCATCTACTGAACACCAACTATAGCTCAAGTATGAGGAAATAAAAGAGTGGAAGATCTGAAGTCTCTGCCCTCAAATTACCTTGAAATCTCTTAGAAAAAGTGAAAGGGTCTAATAGAAAGAACACTGGAGGAGGGGAATTAATACTACAGTAAATTCTAGCAGAATGATTTACTTAAACACAAAAAAGGCTCTAAAAACACTGAAGAAAATAAAATCTTTATCTACATCATAGAGTTTTCATTCATTGAGGAAAGACAAGATCAGTCTTTCTTTTTTACCTTACCGTCTGTTTTAGAATCCAAACAAGTATTGGTTCCAAGGCAGAAGAACAGTAAGAGGTAGGCAATAGGGGTTAAGTGACTTACCCAGGGTCAAGCAAATGGGAAATGTCTGAGGCCAAATTTGAACCCAGGTCCTCTGGACTCCAAACCCAGCACTGATCTATTGTGCTACCTAACTGTCCCTCTGAATTGAGTCTTAAAAGCTGAGGAGGAATTGGGGACAAAAGGGAAGGCATTCCAGGATAGAGAACAAGTGTGCTCCGTATTTTCTACCTATTTTCTCCCAAGTGTTTTCATACTTTTTCTGCAATGAGCATTTTAAAGATGATGAAAAGAGTGGTCCAGTAAGATTAGGAGACACCAAAAATCATGGAAGAAATCATATCAGCATTTCAATCCAGGTTGTCTGATTCCACCAATTCAATGTCTCTTCTTCCCCAACTCCTAAACCTGTGTCTGGTGTTGTGTTGGGATATCTACAGATCAAAATTTGATCCCTACCCATAACATCCTAAGGACAGACAGGATAATCTCTGTCTCCCTCTCTTTCTGTCTCTGTCTGTCTATTTGTCTGTCTCTATCTCTTTCTCTTAACACACACACACACACACACACACACAGAGCAATACATAAAAAAATATTTATTAGTCTCTGTAGAAGCTCTAGGCTATCTCAAGTGCATATCTCAAGTCAGGAAAAGGGCTTTTCCCCTAAGAAAGACCACCAGGAGAAATCTAAGTGCAGTGCAGGTCATGGTTCTCAGGAATTATCCCATCCTTCTATCTTCTGTTTAGACTCCTTTGGATTTCACAGAGCATTAATAAAGAAGACACATTTGAGAACAAAGGCAGAAGGGGCCTGAATACAAGGTCTGCCTCTGAAACCACAACCCAGGGTGGATAGAAGTTTGAAAGGAGGGGTAAAGAAGGAACAAAGACCTACTCAGAGGCAACGGTGCCTGCAGTACAAAGAAACCCAACCTACCATCTCTCCAGCACTGACCAAAGTAAATGATCCATCTGCCACTTTGCTTTATACATGCTGACACTAAAAGATGTCTGGTATATTAGAAGTGATTTTTATGAAGCAGTTAAAATCAAATGTATGTTTAGATCGCTCAGGTTTAAGGAGTTGGATCTGATCTGCAGCTTTAGACATAAACGAGAAGAAAATTAGCTTTCTACCTGCTCCTTTCTCCTCACCTTTTTCCATTCACCATTATCAAATTGTTGGCTAGAACTTGGGGGTCAGGAGCCAGAAGCTCTCTTTCACCTGCCTCAGCCTCCTAAGAGAGCCTAGTCTTCTTCCATAGGATTCTAGATTCATAGATTGCTGAAACCACATTAGACATAGAGTAGAGTGAAAAATTATCCAAGATTATCTAATCCAAAATACTCATTTTACAGACAAGCAATCTAAGGCCTTGAAAAATACAATAGCACAGTTAGTTAACTAGAGCCAGATCTCCCAATTCCTAATCTAACACACTTTCTATTATATTTCTGAAAAAGTCCTAGTGAAGAGGATGTGGTATCTAATGATAGAACCCTCTGACTTCATCCCCAGCTTTCTTCTACCACCCAAGTAGCCTTGAAGAGGAGAGAGAAGAGAAGAAGAAGGCAGAAGTCTGCTCCCAAGAGAAGTGCAATTCATCCATACCTCTAAGGTCCAATTCTAGACTTAATCTTGGCTTTCCCCAATAGATGATGTCTGGGAGGCAATCCAGTGGGAAGCAAGGAGTCAAGACCTCTTTGATTTCATAGGAACCTTAAAATTTGTAATCATTCTTACACCAATATCTCTCTGTTTCAGTCAGCCTCACTTAGAGCCCTATGCTGCTAATCCCAGGTAAAGGAGCAGAGGGTGAGAAAGAGTTCCAAAGAAGACATGGAATTTCAAAAACTTTGTGGTATTTAGAATCATGTTGTTGTTCAGTTGTATTCAATCCTCTCTGACTCTTCATGACCCCAGTTGGGGTTTTCTTAGCAGATATCCTGGAGATGTTTGTCATTTCCTTCTCTAGCTCATTTGACCAATGAGGAAACTAAGGCAAAGGGGGTTAAGTGACTTGCCCAGGTCACATCTGAGACCAAATTTGAATTGAAGGAGATGAGTCTTCCTGACTCCAGGTCTGGCATTCTAGCCACCCCATGCTTATGCTACCTAAAAGATGCCTCATCAAGGGCAATATCATAAAGAACAATCCCCACCATTCCCACTTACTCCTAAGTCTTCCATCTTACCCTACTATCACTTTCACATATTCTCCCACAAAATGGACTGAATATTGGATTATGAACCCAAAGATCCCATAAGGCCCATCTATCCCCAGCTAAATACAAAGGGAGCTTGAGAAAGATGCCACCATCATACCCCAGGCAAACTCCCCTCGTACAAATCTGCCAGCTCAGCCTTCTATTTTAAGCTCTGAGATCCTAGCTGTAGCACGTAGCTGCAGGCTGGCCTGGGACAGAGACGGGGGAAAGTGTGATATAACTGTCTCATTATGGAGGAGGGGAGGGCAAAGATGGAAGACTCAAAAATTCGTCCTCCACAGCCCTCTACTAAATCCACATGGCAGCTTCCATATTTTCCACTTTCCTACAATATCTCTTTTAGGTGTTCACAGGAACAAAGAGGTCAGGCTTCGGAGAGCTGGTAGAGAACTAGGTGGGGAGCTTCTGGATTCTATTCCTGGATCTGGCTCCCTGGGCAACCATGAGCAAATCACTTCCCAACCTCCACCCTGCCCATATCTTTAAACTTATCATCAAAAGTCTTTACTTAGCACCAATGGTATGATTGTAAGCACCAAATACCATAAATTATAATCACAGAAATATGTAATATAAATATAATGTAATAAATAAGTATTATAATAAATATATTATATATAAAATATATGATGAAATAATATAACAACCATCATCCACATTACACTTAGATCACAAAATTTCATTTATATTATCTCATTTGCTCTGCCTCAATATGGGCAGCATAGATATTACTGCTATATATTAGCTCTCTCTCTATCTTAAAGGACCTTAGGCTCTAAGATGCATGACAGTTATACAGAATGACATGAACCACTACCTCTCCATTACTCACAAGTGCATTATCCATCAGATCCAGGATCTCTGTACTACCTTCATTTGCCAGCCAAATCCAAGTCTACCAATGGGGAGACTAAAATGTGTCCACTTAGGGACAGTCCAAATTAAATTACAAAGTTTTATCCTGACATCAAGGCTAAGTTGGCCAATTTGAAGCTCCCACCTATTATTTCTGGCTATGTCTTCTAAAGGGAAGAGGAGAATGAATAAACATTCATATGGTGCCTACTATATGTCAGGCACTATGCTGGCACTTTACAAATACTATTTCATTTGATGAACTCACAGAAACCCTGGGAAGTATTATTATTCCCATTTTATAGCTACTGAGGCAGATAGAGGTTAAGTGACTTGCCATAGGTCACACAGCTGTCTATGACCAGATTTGAAATGGGACCTTCATGATTCCAAGGCCAGCACTCTATCTAATGGCACCACCTAGCTGCCTAGCTGAAACCAAGAAGTCATCAAAATCATCTTCCATATGACATCCCTTCAAATACTTGAACACTGCTCTCATATTCTCTGAGTCTTCTCTTCTCCAGGCTAAGCAGTTCCAATTTCTTCAACTAATCAATTAACCAACTAATTTATTAGATAGATTCCTATGTGCTAGGCACTGGGAAAACAAATATGAAAGCAAAATTGTGCATGCCTTCAAGGAGTTGATAGTCTAACAAGGGGGAAAGTATGCACAAATATAGCTGCATACAAAACATATAAAGAAGATGCTAGATAAAGTTATCAGTTAAAGCACCGGCATCTGAAGATCCAGGAAAGATCTCATGCAGAGCTGAAACTTGAGCTAAGACTTAAAGGAGACCAGGAATTCTAAGAGGTAAGGGTTAAGAAAGAGATTCCAAACACAGGGGACACTAGAGTATTGTATGTCAGGAAATATCAAGGAAGCCAATATGACTGATCACCATGACATGGGCTCAAAGCCCTTCACCATCCTGGTTTTCTTCTTCTAGAGACTCACCAGCTTTTCCCAATGAAGCCATTCTTTATTTCATTAAAGAACAATAAACTGCAGAGTGCAAAGGCATTCTTTAAATCCCTTTACCTTCCTTTCTGGGAGAGAAACCAGTAGGAAATTTGAGCATAGCTAGCAGACATGTGGCCATGGAAGAAACAGAAACACTACAAATCATTACAGACCACTGAAAATTTCTTCCTGCTCTTCATATTTACTGAGAAATACTAAGGATACCTGAAACTCTAGAAGGCTAAAGGAAACTCATAATCATCAAAGATTCCTAGCTTCAGGAACCTGGAGGGATCAAAGGGCTCAATCAAAGTGGACATCTATCTATCTATGAGACATACTAAACAAATACTTAAGAGATCTCCAGCCTCATGGTACCAAAAGCAATAGATCTCTGCTTCCAGGGACTCAAATTCTGCTCACAGACCTTGATGTATGTTCAGAATATTTCTGGGTATACCTTTTTCTCTACCATCTTTGGATGATGTTATAAAGCTTTTTCAATCATGAATACAATATGTGTACATGCATGTATGTAAATAAATATTATACTTTATATCCTTAAAAGATTGAAGAACCACCAAGTAGAAATTCTACACTAGATTAGATTCCATCAGCAAAAAAAAAATGGTTTCCATGCTGGTAATGAAGTCTCAAGGGGCCTGGGGGAAGGGACTACTTTCTCTTGGAATTTGTGACAAAGGAGAGGAAAAACAGACATTAGCTAATTTGTATCCAAGATTTGAGGAGAACAGGTTTCAAAGGTTTAGAAAAAGTCCAGATAAAAACTCATTTAGTAAAATTCTACCAAAAACACAAGTCAGGCCAGGAGGCCAGGAGACTCTCAATGCTGAATTTCTAATATAAAGAAAAACAATTCCAACATAGAAGAAAAAGGAGAAGTTCCCTAAACAGACATAGACAATTCATCACCCAACTTGGACTTTTAAAAAAAGATGGAAGCAAAGGCAAGTAATAGAAGATGAAGTGTGGTATGGTCCTATAAAAATAGGATTATATGGGCTAAAAGTAGGAATGAGCCAAGTATAGAAAGAAACCTAAAGATAAAAAAAGCAGGTGGGTTTTTTAAAGCTCTATTGGTGAAAAGAGGACAATCATAGAAGGAGGAAGAACCATTATTTAGGATGGATCAGAGTTGGTTCAACTATTATTTTGCTCTGTGTTCTCTGCCAAGGAGAATGAGGAAGTACCACCCCAGAAGTCTTCCAAACATGGACATTTAAGAGAATTCTCCTTCAAGTTGAACTAGATATTCCCTAAGTTCCTTTCCAATTCTTAGTCTTTGATACTGAGGTTTAGTATCTATAATGTACATGAGTCTCCTTTGCCCTAGTTTTCTCAGCAATAAAATTAGAGGGTGGGAATGGAACTATGTTATTTAAGGTCCACTAAGGATGGATATAGAAAATCTAGGTCTGAATCCCAGCTCTACTACTTACTACATTGTGTGATCTTGAGTAAATTGCTTCCTCTCTTTGGGGCCTCTGTTCCCTCATCTGTAAATTAAAAGTGTTGCACTTTTGTTGCACAAAAAGGCCTTTGATGCTTCTTCCAAATCTAAACTACGATTCTGGTGAGAATGTGCTCCATCTCAAAATCTGGGAACCAACAAAAATCCCCCACTAGAGGAAAGTCCAAACATGCCTGAGGGCTCTCAGGAACTGTAGTCCTAATTGCTACATTTAAGCAACATCAGCACCTGGAAAAGAAGTAGTAGGTGCTCTAATTAGGAAGCCCTGGGACCTCTCTCCTTGATGAATGTCCAATTCCAGACTGTACCAGCTGCCTACATTGAAAAGAAGTAGATTGACTGGCTGTATAAAAAGTGTCATTAGATTTTCCTTTTGGAGCTGTTATAAGGAAAGGAGCAGAAGCACAGAATACTGGGACTAGAAGAAACCTTCAGGGTCTTCACACATAATCTTCCCTCCCTTCTCATCTCCAGACAAGAGCATACCTCAATTATCCCACAGACTATTTCTTTGAGCCCAGAACTCCATAAGCAAGTATTGGCTTGATTTCTACTCAGCACAAGATTCTTCCATTCTAACACTTGGACATTTTTTACTTGAATTTTACCTTTTCCATGAAGCCTTTCTAAGCTAAAGAGGCCTGAATTGAGCATTTCCATAGTAGAATTCAGAAATAGAAGGGACCCAGGTGATTATTTTACAAATGAGGCAACTAATTACAATAGAAAGAACAAAAAAGAAACCAAATGCTGTAGGCAATATAATGGCCAATTCTGGTCCTAGAAAAGAGTAGAAAAACATGTATATCCTTCTCTTTGCAGAGGTGAAACACAATGGATATGGAATTCAACCTATATTGTCAGACACAACCGTTGTGTAGATGGATTTTGTTCAACATTTTTTTTCCTTTTTCTTTAATCCTAGTTACAAGAAATACCCTGCTGAAGAGGAGTGGAGGTTATTCAAATACAAATGATGAAAAAAAGTAAGGATAAAAATAAGATTGAAAAAACCAATGTGCCCACTATTTGACAAACTCTGTGCTCAAATAAATATTTAATTTTAAGATTGATGATTGATGTGGATTCAATTCTAGCCTCTGACTTCCTAGCTGTGTGACCCTTGGCAAATCATTTAACCCCAACTGCCTATAGCCCTCACCACTCTTCTGCCTTAAAACCAATACTTGGTATTAATTCTGAAATGGAAGGTAAGGGTTAAAAAAAAGATTGATGATTATGATGATGAAAGTGAAAAATTTAAATGGATCTCTAGAAATAATCTGCTCTACTCTCAATTTCCAGGCTCTAACAGTCTTTCAAGGTCTGGCTTATGTCCCACCTCCTCCATGAAACCTTCCTAGTCATTCCAGTCTACATTAACCAATTCTCTGAATTCTAATTATACCTTTTAATCAGTACCACATAATTTAACACATGATTGTCCTCTTATTTGTTTCTCCCCAACTAGATCTTAGGCTCCTTGAGCACAGGTGACAGCAAACAGTCACTAGTGTTCCTGAAACAATCTAAAAAAGAGACATGCAGTAAAGGGGTTGTTTGTAACTACCACATAAACAGTAGCCTTTGTAGTACAGGAGTAATCAACTGAGTAGAACAGCAGACCTGCCCATCCACTGGCCATATGATAGTCACTAAGAAAAAAGTCCACAGCCCTGCTGGTTATTTTGGCATTGGTCACCTTGTCAGTCACTCTGAAAAATGCTGACACTACAGTGAAGCTCTCTAGGGAGGGAACTGCACCCTGTCCTATTTGGTGATCTCTCTTCTTCCTAACATGAGGAATGTATGTGTCCTGCTATTACCCAGAGCTCTGAGCTCCAGAGTGAGGGAGTTGGGGGGAGGAGAAGATATATCCAACTATCTCTCATTTCTGTGTACAGAACTGTGAGGACTGAAAACAACTCCAATTTTGTTAGGGATAGAAGTGATGAAATTTAGAGCAAATATGATTTCATCTATCCCTAGGCTCCTATGTGAAGCTTATGATTCCAAGGTCCCAGAAACATTCACTCCAAGAGATGCAGAACTTGTCACATCTGGAGCAGTGTCTGAAATTCTGACAGTATTCCCCTCAGACACCATCGCAAAGATGGGGAGGTGCTCAGTAAATCTTTGTAGAATGACTGAATGTAGATTGGTTGATGAATAAAACCTGAAATCAAAACCAAACCTACTGAAATTGAAGAGTTAAATCCCAGCTTGAGAAAATAATGCAGTGAAACAGACTAGTGCGTCATCCTAGGAAGATACAGAAATAAAAAATCAAACTAAGAGAGAGCAGTGATGAGACAATGTCCCCAACCCCCCACTTCCATCCCCAACAGGAGAGATAACTGGAGCCTGAGAGGAAAAACAGAGAAGGTAAAGGAATACAGGAAAAAAGAGGGAGAGAGATAAAGCAGGGGGATGCTAACAGCTTTCTGATCTTCTCCCACCCTCAGTTACCCTACTCTGTCAGTAGCTAGTATTAGCAAATTAGCAGTTTCCTTTTCCAGTCAGTACCATATCTCCCAAGGAGAAACTCTGTCTGAAGTGTGAATTAATTGGATAATTAGTTTCCCTAATCTTCTAGCTTATACCCCACCTTTCATGGAGAGGAGGAAAGATTGTGACTCATCTCTTCTCTGGAAAGAAGAGAAAATAGGAAAAGTAGAAGGGACAGCCTACTCCCTAGGCATTCTATAATCCTCTCTACCCTTGGCCCAAATAAGCATCATTTACAACTTATCACATACACTGGCCTGTACCAACTTCAAAAAACTCTTTTATTACCTCCACAATACCTATAAGAGGCTCCACAAAGATAGCATCACCTTTCGATCAGCTTAGATTTGAGCTGCACTTTGGGCTTCCTGCTCAGGAGACCAGGAGTTATCAAAAGCAGGTTGTTAAATCCATTATAGTAAGAGCCACTGTCTTGAAGTAGGTTAACAATAGTTAGAAACAGAATTACAGAATCTTGTAGTTTAAAAGGGCTTTGGAATGCTCTTCTGACAAGCAATCATGGCCTCTCCTTGAATCCTTGAGGGAAGGGAGAAGGGAGTGGGATAGAGAGAATGGGGACCATGTTGCAAGACAGACTATTCCACTTTTGGTTCTAATTATCACAAAATTCTTCCTCAAAGTAGGAGTTCTTAACTTGGGGTCCATGAACTTTTATTTGTATCATTTTTGTAACTGTTTCAAAACTGAGTGTTCCCAAAGTCTTAACACAGTTTTAAACTGGTAAAAGATGCATTAATTGCACTAACAAGTGGAACACTGGGTATAATTGTTTTCCTTTGTAATCCTGCATACTTTATACATTTAAAGGCATTATTCTGAGAAGGCTACAAGCTTCACCAGACTGCCACAGGAGTGACAGAAACAAACAAAAAAGAAAATTTAAGAAGGCTCTTTAAAGGCAAGCACAAAGATCTCTGATCTCCTTGATATGGGTATTTCAGTGCAGACTGAGAACTATCTATTTCTTCTCATCCTAAGCAATTCTTATATATGTCCTTCTTTGTCCTTAGAGAATCTACCCAGTGTATAGAGTTTAGCAATGCAGTGCTTGGGCTACCTACCTACTATTGCTCACTCTTAGTACAGTACCAGCCTGAGATGTCTTCTTTTCCAGACATACATAATGATATCTTCTACATTACTTTGTGATAATATGATACTGCCTACTTATACCCATCATGCATCTCTTCATCACCCTTCTAGTGCCCTGAAATTGTAAATCCTCTGAGATGATAATGTCCCATGATTCTTGCTATATAGTTTCACCAAGAAAATAACTGATGCTGAAAAAAAGTGGATTTTTGTGGCATGACTCATTTGGGATCAATGAAAATGCTCCACAATTTATCAAATCCAATCAAGTCCAAAAGTCTCTTCTGATTCAATCCTTGACCTAGCCCATTGCCAATTTACAATGTCTTTCCAAGATCTAAGTATTGGTAGACCATCCTACTGGGATGACCATCTAGATATATGCCATAATTTAGGTAATGTATACTATTCAGCCATTTGTTTCATTCTCATGAATTAATTAACCAATTTCTTTTCAAGGGTCATAGATCATGTTGAGGAGAAGTTGTAGTATTCCAGAGCTTGACATAATTACCAGTGTCACCAGCAGAGAGGAGAAAATCTGGGAAACTTTACTACTCTCTTTTCAATTTGGATCCTGAAGAATATTCTCTAAGATGTTGGTAAACATCATTGGCAAACATATACATGTTTTATATTTCTTAAAAGCCTTCTTTGTGCCAAGCACTGTGCCAGGTGACAGGGATACAAGCATGAAAAATGAGACAATCCTTTAACACATCAAGGAGTGTTCCTTATCTTTCACTGTCTCTGTCCCTCTCTCTCTCTCTCTCTCTCTCTCTCTCTCTCTCTCTCTCTCTCTCTCTCTCTCTCTCTCTCTCTCTCTCTCTCTCTATCTATCTATCTATATATATGTATATATATATATATGTGTGTGTGTGTGTGTGTGTGTGTGTGTGTATGTATGTATGTATGTATGTATATTTTTTAACAAATAATATGGAGTAGTCAAGATAAGAGATAATTTGGAAGAGAGGGCCCTAGCAGTCTAGCAGTTGAAGGGAATCAACAAAGTTTCAGGTGGAAAGTATTATTTGATCTGGGTCTGGAAGCAAGCTAGAGGTAAGAAGGAAGGGCATTCCAAAAAAAAAGTAGCCAACCAATGCAAAAGCATGGAGATGGGAGACTCAAAGAAAGTCAATTTTGCTGGCTTTTTGCAGAGTATGAAAAGGAGAATAAGGTACAATGATTTTGGGAAGATCTTGGTCAGGTTGTGAAAATAAAGATAAAAGATAATGTAAAACTTTTTTAAGTTTTATTTTAAATGATTTAAAAGATAAAGAAACTAGGATTTGAGTAGTAAAGTGATGTGGTTAGAACTGCACTTAAGGAAAAATACATCCTCCCTCAAATGAAGTGTTCAGAACTGCACAAAATGGCGGCAGCTGGATAGCTCAGTGGATTGAGAGTCAGGCCTACAGATGGGAGGTCCTAAATTCAAATCTGACCTCAGACACTTCCCAGCTCTGTGACCCTAGGCAAGTCACTTGACCCCTATTGCCTAGCCCTTACTGCTCTTCTGCCTTGGAGCCAATACACAGTATTGACTCCAAGATGGAAGGTAAGGGTTTAAAAAAAAAAACTGCACAAAATACTCAAGACATGTTCTGAGTAGGATAAAGTAGAGAGACATCATCTCTTTTTCCAGGGACTAAAATTCTTTAAATATATCCTAAGACTGAGTTTGCCTTTTTGTTTGCTATATCACATTGGTGACATATTAAACCCATTAGCATCACTGGTTATTTTTCACATGAACTAAGAAACCCTGGCTCATCTATCCTGTATTTTTTGAGGAGTGGGGAAGGAAGGAAGGAAGGACGAAAACAGTGCTGACCCAAGTGTGGCTGGAATGAACAAGAATGTGAGCAGACAGAACCAGAAGGTGTTAAGAATGAACTGCAGAAAGGGGGCTGGCAGATGAACCCCAATATTCAGACAATGAGTTTGGCTACTCAGAGTATGGCTGGGCAATAGTCTATCAGGTGAGCTGAAGCTTCATTCTAAGAAATCCAAGCTCACCAAACAAGAGTGAGAATGAATATGGGAAAGCCCCTCTGAAAGAGACTGACTGACTGGACAGAGCAGGAGAGGCAGAACACTTGCAGGCAGGAACAGACACTGAATGCTTGGTCAAAAGGCCAGGTTCCAACTGGCAAAGCCAAGAGGGTGGTAGAGCAGAAGTCAAGCCAATATTAGCAGCAACAGTCAGGAACTCTTGCAGACAAGCATCTTGTGCCAACAGAATCTTGCCATCAAGTCCTACCTTTTAACAGAATTGCCAGGAGTTTTGATGGGTTGGGAAGGAGGCAGTGTCTCCCAGTCTTCAAGAGGTCTGGTCTTCCTAAGAGAATCCCTATTCTGCTAGGAAAGTAGCTTTACCTTTTTGGCACAGTAGTAACAGATGCTCATTGGGAAGGGATCTCAGAGGCATTTAGTCCAAAAAAAATTCCCTCTACAATATATCTCAAAATATAAAGGTCAACATCCTTTTCTCTAGTCAGGAAGAGCCCATTACTTCTTGTGGCAATCCATTAACCTTCCAGTTTCACAGGTGGGGGGAGTAGAATATGCCAGGGAATGGATGGGTAAAATATTCCCTGAGTATCGAATGTCTTGATGACCTAGAGCCACTCAAGTAATTCTAGGACCCCTTTGGGTGCTTGATTTTCCTCCTAGGACATTCATCTTATTAGATTCCATCTTGCTAGTTTTATTCTAATTTTATTCTATCCTGTATGGTTTTATTTATTCTATCTGGTCAAGATCTTTGTGAATCCCAGTTCTGTCATCTAGCATAGTAGCTGTCTCATCAACATTATACTACTACCTCCAGTTTTGATTAAGCATGAATTATCAAAGGAATTAGCAAGCTTGTTGGCCAGAATTCCCTTTATGGCTTTACTATGAAGGATAATAATTTACTAACTTAAGAATCTATGTTTTAATTTAGGAATCATGACCAAGCATGATTCAAGAGGACCAATGATAAAGAATGCTACCCACTTCCAGAGGAAAAGGTGATAGAGCTGGAAGTATTAGAAACAGGCACAATGAGACATTACTCTTTGGACATAGTGAATATGGAAATTTGTTTTGCTTGACTATGTATATGTTACAAGTTTTTGTTTTACAGTGGGAGGGGAAAGAATGTTTGATAATGAAAAATAAAACTTAATTTTAAAAAATCTGTACTTTAATTAAGCATATGCTAACAGTGAAAAAACAGTGCCTGATCCTGTATCCCTATGTGAAATGTATGAAACTCAAACTTGAGAAAATTCAAATGCCTTATCATACCATGAAAACTGGACAAAACTTTAAAAACCATCTCGTTCAATCCCATTTTAGAGATGATCAAACTGAGGCCAAAAAAGTATGCATGACCTCCATCGAGTCATACAGGTAGTAAGTTACAGCCAGGATAGGATCTAAGACCTTACTCTTCAAATCAGTGCTCTTTCTACCTCACCCTATTATAGGGAAGGCAAAAGTTTATTTAATAGAAACAGATAATTAGAATAAAGAGTAGAAATGTAAAGAAGGTCCAAACAAATGAAATTTGTTCATTGGTTTTGCCTCAAACTTTACTCCACATTGGCTATAAAGCCATAACATACATGGCTCACAGGGGCTTTAAAACACATGGAGTGACTTCCCAAAGTAATATATACTTTTTATAGGTGTGAAATTATAGCAATGGTTATTTATAAGGTTTCTCTGACATCTGTAGAAGTCCACATCTGGCCAACAAGATTTATCCAGCTGCATGGATAATCGCTGGATTAACTCTCAAAGATGGAAATGTGCTTAAGGGAAACCAAAGCAAGTTATGTACTTAATGAGGAGAGAAGCAAGACAAATCTCACCACACAATTTGGTCCTGTGAAGTCTTATTCATCTATTATATTGAGCTCTATTCTAGATATCAGAACACTAGATTTCAATTTCTGAACTCTGCATGCTTCCATGGAATTATCCTGGACCCATCAGTTCTTCTGATACTGCCTAGAGGTTTTCTCTTGCAAACTGGGGAGAATCTAATAGCAAAAGCTTATACTCACATGGCATTTTATGGTTTCAAAGCACAGCATCTCATTTGAGCCTAAAAACAGCCCTTTGAGGTAAATAGTACAAATATTATAATTCCAGTTTATAAAAGAAAAAAACTGAATCTCAGAAGGGTAAGGTGACTTGCTCAGGATCATACATAAGTAGAAAACCCATCCATCCCTAAACTAAGAGTCAAACAAAATTTGGAATGAAATATATAAATTGGAATAGATGACTTTTGAAGATCCTTCCTACTGAAAACAAATCCTGCAATTATTTTCAATTACTTTCAAACTAAACCAAAAAAGGTTTCAGGGTGAGGGCAGGGTGGGGGGAAAGCTTTATGAACCAATTTAATTCAAAATTTAACCTGTATGTTTCTTCCCCTTTTTAAACTAGGACAAAACTGAAAATACTAAAATATTCTAAATATTTCATTTGATTCAAGCCCTACTCTCTGCCTAAAAGGTCCAAAGAGTGCACACTAATTATTATAGATTCATTTAAACATAAAGCCAATGCTATATGCACCATAGAAGACAATGGTCAGCTCATCTCTGGTCCAACTCAAGATAGAGCAAGAGAAATTTGCTGTTAAATCATAGCAGCAAGCTTTTGGCTCAAGACTAATTCCAAATAACCTCCCTATTCATTCACAGGATGATTAAATGTGAGAGAAAGTTAACCAAGGCAACTGTAAGAAAAATAATTCCCATCACTATGGTTTAGTATCACATTTCCCTACCTGAAGACAAAGGAATGGAATGGATGACTTTAGGAGGTGCCTTCCAGGCTGAGTTATCTATGATTCCAGGATGAGACTCAATGCTGACACTAGGGTTGCTATAAACAATTTCCCCTCCTTCTAATTCAAGAGCCTATTTCCAGCTTCTCACAGTTCCTGACTAATGCCAACATGTGAGAATCATTTCACCTCTCCAGGTCAGTTTCCTCCTCTATAAAATGAAGGGATTGAAGGAGATGATCTCTAAAGTCTCTTGTAGCTCTGACATTCTATTCTAGGAGCTAACCTCTCCCAAGGAATCTGGGGCATCCTAAGGCCAGCATTGCTCAAATCACATCTTCCTTTTGTTCAAAAGTTACTGAATAACTTTCATTCCCACAGTCTCCTGAGATAAACCACATCAGAGGCAGAGCAATCAGACCCCAGCTGGAGTGGGGCACCGGATATCTCCCACCATCATCTGTCAGAACCCTGGCTACAAAGTCCCGTCTGTAGCCAATCCCCTGGGACTTTAGCTCAGAAGTCCTATCTGCTGCTATTCTCAGGGCTTCCTCTCAATTACAGCATTTGAATCTGAGAATCACATAGAATAAGAGCATGGATGTATGTGAGTGACCGGAGCTCAGATGGTGCCCTTGCCCTGATAGATTACTTCCTAAGTACTCAGCATTCAGAATAACATCCTGGAATTTCCCCGGGCACAACAGACATCCCAATAGCTTTTTCTAGACAGGATAACACTTAAACAAGATATCTGCCAAGAGCCCTCAGTAGAACTTGGGATGATGAGAATTACTGGAAGCCCAAACTCATAAGCCAAAGAGATGTCCAAGCTAAAAGTCACCAGGCTAGTTTGGGAAGATGCTGAGATCTTAAGAAATTGCAGGAGATCTGAATTTTAGTCCTGATACTGTGCCATTGTGCTATCTGGGGAAATTTGTTTTACTTCTCTCAGTCTCAATTTTTCCCCTCTGTAAAAACAAAGAATTAGGAAAGGTTATGGGACTTAAAAGTTGGAAGGGACTTAAAAGACTATAACCAAATTCCTTCCTTTCTCAAATGAAGAAAAGGTTATTTTGAAGAACCCTTTCCAGCTCTGAGACTGATTATATGGAATAATTATAATAGCTTATATCTCTAGAACACTTCAAGGTTTACAAAACATTTGCCTTACAATAACCCTGTAAGATAAGTAGTACAAACATTACTATCACCAATTCATAAATGAGAAAACTAAAACTTAGGAGATTAAATAAATTACCCAAGATGACACAGCTCTTGAGCTTCTGTGATTCAAGCAACAAATACTTTCTGAGACCTTACTTAGCTTAAGTCCCAATGGACAATGGACTAAAATATAAAGATTAAGAAGGAAAGAAGTAGAAATAAAGAAAAGGCAAAGAAGAAGTTGTGGAGGACTCCAGTGGGAGCTACCAAGTAGCACGATAAGATCACCTGGCCTTGGTCTAAGCCATTCCATCCAATCATCCAATTCAAGGTATTTACTGAGCACCAGCTACATGCCTAGTCTTATGCCACGATGGAGCACCTTGTTATGAACTGTCTTCCCATACTCCACCATTTATCATCATGTCAATGCACAGGAAAAGAGTTAGAAGATCTAGGTTAATATCCCAACTTTGTCACTTAATAGGTATACTGACCACATAAGTCATTTAACCTTCTGAGCTTGAGTTATCAAATTGATGTAGTGAGAGTAATAATTTTTGTACTTCTTACTTTGCAGGGTTGCTGTGAAGGAAACATGCTGTGAACCTTAAAGCACTACAGGAATGTCATTAAAGTTATCTGCATGTATGTCTTATCCTTCTGCTAAACTAGAAGCTTCCTCAGGGCAAAGACCAAGTCTTATCCACACTAAACTAACTTTGTATCTCCTCCTAGCACCAACAATATTCTAAACACAAATAGGCATTTTTGAACTTAATACAAAATATGAATAAGTTACTGTCCCCATCTTCACAAAGCTTACGTTATCAGAAAAGCAAGACTCAAATACTCGAAATAATCAGTTCACTTTAATCTCCTCTAGGGAATGCCCAGCTTTTTATTTTTCTTTTTTTTTTATAAGGAAAACCTTCCAACAAAGAGATCCCCAGCACCTCTTTATCTCATTGCCCTAAAAATAAAAAAAAAAAGCTCTCCAATAATCGAGGCCAAATTTCCCTTTGCAGTCAAGTGCTTTTCCTCCAGTTAACTTGAGCTTCTTGACCCTCAGTCTTATCTAAGGGACCAGTGTCAAAGAGGCTAAAAGGACCAAAGCAGCAAAGGTAATGCTTTGGCCAGATTACTATCAAACCAAATACATACTACAGATAAATCTCCTTTTTTTCTTTTGCTTCCTCATCCATTTTCCAAAATTTGACACTTAATTTAAATCAATACACAACAAATATTTATTAAGCACGTTCATGTTCAAGGCACAGGAAATCACATTTTCTTCAACTTGCTCAAACAAAATGGCCATTCATCCTTGGCTACTAACAGTATAGTTGAACTTACTTCAAGATACCAAAAGAAATCCCCTGCAAAAAAAAAAAAAAAAGAGAGAGAGAGAGAGGAGGGGAACCTTGTCTATAAAAGGTTCTTTTGAAACAATTTAATTAATCAGTGAGAGATATGGTTTGGTATAGTGCCTAGAGATCTACCTTTGGATCTAAGAAGATCTGGGTCCAAGACCTACTTTTGGCCTCAGGCACACATACATATATAGTCTTAGTGATGTTGGGGCAAGCCATTTAACCTCTTGGTGCCCCATGCAACTCTGAATACCAAAATTTCCAGAGGTGCTGCCTAATAGTACTAAAAAGAATTTCCTCATTTGTGAGTTCCCTGCACCAGTGAAATCATGGGTTCAGTCCTATCCCTAATGGCTCCATGTTTGTTCATTTGTTTTCATTTATTCCACATATCAATGTCTCCACATCTTAGTGGAAAGTCTTGTGAATGTGTATGATAAAAGGTATTAATCACTTGGTAGACTATCTTCTTGGAATGAGCCTCTCCACATCAGCTAGGCTAGTCCTTGGTCAAAAGATAGTCAGTCATAGGACCCATCCTAGCAGTCTTCCAGTATGGAAGGCTTAACTAGTATTGGACCTGCCATAGTTTGTGCTTCTGTGGCACAGTCTTCAAAAGTCCCAAGATTCACCCTTAAACTACAAGGAAGCATCAAAGGAAGACTTGGGTGAAGGGAATGACTGAACATATCAGTCATATACAAAGACTGAGTGCCTACTAAAGGCTTATATGTATAAAACATAAGACATAGGTCCTAAAAGAGCTACAAGCCAGCTGGGGAGACAAGGTCAATTCTCCATTATCCGCATGGAGCCAGCAAAAGCTCCTAGCAGAGCTCTCTTGGCAATCTCAGGTTTCACTTCCTCATGGCTCATAGTATATATTAAGTCACAGGGTTAGATGAAATAGCTCCATTACCAATGTGGAGATTAACCAACTGAAATGCTAAATCCAACGCAAGTGAAACCGAGCTTCTTTAACTCTGTGTTCTCTAGCAACCCAGAGGAATTCTTTTACCTTTCTCCACCTATGGACCTTCTCTGTGCTTGCCTATATAAGGGAAGCTCTTTAAGTGGTACTAAGCATTGTGAACCTAGGCATCCACTGTGGGGAAGAAGAAAGGAGAGATATTCCCTATCTTCATGACACTCAGTCTGTTGAAAGAGCAGAACATAGCTATGCATAAAAAAACAACAGAACACATGGAAGGCTAACTATATACTTGTAAAGGTCTTTAAAATATAAGCATCAGATAGAGAAACTGGAGGTGTTTACCTTTGGAGAGATAAGATTTAGGAAGAGTGTTGTCATCTTCAAATGTCTGGAGAGGCGTCATAAAGAAAAATTAGATTTGCTCTGCTTGGCCCCTTAGAACAAAACTAGGACCACTGGTTGAAAATTACTAGAAGGCAGACTTTAGCTCAATGAGGAAGGACTAGCTCCCTGATAAGTAAAGGTGCCCCTCAAAGAAAGGGCAGCACCACCAGATGTTTCTGAGTCAAAGCCAAGTGGCCACAAGTCAGGACTGTTCAAAAGAAGCTTCCAGCTGTAGTTAGAGGTTGGCCTAAATGACTCTGGAGGACCCTTCTAAAATTCTACAAAAATGACCTGAATGTTGGTAGTCTACCAGACTAGTTGTTTCTTTTAATGCAGACAAATCTCCTGGGAGTTGATTAGCCCAGAGGACTATGGCTCAAGCTTCCTGGTGGCCTCTGGCCATATGTGGTTTCTTGGTCATTTAGGGACATTAAAATAGCTACCCATACAGAGTCAGAGGTCTTTAAGCAGATGTCCTCAACCCCTATAAGTCTCTACCCTCTACCCTGCCTATAAGATGTTTTCTATACAAAGGCAAGAGAGGGCCACACCTACCCAAGCTAAACTCTGCAGAATCCATGCTGAATATCATTCTATGCTATGGCTGAGTAAAACCTCTTTTTTCTTAACTGTTGAATAATTTACCAATGTCTCAACTATTCTAACATGGACTCTAATCTGGTCTGAATCAGGTCCTCCAATTATTGCACAGAAATTGGTTTTTAGCTCATTTGAAATGAATCACCAGACAAAATAATACAAAGCAATCAACAAATATTTATTCAGTGCTAGCCTGTTTCATATTTTTTAAACCCTTACTTTCTGTCTTAAAATTGATATTAAGTATCAGTTCCAGGGCAGAAAAGCAGTAAGGGCTAGGCAAGTAAGGGATAAGTGACTTTCTTAGTTATACAGCTAGGAAGTGTTTCAACCTGTTTCATCTTAAACAGGTTCCAAATAAAGGAGATTCACAAATAAATTTGGCAGGGGGTGGTGGGGGGTGCAGAGCAGGTTATAAGCACTGCTATATGATGATAAATGTATAGCTTTTATTACCTTTTAACTTGTCCCAATAAGCAAATACAGCTTACTTCCTGTATAAAATTCTAATCAACTTGTTGTTCAGTCATTTTTCAATCATGTTTTATTTTTCATGACCTCATTTGGGGTTTTCTTGGCAAAAATACTGGAGGTGTTTGCCATTTCTTTATCCAGCTCATTTGACAGATGAGGAAACTATGGCAAACAGGGTTAGATGACTTGTCCAGGATCACACTGCTAGGAAGGTCAGATCTGAACTCAGGAAGATATCTTTCTGACTAGTTCTTGCACTCTATCCATTGTGTCACCTCACTGCCCAATAAGGTGTTTTATTAAGTACATACTGTATGCCAAGCATTGTGCCAGGCATTGGGGATACAGAGACAAAAAATGAAACAGTCCCCTCTCCGGGAGCTTGCATACTATCAAAGAAGCCAACACATACACATAGAAGTATACACAGAACACAAAATAAATATAATTTTTTTAAAAATGAAGGCTCAGGAAAGACTTACATGGAAGATGATGTTTAACTTGAAGCCAGAAGGGAGTAAACGGTTCCATGAAGCAGTGGGGGATAGAGAGGGCAAAGCTAGGTTAGGAAATCACCTAATCTATTTTCCAGATATAGAGAAGGGTAAATATGAATTATAAAGAATTATCTGGACAAGACTTTGCAAGAAAAAGCAAGAACTGAGGTGGGATTCAAAAAAGGCACCACCTTGGTGGGGCATTTCATAATAATATTGATTTTGCTTCCTAGGGTATAATTTGCTCCCCAGGGAGCATCATTTGCTTCTGCTGCCTGATTGGCTAGAAGCTCTTCAAGCATAGACCTTCTCAGAAGGGAAGATACAGCAAGAGGACATCTATTCATGACTCTCTCCATCACTTCAAGAGCTGGGGCTGGCAACTTGTGCTCAAGAGAGTGGGGAGCAATGTCCCAGGAATTACTTCTGATCTGCTTAATATGCAATGTACAGATTCCCAGAAATCAATGCTCATTTTTAAAACTGTTGCCTAGAGCTATCCTGTATGCTTAATTTCAGGGTCGGTGTTAAGTATCTTTCTATTTATAAAGCAACTCACTGCAGCACTGCAGCACTGCTCCCAACACCCACTCTGAGAGGTGGAGTCATGGTTTAAAAGATGAAGAAACTGAGGCACATAGTGACTTACCCAGGGTCACACAGTATTTCAACAAAGCCTCAAGCCTCCTCTACTACTTCCTTAGAAAAAGGAAAGTTGGGGATGGAAGGTGATAATATGAAAAAAAAGAGTCATAGCTCTAAATAGCCAGCACACGCCAAATATTGGGAAATTGTTTAGGTAGGGAACAGTCCAGTCAGTCAAAAATCATGAAGTAGAGTCTACTCCAGACTGTTCCCTATATTGGGCACTAAGGAGACAGATGAGGAGAAAGAATTCAATATTAAGAGATAACAATATTCTTAGAGATATTTAACCTCTTCATTTTATAAATTATAAACACTGAGTTCTAAGTGACTCAGTCACACAGAGGAAACAGCAGAGTCAGAATTTGGACCCAGATCTTTTTTATTTTAAATTTTTTTACCAAGTACATGCAATAACAAATTTCCACACAAGTTTTCCAGAATTATGTGATCGAACTTATCTCCCTTCTTCCCTTTTCTTCCCCCTCCTGGTTCTGGCAGGCAATTTGATCTGACTTATATGGACCTAGATCTTTTGATTAAAAGTCCAATGCCTTTCTACTACACTACAACTGGTTGTTCCATGTGTGTCTCTCCTACCCATCTCTTACTTTCTATGATTAAATCAACTGGGCTGGAGCAGGTAGGGGAGGTGTTCAATTGATCAGTGCTGTCCTGACCCTCTCTCCTCCTCTCCACTACAGATAGAAATCAATAATCAATAAGTACCTGTGCCCAAAACCATGCTAAGTCCAGGGGATACAAAGAAAAAGAATGCAATTATCCCTGTTGCAAGGAGCTTATGTCCAAATGGGGGAGGCAGTGAATATATGTGGACATTTATAGAACAAATACAAAGCAAAGAACTATATCTAAATACAAAAGGTAGTTAGAGGTAGAAAACCTCTCATTCACCTTCACTACAGAGATGCAGTAAAGGGCAGGTAAGCAATAAAGCCAAGTTTAAACCAGTTTGAACCCAGGTCCTTGGACTCCCAATGTTGCTTCTCCAGACATGAAGTCATGGCAAGGAACAGTAAAAGCTCCCATAACAGGCAGTGGAGGAGGCACTTCAACAGTCACCATCATTCCTAGGCACACCACTTCTCACCCCAATGACCAGATCTCTCCAGCATATGAACAAATGGGGTATACATATATATTTGCCTGAGCTTCAAAATCCATAAACCTCGGCAGATTCTGGGGCAGGATTGAAAATGTCCTATGTAAAACTGACTTTTCAGATGTAATCTAAAAGACATGTTCCATTCACAACAAGCCAGATGTCATACAGAAAAGGCTGGGCAAAAAAATCAGAGATGGTAATGATAGATTGATGCTACTCCGCTGGCTGCAGTCAGAGGGATGAGGAGGCAAAGGAAAAATTAAAAGCCCAAAAGATATTTTCCCAGTGATTTGTGCTACTTGAGATGCCCTGTAGCAATATTTATCCTATGGCTCCATCCTACTTTTGTTTATTATCCAGCTTAGCCTGAGTTATCACAATGAAGACAGGATTCATAAACTTCCCACCTGACACCAGGGAATTGTGAAGCGAATTTTAAAACCTTCTTGAAGGAGTGGCTTTTGCCCTACCTGGAAGTTTTAAAGAAATACACACTTCCTATCCCCTGGGGACCTACTCAACATTATCACTCAACTAAAACACTCTTTTGAATCAGTCACCCTCAGCATCACTGGGATGCACCCTGGAACCTGGATCGACCAGACTATTCACTCGTTGATCAATGAAGGGGAAAAAGTGCAAGCTAACCATTACAATAGTCTCTTCCTAGAAGCTATGACTAAAAGAGGTACTTCCCACAAAGCATGTACTATTTTCAGACTCTGTTTTAATACTTAACTAAAATCCTGTCCTGAAAACTCATTATGGTACAGAAGGAACTCTGAAATCTCAAAGGCTAAAACAGAGGAGCATGATTTCTGGATGGCCCTACCAAAATGGAAAAGGTTTGAATACAGAACTATAATGGCCAGTGCATCTGTCATCTGAGGTCCAATCTAGATAAATTCAGATGCCAACCACCACAGGGATGACCACCAGGTGATAAAGTTTTTGGTCACAGTATCTTAGGTATCCTTTCTTTTATGCTATGGTGGTTTTGCAATCTATGTCAGTGGAGTAATCAATCCATAAATCAACAACATTTAAGCAGTGCTAAACACTGTGCTAGACCCTGGGGACCCAAAGGAAAAAAATCACAGTCCCTATCCTCAGAGAACTTATATTCTACTGGGAAGACAAGAGAGGCAGCACAGAATAGTGAAAAGTGTGCTGGATTTGAAGGATAAATACCCAGGTACCTGTTAGTTGGTCACCATGGGCAAACTATTTAGCCTCTCTGGGTCTCTTCTTTCTCATCTGTTTAATGTCAGAGTTGAATTCGATTACCTTGAAGTTTTCTTCTAGCTACAAGTCTATAATCATATGAATCCACATTGATGAAATCACAGATCCTTGAAGTTTTAGTGTGTTTTAACCAACAAATATGTATTGAGCTTTCACTATGGTCAAGACACTAAGGTAAACATCATTTACTCCCATGACATTAGTTATCACTTTTATTGTGATGACTCTTGAACCTATATTTTTTGCAGAAATTTTGAGTTTTGAAGAGTTTCAGAACTGGAAAAGACCATGAGAGCAAGTCTCTTATCCAAAACCTTTTGAAATTGTAAAAACTCCCCAATGCCTTGTTAAGTTCTACATATGAGAATGATGCCCTCATATGTTTTATAGTATCTACATGTGGCATCCACAGATTCTTGGGTACAAGTCTTCACCTATAAAATGGGAAGAATAATAGTACCAACTCCCAGGGTTACAGTAGGGACAGAATGAGATATTTATAAAGTGATTTGCAAACCTGAAAACACTATGTAAATGCTAACTGCTATTAAAAGAGGCATAGATAGCATCTTCTGTTATCAAGGTAATCCATGGTATTTCACCTGAGAGAACACATGGAATACTGTATTCAGTCTACTTTAGGAATATTAAGTTATGTGGATGAGAGAATTACAGACTACATTGCAAGGACTTAGTTTGTAAAAATACCAGGAAAAAAGAGGATGGAATTCTGCTGTCAACAGGGGACAGGGCTAGAACCTCTAGCCAAGAAAAGCAGATCAGCAATTGGAGACAAAGTTCTTTTCTCTTTTGAACAAGAAGAGAGAGGAGCATCTTGCTGAGCTCAACTTATTGTGGTCCCTCATTTATCTGAAGAAAAATCAGATTAGCCATCAATTCCTTATTAGTGGATAGAGACTTTTCCCTTTGGGGAACAGGAGAGACTGTCCACCTAGAAGACATATTTTCTGTCTGTAATTTCTCTAAATCAGGAAAAATCCAACAACCTGACTGACTCTACATCTCTCCAGGAACTCAGGTTCCCAGACCTGAACCATCAATCTCTGAATGGGAATTTAGTCTTAACAGAAGTTAGGGATTCCTGTTTTTCCCTCTACCCTAAACCCCACATTTCTGTATACTCCCAAGAATAAACAGACCTTGTTACTTAGAAGAGACTGAACATCTTATTCATCTAATGTGCTAAGGGGATCATGATAATCTCTATCAAGGGGAGAAGCCAGAAACCAGAGACTGAAGGGGTTTTCCTCCTTACCTCTAAGCTCTGAACCTTGATCAAACTTCTCCCCTTCCCTTGTGTAGTTCTACTTAAGGGAGGAAGTAGTGCTTCCTTTTATCTGTTTCCTCTTTTATTCAACCTTTCTAACTTTGGTTCCTGACCCCTCTAGCACAGCCAAGAGAAGAGAAGACAAGGAGCAGAGGATAGCCATCTTTCAGTGTAAAGTAGAGAAAGGATTGTGTGTTCCTTTTGGCCCCAGAAGGCAGAACTAGCAACAACAGATTAAAGAGGGAGCTGTAAGTTCAATATAAGGAATAACTTCCTAACAATTATAGCTGTCTACAAGTGAAATGGACTGTCTAGGAAATAATAATAGCTTCATCCTCCTTAGGGATCTGGAAGCAAAGGCCAAATAACCATTTACTAAGTATGATGTGGAAAAGCTTCTTGTTCAGATATAGGCTGAATTAGATGGCCTTGGAGATCCCTTCCAACCCTGAGTTTCAGTGGTTATATGAACCTCCTAAGATGGAATATAAAAGTAAAACATCCATTTTAAAGATGATGAAGCTAAGGATTTAACAGGTTAAAGAATGTGCCCATGGCTACTCAGTAAGTGCTTAAGTCGTGACTGGAAACCAAACCAACTGATTTGATCACTCTCATCTAAAACGAGAGAGAGGCAAACTATGGCCCAAGGTCCAAAGGGATCAGCAAGCTAGGAATGGTTTTTTTTTTTAAATATATTTTATTTGATCATTTCCAAGCATTATTCGTTAAAGACATAGATCATTTTCTTTTCCTCCCCCCCCACCCCCCATAGCCGACGCGTAAGTCCACTGGGCATTAGATGTTTTCTTGATTTGAACCCATTGCTTTGTTGATAGTATTTGCATTAGAGTGTTCATTTAGAGTCTATCCTCTGTCATGTCCCCTCAACCTCTGTATTCAGGCAGTTGCTTTTTCTCGGTGTTTCCATTCCCATAGTTTATCCTTTGCTTATGAATGGTGTTTTTTTCTCCTGGATCCCTGTAAGTTGTTCAGGGACATTACACCGCCACTAATGGAGAAGTCCATTACGTTCGATTATACCACAGTGTATTAGTCTCTGTGTACAATGTTCTCCTGGTTCTGCTCCTCTCGCTCTGCATCACTTCCTGGAGGTTGTTCCAGTCTCCATGGAACTTCTCCACTTTATTATTCCTTTTAGCACAATAGTACTCCATCACCAACATATACCACAGTTTGTTCAGCCATTCCCCAATTGATGGGCATCCCCTCATTAGGAATGGTTTTTACATTTTTTAATATAATAAAACTTTATTTTAAAATGTCAATACCATTCTTAGTTCATAGGCTGTACTAAGACAGGGAGCTGACTGTAGTTGGCAGACCCCTGATCTACAGTTTCAAAAATAAAGCCCTACCCCATCCTCTAAAAAAAAAAACAACCCAAGGACCTCAAGAGTTTTTATTCACCTAAAAAATATTTACTGAATGTTTTAGAGAATTAAAAGTATTTCTAACAGTAGGATGTGGTGTTTAGGGAAGACCTCATGATCATGAGCCAGCATCCTCCTTCCTTGACCACACTCCATTCATGGATTCAATCATTCATCTTATTTACTTCATGATCCCTTAAAGAGCTATATCCAAGCAAAACTATGGTCAGGGAGGTCAGAAAGAAGTCATGCTCACAAGATACACCATGGGATCAAAAGACTTGGCATTTCAAGGGACCTGTCATTTCACAGATGACTAAACTGTAGCCCTAGAACAGTAAAATTATAATGTTAAAAGTATTAATAATAACAAGCATTTCTATAGTGCTTTTGGGAATGGCAAGGAACTTTACATATCTTAACCATTACAATCTTGTGAGGTAGGTGATATTATCTCTAATTTACAGAAGGGGAAATTAATCCCAGAGGGGTTAAGTGACTTTACCCAATGTCGTATAGCTATGCAGTATCTGATTTGTCCAGAGGGATCATATGGCTAGTAGACAGCATATCCAGAATGTACAAAACTACAGAATCTCCGAGTGGGAAAGAACTTTGGTGGGGTCACCTAATCCAACCAGCACCTGAACAAGAACATCCCCAACAAGTGGCCATCCAGCCTCTTCTTTAAAAAACTAGTCATCATATGCATAAAAGGAATCTTATTTCTTGCCTTCTCAATGAGTGGGAGTGGGGGTAGAGGAAAAGAAAAGAACTTGGAACTGAAAACAAAACAAAAAAAAAACTCTAGTCAGAATCTATGACCTTTGATGTAACCTATTTTACAGTAGGGTAGTTCCAATTATTAGAGAGCTTTTCCTTATATTGAGCCTGAACCCCCTGTAACTTATACCTATTGTTCTCAGTTCTGCCTTCTAGTCCTAAAAGAATAGACCTCATATTCCCTCCATATTGAAACTCTTTAAATCTACCCCTCAAATGTACTAACTCCAAGCCCACCACACTATCTCTGCCACCTTTCATTCCCAATCTCTTTCAATATCTTACAGAGCCACCACCTAGCAGTTCTTTATTGCCCAGATGGCAATAGTTAGCTTCCTTCTAGCCCTGATCTCATTCATCCTTACAACAACCCTGAGCAGGAGGGAAGGCTGACACAATCCTCCACATTTTACACTTAGTGCTTGAGACAGTTGGAGAGGAAGTTAAGTTTTTTCCAATAGTAAACTAGAAATGGACCCCAAGGTCTAATTCCTATACTCTCTTTCAACCAGTCCACACTCCAAAGCTCCACAACCTTTTCTCTACTTTCCTGTGAGTTGGGATCAAGGAGATTACTCTTAAAATTTCATTGGGTAAAGAAGAAAAATGGACAGTAGAAAGAAATAGAAGGAAGTCAAGAATAGAAAAGAGAAAAAGAGGATATATCGGTCTAACGTATTTGGAACTAGAAGACCTAGGTTAAAAATCCTGCTTCTGATACCTTATCTGTGTAACCTTAAATCAATTGCTTAAAATCTCTCAGCCTCAATTTCTTCATCTGCAAAATGAAGGGGCTGGAACAAATTATCTCTAGGGCCTAATCCGGCTCCAAATATGTGATCCTAACAAGGACAAAGGAATGCCTTAAATAAAAACAAATATAAAAATTTGACAACTAAAATTCTACAATCCTGTGCCAGAGAGATGCAGAGAGATAAGAAGGATGAGTATATGAACTGCCCTTAAGCTCATTTAGGAAGCCCTAGACAGGTAAAAGCATCAAGAGGAAGACTGAGCCAGAAAAATAAAACCTTTCCAGGGAAGGCAGGAGAGAAGATCAATACTAAACTTTCTCTGGGAGGAGATAAAAAAGATACTTCGAAGGGAAAATCTGCCCAGCCCTGTGGGTTGTTGTTGTTATTCAGTCATTTTCAATCATGTCCATCTCTTTTTGATCCCATTTGAGATTTTTTTGGCAAAAATCAGGGAGTGGTTTGCCATTTTCTGTTCCTGCACATTTTACAGATGAGGAAACTGAGGCAAACAGGGTTAAGTGACTAGGGTTACACAGCTAATAAGAAGCCAAAGCCAAACTTGAATTCTGGAAGATGAATCTTCCTTTGGGAGGAGAGTATAAATTATCAAAAGCGGCTTCTACATCCTCTTTTCATTTTTTCTATATCTCCCGCCAAAAATCTAAAGCAATGCCATGGAAGTCAGATGTTGTGAAGAACTTCCCAACAGTATAGCCTAGGAAGCACTGGTAAGGGAGAAGGTTGATATGGAATGGGGCAAAGAAAAGTGTCTGGTGAAATTAAGGAAAGAAAAATTCCTTTTCTGCCTGGATGGAGGCAGGAGCTGTTTTTTACTGACCTCAGGGGGACTCCAGTTAGCACCAGGAGTTTCAGTCTACACTCAGAAAGAATGAGATCACACTCCTCCCTCATCCTTGTTCCTTTTAGCTACATCTCCTGCTCCCAAGGATCACTGGGAGTTGAACAAAGGTTTCACCAGATTTACTAGTAACTGTCCTTCAGGGTCTGTAGCCCCTCTGTACCGTGGACACCTTTCTGCCTCTGTCAGTTCTCCCCTGGAAAGGAGTTCATACACAAAATGCCTGGAGAGAACAGCCAGAACAGAATTCTTTAGTTTTCATTCATCCTCAGGGGCAAGTAGGTGGCTCAGGGGATAGAGAGCTAGTCCTGAAGACAAGACCTGGTCTTGGGTTCAAATATGACCTCAAATACTTCCTACCCATGTAATCCTGAACAAGTCATTTAACCCCAACTGTCTAGCCCTTACTGCTCTTCTGCCCTGGAACCAATAATTGGCATTGATTCTAAGACAGAGGGTACAGTTTGTTTTGTTTTGTTTTTAAAAAGTCATTCTCTAATAGTGGCCTAAAATTGTCCCATCTCTCAGAGTAACACTGGCTATAGGGGAATGGGGGATGAATGGAGGAGCAGGGAAGACTCTAGAAGGAAGACATGCAGGCTCTGGTCCCTGCATTCCAGAATGACAGTCACATCCGTCCCAAGCACCTACCATCCTTCTATAATCCCAAACTCCCAGAGGGGAACCCATCAGAGAGTCTTACCCAAAGCATTTGAGCAACAGCTGCTTGGGCATGGGGCCACATTTCAGAAGCCTGATGCACATCCCCTACCCTAAGGCCAGGCAAGCAACTGACTCCATCCCCAGTCATGCTCTCTCTCCTTCCCTCCCCAGCCCTATGTCAACCAATAAATATTTACTGAGCACCTACTCTGTGCTTAGCACTGTGTGTCATGGAGATCCAAAAATAAATAAATAAAGTGTTCTACATAAATTGTCCCTAGCTTCAAGAAACTTCAGATCCATTTAAGAAAGAAATCTATAAATGGGAAATAATTAGGAGCTAAACTGTGTAGTGCTAAGAACAAAATAGGTCAATGAAGAGAAAAATCAGGGTGGGCTAGAAAATCTGGAGAAACAGAGGGAGGAGGGAGGAGGATAGGAAGTAGGATTTAAGTGATGCCTTGAAGGAAAGGTATGTTGGGGGTAAGATGAAGAGAAGAGAAAGGGCATGCTACATGAGAGGAACACTCACCATAGGTAGAAGGGTAGGAAGCAGTCTAATAAAATCAGTCTAAGTAGTTAGTAATGATCATGTTGAAAAGCAGACTAGACCTCAGGAGACCTCAGTTCTATTCCCCAATCTGCCACTACCTTGCTGGGTGGCCCTGGTTCAGTCAACAAGGTCAAATCCCAAACCCACAACTCATTGGCTAGATGACTTTTGGACAAATCAGTTCTTCCCTATGAGTGTCAGTCTCCTCATCTGTAAAATTGGGAGGACGATTAGGTAGAATAATTCCTGATATCTCATTCTATGTCCTAGGTCAAGGCAATTTTAACTTTCTTAGCATGAGACAAGACCAAACACATGCCTAATTTTCCCACAACTGTGGCAATTAGTTGGTTAATCAACTATCAGTTGTTAAGCCATGTGAGGAACAAGGAAACCAGTTTCCCTGCATCAGAGAGTCCATGGAGGGGAGAAATGTGTAAGATACACAGAAATTGGATAAATAGTTGAGTTTGGAGGGCTTTAAAAGCCAAACAGAAGATTTTATATTTGATCCTAGCAATAACTGGAAGTCAAAAGCAATTCTATATTCCTGAGCCCCACCAAATAACTTAGTCTGACTTGCCTTCCCCCTATAATCTTTTAGTGTACACTGCATGTACACACATCCCCAATTCTGGAATGTAGTAGAGGGAGAAGTAGTAGTTTTAAAATCAGAGGACCTGAGTTCTAGTCCCATCTCTGCCATTCCACAGTTATATGACCCTGGGCAAGTCACTTCCTATTTCTGGGTCTCAGTTTCCTCATCTATAAAATGAAGGAAGTTGACTATGTGATTGCTACAATCCCTTTCAGTTCTAACATTCTGTGGTCTTGATTTATTATTGGGACTCACAGGACTTGGAATAAATGCTTGCCCCTATTTCAAAAGCCCCAAATTTTGAGGCTAGTCTCATCCCCCTACAACTAAAATGGGCACACTGTCAACAAATCCAAGCCCATAAAAAATGGTCCAAAACCAAGAACCATAGAGAAAAGCTGAGCTTTCTTTCCCACTTCCTATTCACTACTGTAGCTCTTTCATCTAAAATGCATAAACAATTTATTCAAAACAAATCAACTTTTATTGCATGTTGTTTTGAATGTGTGATCTGCATAGTATTCATTTTCATAAGACCTCATTAATTAGTAAAATAGCAGTAATAACTGGCATTTATATAGTGATTTCATGGGCATAATGAAATGGAAAGAGAACTGGATTTGGAATCAATAGACCTTAGGTTCAATTCCTGTTTCTGCTGTTTCTTGTAAGCATGACCTAAGGCAAATCACTTAGCTTCCAGAAGCCTCAATTTACTCATTTATAAAATAAAGTGGCTAGAACAAACAGGCTCTCTAAGTTTCCTACCAGCTCTGAATCCTTTGATCTCACTTGATTTTCACAATAGAATCAGATAGCCATAATAGCTTAATAGCCATAATACTCAAGAAGAAAATGCCATATGAGACTGCCTTCTTGAAAGAGATCAGGCATCTTGGATTTAGGTCTCTGTTCTCAGAACCCTGGGCCTCTTCCTCCTTACTAATGAAGCAAGGGATGTACTTCTACCCATTTCTCCAAACTGAACCACCTGTCTTCTAGGATGTTATCTGATGTCTACCTTCTGTGAGAGAAGGAACAAGAAAATGCTTGAGCTAGAAAAGAAGGAATGAAGAAGGTTATTTGGAGAGTTTTAGAGTTATGAAGGAAGCTGGAGATTTAATTGGGAAGAGAAAATTTGGGAGAGTATGAAAAGATAGAAGAGGAATCAAGCTGAAGAAAGAGAATTCAATAAGGAAAAAAAAGAATTCAAAGAAAAAGAGCTAGTGAGAAGGAGGAATCAGAGGAAATAGAGATAAGGGCAAGAAGAAAAGGGCCTGGGCTGAATAAGAAGGCTTCAAGATAAGGAGAAAATTGGTAAAGCAAGGTAAAACTAACATATTGATGAGACAAAATAATAGTCCAGTAAAGGAGTAAAAAGGCAATGGAATGCTAACGAAGAGAACAGTGACAAATCCTACAATGTAGGACCCTCCAAAAGCACTGATGAAAAAATGGTGGCACAGTCCGGAACTAATAATTTCAGGAGTCCCTTAGCTCAATATGAGAAACCCTACTGATGAAATTCAAGGACAAATCTGGGGTTTCATTAGGGGGAAAAGGAAGATTAAAGAAAGGATAGGACAGTTGTTCAAGATGGATGGGACAATAATAACAAACATCAGAGAGAAGGCAGAAGCTACTCAACTCATTTTGCTTCTAATTTCTCTTCAAGAAGAATGCTCTCTACCCTGGAAAGGATAGAACAAAAATAGCTAATAAGGCATTCATTGAACTCAAGAAAAATATAGAAGTCATAAGAGAAGACCTACTGCCCTTGATGAATTCAAGTCACCAGGCCCACACAAATTATATCCCAGGGTAGTGAAAAAATGTGAGATGTGATTGCTGAGTCACTGTCAGGAGTCTCTGAAAGCTTACAGAAAATGGGAGAGATATCACAAGACTGGAGAAGGCCAAACATGCTGACTTTCAGAAAAGGGAAGAGAAGAGACTAGAGCCTTCAAACTAGCAGCCACTGACTTTGACTTCAATTTCTGGCAAAAATTCCAAAATCTGTTTATTGTAGAGACAGCAAGTGAACATCTACCAAATCAATCGGTGATCATAAAGAGAAAATACTAGTGGATACTTATGATGAGGCAAGTGTAATAAAAAGATCACTGGAGTCAGTATGCATTCTTGGACAAAGGTTTGTCTCAGTGGATCTCAGTTCTCTCAGCTACAAAATAAGAGGGCTTAATTAAATGCTCTCTGAAGCCTCTTCTAGTTCTAACATTCTTTGATTCTACTCTAGGCCCTTCTGTAGGTTTGGAAGAAAACTTGAGTATGGAATACAAATATATAGGTTGATGTAACCTCCCCAGTTCTCGTGAACTGCCCTTGGAATTGCCCAGGGGATCAATTAATTCTGCTAAGAAAGTGCTAAAAGGGAACAAAAGTATCTTTTCTCTGACCTGGCAGTAGAGCTGGAATAAGTGAGCCAAAGAGTCCAAACTGCCATTTTTTTTAAACATCTCATTCCATTATTTTGACATCATGGCATTTTCAGGGCAACTTGGCTAGGAGAAGCTTCCAAAGGTTATCTTGACCATTTCCTTGCCTCCAGACTTATCATCCCAGATATGTGTTGGTCTCTGTTGGTTTCAAAGGGATCAACTTCCCTTCTGTTATTCGTCACACCATACTTCACAACCCAGTCACCTGGCAATTGTAATGAATTCCTCTTACTGAGATGGAAGCTTATGGCCTCTTACTCTGACCATCATCTTAAAAATCAATTATAAAGTGTTAATGCACAAACACTAAGAATTGCTCAGAGCAAGGGAACGAAATACAAAATTATAAAACAGGAAAACCAAAAGAAAATCATCTATTCCACTGTCTCCCAACCACTGGTTCATGGCAAAGATTACAAGTCTACAGAACTTTTATTGCAATAAGAATAAAAGACATGATCAGAAGACCCGAGTTTAAGTCTTGATAATTTAATTTATTAACTCTATAAATCTTGAACGAGACACTTCACTTCTTTGGGCCTCAATCTCCCCACCTGAAAAATGACTAAAGTAATACTTATACACGGTCATCTTTCCAACATAATTATGAGAAAAGTACTTTGTAAACTGTAAAGTAATGCAAATGTGATCTAGAATTAAAAGTAAGAGCAGGACTGGTCATAACAAAAGTAATTCATTAAACCTAAAAACTTTAAAAAAAGGGACTATGCTTTCTTTTCCTCCTTTCTTTATATTCCTCCCACCCCAAACTAGCTTCTCTCTAGTTCTCACTCACCACCTACTAAATTATAGAGGACCAAAGAGCAGAATGGGGTGAGGTAGAGAATTTAGATTTATGACTAATCTAAAAGTTTGGATCAGGAAACTGGTCTAAACCAACCCCTGAAGTTTAAGGGTAGTGATTGCTCAAGGTCACTCTGTTAATTAGTGGCAGAGTCAGGACAAGAACTCCAATCTGCAGACTTGCAGTCAAGTGCTCCATTCCTCTGGAAGCTCACAACATAAAAGAGAAAATGATGATTTAGGCAAGAATATTAAGGGAATGCAGATGAATGTTTCCAATTGCCTACCGAACAGCTCCACCTATCCATCACCTCAAACTTAGCATGTCTGAGATTGAACTCATCATCTTCCTCTCTAAATGTGCCCTTCCCAAAACTTCTCTTTCTGTTGATGACATTACCATCCTCCCAGTCACCCATTTTTGCAGCTTTCGAAGCATCTCTGATTCTCCTTTCTCTTTCTCTCTGTGTATCTAATAAGACACCAAGCCCCATATGGATTCTACCTCTACAATATCAATCAACTTTGTGACCTTCCTTTCCACTCCACAGGTTTTAGAGCTGAAAAACAACTTAAAGGATATTTAATCTAACTCCTCGTTATACAGATGAGAAAATTAAGGCCCAGAGAGGTAAGTGACTTGCCCAATCTCATACAGGTAGGAAAGAGTAAGCCTGGTATTTGCAACCAATCTCTTTAAGACCAGTTTTGATGTTTGGTTTTTTCAACCCCTTCCATCTTAGAATTAATATTGAATATTGGTTCTAAGGCAATTGGGGGATCAAATGAACTTGCCCAGAGTCACACAGCTAGGAAGTGTCTGAGACCAGATTTGAACCTAGGACCTCCCATCTCTAAGCCTGGCTCTCAATTCACTGAGCCATCTAGTTGCCTCCCAGTTCTAGTAGTTTTTACATTGCCTTCCATCATAACACTAACCCTAGTTCAGGTCTTAATTTCTGTCCTTCTCCTCTACTACTGCAATAGCTTCCTGTCCAATTGTCCTGCCTCCTCCCTACTTCCCTCTCCAATCTATCCTTCCTATCCCAGATAAAATGATCTCCCTAACACTGTGTTACTCTTCTACTCAAAAATTTCCAGGGGTACTTGTAGCCTCTAGGATAAAATCCAAAGTCATTTCCCTCAAATTTAAAGCATTTCATAAAGGGACTCCTACCCTCTTTCAAATTTTATTTCATATTACTCTCCTTCATTTCCAGTCAAACTGAACTAGTAAGAAAAAGAAGGAAACAAAGCATTTATATAGCACCTACTATGTGTCCACTGCTGTGCTAAGTACTTTGTACAAATATTATTTCACTTGTTCCCCATAAGATCCTTGAGAAGTAGATACTATTATTATTATCCCCATTTTACAGTTGAGGAAACTAAGGTAATTAGAGAGAAGTGTCCAGCCCAGGCTCACATAGCTAGTAAGAGTCCAAGTCAAGATTTCAATTCAGGTCTTCCTGATTCCAGACAGTGCTCTGTGCATTGCATCGCCAGCTGCCTGCCCTCATAGACTTTACCTATTTATAACATTTTATTTCCCACCTCCCCAGGCCTGGAGTGTATGCTTTCTTAACTTTTCCTATGGACTCATAGCTTGTGTTAGCATTTCTCCTCTCATGAAAATGATTTGGTAGTTAGTTAACTTTATATTTGGTTATTCCCCAGCAAAATGGAAGCTCCTTGAGGGTAAGGGCTGTCTTTCTACTAGGTTTCTGACTTTGTATCCCCAGTACAGTGTTTTCACACACTAAATGCTTAATAAATATCTGTTGAACTCAATTGCATGCCAAGCTAATAAGCTTGGACACTATTGGGTAGGCAACAGGGAGCTTTTGCCCAAGAGAAAGGCACAACCAATATTCTGCTCCAGGTAGATCAATCTCCCTGGGTTGAAGGTGGTGATACTACCCAGAAGGGTGTTTCTAACAGTCCAGGTGTGGCATAATGGCCAGAATCAAGATAATAGCAACAGGAAAATAGATGAGAGTGTTAAATTAGATGATCTCTAAGGTCTAATTTAGCCATAATATTCTATGGTTTTATAAAGATGGGTTTATAACAGCCTCATGCCTCCTGTTTCCTAGGGACTGCTTCAGCACTCAGAATCATTTTCATTACAATTAGTTGGGGGAGGAGGGAAATCTCTGCAAGAGCTACAAAGCCACCATCAACCTTCATCTTTCCTACTTCATTTTCACAGGAAAGAAGAGGGGGGAAGGCGGGAGGAGGGACTTAAGAGACAATTGAATTGCACCATGAACAAAAGGTCTAATGCATTTTCACTCATCCATTTTTATCAGGCTGTGCTGTGCCACCAGCACCCTATAATCATATCTAATGTATGGATAGAGTCTCAGGAGCTCACAATCCAAGCTACAAGCATCCTGGGCCATACTGCTGCTTAAATACTTCCATCCAGGAAGATTCATTTGCTGCTAGCTATACCCTGGTTTCCAGCATCACAGCCAAACCTAGAATGGGGTGGATGGGGGTGGGTACAGGGGACGTGTAAAGGGAGGGAGACAAAGCCTTTTCTCTTTACTGGGAAAAAGAAAGCTCCTCCCATGTCACATAGTACACACATGAGCAGTGTGGTGGTTGATTAAGGGGTGAGGAAGGGAAGCATTGGTTTAGGGCTCAGAAAACCTAGATTCTAGTCCTGGCTCTTCAACTAACTAGCTTTTAGTCATTTCACCTCTGCTTCTCAGTTTCTTCTCCTATAAAATGGAGACAATCATGTATATTTGCTCTCCCTGCTTCACATGAGGAAATCGCTTTGTAGAAGTAGAAGGAATCCCTAGGGAATGGACCCACAACTTCATTGGTATGAGAATTCCCAGGTGAGGAAACTCCCTCAAATAATATAACTTGGCACTTTATCTGCCATTTATACTCTTGATTTCTTAGATCAAGGAGAACTCATATGGTGTGCTGAGGTCGCAGAGGTACTTACTATGTGTCAATGATGGGACTTGAACCCAGGTTTGTCTAGTTTTGATACCAGCTCTCTATCTATTATACCACACTGCCTTTCATATACATAAAAGTACTATAGGAATTATGTGAGCCATGTTTATTATTTGCAATGAGATACTAAGGCAGGGGGAACTTTCCCTCTAAAACTACATTTTTCCTAAAAAAATCTTCCTAAAATAACCTGACCTATTCTCACCTCTACTCTGTCCCTTTACAAGTACTATATCTATTTCCCTTAATTCCTATTGTCTCCCCTCTTTAAGTTGCTTTATTAAAGATCATGGGCCATTTTAGTTCTTTACCCAATGTGCCCAGTAAAGTACTGTGCCAGAAATGCCAGCAGATCTGTTCACCTCCCTAGGACTCCCTTCTCTCACCTGTAAAATGAAGAGGATGGACAGGAGAGTTTCAAATGTCCCTTCCCACTCTAAATCTTTGCAAAGTGACTGCTGATTTGTCCCAGCAGGGAAGAGGGCCTGATTCAGACCCCCTACCTACCATGTTTCATTTCAGAAGTAGCCAGGAACAACACTGCTTCTTGAATATAACCTTACTTCCCCCTAGCCAAATAAACCTAATGCCAAACACACCAGAGAACAACTTGACGCTTCAGAAACAGGCTGAGAAGAACACAGAGCATTTGTTAGTGAAGGAAAATGAAAGCTGACATGTTTGGAGATCTGTAGCCTCTCAGATGAGGAAAGCTTTGTTTCTAACTAAATAATAAATAACAGAGGGTACTTATTTCTTTGCTAAGATCTATTTCCTGGCTATCAGTCTATACATTGCAGTTCTCATCTGGGAAAAAGCACGGTGCAAATGCCCTCAAAACTTATTTCTACAGCTTCTCTCTCCTAAAAAGATAAAGGCCAGTGATCACTCCCCATACAAATAATGTTTTTCTAGGATTCTCCTTTTCCCTTATTATATTCTTATATCATGTTTACTTTTGTATTTATTGTATCCCTCTTTTCCCCTTTCCCCAAATGGACTATAAACTCCTCGAGGGCAGACTGTGTCTTCAACTTCACGTCCCCAGTATGATGTTTCTTGCATACCAAGAGGCTATTAATAAAGATTTTTAATTGAATTCCCAGCAGGTCTTAGATAAGAGGGTAGAAAAGAGGGTATCTCTGCTCCCCACAGAGATCTGCTGACTAGATGCCAAAAAGAATTTCCCCAGTTCAATGATAGAAAACTATAGGAGTGAATTTAACACAGAACTGAATTTGATTGATCTTCTCACTTGATTCTCTGAAACAACTTATTCTTAAGTGTCTTCTCCATCTTTAACTCAATTTCCCTTCCGTCCATCATTCAAACCACCCCTACCCTGAGAAACCTTGAAAAGAAACTGGGAGATGAAATGATAATTTCCCTATCCCCATTACTTATTAAAACAAGGAAAAGTCATTCGTCACATTCTCCAAGAATGGATATAGTAAGTGGAAATGTTTCAGTCCCTTCACCCTCCCTGCTTTCTCAGTTTTTTCACTCCTTGCTTTGCTTCTACACTCTTCCCTTCAAAATCTCAACACTTTAGTTAACCAGTTCAATTATACACCTTGAATCCCTTCCCCATTACTCATTCCTTTGAAAACTTCAACTCTGAATTCATCCTATTATCCACTTTATTCCCTGTGTGTTACAGAACACCCCTAGACAGCCATGCTGAGTCCACTACAAACTTGCGTTACCCAAATTAAACAGATCTCTCATTGCTGCAATCCAATCTGTTTATTATTCCCCAATCAAATCTCTATTGAACTCACCCACAACCTCTATTCAAAATTTTATCTTCTCTCTCTTCAAGCCAACAACACCTCCCTTTTCCTACTTTCCCTCATATTTCACTAAAAAAAAAATGAGGCTTATGGGCTCCCTTTCCTCTCCAATTCACACTTCAAATAATCTCTACTCTCATAGTCTAGTTTAGAAGATGAGATGACCTTCTCATTGCCAACATCAACAAGAGGTACCCCTAATCCTGCCTGCCCCCTCCTATCTCCTAAAGGAGTCTGCCCTTAGACTTAGATCACAACTAAATATTTCTCTCTCTCTCTCTCTCATAGAAAAGTTATCTAACACCAAGGTCTCTATTTTCTCACACCTACTCATTCCTCAATACCTTGCATTGTTTTCCATCCCTATCACTTAGTTAAAACTCTTCTCTGCAATAGCACTAATAACCTTCTGTTAAATCCCAATTAATTTTTCTTAGTCCTCATCCCTTCTTGACCTCTCTGCAGCATTTAACACTACTGACAATCACCTCTCCCTCTCTCAATATTCATCTCCTTGGGTTTTCATAAAACTGCTCTGTCATGGTTCTCTTCCTATCTGTCTGTTTTTCTAGAATAATTGCTTGGTCTCTTTTTAGAACATGTAGCTCAGTCCTGGGACCACTACTGTACATTCTCTTTCTTGGTAATCTCCTTAAGTTCCTCTGAATTCAACTGTTATTTTAATGCAGATGACTCCCAAATGTACAAATTGTAGATATCTTCACCTCTCACCTGAGTTCCAACTCCACATGTCCAACTACCTGATGGATAGCTCCAATTATATGTTGCATAGATAGCTCGAACTCAACAAGTTCAAAATTAAACTCATTATCCATCACTCTAAACCCACCTCTCTTCCTGATTTCAATATTTCTGTTAAGGGTACTATGATTCTTCATTTGCAAGCTTAACATCACTCCTGATTATTCACTCTCTCCCATATTCAATCAATAACCATATCTTGTCAGTTCCTCAACATCTCTTGCATGTGTCTCTTTCTCTTTACTAATACCATAACCACCTTAGCTGAGATCCTCATAACTCTAGCCTGAACTATTAAAACAGAGGCCTCACTGTTCTCCCTGTATCAAGTTTCTCTTATCTCCAGTACCTTCTTCATTGATGACAAAGTGAGGTTCCTAAAGCATTGATCTGACCACATCATTCTCTCACTGAAGATGCTTCAGTAGCTCTCCACTGCCTTGAAGATAAAAAAAAAAACGCTCCCCAATTTGACATTTAAAGCCTTTCACAATCCGGCTTCAGCAGATCTTTCTAGGTTGATTTCCCTCTCCCCTTAAAGCACTTTAACACTCTATCAAAGTGGCCTACTTGGGACTTCTGCTATATGACATTCCATTTCCCACCTCTGCCTTTGTGTAACAGTCCACCATACCTAAAATATCCATTCTTTCTCCTCACAGTTGCATCTTAGAAGCCCTTCAAGGCTGAGCTCAAGTCTGAACCCCTCCAAAAACCTTCCCTGATATCTACAGTTGTGAGTACCCCATTCATCATTTAGTACTAATTTTGTATTGAGCTTGTATTAATATAGAACCATATAGCTCAGAGGTTCATAGTTTCATAGGCTGAGAGATTTAGAGCTGGAGAGGAATTTAAAGTGTCCTTGAACATTTATTCCGCCCAATTGATTACAAGTTCCTTCAAATTAAGTTAGATCTCAGTTTTATATATGGATCTATAGTGCCCAGCAAAGAAGAGACCCTTAACTGGTTGATACCGTCATCCTCAGATCACACTGAACTCTATAGAATACAGATTCCTTGGGCTCCTTGTAGCTTGTAACGTCACTATAGGGTCAATCTGTTCTTCAAGATGGGGAGAAAGGATGAGGCAGGGAAGGATGTAAGGCACCTTGAAATTATTATTAGATAGTAAATTAAAGGTCATGGTCAGCAGCTTAATCCAGGAATTCACACTTCAGATTCAGGTAGCCAATGTAGGAGCTCCAGGGGGTTCTGCCGTGGACAAGCTGTGACCTTTTCAGGGTGGCTTATCCACCTTTGGTGTCTACCTTTCACCCAATTCTCCTCTGTGGCTCCAAGAAGCTGGACTATGCTTGGTAGCCACATTCTGGTAAAAGCATCTCAGCAGATGGGCTTTACCACATTGAAGATAACTCAGGCTGCAAACCTGTCTGGGAATTAGAGGGATGTCTACTCCAAGCATGTGAAGACTTCCCTTATGGAATAAGAGGGTAATAACAATTTGTTCCAAGAGCCACGGAGGGGGCCGAAGCAGATGCAGTGGAGGGTTTAGAGCTTGGTCTGACAATGAAGATGCCACGGTCATCCATTACATCCCAGGCTAATGCTAAGTCGTCCTGACCTTTGTCTTGCCCCTGAACTTGAATGACTTCTGCTATTCTGCCTCACTTAAATCCAACTCACACACAAGTCAAGACATCACATGGTGATGTCATTGGTCTTCTTCATAAGTGAAGGAAGAACAACCCTTACAATGTGATCTCAGCATGAGAATGGAAAATTCCTAAGGAGCAAAATGCTTTCTCTTATTACTCATTATCAATGTATTTATCTGTAATGCATGAAACTGTCCCTCCCTGTTGCATACAGTTGGAGAGATGAACAGGTATTATGAAAGACAAAGCCCTGAACTGGAAGCAGACCACCCAGGCTCCAACCCAAGCTCTCTTACTTAGTTACTTTGAGTTTCTTCGACTGTAAAATGGAGGAGTCCTATCCAGCTCTAAATCTTAGAACTACTTATTTTGTGATAAGTCAATGCGCTCGAAGCAGGGGTGTGCTGGAGCCAGTTTGAATCAGTGTGAGTATTTACACCTCAGAAATCATCAGCAAATGCTACAAATCAGGGCTTGATTTATTGTTTTGTTGATCTTCTAGACTGAAGAAAAATGACAAAAATATTAATACTACAGATTAAATTTTAAAGTGTATCCTGCATTTTCAGACAGCCAATTGTTAAATATTTGCCAGTACACCCTGATTCAAAATCTCCAATGGACAGTAACATATAAAAGATACAATTTTCAAATGTTTCAGAAAATGTAATTTTTACATGTTGTCCAGAACACACATTTGTCTCTGTCTCTGGGTTTCAGTTCCTTCATTTGCACCAGACAAGAGATCTCTAGGCTCCCTTCTAAACCACTGCCACTCAAGTTCTAGTGCTCCCATTAAAGCTAGAGGCCATAAAGGCCTATTAAAAAAAGAAAGAAAGAAAGTACTGCCCAACTTGGTTCCCATAGAAGAAGGTGTGAGATAGGACAAGAACAGAAGAAGAGCTAAGTACCATCACTGCTCTGAGTCACCGAACTGTAGCAAAGCTCCTCTCAAAGGAGAATGAAAAAGCCCAGCTCACCTCTCCAGAAGCAGGCTGAGGCAATCAGCAAAGAGGGCAGCCAGGGCCTGGTTGATGGATGCTTCCTTCACCTGAGGCTTTCTGCACCCTATGTAGAAGGAAGAAAATTACAAAAATCACTTGACTGAGAGGCAGGAGATTTGAGCTCTAATCTTGACTCTCCTATCTACTTGCTGTGTGACCTTGGAAAATTCACTTCCCTATCTGGGCCTCTGTAAAATGAAAGGATTAGATTTCTAAGATCTAGGTCCTCATCGATCAGGTCTGGAATCAAGAATGGCTTCAGAGCAATTATTCTGCCATAAATGTGGCATGGGGTTTCCTTCCTCTAGAAAGGAATTCATTCCCTGTATAAGGGACTCCCAAACTGAGGAGTTAGCACAGAGATAGGATTCTCCTCGAACAAAAGCCTCTTTTCCCTGTGTGCCATCTGGCAAGGACCCAGATCTTTAGCAGACTTAATCAGCCTGTGAGATGATCTCAGCTGGAACCTGTCCACCAAAGCAAGATGTCTCACAAGCCCCACTGGTGGAAAGGGCAGTGTTATCGCTCCCAAAATTCGTTTTCTTTATGATTCAACTTTTACCTTGACAGTAAGTTTTAAGAAATAGATCTAGAGAAAGAAAAGGTTTTGAGAAGAGATAAAAAAGAACTGGAATAAATGTTGAGAGGACAGTCCTTGTAGACTTGTTAAAGCAAAAAGTCAATTTATTACACCCCAGCCTCCGCTCTGGTAGAAGAGATAGAGCCATGTGAGGATCCTAGAGCCTGGAAAGGACTTGAGGGAATCCCACCCCGATTCATTTTACACAGGAGAAAACTGATCTTAGTAGAAGAGACAAGGAAATGAGGATCCAATACCACCCTCACGGCTGGAGATGGGAATGGCCAAACAAAGATAAGAGACTGCTGATACATAATAAATATTGACTGTATTTTGTATTTTAACTTTTCATTCCAACTCCAGTAGAGTCTGACATGTGACTGTCCAGCCATAAAAGATCTGTCACCATGGGGAGAAGAAGCAAAGGAGGATGAGAGGCTGGAGGGGAGCCAGGCAGGCACCAAATGTGAGAGATGGTGTCAGGCAGCCGGCCCCCCTCTCCCTGAAAGCCATCTCCACCAGAAAGTTATTTCCAGGCATTTTTCCTGTGAGAAAAGAATGAGAGGAATGTGGGCCAGCTATTAACCAAATCCACCCAGTGCCCAATTACATACCATCCGGGATGGGGGCAGGGGGGGAGAAGGAAGGGCAGGGAGAGCAATGAAGTCTGTAATCAGAAAATCTGACTGAAGAAATCTGAACTGGCAGTCAGAAACAAGCTATAGAGGTAATACAATACACCAGCCTTCCTTAAAGGTGCACACACATAAGCCTGTGCATGAGAGCTCTAGCAGCACCAGGATGCAGAAATGAAATCCTTGAAGCCTTTTATTGTTCTTAAGGGACCTGTTCATGAGGAAGTGATACCTCAAATGCAATCCAATTATGTCCCCAAGTAGAGCACTGGTGGCTGGGGTGGTGTGCATAAGGAGGGGTGTTTGGAAGGTGGTGAGTTGATTTGGAAAGAAGAGTTTCATTGGAGGGCAGCAATTGAATTAAAAAGCTAGGCAGGTAGAGGGCTCAATGGTTTGAGAGCCAGGACTGGCCTCACACCTCCGAGCTGCGTGAGCCTGAGCAAGTCTCTTAATCCTAACTGGCTAGTCCTAATCATGCCTCTGCCTTAGAAACTGACACTTAATATGGATCCTAGATAGAAGGTAAGGATTTTAATTTTAAAAAATAGTAGGAGCAAAAGAAAAACAAAAACCAGATTTGGGGTTTAAGATAATGGCATGAAAAGTTCTACTACAGCTCAACTCACCAATAAACATTCCCAGAAAAGGTCTAGAAGGTTCCAGATAGAAAAACCATCAAAAAGACATACCAGTTAAGTTCTTCAACATACAGTGCTGGACTAAACAAGATGCCCAGAAGACAGCAGGCAAAGACAGAACATGCCAGGGGAAGTGGAAGCTAGTTCTAAGCTTTAGTAAATATGGTGTAAAGTCTGTGGGTGGTACACCATGCAGATTTGCCATGGTGGTCAGAAGCAAGTTTGACTTCCAGCAGCCTGAAGTCTACAGATGTTCTGAGTGGGATTTTGCCCTGGCCTGAGGGAACAGTAGCAGGGAAAAGAACTGATCGCGGATAGGTCACTGCACAGGGAATAACCAGCTCAACCATAAACAGGCGCTTGTAGAAACCCTTAGACCAGTATGGCAACTATAAATGGGAACTATCAGGGCCACTGAAGGAGATGGCATAAACTTCCAACTGAGAACTGAAGAGAAACAGTTAAGTGAAAAAGAAATCTTTGCAGCAAAATGTGTCTGATAACAGTTATGATAAGCCAAAGAATAGAAAAGACACATACAAATATATATGAGACTTTCCTCATTAGATAAATGGTCAAAGGATATGAGAAGCAATTCTTAAGGAAAGAAGTCAAGATTCAATAAATATCTAAAAGTGCTGCAAATTGTTATTAATAAGAAAAATGCAAATTAAAATAACTTTGGGGTTCCAATTTTACACCAGTAAAATTGGCAAAGATAACCAAAAAAAGAAAAGGAAGTCATGGAAGGATAAGTATGCAGATACATTGTTGGTGGAGCTGCTAAATAGGTCAAGCCATTTTATAAAGAAATGTGAAACATAACCTAAAGGTCACTAAAGCATGTATATACTTTGACCTGGCAATACTACTCTCATGCCGGAATGCTAAAGAAGTAAAAGAAAGGGGGGGGAGGGGGAAATATGCATAAAAATATTTATGGTGACACTTTTTTTGCTCTAGCAAAAAACTGGAAATGGCACAGATGCTCATCAACTAGAAAACAGCTGAACACGTTTTGGCATATAAATGTCACTGAATATCAATAATAATAAATAGTGGAAATAGATTCAGAGAAACCTAATGTCAATGTGAAATGTGGATGCCTCAATTTTACCCCTGCCCTTTGAGAAACCCCTGTACCAGGCACACATCTAGATCTTAAATTGTTTGGGTACCCTAGTGTGGGTGGGATCTGTGGACATAAACAAAATGTTAAGTGCCTTTATTTGTTTCTCCCATTTTATTATAGATCCCTCTCAGGAAGCTCAGCTCTTAGTTTGACCCTTTCCTTTGTAATTATTATAGTTGTCTGCTTCCTAATACCCCTGAGGCTGGCTGCAGACCTCTTTGTAGCCTGTTTGAAGTTTGTCTATGCAGGTTTGCCATACCAAGTTTTCCAGAGGGTATAAAAGACCCCCAAGTTCTGTCCCTCTTCAGAGCTGTCATCTACTGGGGTGGCACTCCCAAGTGTTTAGTGACCAGAGCTGCCAGAGGAACTGGGGACTCTGCGTGGGTTTATAGTGCACAGCTCTGCGAGGGGGCCTAGTTTCTAGCACTAAACTCTTTTTCTTAATTAAAAAGTGATTTTTCTGACTATTTTATAGTTCTGTGTTTTTTCCCAGTTAACACAAGGGAGTCTTATATGAACTGATATAAAATGAAGACACAAAAATCAGAAGAGCATGGCAAAGCATTTGGCTAATACATATAAAGTAATATGCAGGGAACAGATGAACCTGAAAAATAAAGATAAAATAAGGACCACAGGCCAGAGTTGTTCTTCCAAAGAGCTTAAGAACCTTTCTTATCTATACTCTCATTCTTTCTTTTCAATAGAAAATCCTTCCCATTCCATAGACAAGAAAAGTGAGATGAAGAATAGAGTCACATTTCACTCTATTCATACTCAGTCATTTTTCAGTCATGTCCCAAATCTTCATGACCCCATTTGGGATTTTCTGAACAAAGATACTAAAGTAGTTTGCCATTTTCTTCTCCAAGTCATTTTATAGATGAGGAACTGAGGCAAACAAGTTTTAAGTGACTTGTCCAAGGTCACATAGCTAGTCTGAAGCCAGACAAACTCAGGAAGATGAGTCTTCTTGACTCCAGGTCTAGTGCTCTATCCACTATACCACCTGGGTGTCCCATAGAAAAAAATAAAAGCTCTCTTTTATAACAAATGAGCACAGCCAAGCAACATAAATGTACACACTGGCCATGTCTAAAATGTAGGTCAATAATACTTCAAGCCATATCCATAATCTGTCTTCTGCAGTCATGATTAGTCATTTCATTGATCATAGTTCTTAAATCTTTCAGAGTTCTGTTCCTTTATAACTTTGTAGGCATTGTACATTGTGACTTTTCCCCCTTATTCTCTTACTATCTTCTCTTTCCTGAGGTATATTATAAAACAATCTCTCAATACTTTCAAAGTTGCATTGCCTCCCACACAGACTTCCTTGGTGTATACTTAATATGATTCAGCCAATCTTGCAATTTGGTCTTCGTAAATGCCTTCATGTCATCAGAGATTGAGACAGAAGGGTAAAAATGTGGTATTTCCTCTGTCACTGATGATAAACATATATTTCAGAAACAATGACAAATACAATCTACCTTATGCCAACTCAAAGTGCTCCTGAAAGTTTCATCTATAAACATTATTGGGACAATGTGGTTGGTTTGTTCAGGTCTCATGTTAAGCTTTGTGTAGATTACTATTCACTTAAGACTTTTGTCATAAGTTTGTTTGTTTCATAAGGCACTATTATTCGTAATCTTCCACCATTCTTCTAGGGTTTTATAAATAAATTTGTATTCTATATCTGTGTTACCCTTGACTATCATCTCTCTCCACTTAGCAAAGGGATCGAGTGTTAGCTGGCTAAAAAGGTTTCTGGACTATTTTGGCCTCCTTGGTGTAGCAACTGTTCCGCATTAGTTAAATTGTTCCAGTAAAAATGGCAACAATCGTCAATATATTTGCCTTCCTCTTTTAGGGGGAGAGTCCAGTGTGGCATATGGATGAATGGATGAATGAATCCAAAAACATATATTATTCATTTGGTATATGTAAAACACTGGAGATACAAATAGAAAGTAAGATAGTTCCAACTCTCAAGTAGTTCACATTTTAATGGGAAGAGATAACACATATAAAAATCAGATGGAAAGGTCCTGTGCCTTAGGGCACAGATGCAAAGCAGATGGCAATGCCATTTCTTTAATGTCATCTCCACTGATAAAACTGTATCAATTTCTGAAGTTGAATCATTTGAGGTCCAACAACTTTGGTGGTGAAAACTTTCTTTTCTGAGTCTTCCAGGAGCTATAGCTACATCACCTACAGAAGTAGTTGCTAGGTCTCCATGGGGATTGCTTCTCTACATGATGGCTGTGGGAGCTAGGCTGGAAGCAAAATGAGTAATCTTAAAGGTGCTGTCACTATCAGAGTTCTCTGGTATTAGTTGGTTGGCAGCAGGTATTGATGGTGAGGAAGGTGGATTCCTCCTTCCCCACAGTGATTACTGCCCTCAATTATGGCATCAAGACTTAGACTGGAAGAATGGCCAGTGGTCTGAGAATCACTGCTAATTCCAAAGGGTTCAAAGACTTAGTGCCATGTGATTCAAGACTCTTAGGGGGAGGGGTGGGGATAGCTAGGTAGCTCAGTGCATTGAGAGCCAGGTCTAGAGATGGAAGATCCTGGGTTCAAATTTAGTCTCAGATACTTCCTAGCTGTGTGACACTGAGCAAGTCACTTAACCCCCACTGCCTAGCCCTTACCACTTTTCTGCCTTGGAACCAATGCACAGTATTGATTCTAAGATGGAAGATAAGGGTTAAAAAAAAAAAGATTCTTATGGATGTGGTAGTGGTGTTGGCTTGACTTGCCTGGTATATACTGCACTCTCTCTCTCTCCCTCCCTCTTTCTCTCACTCAAAGATATCAGCTGGGAGAGATGGCTGACCCTTTCTCCACAGGAGCTGCTTCCCTAGATGATTGCTTTTAGAGGCTGAGCTGGAAGCAGGATGGGTGGTGAAGTAAAGAATGCTGGGTAAGGAATCAGACCACCTAGGTTGAATCTCAACTTTGCCACCCGCTACTTGTATGACCTTGAGCAAATTCTCTCATTTCTCTAGGCCCAGTTATTTTATCTGTGGAGGGAGGGGGCTGGTATAGATGATCTCTGAGGTCTCCTCCAGCTCTAATCAATGATGTTACAATTCTATGACTTATCTGAGTCTCAGTTCCTTCATGTATAAAACAAGGTAACAATAATCTAAAATTCCTTCTAGTTCTAGGAGTCTACAAGTCTACAAAATGCATTAAAACTTTCAGAAGAGGGCAGCTGGGTAGCTCAGTGGATTGAGAGCCAGTCCTAGAGACGGGAGGTCCTAGGTTCAAATCTGGCCTCAGACACTTCCCAGCTGTGTGACCCTGGGCAAGTCACTTGACCCCCCATTGCCTAGCCCTTACCATTCTTCTGCCTTGGAGCCAATACACGGTATTGGGTTAAAAAAAAAAAAAACTTTCAGAAGCTTGTCTGGGACTACCTATTCATTTTTCATTTAATTGAGATAGGACCCAATTGTCCTCTTCTTATTCTTTTCTAACACTTGCCTCACCAAAGCAGAAATAAAAAAGAGAAATCAAAGCCCACACAAAAGTAATACATCAAGAAATGGTCCATCTATCATATAGTTCACCTTCTCAGTGGATGGGGGAGGGAGAAAATTTGAAACTCAAAATTGTTTTAATTAATATTAAAAAAGAGTTGATAAAAAATTTTTAATTTAAAAATTAAAAAAAAAGAAGAAATGACCCAGCCTTACTTACTAGTTTCTCTTTGTGGGATTGTGATTAGGTGATGCAATACATGGAGCACGGGCTAGGAATAAGGAAGATTCATCTTCTGAGTTCAAATCTGGCCTCAGACATATAGTATCTATGTGACCCTGGACAAGTCACTTAACCCTGTTTGTCTCAGTTCCTCATCTGTAAAATGAGTTGGAGAAGGAAATGGCAAAACACTCCAGAATCTTTGCCAAGAAAAGTGACCCAAATGGGGTTACAAAGAATCAGACGTGACTAAATGGTCCCTTTTAGGACCAAGTCCCAGAGGAGCAAGATGATGCTGGCCTTGCTCAAAGAAAACTGCTCAGGGTACTCAGAACTCTGTCAACAACATTAAGCAAGTATGGTGTGCAAAGAGCATTTTACTAGATGAGCTATGGAAGGAAGACAGAGAGATAAGCCTTCAGCCTTGTAGCCTAATGAGATAGTTGAGATACATTTTAAAATTTCTTTTAATGTTTTTCAAAGGTAAAAATTGAAGCTTTTTGAGACCAAGAAAGACGATTTTGTCTCTGCATACCCAGTACCCACTGTGCTTTGTACGTCATGGGATTGAATTGAACCCCTTGTGGTGAAAACCACAAAGATCATTTGACAAATATGAATGAACACAGGTGCACTTTGATTTTTAAAATATTTGTGCTCCTGAAATGGATGTGTAAATATTTTCAGCACACCAGGGAGCTTGCTGGATGAAGGAATCTTCTTGTGGATCCTTTTGTAAAGCAAACAGCTGCCCCTGATTTAGCTTTCACATAAATCCAGGTTTTCATACATTATGCTGCATTTGCTTAAAGTAGGGATAGTGTAAACTATGTACTTAAAATACTGAGGGGAAGCAAACAGGGGAGTTAGTTGGGAAAGAGCTTCTGGATGATGAGAGTTTATAGAGGGTTTTAAATAGGGGAGGTCTTAAGACTGACAGAAAGAAAGACTACAGCATTGTTGGCATGTGCTTGGTTGAGACAGTCGGCTAACCATTATGGCCACACACTGCTGTCCTTACAAGATAGTACCATAAATGGCAACTATAATCTAGTGAGGAGAAGTGAATGAAAAGCCCAAGGCAGACCCAGAAATGACTTACACAAAACCCAAAGAATCCACTTAGTTGTGCTCCTGACTGACATTCAGTAGGCTAAAGGGGGCTCTGACTGGGTGAATGGCAATGAGGGAGGGGGCATTCTTACAGCATTTCAGGTTCTCCAGTATCAAAGTTCAACTTTCTAGTTAAAAAAAGTAATATTATTGGAGAAAGCCTGATATAATTAAAAGTGATGGATTCAGAGTCAAGGGACCCAAGTTCAAATCCTAGCTCTGCTACATACAACCTCAATGACCTTGAACAAGAAAAGTCACCTCTCTAGCATTCTGTTTCCTCATCTATAAAATGAGGGCCTGAACTAGATGGTCTCTGCAGTCCTTTCAGCTGCAGACCTATCTGCTCTGCCTCAGTTCCCATCTTCTCCTCATTCTTCTACTGCACTGTAATAATGAGCCACTCTTACTGGGTCTCCCCATCTGGACTGGAGGACAGAGAAAGGTAAGGATAATGTAGAGCAATGTGACAGGCCAGGCTGTAAGATGGCAGAAAAAATACTTGATTTCCAGGGCCAGCTATGCTGCTGATTCATTAGTCATAGAATGATGACCAAATCGCTCCAACCCACTGAGCTAGAGCTTCCATATCTGTAAAATGGAATGCTGTCAGGAAAGAGCCCAGCAAACTCTCCCTGCTCACATTGGTACACAGCTTTATTCCAGATCTGCTGACTGACTGCCCTTCAGAAATAAAGCCATCTTGGACCCTACACAAATGAGCTCCAAGGCTCTCCTCCTACTCTCCTACAGTAACTCCCAACCTGAGAGAAAGTGGAAAGAGCAGTGGCCAGGGACTCGGAGACCTGGGTCCTAAAGCTGCCTCTGTTACTAACTGGCTGTGGGGCTGACCTTGGTTAAATCCATTTCTCCCTTTGAGCCTAGGTTCCTCATCTATATAGAAAGGGAACTGAACTAGCCTCCAGGCTTTTAGTTCTAATGTTGTGGAACACTGTGATGGAGGTGTTCTTAGTGACGTGGAACAAGAGCATCATAGGGGGAAAGTGACTTTGTATCAACTGAAGGGAAGAAGGCAGTCAAGCCTCAGGGGTGGAACAGTAGAGCTCCTGGGAGAAGTCAGCCAAGGTAGCTAACATTTCATCTCGAAGGTGACACAAATTTAAGAAAGAGGGTCTGGGAAGGGGAGAGAAACAATAACCATAGAAGTCATGATACTGCAGCCACTACTTTATGTAGCATGGGGGAAAAGCCATGGTGGCAGCAAGGTGGATCAGTAGATAGAAAGCCAGGCTTAGAGATGGGAGTGCCTGGGTTCAAATGTGTCCTCAGACACTTATGAGCTGTGTGACCCTGGGAAAGTCACTTAACCCCAATTGCCTAACCCTTGTCACTCTTCTGCCTTGGAACTGAGACTTAGTATTATACGGAAGGGAAGGAAGGGAAGGGGAGGGGAGGGAAGGGAGTGCAAGAGAGGGGAGGGCAGGGGAGGGCAGAGAGGAACAAACCAGAATTAATGATGGGTTGGGAGGTTGGAGCTTCCTAGAGATAGTCCCAGCTCAGGCTTCATGGTGGGGTCTCCATGCTTTTCTCCCAACTCTGCTGGCCCCATCACCCAGCAGGACACAGGCAGGCAGCTGTTGCTGTACTTCCATTTTCAGGATGCACTGGGTTCCTAGCATTCTCACCAGCCCCAGCATATCCTGTGCCTCTTTTGGCTCCAAGCCATGGGGCTCAAGGTCTACACCTCATTCACAGGAAAGGAAACACTGCTTCCCTTCCTGGGTCCCTCAACTACCCCCACAGCTCCTGCACAAGTTTGAGGGGAGACAGCCTGCTGAAAGCAAGAGATCCCATGGGAGGACAGGGTGAGATGAGAAAGCACCATTCCTTCCTTCTTTCTGATTAGACACATAGGATACAGGAGTTGCAGAGAAATCTCTGAGGGATGGTTAGGGTGTTGAATTTGGAGTCAAGTCACTAGGTTAGAAATTCAGTCCCAGTGAACAAGTTATTTCCTTTCTCTGTCCTTCAGCTTAACCCATCTTTGACACATGGCAATACTTGCACTACCTCCATCACAAGATTGTTATCAAAAAAGTCTTTTGAAGCCCTTGAATTATCATGAAATAAATGATCATTATTAAGCCACAGTGTCCCATCCCTGATGACTTCCCTGAGATGGCTGAGTGGGTGTGCTAAAGCAAGACCAGGATGCAGACCCTCAATACTGCCAGGTCATGAAGCTCAGAATCCCTGCTTCCTAAATCCTTAGTGTAGAAAAAATTTGAGGAACTCAGCTCTTGCTGCTATCAGCATCAGGAGGCAAGGACAGGGGGCAGCTGGGTAGCTCAGTGGATTGAGAGCCAGGCCTAGAGATGGGAGGTCCTAGGTTCAAAACTGGCCTCAGACACTTCCCAGCTGTGTGACCCTGGGCAAGTCACTTGACCCCCCATTGCCTAGCCCTTACCACTCTTCTGCCTTGGAACCAATACACAGTAATGATTCCAAGACAGAAGGTAAGGGTTAAAAAAAAAAGAGGCGGCAAGGACAGATAGATGAAGATTCACTGTGCTTAAGGGGAACTTCTAAAGCATCACACAAATGAGAAAAAGGAACCTAAAGCAAAGAGGAAGCACAGTTCCCCTTTGCCACTTGTGGGTTCTAAGCTGGAGCCCACTTTCCCCTGAACTCTGTAGGAGTCTTATAGGAGAGTGGCACAGACTTTCAGAGGGATGTTCTTATAATACCACTTAACATTTCTTCTAGAAATTACTTAAGTTTGGCAGACTAAACTGATTCTTGAGCTGGGATGAGAATTCTTAAACTTATATGGGTTATGTACAGTGGTGTTCTGGCTGTTAAATTTTCACTATGAGCTTTTGTACCAGTTAAACCACTTAATTTTCAGTGTGAGCATTTACACCTCAGAAATTGGGAAACTGTAAATCAGGGCTTAATCTATTATTTTTTGCTTTTTTGGTTGCCTGATCTTAAGAAAGCATGGAGGGGAGGGGAACATTGCAGAAAATGTTTAATAATGCATATTAGATTTTAAAGTGTGTTGTGTGATCTTTTTTTTGGAGAGACGGTCGTTAAAACACCAGCATTTCTCTGCCTTGATACAACTTCTCCCCCCACACACAATATGGGGGAGGCTTAACCTGAAAGAAGACAGAGCTTCCCCCAGGGACTTGACTGGATTTAGCTTCCTGGTCATCAAGGGGCATACAAAGTCCCAGCCATGTGTAGTCCAGACCTCTCAGTCTTAGTGGGGTGGGTGACACCATGCCAGTCACCATACCCTGATGACAACTTACTGAGCAGTCACATTTCCAGATGTAGGGGGGAGGGAGGCATCCAGAGAATCTAAGTTCTTTCGGTATTCTTATTACAGCTTCTTGCTGTCTTCATGCAAAGTAAACCTTCTTTGTTATATATTCACTGGCTTGTGAATTCATCATTCCATCTCAACCTTAAATGTGAAGGGCATTGTCATTAGGGCCATATCTTAAAGTGCTGTGTATCAGTTATTATTAATTTTTAATTAATTATTATTGTTATTCCTTCTGGACTCCTCCACAATGACCTCAGGTAATAAACCTAAACTTATTTCTAATGGCTATATCTTATCACTCTCTTTGGACCTGTGGGTCATAAATTCTTGCACCCCCACAAGGGATCTTCCCAATGGACTGTTAGTGTCTGTCCTGTTGACTCACTGACCTCCATCCTTCCAGAAAGAGGTTTTCCTCAGACTCTTAACATTTTTGATAATCAAGTAGTCCCCAGGGTTCCACACTCATTCTCCTCTCATCCCAACTGAGAGGAAGCATGTTGTAATGGAAAGAACACTAACCTGAATGAGCTCCTGCCGAAAAGAAACCAAAGCATTTCAGAGTTGGAAAGGACCTCAAATGACCATCTCCTCCAGTAGACAACTGTACAAAAACCTATAATAAGTCTACTCTCTAAAACCTGCTGAGAATGGAAACTTACTGTGACAGCCCATTCCATTTAGCCAGCTTTAACTGTTAGGACCCTCAAGTTAAATGTCCCAGTTTCCTTCAATCCATTCTCATCTGGTATTCTTTCCAGTTCCCTGCTCATTATGGCTGCCCTTCTCTGTGTGCTCCATTTTGTTGAAATGTGATCTTCATCTGGATTCTGGTCCTGTCTCTGCCACTAACCAGCTGGGTGACACTGGACAAACCACTTTATAACTGTGGACCTGATTTCTCCTATTTTAATAAGGACACTTGAGCACTTCCAGTTCTAACATTCTCTAACTCTACCTTCACCACAGCATAATGAGCAAGCTAGGTGTCAGGATGGTGAGCAGCCTCATAGGGAGGGGTCTTTGCAAACACACTATTTCTCTATCTAATGGTCACCATCACATAATTCTCCCCTCAAGGCTCCAAGAGCCCAAAACAGGTGCAGATATTCTGATCATACCCCAGAAGAAGAATTGTTTTTTTATGTGACCTCATAGGACTGTAGACCTAGAGCTGGAAGGGGCCTCAGAAGTCATCTAGTCCAACCCCTTCATTTCAAAGAAAAGAGACAATACAGGTGGGCTAAAGTACCAAAAAGTTAAGGGGTCACACTGATAGTAAATTGCTGATTCAGATTCAAATTCAGGTCTTCTGATTTAAGATTCAACATTTTCCCCCACTGTATCCTACTGCCTAAAGAAAGGTACACTAGGAAATATAGACATTACCATAGTTTAAGCTAGTTCACATAGAACTGGAATGACCTCCAGGAATCAGAGTGAAGGGAGCAGAACCAGGAGAACATTGTACACAGAGACTGATACACTGTGGCACAATCGAATGTAATAGATTTCTCTACTAACAGCAATGCAATGATCCAGGACAATTCTGAGGGACCTATGAGAAAGATGCTATCCACATCCAGAGAAAGAACTGTGGGAGCAGAAACACAGAAGAAAAACGACTGCTTGATCACATGGGTCAATGGAAATAAGATTGGGGATGTAGACTCTAAATGATCATCCTAGTGCAAATATCAATAATATGGAAATAGGTTTTGATCAAGGACACATGTAAAATCCAGTAGAATTGCAGGTTGGCTACAGGAGGAGGTGGGGGGGGGGGGGCAGGGAAGGAACATGATCCTTGTAACCAGGGGAAAATGTTCTAAATTGACTAATTAAATAAAATGTTTAAAAAGTAAAAAATAAAAATAAACTGCTTAAAATAAATAAACTAGTTCACATAGACAGATTCCAGTTCTACCAGAGACAGAATAGGAGCATTTTGAAGAAAGAAATGGTAGAAAGGGCCTAGATGGATGGAAATCTAACCCAAAATCTGGGTTAAAGGCTTAAAATTAGAATGAAGTTGTAAAGCAGAAAAAGACCAGTGATCATCTAATCTTATTCTCTCAATTTGACATAGGAAATTTAGGTTAAAAAATATCTCTGGGGCCACCTAGGTGGTTCAGTGGATCAAGGGCCAAGCCTGGAGACAGGAGATCCTGGGTTCAAATATGACCTCAGATACTTCCTAACTGTGTGACCTTGGGCAAGTCACTTCACCCCAACTGCCTGGCCCTTATTGCTCTTCTGCCTTGGTATCAATTCTAAGAATGAAGGTAAAAGAGGGATTTTTAAAATTTAATTTAATTTAAATTTTTTTTTAAATCTTACCTCTAGTCCAACAGTTTCATAATGAAAAATTATCACCATGATTTACTTCTGGAGCTAGACCACTAGAGCACAGGAACACACACACACACACACACACAGAGGAGCCCTGGTGCTGTGCCACCTTTCTCCAAGTGACTTAGGTCCATCTGTGTCCGTAGCCCTGCCAAAAAGCTATCCCTCTCTAATGTCCATTTTCATAAAATTCACTGCAGGTAAGTTAAACACTCTGCATAAGGTGGAACACAAGCTCTCCATGGCATTAGACCTTTTTAATTTCCGATTTCCCAGCCTGACTCCCCTGATGGCCTGAGCTTTCTGTGCTCTGAGCACCATGTGGTCATCCATCAGAATGACTGAAGCCAACTAGGTTCTCCGATGCCATCTGTACAAAAGTACCAAGAGGAAAGAGTGGGGATGGATAGTCTCAGTAGAAGGAGTAAGAGTTTTAGGGAAGCAGATGGAAAGCCTAGGCTCCCTCCTTTTCTCACCTCTCTGCCAAGGTTCTCTTCAGGCTGGGGAGAGGGGGAAGAGGGAGACTGCTGACATTTTCCAGTTGGTCTATCATTCTACTAGGACCCCTGCTTGAACCTCTGCCAGGTATCTAAATGAGCACCCAGTATAGCAGGGAACATTCAATTAGCGACCGAGCACCTACTGTGTGCAATGTATCATGTTGGGTGCTATGAGGCATACTGAAAAGTATGAGAAGTATCCTAAAGGAAGATACAAGTCTAGCTAGAGAGAAAAAAAATAGTCAACAATTTATCGGCCATGTATCAGATATATGTTACATGCTAAGGAAGGATATCGTTTATGGTGAGCCACCATCCCTGCCCCTTCATGGATAGTTTCCATTAATGGGGATAAGTCATAAACACAGATGAGATACTTCAAATCTATTATTTCATCAGTACTGGCACCCCACCCCACAAAAATGGAAACTCATCTATTAACTTTGCTATTGAGACTACAAAAGTATGGTGGGAAAATTTACAAGCTTGCAGGCAACATTTTGACAGACTATCCAAACTCAGTTAGCCTGGTGCTAGTGTAACACAATATTCATTCAAAGCCTTTTCATCTTAGAGTTTGGGCTCCATTGGTATGACCTTCAAATATCCAAGTGTCATCTCCATGACTCACTGAGGCAAAGGAGGAAGATACACACATTAGAGAAAGGTTTACAGAGCTCCAAGGTGCTTCTGAGGTCCAAGGGGAAGATCATTACCAAGTTTCTCTATGCATACACATAAGAAAGCTAACTCCAACTGGAGCAGTAAATACTAAAGAGGTAATACAAGGTTAAGAAGTTCAAAGGATAAAAAGAGTAAGTAGGCTTGGCTAGTCAAGGAAAGCTTCATGGGGGAGACAGAACCTGATCTGAGTCTAAATAATGGATGGCTAAAATCTGGACCGGCAGAGAGGATGGTAAAAAGTATTTAGGGCTAGAAAATAATGAATGCTATGCTTATTCTAAAGGAAGTTACGGTTTGCCAGGAGATGATATAAGATGAACAACATAAATACATAAATGATGAAACTCTGTCTAGGGCTACAGCAATATTACAAGGTGAAGAAGAAAGGGAGAAGGCTGAAGAAAGGAGACAGCAATCAAAGATGGGGTCCTAGATGAAGTGATCTTGAAAGACAAGATATGAAACTGGCTAATGTGAGGAAGGTTGGGATAAGAAAGGAATATTAATACTTTGATGGTGGAGCTTTTTCAAGAATGGTCTGACCACTCTTGAAAACGATTTAGAATTAAACAACAACTATTCTGACCAAGAGGCCTCACTACCTGATATCCTCCACCCTACCCCACCTACAGGATCAAAGACAGAAATAAGGTTCCAAATATACAAAAAATATTTATAGCACCATTTTTGTGGTAGCAAAAAGCTGAAAAGTGAGTGTTCTACAGCTGAAGAATTGTTGAATAAATTGCGGAATATAAATGTAATGGAATTACATTACCATAAGAGACAATAAAATGAAGAAAGCAAAAAAATATGAGAGGACTTTTATGAATAGACAAAGCACCTTACTATAGTAAGCAATAAAAGAAAACAATTTACCCAATGACACACAATAATGCAAAAGAAAACAACAATGAAAGACATCAGAATACTGATCAAATGGAAAGAGTAATCTTGATTCCAGACTGCTGGGACCCACTTCTTCTCATCATAGAGAGATGTATAATAGGGAAATATGTTATCAGGCATGGCCAAGCTATTGCGTTAACTATTCTTGTTTATTTCAATGGAGATTTTTTTATGGGGAAAGGGCAGTTACTAGGAAGTTAACAGAAATAGTCACAAAAACATCAATTAAAATTATTATTCAGAAAAAAATATTTTTAGAAAGATTAACAAGTTATGAATAAAAGTAAGCTTGAGTTACTTTCTATACCTCCTGCAAAGGACAGGTTTTATTTTGGAAAGCATCACTTCTAAGAAATAATAACAATAATAACTCATGATTGTGTAGCACTCTAAAAAGTTCTTTCTTCACATTATAACCCTATGAGGTAGGCAGTATAAATAGTTCTTGAGATAATTTGTTTGTTTTTTTTTACAGACAGAAGCTCTGACAGATTGTTACTGGTCTGTGATTATACAATTAATAATCATGTGAAGTGGGATTTGGGCAAAAATCTTCTGATTTTGAGTCTAGAAACTAGCCTCCACCATGCTATCTCTCTAGGGAAACCTGCAGAGAGACAAAATCACAGAAACCACAGCTCTGAAAGCTACTGAGTCCAGTTTTTAGCATCCTTTCCACCACCCTACCTAGCCTAGTCCAAAGTATTTACATTTTAAGGCCTTTGGTCTTAAATAATGAAACACAAAATCCACTGTTCAAGTAACCTGGTCACTGAGATTTCTGCCATTATTGACTGCTTCTTTTCTCAAACTAGGGAATAAAGCAGTAAGAAGTCATCTAAAGTTATAGAAGTTGAGCAGAAGGAATTTCTCAAAATATGTGAGATCAAGGTAACATCCACCAACAGCCAAGTAAGACAAACTAAATAGAGCACCATGGGGCAGCTGGGTGGCTCAGTGGATTGAGTCAAGCCTAGAGGTGGGAGGTCCTAGGTTCAAATCTGGATTCAGACACTTCCGAGCTGTGTGACCCTGGGCAAGTCACTTGGCCCCCATTGCCTAGCCCTTACCATCTTCTGCCTTGGAGCCAATACACAGTATTGATTCTAAGATGGAAGGTAAGGGTTTTACAAAAAAAATAAATAAATAAACACAAACAAATTAATTAATAGAGCACCAGGCCTAAGAAGACCTGAGTTCAAATCCAGTCACAGACACAAACTTTCATTTGCTTGAGTTTCCTCATTTATAAAAAAGGGGGGTGGGATAATAATAGCACCTATCTCCCAGGGTTGTGGTGAAGATGAAATTAAATAACATATGTAAATGCTTAGAATAGTACCTGGCACATAGCAGGTGCCATATAAATATTAACTATTATAATAATTATTTTATAGTTATTATTACTATTACTAATTACAGATTGAACTGCATTACCTTGAAGAGAGAGAGTTTCTGCTGCTATAGCAAAGAGTTCTAGACTGATAAATAAAGATATTTGGGTTCAAGTCCCAGCTCTGTCACTAACTAGCTGTATGACTTCACACAGGTCACTTTGACTCCCTGAATCTTGGTTTCCTGATATGTAAAACCAACTTCAATCTGATGATCTCCCTCTAAGGTCCTTTCTAGTTCTAACATTCTATGCCAATCATGATAACTCCCCCTTAAAAAAAAAAAACATTAAATTAAGAGTAAATAAAAAAACCATGTTTATGCCTATGTGCTTATTTGTATCGAAATATACACAAAAATAAAGTTCTGATGCAGTTTCCTCAGAAGGAAGGGGACCAGAAGAAAGAGGGAAAATAGCTTTTCGATGCTTCATGCAGAGTGTTCAGCTGCATATCCAATTTTCACAAATGGATTACTAGATTACATTCTTTGCCACAGGCAGCTGTCCCTGTCAAATAAATAATCATTGCCTTACATTTATATATCACCTTTCATCCCATGGTGCTTTTCCTGCATCTGGGATGGGGTCTGGGAATAGCTGCAGTAATTCTCATTCAATAGTAAAGGAGTGGTGGAGGGGCCCAAGTATACATCAAGAGGAGAGTCAAATCAACTTTACCAGGTACAAAGTTCCTCAAGAAAGATAAATGGGGAGAGGAGGAAGACGGAAGGAAGGAAGGAAGGAAGGAAGAAAGGAAGGAAGGAAGGAAGGAAGGAAGGAAGGAAGGAAGGAAGGAAGGAAGGAAGGAAGGAAGGAAGGAAGGAAGGAAGGAAGGAAGGAAGGAAGGAAGGAAGGAAGGAAGGAAGGAAGGAAGGAAGGAAGGAAGGAAGGAAGGAAGGAAGGAAGGAAGGAAGGAAGGAAGGAGGGAGGGAGGGAGGGAGGGACGGAGGGAAGGAAGGAAGGGAGGGAGGAAGGAGGGAGGGAGAGAGGGAGGGAGGGAGGAAGGGAGGGAGGGAGGGAAGGAAGGAAGGGAGGGAGGAAGGGAGGGAGGGAGGGAGGGAGGGAGGAAGGGAGGAAGGGAGGAAGGGAGGAAGGGAGGAAGGGAGGAAGGATCTCTTCAAAGGGTGAGACACTGTGGGTTCCACAAAAGGAGAAAGGAAAGAACTAGCAACTGTGTGGCCCACGCTATGAGCAACCACCAAATTTTTCCAGGGAAAATAACCCCCAGAAAGCATTTTATTGGATACTTTTAGCTTGGGTACATGCATGAATAAACAAACAGGGATGGTGTGCTATAATTCTGGGGCTTAGGAACAGAGAAGCAAAAGATGTTCTTTCATCCCAAAAAAGAAAAAAAAAAGCATCAGCTTCTCCTTGCAGCTTAAAACATATATACTTTAAATGTAATTTATTTACATGATCTAATTTGTCCTAGAAACAATGATGTGGATACAATGGCATCCTCATTTTAAGGCTGAGTAAACTCAGGAGACAAACTCAGTTTCTCTTCATCCTATGTCTATTTCTCTCCCTACATTTTTCTTGATGCTTTTCATCCAAAGCCAATAGGATGGCAAATACAAAACTTCACCACTTATGCAGCTTCTAAGTGAAAAGATCTTAAAATACTGAAATGGGCAGTTTTGTTTCCTCTCTCACCAGGGGAAAAGACAGTAGGAGACAACAGAGTAATAGCAGAGGAAATGACCCAAAAGAAGGTGGGAGGGAGGAAGAGGAGAAGGAGATTCCTTGCATGATCTACATCCTGGATAACTGAACTGAAGTCTTGAGCCAAATTGCTTCAAGGAAGGATCTTGGAGTGCCCTAAAGAGGTCCTTCTCCAGTTCACATAGAATTTGGGGGATAAGTTGGAGAGTCTGGAAAAGAAATGAGGAAGGGTCTCAGTGAGCCTTCTCACTGAGTCACTCAGTGAGTCTCTCAAAGGACTAAAAGAAAATCTTAGGAGCAGAAAAAAAAAACAAAAGCTTAGAAAAACTGAAAGGAAAAGGGCATTAGAGGTAATGTGACCACAGGATATATGAAAAGGCTTTAGGGTACTTCCCTTTCAGCTGATTTTCTTCTAGGTGTCTGAAATTCCAGTAGTTGCCACCAGATCTATCATGGTACCTTGAGTGATGGTTATATACTTTAATCAATTAAGACATTCCATAGGCATTTGCTTAGATACCTTTGGGGGAAACCAGAAACTTTCTTTGATTCTCCAGTGGAAGAGGGGGCAGTAGAAGTGGTCTGAACTCTTAGTTCCTTGGCCTCCTCTGTAAAGTTATCCCACCCCAGTGTAAAGGAAAAGAACCCCATCTGCACATCTGAAAGGAAAGAGGAGCCTAAAATACTGAATAACAAAGGAGAAGGGGAAGAGAAGAATGTTCCTCTGAAATGCAATATGTCATAAAGAACAAACAGTAGTCAAGGAAGTTTTGAGGGTCTCCTCATATTCCCCTAAAGTTGTCCCACTATAAAACTAGATTGAAGCAAGTTCCACCCTTTGGAAATGTGAACCTTTTCTAAATGATTTTCACTGGCAGGACAGGACATGATGGAGTCTGGTTAGGAGAAGGCAAAAGAAGGAGCCATGGAAGGGAATAGGAGAAACCTAATTAAAGCTAATTCCTCCAAGACCACCTGCTAAAATCTATGTTCATTCTATATTTGAGCACAAGAGTCATAAAACAATGGTGCCAGAGGATTCTCTCTCTGAGCTCTGGCCAGATAACTTGAGGGAACAGCAAACAGAGCAACAATCCCTGCTTTCCCACTGGCTGGCCCCAAAAGCGCCATCAAGCTGAAACCTGAGCTGATACCATGGGGCAGTGAGAGGCAATTTACAGCTGGAGAAAGCTGAGCATTCATACCAGATGCTGACCCAGTGGGGCCTTGGGAAGCTGTGCCTTTCTCAGAAGGCTCAGAAACCCCATATGATAGGGCTGGGGGATGCATAAGTGCTCCCTAAGATTTAGATTCCCTGTTGTCAGCCAAGAAAAGGAAATGGACAAAAAAAGCCCAGAAAGGCACTTTGGCCTTCCTGGGATCCATTCTTGTTTCCTCTTCACACTTCTCTACTAGTGAATTTCATTAATTTCCTCAACAAACATTGATTAAGTGGCTACTACATCAAGGCATTAGGCTAGACCTGAGGAAATCCAGAGTAAGTGACAGCCCAGAACTGGATCTCCAAGGAATTAGAATTTAGTCTAATCTAAACAAGTAAAAGCAGAAGGGAGGGAGATGAGGAAGAGAGGAGAAAGGTAGAAAATAAGGGAAGGAAGTAAGAAAGAAAGAAAAAAGGAAAGAAAAGAGAAAAGTAGTAAAAAAGGAAAGGAGACAGGCTGGAGAGCATCTATCATCAGAAGACATGTGTGTGCATGCATTCCAGCTCTGCCACTAACTAGTTGGGGGACTTTAGGCAAGACACTTTAATTCTCTAGAATGCAGTTACCTCATTTCTAAAATGAGTTGAATCTGAGGCTCATTCAAGATTTTCTCCAGGTGTAAAATTCAGATTCCGTAAGGAGAGAGAAAAATAAATGAGGGGAGGGAAATAAATAAATATAATTTAATTCTTGGCAGTCCCTCATATTTCAAAGTCCCCCTCTATTGATTCAGATCTCTCATTCATTAACAATAATAAATATCCTGATGAATTACTAACAAGACCTCTGTCTTCTAGGTGTTTCCAGGCTCTTCCTTGTGCAGAGATCCAAATATAGATGCTTGAAAAATCCCAGAAAGAACCAAATTTTCATCTCTCAGCCCAAGCAATTCCCTAACTACATAACTCCCTTGATTCTTTGGAGGCAGCAACTCAATTTCAGCATATTACTCATAAATCAAAGAAACTTAAGCTAAAAGGAGTCACCTAATTCCAACCCTCTCATTTTACAGATGAGGAAACTAAGGCCCAGGAAGATAAAAAATTTTGGCCAAGATCACACATCCAATTAGTGTGCCTAAGACCAAAGTCTCTTATGTCCTGGCCTCATCCTTTAAAAGCTCTCTCAGGGGCAGCTGGGTAGTTCAGTGGATTGAGAGCCAGGCCTAGAGATGGGAGGTCCTAGGTTCAAATCTGGCCTTAGATACTTCCTAGCTGTGTGACCCTGGGAAAGTCACTTGACCCCCATTGCCTAGCCCTGACCACTCTTCTGTCTTGGCGCCAATACACAGTATTGACTCTAAGATGGAAGGTAAGGGTTTAAAAAAAAAAAAGCTGTCTCTCCCAAATAATGGACCAAAAAGCAGCCAAACTTTATTTAGACTGAGTTGTTCAGAATGAATGAGACAAGAAGGTAGAGGAGAAAGGAGAAAAATCATAGCTATGTAAGAGGAAATCAACCCCTCAAAAGTGCTGAATGCACAGAGATCACATTTGACAAACATGGAAAAATCAGTCATCTAAAAAAATTTTTTAATAAAAATAAATCACACTCCTTTCTCCTTTCACCCAGGAGATTCAGCTGTAGGCTGACCTAATATAAAAGAAGGAAAGAGGGGAGAGGGGAGGAGAGGGAAGGAGAAGGAAGGGGAGAGGAGGGGAGGGGAGGAGAGGGGAGGGGAGGGGAGCAAGAAGGAGAAGGGAACCCCCAGCATCTATCCTGGGTACAATTTGATGTAGTAGAAAGAACACTGGGATCAAAGTGCCAGCTCCTCCATTTACCAGTACTACAGGAAACCATATACAAATTACTTAATCTCTAGGACCCTCATTTCCTTATCAATAAAATGGGCACCATACTTTTTACTAATAAAAACTAAACAATTTCAATAGTACTTTAAAACTGAGAAAGCAGTTTCCTCACTACAGCTCTATGAGAGACAGTGAAAGTACACACCAGAATCTGAACCAGGTCTCCTGATTCAAAATCCAGAATTGTCATAAGGAAAGAATTTTATATCTAATAAGATTCCATATAAATGTGAATTATTTTTCTTCTAGGAAATGGACACTAGCACTAGCCGCTCAAGAAGGAAGAGTTCCAAAAGACTTCCTGGTTAAGGGGTTTCCATACTGAGGATTTTCGGGGGGGGGGAGAAAAATATTTCTATTGACAAAACAATTTAGTTTCAGGATTACAGGATTTGTTCCTCTCCCATTTGGAGCTACACCAGCAAATAAGAGGGAAGATGATGAGATTTTGTGCTATGGGTCATAATGCCAGCCATGTGTTAGGGCTGAAGGCAGAGGTTTGTTCTGAGTATAGGCAGGGAGGAATCAGATAGAAAAGGAGGTGGTCATGGCATTGGGCCTGCCAGGGACAAGTGGACATTTGGAAATTTGGCACAGCTAGTGCATACTTTAAAGCAGAACAAAGTGAAGGGAGAGCTGGTGCATGACTTTCTGTTCACAGACACTCAATACAGCCCCTGAGACTGAGATGCAAGATTATGGATTGATTCTCTGCTGCTTGGGCTCATTTTGGCCTGACAATTAATGCCAAGTAAACAGAGATTCTCCACCAACCAGCTCTGCACCATCCATATGTGGAACCATTGGTTACTGTAAATGGAGAAATTTTGAATGCTCTGGATGAGGTCACTTACCTTGGCAGTATACTTTCTACAGATGTCCACATACAGGCATTGTCAGAGTTAGCTCAGTATTTGGGAGGCTCCAAAGGAAAGTTTGGGAGGGAAAAGGCTACACTGACCTCATTGTTGTATGCCTATGAAACCTGGACAGTATGCCAGCACCATCACAGGAACTTGAACTGCTTCCATTTGAATTGTCTAAGGAAGATAGTGAAGATCACCTGGCAAGATAAGGTATCAGACGCTGAGACACTGAGGTCCTTCGAGAGCTGAACTGCCAAGCATTCAGACTACCGCAGAGAGAGCAACTCCAAAGCATTGGCCATGTTGTTTGAATGCCAAATGTACATTTGCCTAAAGGACTATTTCACAAACAAGAAGCAATACAAGGACACTCTCAAAGTCTCTCTGAAGAATTTAGATATTAACTTGAAGACATGGAAGCCATTGGCACAGGCTCATCCAGCATGGTGTACCCACATCAAAGAAGGCGCTGTGCTCTGTGAGCAAAGCAGAACTGCGGGAGCTCAAAAGAAACATGAGATGCACAAATTTAGAGACATCTCCATCCCAAATGTTCAAACAGCCTATTTGGGACCAGCCTGTGGTAGTGTTCTGAGCTCATATTGGCCTGATCAACCACAGCTGGACACACTGTACATTGACCCCAACATAGTGATGTCATTTTGGTTCTCTTCAAGTACAAAGGACACCAACCAACCAACCAGCAAAGGCTGGGATGGATACACCCTGCCCAGACCTGTCTCCCTTCCAAACGAGGCTCAAGTGTCTTCTTGCCTGGAAACAGAGGAAACACTGGAGCTTACGGATTAAGATCAGAAAGAAATATTAAATTATCTAAAGCAAAATCTTCATTTAATGTTGAGGAGACTAAGCCTTAGTGCAATGAAATGATTTACCTTTCTAAGTCACATAGGTAAGTAGCAGAAAAAAGATTTGAACCCAGTTCTTCATAGTCTGATGGAAAAGCACTGTATTTGACATCAGAAGTTATTTGTTATTGAGTCATTTCAATCACGTCCAAGTCTTCATGATCCCATTTGGGGTTTTCTTGGTAAAGATACTGGAGGTGTTTGCCATTTCCTTCTCCAGCTCATTTTACAGATAAGGAAACTGAGGTGAACAGAATTAAGTGACTTGCCCAGGATCACACAGCTAGGAAGTGTCTGAGACCAGATTTCAACCCAGGACCTTCCATCTCTAGACCTGGCTCTCAATCCACTGAGCTACCTAGCTGCCCCAATTATTTTTAATTCTTCTGAGAAGGGGTCCATAGACTTCATCAGAAAACCAAAAGAGTTCATAGCATTCAAAATTATCTCTAATCTAAATGAATAAAGGTCAAGAATCTCAAGGAAACTAATGATAAAAATAGGTATCTGAGAGCATCATTTTAATTCCTGATGACCTTTAATACAAAGCAGTAACTGTCAAAACTAAATGTTACTAGTTTCAAAATTGAAGTTAATCAATAAAACAGATAATCCACTGATTAACAAAGATTTATATAAGCAACCACTTTATGGCAAGCATTATTCTATATACTGAAGATTCAGATAAAAACTAAGCAGGCCTTGCCCTCAATGAGTTTACATTATACCAGAAGAAATACATAAAAATTTAAAGTAAAAAATAAAATAAATATGCAGCAATTATTGAAGGGAGGAGAAGAGACTAGCAGCTATGGGAATGAAGAAATACTTTATGAAGAAAATGACACTTGAGCTGGGTCTTGAAGGAGACTAGGATTTCTTAGAGAGCTGCTACGTGTAATAAAGTGTGGTCCTGGATACAATAAGATTCATCTTCCTGAGTTCAAATCTAGCTTCAGACACTTACTAGCTGTGTGAACTTGGGCAAGTCATTCAATTTTGTTTGCCTCAGTTTCCTCATCTGTAAAATGAACTAGAGAAGGAAATGGCAAATCATTTTAGTATCTTTGCCAGGCAAACCCTAATGGGTTCAAGAAGAGTCAGACATGACTGAAAACAACTGAACAGTAACAAAATGGTTTCTTAGGATAACAGGCAAAGAGGAAGTGCATTCCAGGAATGGGGTACAACTAGCACCAAAAAAAGCCACCCAGACAGGATATAGAGTCTCATTTATGGGGAAAAATAAGACCAATTTAGCAGGACTAAAGAGTTCATGAGAGATAATAATATGTACAAAAGTTATAAAGGCATATTTGGGCCAGGTTTGAAAAACTTTATATGTCAAATGGAGGAGTTTATATTTGATTCAGGATTCATTGGAAATTCCTGAATAGGAGGATAAAGATCTACACTGTCAGAACTGCATTTTAGCAAAAATCACTTTGGCAGATATGTGGAAATAGGTTAGAATCAAGAGAAATTCTTAGGTGGAGAGAATAATTCAGAAGTAATCGCAGGGGGCAGCTGGGTGGCTCAGCCAAGTTTGACACTAAGGTTTTGAATCTGAGGGACTAGGAGGATAAGGGTACCCTTGTTAGAACTAGGGAAGTTCATAAGAGGAGAGTAATAAGGAGGAAGAAATAACGGACTTGGTAATCAAGACCCAGAGATATCAAAGAACAGCTGCTTAGAATTTAATAATTCAACAAAAACTGCTGGGAAAACTGGATAAAAGTCTAACAGAAATTAGATTTAGACCAGTAACTAAGCACATGGGCTATAATAAAGCCTAAATGGATACATTGGCCTAATGATAAAAGGTCACAACATTTTTAAAAAAGATAATAGAAAGAGAGGCAACTGGGTGGCTCAGTGGATTGAGAGACAGGCCCAGAGATGGGAGGTCCTGAGTTCAAATATGATCTCAGACACTTCCTAGCTGTGTGACCCTGGGCAAGTCACTTGACCCCCATTGCCTAGCCCTTACCACTCTCCTGCCTTGGAATTAATATCTAGTATTTATTCTAAAACAGAAGGAAACAATTTTAAAAAGAAAGAGAATAGAAAAAGGTGCCTTATATTATGGGTATGACAATACTTAATTAAGCAAGTAATAGAGTTAATCATTGAAGATAAAACAAATAATTCTCATTATAAAATTGAAAAACATTTATATGGAAAAATCAATGCAACTAGAATTAGAAGAAAAGCAGTTAATTAGGAAAATTTTGCTAAACTAAATCTTTGATCCAAAAAAAAAAAAAACATTACTAGGTATCAGCCCAAGGAGATCAAAGAGAGAAGTCTCCTTTATTGATTTTTTTAAATTTAGCCTCACTTTTTGTGATAGCAAAAAAAAATGGAAATAAGCAAGGTGTCCATTAGTACGGAAATAGCTGAACAAATTGTGGTGTAACAATGTAATAGAATATTATTACTATCACACCATAAGAACTGACAAATATCAAGACATATGAACTGATGCCAAATAAAATAAGCAGAACAATTTACACAGTGACCACAATAGTGCAAGACTTCTGGACTCTAATTAATGCATAGTTAACCAAGATACCAGAAGACTAATGATGAAGCATACCTATGGCTTCTTAGCAGAGGGCTGATAGACTAGGGGTGCAGAATGAAGCATACATCACAGATTTGGTCAATGCATTGATTTTATTTGTTTTCCTTGACAATACTTATTTGTTAAAAGGGAGGATTTTATGAAGAGAAGTGGAGAAAGTCAATAGGAAATGAGAGTGTTGAGAAAGAATGAGTAGACAAAAGTTTGGTTCTAGTGAGAATCAGGTTCCAAACAACTCTCAGCTAGTCCTTCTCCAGGTTCTTAAAGTCTATAGATTATCTGCCTCAACTCCATTCCTAATGGACCTCCCATACCTAGTCTCTCTACCTCTAACAGCAAAATTAGCCTGCTGAAAGATTTTGGCAGCTAGGACCATCTGGCTCCAAAAAAAACAAAAGTAGTTCTTCCAAAGGATCCAACTCTCAGGCTTAACCCCCTCAGTCATTTAGAATAGCTCAATTACCATCTGCCTGTCCCTACTACCATCTCTTCCTTCTTCTCCAGTATGACTACACTATGCTCACAGACTGATGAGTGTATGAAGGGGGAAGATGTATAAGAAGGCAAAGCTTTTTGGAACCTGATTGATTGTACAATGCTTTACATATAAAACTTAAGAGTTTATGTTTGATCCTAGAGGTAAGAGAGAGCCAATGGAATTTATTTGGGTAGAAAGGGGACATGTGGTCAGACTTTGCTTCAGGAAAATCACTTAGAGACCCAGGAGATTGGGGATGTTCATATCTTCAATATTTCAAAAAATCCATTACTTTATCCACATAGGTAGTTCCCTCATGATTTGGGAGGTGATTTCATGAGTCACTGTTTAATCGCCCAATGGATCAACCATCTCCTAACACTCTTTTTCAATTCTTCAGAGCCCACTTCTGACAACAGAGTTCCATGCAATAACACCAGTAGAATATTAGTATTAAAAATATGGGCCTTTGACTGAAAAAATTCAATCATCCAGTAGAACAACCCTCCGATGATAAACCTGTTCACACTTGGCTAGGCTGTTCCTAAGATGACATACAGTCCATCACCTTGGTTTGATGATGTATCACTATCCATTTTGATGGAAGCTGTCAGTGCCTTCCACTGACATAAGAACCATGGTCTCTTCTACATCTGATTATGATTCAGAGTATAATTTTATTCTTAACTAAAAACATTCCTGTCTTCCCAAGTCCAATTTAAATACCACCTCCTCTGAAAAGTCTTCCCTAAAGACTCAGCACATATTTCTCTCCCTTTCCTCTCTTCACCTGGAATATCTAGCCTTCCTCAAAGCACAATGAGATGCTACCTCTAATTACACAAGATCTAGCCTAATTTTCCCAATCACTAATTGGTCTCTCCATATTGAAAACTGTAATAATGAAAGTAAAATATTAACTGTAATATTAATTTTAAAAGATCATGGTCATCATTTATAACATTAACTCTCAAGTCATGAGTCTGTTAGTAGCTCTTAACAATTAAGTTTTAATCCAAATGGAGATAAAGTAAAAAGAGGGAAATGTAAGAAAGAGACAGAAAATATCACCTAGCTAAAATACCCTAAGCTAAATCAGGAAGCCAAAATCAACAGCCTGCCAAGCCAATCCCCAAAGTCTGCACAAGCCCTCAAGTGCACAACTGGCACCAATGCTCCTGCTCCCAACCATGCTCCACTGAAGCAAAACCCACCCTCACCTATCCTCCTAGAGAGCGCTCTGTGTCCTGCAAGGTACACACACAAAATGGGACGTGGTATAGGAGGAGCTTGGGGAAGATGAGCCTCAGGAGTGAATCCTACCTACACAAAACACCTTTATACATATGTGTGTATGTGGACATATTATATCTTAATTATTTTATATTAGTCTGTTAAAATATAGTATAATGCCTCCATATATTAATAATTTATAGATCTTTGTAAGGCACTTAGCATAGTGGATGGAACACATAGTAGCTGGAACAGAAGGTGTTTAATAAATGTTTGTTTCCTTCTTTCTTATTTACTTACTTGTATAAATGGCTACATCCCCTCATTGGAAAGATGTTTGAAGATACAACCATCTGTGAAGATACAACCTTTCCATTTCAGTTTTGTATCTCCAAGGCCAGACTTGGAGAATTAGCACTTAAGGTTTATTGAATTCAACTTTACTCCTGAATTCTTAGAACACTTAGTTTCTATAGCATTCATCTGGTAATTAAGATTTGCTGCCTAATATTATTATCATCTTTTATTTGTACATGGTTTGACTATAAAGTGGTGAGCCTGACCTTTTTTTTAAACAAACATATTTTAATTTAGACAACCAAAAATGAAGGTTTTCTCCTTCCATGTCACTACACGTGTTTCAATGAAGCTGTTCAAAATATTTCTGGAATTTTTTCTTGGAATGTGTCCAGGGTACAGTCTTTTGAAAAGAAAGCTGTAAGGGGGCAGCTGGGTGTCTCAGTGGATTGAGAGTCAGGCCTAGAGACGGGAGGTCCTAGGTTCAAATATGGCCTCAGACACTTCCCAGCTGTGTGACCCTGAGCAAGTCACTTGACCCCCATTGCCTAGCCCTTACCACTCTTCTGCCTTGGAGCCAGTACACAGTATTGACTCCAAGACAGAAGGTATGGGTTTAAAAAAAAAAAGCTGTAGTTTATTTAGATATCAATATAATTTATATTTATATTTATATATTTGTTACATATTTAATGATCAAATATAAGATCTTATATATTTATATTATATATCAATTTGATAGACAGATATCAAACTTAAGAACTTATGCTTGCTCCAAGGGGTAATAGAGAACGAGTGGAGTTTATTGAGTAGAAAGGGGACATGTGGTCATACTTTGCTTTAGGAAATCAAAGACTCAGTGGGAGATTGGGAACATTCCTATCATAGTTTAAAAAAAGATATGGAATTTATATTTAAATTCTAAATTTAAGATCTATATTTAACCCCTGCTTCCTACTTGCCTCAGTAACTCTAAGACTTTGGACAAGTCACTTATCCTCTCTAAGTCTTTATTTACTCACCTATAAATTAAGGATAACACCTGTCCTAGCTAAGAAGGTTATTGTGAGGCTCAAACTGGAAAACATATATGAAGGCAGCTATAGCAATCATAAAGCAGAACATAAATGTAAGACACCGTTGTTCTTTTTGTTGATAACAATTGGGGCAACTCTTTGTCCTTTGAGGGTATGCCTGAATTTTGGAAAGAATCAAAAACCAGGCAAGAGTAATGAATAGTCATAAAATGTTAAATGCTGGTAGATCCAGCTGGGTGTAATGAACCTCATTTTCATGATGAGGCCCTAAAGTGGTTTCAAAAGAGGAACACAAACATGTTTAGAGTGATGGGAACCATATTAGGTAAAGCATTTCAGGAAGTAAAAAACTGGAGACAAAGTAGATGCCCATCATTTGGGGAATGGTGGGGGAAAATTATATTATTTGAAAGTAATGGAATATTATATAGTAACTAATGATGAATATGAGGAATTCAGAGAATTAGAGGGAAATGTATATTAATAAAGCACAGTGAACAATGTGAGAAAAAATTACTGACGGGAAAACACTCTAGGTAATTGATAAATAGAAACAAGCAAGACATAGTTCTATATGTACTTTGGGTGGGGGGGGGGGGGGTTAATGATGCCTGTTCTAGTGCAGGAGAGGAGAGAGGGAGAGAGATGCCTGGGAACTTTAATGTAACAAACATGCAATTAAAAAAAATTTTAAATGAAAGTGCAAAGTGGCATGGCACCATTAATATAGAACAAGAATTAATAGACATCAGAAAGACCTGGAATCAAATTGTATCCTTGACATATACTAACTAGGCAGTGCCCCCAGAGAATTAAAAATTACAGAGTAGGTCCTAATCTGCACTGCCGGAGTTTTTTCATTATAGTAAAAAAATCCAAGTTCTGGTTAAAGATCCCAGAAAACAGTCTCCTAGGACTTTATAATCTCTACATGGTCAGATGTAGTCATTGCATCCAATGTTTTTGCTTAACTGTTTTTCTTTGTCTAAGAGAGGATTCATTCTGGCTGGGGTCTTTTGGGAGAAGGGGAGGACTGGATCACAACTCATTTCAGTTATTAGAGCATATTCTATGTTCAACTTTTCTAGAGACTAAGATAATCTGGTCTTCCTCAGTTACTAGACAACAAAACTCCATTTATAAATTACCCTAAGTATTCCCTGTTCATGTGGACTTTTTAAACATTTAAAGATATACTGAAGCCTATGAGGTCTCTATAATTTCTTTGGCCTTAAGCTACCCATCTCTTGCCATACTACTTGCTACCTATCCCATCCCAGCTCCTCTGCACCTATTATTCCTCCCACCAAAATACAAAACAGCTCAGGGCTTTTTTGCCTGAGTGCAACAGACTATTTCAACAATACAACTAGGCTACATGGATAATAGCCCCCCCCCCTTTTAAGGCTATTAAATTTGGAAGCTCCCCATGGTGGACTCAGGAGTAAACCAGTACTCATTGTTCTCCCTAGAAACCCGGTCTTAAGTTTAAGGAAATAATCTGTAATTAGGAGAGCCTGACCTCCAGGGATCTGTCCCACTCTGAGCCTGGCTCCCAATTCCGAGTATGCAGTCAACTATCCCAAAGACATTGGATAATTCTTTGCACCTCTCTAGGTCTCAGTCTGTTCATCTGTGGCAGGATTGGAGACTCGGGGATGAAGGGAATCTTGGTGGTTCTCTCTCCAGATCCCCTCGTTTTCTGAATGAAACCTGGATTGGGGATACCCAAGGTCTCGAAGGTAGCCAAGCCATATTTGGGCTTTTGGGTCCAGTGCTCTTTTGCCTATAGCATCCTGCCTATGAAATGAAGGGATTGGGTTTCTCCCATTATGGATCAGCAGCCTAGACCTTAGAAAAAGCAACCAGTAAGAGATATAGGAAGGTTTCCTACTGCCATCTTGTGGCGTGATGGAGAAGTACAACAAGCCAGTGGCTGAACTGGCCAATAATGAGGAGAGAACAAGAGTTAAGAAATCAAGGACAGTCACATACAGAGGGTGAAGAGTCAGGACAAAGGAGGGGCCTCTGAAGAAAAAGTCTGCCAATTTTGTTTTGTTTGTTTTGTTTTCCCAGGGAATTAATAACAGTTGGGAGAGCCCTTTTTTTCCCTTGCTCCCGAAATCCCTCCCAGCTCTTCCAGGAAATTTTCTTAGAATAATGAGAAAAATATGGTTATGATTCATAGAATTTAGAGCTCTGAGGGCCCTTGGAGATATCTAATCCAGGCTCCTCCTTTTCTTGGGAAGGAAAGTCAGGATCAATGAGGTGGCTTGAGCAGGGTCACACACTTGGAAAATGTCAGACCCGGGACTCCAAATAGACCTTCTAACCCTTTCCAGGCCAGGAATACTAGAGAGTCAATAACTGTTTTACATAGAAGAACTTTACATAGCTAGAAATTAAAGAATTTTGACTAAGACCACAGGGCTAGACTTTAGAAGCCTGACTAAATTTTGATCATGGGAGAGGGGGGGGAAAAACTGGGATCCTGAAATATAGGAAGGGATAAGCCTAGATGCTGTAGTTATAGAATGTTGACCATTAAGAGAACCTTAGTGATCTCTTGGCCTAGATCCATCACTTTATATAAGAGACAGCTGAGGTCAGAGACCTCCCCAAAGTCACAGAGTAGCAGAGCCAAGACAGGAACTCAGATCTTGTGACTTCAACCCCAGTTTTTCTCCATCCTGACAATACTTCTTCTTGATATAAAAAGGACAAGCTGGGAATACTGAAAAGAAACTGCCTACTTCACAATTTTTGAGTTAGGTCAGCCTTGATGCCATTCTTCCCAGGGTTCCATTATCTGTAAACCCTACACAGTTCTCCAAAGGACAAAAGCAGATAGAAATAACAAAAGATTTCTTCCCCTACTCCCTGTCATGGTTCTGATGCTCAGGATAGAAACAAAGAAGGAAATAAGATCTTGTTCTAGTAAATATTTGGGAAAGCCTTGTCAAATTTTCAAATCAAAGAAATTTATGTTATCACTAAGTTTGAGCTTCAGGAGGAAGCCAGAGGCTTCTTCAAGATGTTACCAAATGTTGAATCAGATTCTGCTGGTGAGCAACTCCTTCTAAATAATGGGAAGGAAAATAACTCTTTCAGGACCAATTGATCCAATCAGGATCCATTTTTGCCCATCCAAGTGAAAACTGCTCCATGTGACAGGATTTAAGAACTAGTTTGGGATCTGGAATTGGACACTTTTAGGCACCTAGGAAATGTCTTGCCTTGCACGTTAGATGCTAGATAAACCGGATGCTAGATAAAGATTTGCTAATTCACTGGTTAACTATTTACCTCCTTTCTTCCCTCCTTCTGGACTCTGACTCTCAAAATCAGCCCAAGATAACAAAACATCAGTTTTTAGGCTAAAAAGTAAGTACTGATTTACATTGAGCCTGCAGTTAAATAAAGCCCCAAGATTTCACAAGAACAAATTTCACAAGAACTGTTGTTCAACCTCTTAAATTACCTTTTATTTATAAATTGTTATACATCTTGTCTCTTCCTCACCATACCACCCAACCTCTAATAAAGTTCCTAAAGGACAAGAACTGTTTTGTTATAGCTCACCAGATCCCAAAACAATACCTTAAACACAGTAGGCACCTAATAAGAATTTACTAAATTGTTATGAGAAAATTCTCTAGTTTCTCTAAACAGACATACAGACACAAACACAAACATTTTCTCTGTGTGTTTGAGTATCTCTCTCTCTGCTTCTCCCTTTCCCTCTCCCCACTTCCTATCCCTCCCAGATCAAAATCCTAGGCATTCAGGAGGACATGACTGATAGGCGGACACTTCCTTGCTAACCCAGTACAAAATTGCTATTGTTGTATTGTTTGGGTCACCATGGCTGAGTCACCATTATCCAGTCATCCCTATCAAAAGGAAACAGCCAAAAAGACAATACCAAAACTCAGGAAACCTTTTAGCACACCAAGACTTTTCTAGGCACTGGCTACATCCCTTGTCTCCAAGGTCTCAACATTCTGCTACTCTGTCCCTCAGGGATCACAATAACCAACTTTAAATTCACCCATCATGGGACTCTGACATCCCCAAGACATCTTTCTACATGCCTGGAGAAAAAAAAAATCCAACCTTTAAATTCTTTAAAATTACATTTGAATACACTAAACATAGTGGTATAGAAACTACTCTGGATTCTCATGGGATGTGCCAAAGAAATATAAGTTCTGAAAAGGTAGAGGTCTGGTGATTGGATGCATGTTTATCTACAAAAGACCAGACATGGGGCAGCTAGGTGGTTTAATGGATAGAGGGCTAGACCTGGATTTGAGAGGATCTGGGTTCAAGTCTGGTCTCAGAAACTTCCTAGATGTGTGACTCTGGGCAAGTTACTTAACCCCAATTGCCTAGCCTTTACCACTCTTCCACTTTGGAACCAATATTTAGTATCGTATCTAAGACAGAAGGTAAGAGAGGATGAGAGAGAGGGAGACAGAGGGGGGAGAAAGAAAGAGAGGGGGGGAGAGAGAGACCAGAAACAGAGAAATACTAACTGATTTCATGAGAATGCCTCCAATATCCTGCCACTAAGACTCTGGGAACTGTTTAAACTTAATCAAAAGCTTTTGAACTTTACCTTAATCAAAAACTTTTCATTGTCCAACTTTCTGCCCCTGCCTTCTTCCAAGAATCTTAATTAAGCTGACTTAAAATTAATTCTTTCAAAGTCCCTTACCTTCAAGAGGCAGCAATAGGAAAAGGAGAGATACGGTGGATTTCTTCATGGTATATCAGAAGTAGCAGTGGACATGGAGTCAAAAGTTCTAGGGTTGGATGTCATTTATTTATCTGTTATTTGCTAACCAAATGTTTTGAGGCAAGATAGGAATTCACTGAGTCTCAATTTCTTGCCTTCCAGAAGAAAGTATCAGAGCAGCTGGGTGGCTCAGTGGAGAGAGCCTAACCTGGAGATGGGAGTTCTTGGGTGACCCTGGGCAAGTCATTTAACCTTCACTGCCTAGCCCTCACCACTCTTCTGCCTTGTAACTAATATTTATTATCAATTCTAAGAGAGAAAGCAAGGCTTTAAAAATAGTATTTAAGTACTTACTGTGTGCCAAGTTATGGGGCACCACAAAGAAAGGCTCCCAAAAAGCTGTCCTTGTCTTCAAGGAGCTCATATTCTCACTGAAGAAACAATATGTAAATAACTACTTACATAAAAGCTATAAATATGTACCCTTTGGCCAACATGATCTTAATTCTACCAGCCCTCAGACTTTAGAGAATTTTTATTTGTTAATAAATTCCTGGGGAAGCCAAGTAGTTCTGTGGATAAAAAAGCCAGGATTAGAGACAGTAGGTCCTGTGTTCAAATTTGACTACATACTTCCTAGCAGTGTTGGGTAAGTCACTTAACCCAATTAGCTCTTATGACTTTTCTGCCTTAAAATCAAAACTTGGTTGTTTTTTTTCAAATAACTAAATAAATAAGTTCCTCAATCTTTAGTTATAAATTAATCTGATCTAGCCTGTTATAGTAAATCACTTTTCTCATATCTCTGGAAGAACAAAACTGGGGGCAAAGAAAAGAGCTCGCTGGATAAAGGCTTATAGTCAGGAAGTTCAAATCTGGCCTCAGACACTTACTAGCTATGTGATCCTGGGCAAGTCACTTGTTCTCTGTTTGCCTCAGTTTCCTCATCTGTAAAATGAAGATCCTTCCAGGGTTGTTATGAGGATCAAATGACATAATAATTGTAAAGTGTACAGAAGCTGACACATACGTGCTTTGTAAATATTAGCTATTATTAGTAAAACACGGGAAGGAATTCTTTCAGAATCCCAAGGAGATCTGGGAAAGCTCATAGTATACTTGGAAAAGCTGGGGAACTAAGAGTCAGACCTGATTTCAAATTCTAGCTCTCTGTTACTTACATCTGTGAGACATCAGGTGGGTCATTGATTTTGGCCTCCATTTCCTCCAGAAAAATGACAGAATTGGCCTAAATGTGGGATTCTGAACCTTTTTAGTGTCATGGACTCCTCTACCAATATGCTGGAGCCTATGGCTCCCTTCTCAGAATAACACTACAAAGTAAATCAATCACACTGAAATTAAGTTACCAAAATATTTTTCAAAATAAGTTCCTGGACCCCAGGTTAAGATGGGGATGGATCCAATCAGGCCAATTTTCTATGACTTATTTCTTGCCTTCTGTAAGAGACTGGAACTTCCTTTAACACTGGGACACTGTAAGATTTACTGCTCAGAAAACAATGCTGCCCTGTGGCTAGAGGAAGAATTATTAACCCAAAAAGGGATAGAAGACATAAAACAAACAAAAAAAATGAATAAAATCAAGGAAGACAATATAGAGAGTAACTATAGAAATGAAAAAAATGTTTTCATCAAGTATCATAAACTTCTGAAATCCAAGATTTATAAGGAATTGGTGCAAGAATATAAAACTAATAAATACATCATTATGGAATTTGAGTAAACAGTTTTCAAAAGAAGAATCACAAATTACAAATGACCACTGGGAAACATGCTCAAAAAAAAAAAGTAAGAGAAATGCAAATTAAAACAATTCTGGGATTTCATCCTCCCTTTGGAGAGAGCAGTTTCAGTTAGATGAGGTTAGAGCCAGAATGTAGAGCATTAAAAAGGAAGGGAAGGAGGAAGGGAAGAAGGGAGGAAGGGAGGAAGGGAGGAAGGGAGGAAGGGAGGAAGGAAGGAAGGGAGGAAGGGAGGAAGGGAGGAAGGGAGGAAGGAAGGAAGGAAGGAAGGAAGGAAGGAAGGAAGGAAGGAAGGAAGGAAGGAAGGAAGGAAGGAAGGAAGGAAGGAAGGAAGGAAGGAAGGAAGGAAGGAAGGAAGGAAGGAAGGAAATATACACTATCAAATTTGGTCACTGTATTAAGTATTTTTGCTTAATTGCATTTCTTTGTTGCAGTGGAAGGCAAAGGAGGAGAGGTTTTCCAAATTAATCATAATATAAATCTCAAAAACATTGATAAAGTTCACTTAAGAAAGAAAAACATGCTAAGAATTTTTTAAAAATCAGCCATTTTAGGGTCCACATACTCCTGAAGAGTACAGCATTTCCCAGACAGCCACAATCCTGTGATGGCCACTCAGTGAAAACTGGGCTAACAGAGGAGGCATTCAGGCTTCAGATAGGGGTTAAAATAAGTGAACTCTAACCTCTAATTCACCCTTTCCAATAACATTAGGATTCCATCAATTCTACATTTCAGATGAGCTACCCAGCAGCATAAACATTGGACTGGGAGACAGGAAACCAAGGTTTTAATCCCAGCTAAATTCTCTGGACTTCAGGTCTCTCCCCCTTCCCCCCCCCCTCCCAAACACACACCCGGTAACATAACGGGACTAGATTAGACCGTCCCTGACATTTATAGAGGATGTCCATATCAGACCTTGAATCTGCACTGCGCCTTTTGGGACATGCTGTATATTACTTTAAACGTTTTACAAAGTGCTTTAAATGCATTATCTCATTTAATGCTTACCATGTGAGTTAGGCATTCATAGATAATAAGAGAGAGTAATAACAACAACAATAATATTAGCCAGCATTTATAAAGTGCTTTAAGATTTGCAAAGCACTTTACAAATATCATCTCATTTTACCCTCACAACAACCCTGGATGGTAGGGGCTATTATTATCTCCATTTTACACATAAGGGAAACTGAGATTAAATGGCTTGTCCAGAAGATCACAGAGAAAGGGGCCAAGGCTATATCAGAACATTGACTCCAGGTCCAGTGCTCTATCTAGTCTTTGAGCTTCAGAAGGGTTGTGTCATGCATGTGCCCCTGGCCACACAGCCACCTATCTGGAAATTGGATTCAAAGTCAGATTTTCCCCTAAGCCCAAGGCCAACACTATTTCCTACTACATGAGGCTGCTTCTTGTGACCTTTAGATGACATCCAAGGTCTCTTCCAACAATGGCATTCTAGGATCATAAGATTCTATGGGGCAAAGGCAGTGAAGGAAAGCAATTTCTATATTAATGAGTGAAAAAGAAAGCAAAGACATGGTGGGTGATTTCCCCCCAAAACATTGGGGAAATAGCAGTTCAGAAACCTAGATTAAAAAGAAAACCTAAGTTTCCTGGAGTCTCCCATCCCTTTCTAACTACAGCCTTGTTTGGCCCTCCTTAAATTTCACACTGACCTTCACTCATTGTTATCAGTCAAAAGAAACAGCTCAGAATGGATGACAGCTGGACCTCTACACCACTTTTACCCTGATTTAGGGGAAAAAAGAGCCTTTTAGAGAGTACATTCTTTCCCACCCCCACCATGCCTATATTAACCTCCCAACTCCATCCTCCCACACCTGAAACTTCTATTACTGGCCTTGGAGAAAAATAACATTGCCAAACGGTTGTTCAGCTGTGTCCAACCCTTCATGATCCCATTTGGGATTTTCTTGGAAAAGATACTGGAGCAGTTGGCCATTTCCTTTTCTAGCTCATTTTGCATATGAGTAAACTGAGGCAATCAGGGTTAAGTGACTTGCCCAGGGTCACATAGCTATAAGTGTCTGAAGCTGGATTTGTACTCAGGAAGATGAGTCTTCCTGACTCCAGGGCTGGTACTCTTATCCAATCCTGTCAATGGGTCAAAGGTACAAACCTAAATACATTTTCATATCTCTAGGAAAAGGTATTTTTTCATACTTTGTAGTGGTGGAGTTTCTGAACTAGAAACAAAATCAGAGGCTCATTTCATTTACCAGTATTGAAAACCTCCTAGTATCTGAGCAGCCTGAGAAGGGTCCTTTCTTTCCCCCAAGATTTCCTTTTCCAGCAAAGGGTACTCTTCTAAGACAGAGGACTTCAGTTTTAGCCAGCCTTGAACCAGTCAAGGTCAAGTAAAGGGGAAAATATTCTGGGCAATCTGAGACCAGGCTGACCCTAAAAAGGCATGATGAGACAGGATTTTGTGGTATTTCCTCTTGTGTAAACATATCAGGCCATCCTTCCTGACATGAAGGATCCAGGTATATTTTGGGAGTATCTTGTGGGGGCCATTGCAGCTATTATGTGTAACAACAGAACTTACTCTGCCCTGCATCAGTGATTTGTTATTGTCATTCAGTCACTTCAGTCATGTCCCATTCTTCATGATCCCATTTGGGATTTTCTTAGGAAAGACACTGGAGTGGTTTGCCATTTTCTTTTCCAGCTCATTTTATAGATAACCAAATAGAGGCAAAGAGGGTTAAATGATTTCCCCAGGGTCACACAGCTACTATCTGAAGCCAGATTTGAACTCAAGAAGATGAGTCTTCTTGATTCTAAGCTTCTGGCACTCTGTGCACAATGGTGCCCCCTAGCTGCCTTCATACCTGTCATAACCACCTGAAAAAACAGAGCCTCAGTGCCTCATAGTCACAAAGTGCCTGGGGAGGCATGGACTGTAGCCTCTAGGCTAGCACCAACTTTTCCTTATTCCATCCCCGGCCCCAGGCTGGTGGGACTCTAACTTCAGCTGCTCTCAGGGACTGGGTTGGGAGGCTTTCCATTCCTAAAGCATACTACCACATGTAAAGGTATTTGCTACCTATTGTGTTCAGTTTACCAAATCATCTGAGGAAAACTAAAGCATTAAAACAAAATTCATCCAGAAGTCAAGAATTTCAAGAGAAATAATTAAAATAAGTGGGAAGAAAGGGGGTTTTCTAGTAATAGTAGATCTCAAACTCAAATTCAAACAAAGAAATAAATCATCAAAATATTTAAGGGCTAGATAAAAAATAAAGCTGTCTGTTCCAAACTGATATATGACTTGGACATGAAGGGTGATAAAAACAGATTTGAGGAGGAAAGAAGAAATTGCCTTTTGAATCTATGCATAGGGGAAGAATTCATGACCAAACAAGGGACAAAGAGGATTACAGAAGATAAAATAGACAATTTGAATAACATCAAATGTGTGTTTGCACAAACAAAATGAATGCAATCAAAATTAGAAGGAAATCAGGAAACTGAAAGGGGAAATTTATAGCTAATTTCTCTGATAAAGGTCTCATTTCTCAAATATAAAAGGAACTGTGCCAAATTTGTAAAAAAAAATAAAAAATAAAAAAATAAGAGCCATTCCCCAATTGGGAAACAGTCAAAAGAACTGATTCAAATTTAAAGGGATACAAACAACTAACTACTCAGATAAATGGTCAAAGGCAAGAATAGACAGGTTTCAAAGAAAGGAATGAAAAAATGTTCCAAATCATTCATAATTAGAGGAAAATAAAATTAGAGCAACTTGGAATTTCCTCCTTACATCCATAAGATTTGCAAAGTTGAGAAAAAAGAAGTAGTAACTTGCCAAAGTCACACAGGTAAACAAAGTCACACAATTAAATAGCACAACCAAGATTTAAATCAAGGACCAAATCCAATATTCCTTCTAATACACAACACTGCCTCTAATCACTTGGCCTTCCTCAACCTCCTATACTAAAACTTGGAGTCTTCACTACATATATTGATGTATCTCCTTCCACACCCTGCCCTCCCAATTAATTGATCTCATCTTCCATGGCATAGAACTTCACTCTTCATCAACTACTTGAGAGGGTAGTGGCACCTTAGATCTCATACCATCACTATACTAACTCTGTTATCTTGAACGCTGAAATTCTCCTTTCTAATCATAACTTCCTATCCTTCCAAATCTCTCTTATCCTCTCCTCACCCTGTAAAAGTGAAATCAATAAGCATTATCAAATGGCTTTTCCATTCCTGGCACTGGGAACATAGTACTGGTGATACAAAGAAGAGCTAAACCATCTAATAGGGAAGACACCATGCAAAGAGCTATATATAAACAAGAAATTGGAGATCATATCAGATGGAAGATACTAAGATTAAGGAGGCCTGGGAAAGGCTTCTCATAGAAGGTTAGCTGAAACTTAAAAGAAAATCATGGAAGCCAAGGGGCAAAGATGAGAGAGAAGAGGAATGGGGAACAGTCTTCGAAAAGCCCAGAATCTAGAGATGCAATATCCTGTACTTAGAATAGCAAGAAGGCTGGGTATCATTAGGTTGAAGAAAACATGGACTGGGGGGAAGAAGTGGGAGGTGGCACGGCCAGGTAGCTCAGTGGATTAAGAGCCAGGCCCAGAGATGGGAGGTCCTGGGTTCAAATCTGGCCTCAGACACTTTATAGCTTTGGGAGCCTGGGCAAGTCACTTAATCCCCATGCCTAGTCCTTATGGCTCTTCTGCCTTGGAACCAATACACAGTATTGATTTTAAGATAGCAGGTAATGGTTGATGTTTTTAAGCCATATTTTTCCTGGGTAAGGAGACCATAGGCAGTGTCCTGAGAAAGTTCAGAAGCAACCATTTGACTCATATCCCAAAAGCAAAGCAAGTTCTCAGTTCCAGCATCTAAACCAATCTACAGAGGCAAAACCAGGAAAGGAATTCTAACCAAAGGGATCTACAATTCTACACTCTGAACCAGTAGAGCTTTTTAGTTAGGTGAAAGTGACTGAGTCAAGTAACAGTTTATTGTTGTTCTGACTAAAACCCCGGTCATAAATTTGAAGAATTCAAACAAAAGAGGCAGCAAAATCACTCATTCCTGGATCAGAGAACTGAAAGCACAGGTCCCTGGTTTGAAAGATCCCAGAGATCCCAGAATAACACAATTCCATATAAGAAAACAGTAATAAGACTAGCCCAGACCTTCCTTCCAGAAGTCAGGCAGAGCCCAGTCCTAACATCAAGTCCAAAGTCAGGAAGTAGGCGAGAAGAGTGGGCAAACAAAAAAATAATCCCAGAATAAAGAGCTATTACAGTGGCAGGAAAACTTCAAAACATAAATACAGAGGAGAATGATTCCAAAATATCTATAAGAAAAGCCTTAGAGAAAAACAGAGGCTGGGCACAAACGCAACTAGGATTTCTGGAAGAAATGAAGCAAAAATTTAAACATATTTCTGTAATAAGAACACTCGAACACTTGAGGAAAAAATTGGAAAAGAAATGAGAGCTACTAAATAAAGAATTGGAAAGGGAATTAACAGCTTGGCACAAGAGGTACAAAACCTTGACTAAACAACAAAATTCTGTGAAAATTAGAATGGACCAAATAAAAGCCAATAACTCGGGGGCAACTGGGTAGCTCAGGTGGATTAAGAGTCAGGCCTAGAGACAGGAAATCCTAGGTTCAAATCTGACCTCAGACACTTCCTATCTGTGTGACCCTGGGCAAGTCACCTAATCTCCATTGTCTAGCCCTCACTGCTCTTCTGCCTTGGAACCAATTCATAGTATTGATTCTAAGATGGAAGGTAAGGATTGTGGTTGTTTTTTTAAGCCAATAACTCTATATGAGACAACAAGAAATAATAACCCAAAGTCAAAAAGCTTGGGGGGGGGGACAGAGAAAGAGAGAAGAAAATATAAGGCATACAATAGCAAAAATTACTATGAAAAACAATTTGAGGGGGGAAATTTAAGAATTATTGTACTATCTGAATGTCATGACCAAAAGGGGGGACCTAGACATTGTATTTCAGAAAATCTTAAAAGAAAATTACCCAAATCTCTAAGAACCAGAGGACCAAGAAGAAAAAGAATCTACCAGTCTCCTCATGAAAGACACCTCAAAATAAAAACTCCTGGGAGTTTTTATTCATTGGAAAAATCTAGAGCTTCTTGATTAAAAAAAAAAATTAAAAGCAGCTAGAAGGAAAAAATTCAAGTACTGAGGAGCTACAATCAGGATCACTCACAATTCAGCAGCTGCCACTATAAAGAAGAGAACTTGAAATACAATATACCAGAAGGCAAAGGATATAGACTTACAACCAAGAATAACTTATCCAACAAAACTCAGTATAATGAATGCTATGGGTGGGAGAGGAGGGGCAGAGTGCAACTATGGAGGTAGGGGAATGAGTCTTTAATGAAATAGAGGACTTTCAAGCATTCCTGATGAAATTATCAGAACAGTAGAGAAACATTCATGTTCAAATATAAGAGCTAAAAGAAACATAAAAATGTAAACATGAATGAATAATAATAAACAACTAAAAAGGATAAATTACTTAGACTTAAATATGGGGAGATGATGATACATGTGTCTCCTATGAGACACATGAGAATAGGGTTCACAGAGACAGTTTAACTAGATAGAAGGCATGGGAGCAGATGTGATTGTCTTAATAACCTTAAGAGAAGAAGGGAATGAGAAAATAAGAAGAATATATTTGGGGAGGGGAGAAGAGAAAGAATAGGGGAAATTATCTCACATAATTAGTTTGAACAAGGGATGGAGAGAGAAACAGATCTAATTCTCATCTGAATGGAAGGAAGGAAAGTTTAATTCCTAAACAGAAATTAGAAAAATTAGATAGAAATCTCTGGTGATTAATAAATGGGTATAAAAGGAGTATACATATTACTAAGCAGTAAATAGTACATTTCCAAAAACTAATCATGTATTAAGGCATAAAAATGTCATAAATATATGTAGAAAAGAAGAAATATTAAGCACGACTTTTATTGAATACAATGAAATTTAAATTACATTCAGTAAAGAAACTGAAGTGAGCATTAAAAATTAATTTGCAACTAAATAACTTAATCCTAAAGAATCATTGAGTCAAAGAATAGACAGAAACCACCAATAACTTTACCCACCCAAAAGTGGCAACTATGAAATAATGTAACATTTTCAGAAGGCAGGAAGATGTATAGGGAGGTCAGTGACAGAATATATATATACCACTAAACTTGGTTTGAGAAAGAACTAATTTCAAATCCTATGTGACACTAGGAATGTCACAAACTGTGCCTCAGTTTTCTCATCTGTAAAATGAAGGGGTTGAACATCAGGGTCTCTAAGGTTCCTTTAACCTCTAAATCTATGTCTATGAAATAAACACTTTCACCAACAACAACAGAAAAGAAAAAGAAAAAGAAAGAGAATAGATAAAAGAAAGAATTGGCCATAAAACAAAAAGTAACTAATCAAAAATCCAAGTAGACACAAAAATAGAAATTCTGACAGTCAAAGAAGAGATAAATCAAATTTAAAGCCAAAAAGAAATTAAATTGATAAATAAAACTATGAGATCTTTTAAATAAATAAAATTAAACAAATAAACCATTATCTACTGCCATTTCTTTAAAAATTTAAGAGAAAAATCAATTGGATGGTAGCAAAACAAAAAAAGGAGAATTCTAAAGGAAATTATAAAAAACTAATTCCCTCAATTATATGCCAATAAAATGTATAACTTTAATGAAAAAATACTTATGGAAATATGAAATGTACATATCAAGGAAATAGAGAACTTAGATAATCCAACCTCAGAAAAAAAGAAATTAAATAAGGTATACATGAATTCCTAATGAGAAAAAAAAACTAGAACCAGATGAATTCTTAAGTGAATTCTATCAAACATTCAAAGAAAATACTTCTGATATTATATAAACTATTTGCAAAAAAAAAAAGGAAAAGAGTCTTACCGGTTTTCTTCTATGATGCAAATATAATCTGGATACCTAAACCAAGACAAGAGAAAACAGAAAGAAAACTATAAATCCTAATGAATAATGATGCACATTCTTAAAAATTATGCTCTATAACCAGGTTAGATTTTTTTTAAACCCTTACCTTCTATCTCAGTATCAATTCTAAAATAGAAGAGTGGTAAGTGCTAGTCAATTGGGATAAGTGACTTGTCCAGCGTCACACAGCTAGAAAGTTTCTGAGGCCAGATTTTAACCCAGGTTCTCCTCATTCCAAACCTGGCTCTGTATCCACTATGCTTCCTAGCTGCCCCTGACCAGGTTAGATTTTGCCAAGAATATGAAGTTGGTTGAAGAGTAAGAAAACTATAAACATAACAGACCACAGTAATAACAAAAACAACTACATGGCTGAAAGATGAAAAAAAACTTTCAACAAAATACAAATATATGAATAAATATACCTTTTATTATTATGGTAAACCAGAATTACATGTAATTGAGATAATTGGTTACTGGGCATTTCAAACTGGATGTCCCAAAGACATTTTTTTTTAACCTTCCATCTTAAAATCAATACCATGTATTGGTTCTAAGGCCGAAGAGAAGGGAAGATCAGGCAATGGGAACTAAATGACTTGCTCAGGGTCACCCAGATAGGAAGTGTCTAAGGCCAAATTTGAACCCAGGACCTCCCATCTCCAGGTCTGGCTGTCTATCCCCTGAGCAACCTAGCTGCCCTCATCCCAGAGACATCTTAAAATCAACATATCCAAAACTTGAACTTATTACTTTACCCCCTAAACCCTACTGTATTCTAAGCTTCTCTTTCTCCATTGAAGGCACCACCATCTTTCCACTCTCCCCAGTAATATCAGCATTATCTTTGACTCTTCATTTGTCTTTACCCCCCACATCTAATCAATGACCAAATTCTGCAAATTCTAGGTGTCACATCTCTTGCATCTGATAACTCTCCATTTATGTTATTTCAGGCATTCTTCACCTCTCACCTAGATTACTTAGCTAGCCTCCTCATTAATCCTTCTGAATCAAATCTCTTCCTACTCCAGGCTCGTTTCCATAAATCCAATGATCCCAAATTAAAAAAAAAATCTGCAGCAAGTTTCTCTGATAAAGGTCTCATTTCTAAGACATATAAACAAATGATCCAAATTTCTAAGAATATAAGTTATTCTTCAATTGATCAAGAGATGTGAATAGTTTTCAGAGAATGAAATCTAAGCTAACAATAGCCATATGAAAAAAATGTCTAAATCACTAATAAGTAACCAGCAGACTGACAAAGATGACAAGCATGGTGTCTGATACATGGTAGTTTCTAAATAAATGCTTATTTACTGACAAAAAAAAATTACAAATATTAGAGGGCCTAAGGAAAAACAATGTATTGCTGGTAGAACTGGCCCAGCCATTTTAGAAAGCAATTAGGAACTATGCCCCCAAAGCTATTAAACTGTATAGACTCTTTGACGCAGCAATATCACTTCCATATTTATACTCCAAAGAGATCAAAGGACCCAAGTGGACAAAAAATTTTACAGCAGCTCTTTTATGGGGAGAAAGAATTAGAAAATGAGGGAGTATCCATCAATTGGAGAATGAATCAATAAATTATAATGTGTTGATATTATGAATTACTATCATGCTATAAGAAATGGAGGGGATGATTTCAGAGAAACCTGGAAAGACTTATAAGAAGAGTAAAGTGAGAAGAACCAGAAGAACAAATCATAGAATATTATAAAATTATATTATAAAGACACACAACTTTGAAAGACCTAACTCTAATCAACACAGTGACTATCTACAATTGCAGAAGACTCATGATGAAACATGCTACCCACTTCCAAATAAAGAGGGGATGGAATGTTTTTGTTGTTGTCACTATTGTTGTTAATTGGAGGAAAAGAGAATAATGCACATTTATAATGGGTGGGGTTTGTTTTTCATTTTTTTCTCATTAAGGGGAGAAGGGTGGAAAGGACAGAATTGAGGCCTAAAAATAAAATAAACAATTTTTTAAAGATGGCAGGTAAAGACAAAGATCCTAGGATAAGGACTCACTCTTTAACCAAAACTGTGGGAAATTTGGAAAATATTCTGGCAAAAATCAGCTTTAGACAAATACTTAATACCAAACACCAAGACCAAGACCAAGACCAAATGGATTCATGACTTAAGACATAAAAAGTGATATCATATACAAATTATATACAAAACTCTTTTGGGTTTAATTACATACAATCTACAAATTACATGCAGTATATACAAAAATACACAATTAATGATATACAAAATTCTTTTGGATCTACAGATAGGGGAAACGTTTTGACTAAACAAGGGATAGAGAGGATCACAGGAAAGAAAAAGAACAATTATAATAATAGTAAAATGAATAGTTTTTCACAAGCAAAACCAAGTCAGTTAAAATTATAAGAGAACTAGTTAACTGGAGAAAAAATCTCTATAACAAGTTTTTCTAATAAAGTTCTTTATCTAAAATATATAAGAAATTGATTAAGATATGTAAGAAAAGAGATATTCTCTACTGCCAAACTTTAATGATATCAATAGATATCATTAAGTAATTAGTAAATTAGTAAAAGACAGAAACTCAAGTTATCAAGAAATCAAGATTTTTAAAGTCACTAAAAATGAAACTTAAAAGCAATGCTGAGGCTCCCTCAAGTACCCATCATATTGGCAGTTATGAAAAATGAAAATGGCAATTGTTAGAGGAGAAGTATAAAGATAAGCACATATACACTGTTGGTACAGCTATAAATTGTTCTAGCCATTCTGGACAGCAATTTGGAATTATGCCCAATGAACAAACATTTATTAATTAAGAGCCTATTGTGTACTAGACACTATGCTAAACAAGGGTAAAAAAGGAGGCAAAACAGTTCCTGCCCTCAAGGCGCTCACAATCTAACAGGAGGGAAAGACAACATAAAAATAACCATGTACAAATGATATATATATAGGTTTATGTTATTATAATTATATTTATTATATATTATTTAATTATTTGGATTATAGATATAGATATACATTATATAGTATTTAAAAATTGTTGAATTTGTATATCCTTGGAGACACCAATACCACTATTAGCCCTATACAACAAAAAGATCAAATCAAAATGGCTCATATGTACAAAAATATTTACAGTAGTTCTTTTTGTAGTGACACAGAACTGGAAATACAGTGGGTACCCATTAAATGAGTAAGAACAGAATGAATTATGATATGTCTGTATATGCTTATATATACACATATAAATATAGTAGAAAAAAGGGATGGTCTCAGTCTCAGACAATTCTAGATAGACTTATATGAACTAATGCCAATGAAGAGAGCAGAATCAGAAGAACAATATATTCAATAAAAGCATTATAAAGAGCTGTGATCAGTAAAATGACCGACCAACCACGAGGGCTAGCAAATGGGTTGCCAAAATGAAAAAAGGGAGGAAAAAGTAAGAAAAAAGTGGGTCACTGATGCATTTACAAAATGCACAGAAGAGAATACAAGCAGAAATCAGTAGGAAACAGATAAATAGGATGGCTTTGAAAATAGTGTGCTGAATTTGTTGTTTACTGGAGAAAGAAGCAAGCAGATTCTCAGCTGTAATTCTCTTTTTCCTTTCTGCTTTGTATATGGTGAATTTCATCTTATTTGGTGTTTGTTAAGTTCAGAATAAAAACAACCCCCAAAAATGGTTTTAATCAAATCCACCCTTAATGACTTAAGTCCAGTGCCTGGAGGAAAAGGAACCTTTATGACTCACCCCAAGCAAGTAAACTGCCAGACAGTCTCCCATAAGCACAAGGCCAGAGAGCCTGCTTTCTACAAAAAACAGGTTTTGGAGCCAATCCAGCTGTGATTGCATCTCCTGAGTCCAGCTGGCTAACACAGCTTAGCAATGGGGGGCCCATGAAGCACCAGGAATTTTCCATTCAAACGACCAAGATTTACAAGTTCCCTGACAAGGAACCATTTAGGTTGAGTAACATCCTTACTTGGATCATGACAGCCCCAAATGAAAAGGCTATTCAGTTTGGCAATATCCTACCAGGAGGCCAAAGTAAACATGGCTTTGGGGCCAGATTAAAAACGGGACATAGAGGTTGCAAGAGAGGCAGTATTCTGGATCACAGGATTTAGGACTGTAAATTATTTTAGAGATTATTTTACAGATGAAGGAAACTGGGGCCAAAGAAGGCTCTCTGACATACCCCAATATCTGATAGGGGCAAGATTTAAACCCAGGTCCTCTGGGGCTATATCTAAAGCTCACTAGCTCCCTCTTTTTTTATTTCTTTTCCTTTCTTCCTTCCTTTCTTTCTTTCTTCCTTCCTTTCTTTTAAATCCTTATCTTCTGTCTTGGAATCAATACCAAGTATCAGTTCTAAGGCAGAAGAGCAGTAAGGGCTAGGCAATTGGGGTTTACACAGCTAGGAAGTGTCTGAGTTCATATTTGAACCCAGGACCTTCCAATTCCAGTTCTGGCACTATATTCTCTAAACCACCTAGCTGCCCCATCTAGTGCTCTTTCCACCAGAAAATCAGACAAATAACAATACTATCAGCTTCTACTAAATAGAGTCCCTTTTCCTTACATAGAGAATGCCTACCCTGAATGAAAGGTTGAATGTCCAACTTCCCTATAACAACTCCAAAAAATCTTAAGTTCATACCACTTGACCATTAATAATGATCAAGAAAGTCAACAAGAAACTACAGCAAGCAGCTTCTTCCAAATCAAAATGTCAGCCATAAGCCCAAGAGCATCAAAAGAGAGGATAGCCCAAGCAATGCAAACACCAGTGTCATCACCAATACAAAGGCTCCCAAGATTCTGAATCCAAATGCAACAAGAATGGGAAACCCCTCTAAATAAGCCCCAGTGTGAGGGCTATAGAAGTCCCAGGGAGCTGTGAGGGGCAGTGACCAAAGTAAAGTCAACCAGCAATGCTCAGACTGAGATAGACCACATCCAGAAGTTCAGAAATCCCTAACAGTCTATCCTGAGATATGAGAAAGAATTCTCAAAAATTCAGTACTCCAAACCCTCCAGCAGAGCCTAATACCAGGAAGTAGAATCAGCACTGGAAAGCCAGAGACCCAGGACAAGAGATGACCATTCTACCCCAAAGTGCAAGAAGTGGAACCCAGACCTGGCACAAAGCCCCAATATAGGAACTAAGCTAGAGAAATCAGAATCAAACATTATTGCAAAATTAACTCCATGATTAACTGCAAACAGAGCTCAAAGGATGAAATGGATTTTCCAAATGAAAATGCAGAAGAAAATTTTAAAGTCAAATAAGAACCTAGAAGGAAAATAAGTAGCTTAGAAGAAAAAGTGGAAAATTTTACCCAAGAAATGGAATCCTTGAAAACTAAGCAAAAAGAAATCAGTGATTCCAGGAGACTTCAAGAAATAGTAGAATAAAATTAAAATATTGAGAAAAATGGAAAAAATTGTCAGATATTTGATATAAAAAACAACTGACCTAGAAAACATATCAAGAAATTATTTAAGAATCAGTAAAGAGGCAGCTAGGTAGATTCTTCCTAACTATATGATTCCTAGTTGGTAAATCACTTAACCCCAATTGCCTAGTCCTTACCATTCTTCTGCCTTGGAACCAATACTTAGTATTTTAAATATTATTCTAAGACAGAAGATAAAGGTTTAAAAATCAGCAGATTATCTCAAAATCGGCAGAAAAAAAAATAGCCCGAACACTATTTTTCGAAATTTCATCAAATAACTGCCCAAATATATTGGAACCAAAAGGCAAAGATAGAAAGAATCCAGCAATCATCTCCTGAAACCCCAAAAGGAAAAGTTTCAGTAACATCAAAGCCAAATTCACAAAATGGAAGGAATAATTTTCAATTATTTCTGATGGGAAAAAAACTGAATAAGAACTCTGAAGTACAAAATCTAGAAAGGTAAATTTGTTTAATCAATTTAAAATTTCTAAATGATGACATATTTCTAAAATTCTAATAGGGGAAAGAAATATGTCCCTTCAGAATCTTACTAGATATCTTTGAAGTATAACAGAATAATAGAAATGATAAAGAATTTGGAAAATTTTGGAAAGCTACATCATGAAATAGGAAAAAATAGAACAAGGACAATGGTTTACAAGATGATCTTAATAATGTAAAGGAAAACAAGAACAAAAGACTTCATCAGTACATTGTTCAGTAATCAATCATGGCTTCCAAAGGACAGATGAAGGGCAGAAATATACTTCCAACTTCTTGGCAGAGAGAAAAAGGATTGAGGGTGTGCAATAAGGAATTTTCAGAGATGGTTAATGTGTTGATTTGCTTTGCTTGACTGGATTTATTTATTACATTTGCCATTAGGAAGAAACAGTGAAGTTAAAAAAAAAGTAAATGGCAACGAAATACTTTAAAGTTTAAAAAGCAAGTGGAAAGAGTCCTGGAACTAAATTCAGAAGTCATGAGTTTTTATTCTAACACTCATACATGATAGCTGTGTGGCCTCAAAAAAGTCACTGAGCCTTAGTTTCCTCTTTTGTATAAGACTACTGGACAAGACCAGATGATCTCTAAGATCTCTCTTTTTTTTAAAGCCTACCTTCTGTCTTATAATCAATACTAAGTATCAATTCTAAAGCATAAGTTCAGTAAGAGCTAGGCAACCAGGGTTAAGTAACTTGCACAGGATCATACAGCTATAAGGTCTTTATCTGTTCTAATAAGTATAAAAGGGGGCAGTCAGGTGATCAGTGGATTGAGAGCCAGGTCCAAAAGCAGGAGGTCCTGGGTTCAAATGTGACCTTGGATACTTCCTAGCTGTGTGACTCTGGGAAAGTCACTTAACCCCCATTGCCTAGTCCTTACCACTCTTCTGCTTTGGAACCAACACACAGTATTGATTCCCAGACAGAAGGTAAGGGTTATAAAAAATAATGTGTATTAAACTCTTCCTCTCCCTCATCTCATCTTACACATACATAAAAATTCTGGATCTAACTATTGCAGCTACTTATTCTCATCACCCTCCCACCTACCTCAAAGCTCCTCAAACAGCCAACACTGGATTGTGTGGCACCTCTCCATAGGGTTAATGAGGAGAAAAAAATCTTAAACTAATCCAGGATCCTGTTTTTTTATCTGGAATTGTTCTTTTCATTCCAAGTCAGTTTTGAGAGGCTGGCAGCTATAAGCAGACACAGAAATTCCAAAGAGATCAGAGCTCATCCCATCAAACCAAAATAACACACATGGGTTTTTCTCATCTCCACAAGAATATAATTATTTGGGGTTGATTTCAAAGCAACAAGAATGTCTCTCACAGCTGCCATGCCAGCAATGACATTGATGAAGAAACAAGGAACAAAAGAAACAAGGAAATGGACAAAACTATGGTTAAGAACTAGAGATCCAGATCTTGGATCTTCCATTCATTTCCGGTGTGATTTTAGCCAAGCTCTTAGCCTTATAAGCATTTACTCAGCATCCATCCTGTTAGTGTCAGGTACTGTGCTAAGCATTTTACAATTATCTAATTTGATCTTATAACAAAGGCTTTCAGAGATACATTATTATTAACTCAGATACTGACTTTATTGAAAGTATCAGAATAATTCTCACTCTTGGTCCAACAAGCATGGTCCTCTCTTTTCCCTGATGAGAGGGCAAAAGAAAGGGAATCTAAATGGTGGCAGGGACAGCATCTGAAGTTAGATATCAGCTATAACTTACAGGATAAAGAGAAATGACAAGGTCCAGGAGAGAGGATCATGGACTTAAGTTCAGAAGACCTGGGATCAAATCCCATATTTGCCATTTGCTGGCTGTGTGGCCAAAAGCACGTCACTGAACCTTTCTGAATGTGTTAATCACAGGGTTATTACTTGGATCAAACAAGATAATGGATGGAAAGCATTTAGCACATTTCGAAACAATCAACCAACATTTATTAAGCACCCACTCTTTGCCAAGCACTGTGCTAAGGACTACAGAAAAACTGACTGTTATTATGAAGCCTGAAGGAAAGGGCAGCTGGGTGTTTCAGTAGCTTAAGTGCCAGGTCTAAAGATGAGCCCTCCTAGGTTCAAATCTGGCCTCAGACACTTCCCAGCTGTGTGACCCTGGGCAAGTCACTTTATCCCCATTGCCCTAGCCCTTACCTCTCTTCTGCCTTGGAACCAATATATAATATTGATTCTAAGAGGGAAAGTATGAGGTTTAAAAAAACTGAAGGGAACTGCTAAAGTCTCAAATCAAAAGATTCCTTCATTCTCCTTTCTGAGCCTCTATCCCAGACCAGAAGGCACCCCCTATCAGAGCATTTACATTCTCTCTCCAGGAGATGCATACCCATATCCATATTTAAATACACAAGAATATAAATCCATTTCAGACTCCTAGAAATGCTTTCTCCCCAAAGGCACATAAATAGATATGCTCCTAAAGAGGCACCTTACATGCACACATACAGAAAGAGACAGACACACACATGATAATCATTCACAAAATGCTTGTTCAACAACATATCTCATCACATATGTCCATTGTAAGAGGTACCCACACAAATGGAGACAAACTCATATGCACACACATTCCCACAATAAGCAAGCAGAATGAAGTGCTAGATGGTTGGGCTAAAAAGGACAAAACTGGAGAAGAAATGGTGTATTGGGGCATGAAGAACACTGGGCTTTGACTCAAGGAACACAAATTTTTACTCTAACACTGACCCATTTAATAACTGTATGACCTCAAACAAGGCAGTGAGTCTTAGTTTATTCATACATGGATGGATGGACAGGACAAATGATCTCTAAGGTCTCTTCCTGTTTTAAATTCTGTCATGATCTGAACATCCCCATTAAGCCTTGAGGAGATCAAGACCAGACCTACCAGGAAGGAGGAGGATCTCTAAATGACCTCCGAAAAGAAATGATTTTTCAAGTATACTTTTGGGAACACTGAAGGTACAGGGTCTGGTCTCTTCTGGAATTTGTTTTTATAACAGAACCAAACACTATGGTTTCTAGAATGAATCAAAACTTGTAAAGATCCTTGATAAAAATCAAAGTGAATGTTATAATGCCTAGCACAGAAATGTCTTGTACTTAGTAGGTAATTAATAAATGCTTTTTAAATTTTAAATTGAATTGCTGAACTAAAGAAAGGTACTAAAGGTTCCTTGGATCTCCCTCGGATGAGAATGGTTAAAATTCTGCTTTTTGGCCAATTGCAGAAAACTCTTAGGCCCTGCTATTGTTTTGTAAAAGCAGTTTCTGCGCCCCATAAGGAATCGGCATGTTCAATAAATATTTGTGGATTGGACAAAGTCATAATTCCCTGACACAATAGAAATTAAAGCCCTCCTAATAGCCCGAAGTCTTGGCAGTGGTCAGAAGGGAGGAGATTGTTTGCTAGACAACCCTAGGCCTTTTTGCAAAGCTTTATTCCAATTCCTGGTACTGAGTAGAAAAGTGGACTTCTTGGTTGTCTATGATCTGTCTTTGTAATCTCTCTTTAGAATCTGGTACACTGTGCTTATAAATATTAAATAAATAAATAAACCATGCCCAGAGGTGGTTAAATGTCCTTAACTCTTTGACAACAGTGTGTCTGGAAAACACGGAGATAGATGGGGCCTCCCAAGCTCAGCTGCATTGTTTTAACTGCCTGACCACACCAAAGGCCCCCACCATGTCACTTCTGATGCCAGCTATTTCACTGAGTTGCATCAGTTCTCCCATATCACATATTGTGGGAGACACAGATCCTGGGGGAAGCAAGGGGGAAGAGCAGTAGTGAGAGAGAGGACAAAGAATTCGTGGGGAGAAAAAAAAATTGCCATTTTTCAAACTATGAAGCATTTCTCTCAAGAGGGGTAGGCAAGGAGGAGGTATGGAGACTATAAATCTACTCTATCTTTGTTAAAGTACAATTAATGTACAATCCATGAAACAGGGACAGGTAAAAGAGAAATGCTTTTGTTGGAGGAAAAGTATACTTTGTCAAGTCAAAATTGAACTCTGTACAGAGAAGTTGGTTAAAAATTAGTTAGAGGGGGCAGCTGGGTGGCTCAGTGGTTTGAAAGCCAGGTCTAGAGACAGAAGGTCCTAAGTTCAAATCTAGCCTCAGGCACTTCCTAGCTGTGTGACCTTGGACAAGTCATTTAATTTCCTCTGCCTAGCCCTTACCACTCTTCTGCCTTGGAACCAAGACACAGTATTGATTCTAAGACAGAAAGAAAAAGAAGGGGAGAAAGGGAGGGAGAGGGAGAGAGGGAGGGAGGGGAAGAGAGAGAGAGAGAGAGAGATGGGATTGTTCTCCAAAATGGACACTAGTTTCTCCTTATATCCTTTTTTCCCAAAAATTTTTGTGATCTCATTAAAACCACCTATAAGCTTCTAGTATAGAAGACCCAGGGTCAATAAGTGGCAAAAAAGAAAAAGAAAAATTCAAAAAGAATGACAATATAAGAGGTCAAAGTCCAATTTGAATCTGCTAAGACTAGATATCAACAGAGGACTAAAAATGTGCAAGACAGATTTTGATCTGAGATAAAGCAAAACTTCCTAACAAAAGAAAATGGGCAGCCTTGAGAGAGAATGCACTATCCTCCCACCCCCCAAATATATACCACCATTTGCCTTCTCTCTGTAGTTCTTGGAGCACTGGTTAGATGACCCCTTGTTGAGATATAATTCTTGTTTAGGTACAGCTTGAACTGGGTGATCTCTGAGGTCCTTTCCAACCATGCAATCTATGATTCTATGAAAATCATGAAGTTGGGCTCAATAAACCCTAAAGTTTCTTCTGACTCTAAAAGTGCTATCCAAAATATATCTATCTAATTTTGATCCAAGATAGATCTGACCTACTCCACAAACACAATCCTCATATATAAGATCATGGTTGAAGAGAGAAAAAAAAATCTCTAACACAGACTCCTACCTACATGTCATTTTAGAAAACACCTTTCATCTCTTTCAGATAAAACAACTTCCAATGACACCCTACTACTACCACCTATTTAATAAACTCTAGACCCTCTCTCCCATATTCAAGGATCTCTTGCACTTGGCCCCAACTCATCTTACCTTAATCTCCCTCTGCTCTGAAACAGTCTCTCCACTCTGGTCATAACAATCTCCTCGCTATCCCCAATAAATTCTTGACTCCATTCTTTACTCATGCCATTCCACCCCCTGAGACCACCCTCCCATCCTCACCTTCACTTCTTTTCTCACTATTCAATTCTACCTCTACCTTTGAAGACCCAATTCATATCTTATCTCCTCCACAAAGCCTTCCCTAAATACTAGAGCCCATTCAATGTCTTTTCTCTGAACCCCAACAGTATTTTTATCTAAACAATTTAATTTAGCATTTGTATAAACTGCCTTTTATTACCCTTTCTAGATATGTGTATGTACATATATGTGTGTGTATATATATTGCCTCCCCTGTGAGAATGGGTGCCATGTTTTACACCCACCAATTCCTGCCACCATGCTGGGCTCATAGTAATGTTCAATACTTACTTGCCAATTTATTTGTTTTTAATTCCCACCTCACCTTCATTGGCTAATCCCAAAAAGCTATGTAGTGGCCTTGTGGAGAGCCAGGCCTAGTGTCAAGAAGACTTGAGTTCAAATTCTTATTTTCTCTACCAAACTTGTAGCCTTCATGAGGATAGGGATAATATACACATATCTCTCCCAGCACCTAGTACACAGCCTTGTTTACATTGCCTAGTTTAATTGTTGTTTAGTTGTGTACATTGCCTAGTTTAATAAATGTTGCTTGAAAAATGTGGTTGAACAACAATGGATATGATTCATCTTGGACTTGATCCATCTCTTCCTATATCTTCTGATCCTATCCAGAGTTTATCTCTTCCATCCTAGATCCCTCTTACTAATGCATTGGATTCTTATCTGCAGCCTACAAACAAGTCCTTCCTTATCCTTAAAAAAAAAAAAAGTAAGTGACCTTGTCATTCCTTTGGGCAATTTCCCTATAAATTTCCTTACTTTCAGTCAAAATAGTAGAGAAGTTGCCCCTACTTTTCCCCACCTCTTCACCTCTCAATCATTTCTCAAGGACTTTCAGTCTGGATTCCTATACTATTAAAAAAAAAAAACTTCTCACCAACAGTCTCTTCATTGTTGAGTCTGGTAGATCTTTCACCTTATTGACCTCTCTATAGCATCTAACACTGCTAACTACCTTCTCCTGATATTATCTCCTCTCTGGGTTTTCTTACCATTTCTTTCTTCTGGTTCTCTTCCTACCTACCTGACCACTCCGTCTCATTCTTCTTTGCTCAAACATCTTCTGGGTCCCTCTACTTAAATATAACCCACGCCTCTGTCTTGACCTTTTTTTCTTCTAATTGATCTTATTGATCAATTATCAGCTGTAGGAGAGCTTATATATTTGTATGTGTGGGTGTTCATGTGTATATGTAGACATACATATAGATGCTTTGTACACACACAGATCTCCAATCTTCACTTCCTGAACTCCACAGTCTTATATCAGCTGCTGCCTATTAGACACCTCAACCTGATGTGTGAATTTAATATAAATTGTACCCCCTTATTCCATTGGAAAACCCATTTTTATCTATCTGCCCTACCTTTTGACTACCAGTTGTGCTGGCATCCTAAAAGGGATGACTGAAGTCCTAACATTACAAGTGGCATGACAAAAAGTCAAGACTCAGAGCCAAACCAAGGTTAAGTTTATCCAACCAGAGCCCCAGGAGGAGTGGCAAAAATTGGCTCTATAAGAGAGGAGACTCGGGAAGCGCACTCTCTCTGGCTGAACACTTATCATTGTCTCTCCCTTCTCTAGGGTATTTAACTCTTGGTATGCACTGGCTTTTGAACCACTTGCAGACCCACTACAATGTGTGAAAACAACTAATAATTAGGCACAGCCAGGTAATCATAGGATCTCTCTCTCTCTCTCTCTCTCTCTCTCTCTCTCTCTCTCTCTCTCTCTCTCTCTCTCTCTCTCTCTCTCTCTCTCTCTCTCTCTCTCTCTCTCCCTTGCTCACTCTCTGTCTCTCTCTTGCTTTCTTTCTGTCTCTTTCTCCCCATCTCCCTCTTTCTCTGTCTCTGTCACTCTCTCTCCCTCTCTCTCTCTTGCTCTCTTACTCACTCTTTCTTTTTCTGTTTCTCTCACTCTTTCCGTCTCTCTTTCCCCCTCTCTCTCACTCTAACTTTTACTAATAAATAATTATAAATATATAGTCTCCGGTGAATTTTAATCATAACACTTATTATCCTATTAGTCATCTTGAACTCAAAATGTCCAAAACCAAACTCACTATCTTTTTCTCTAACTCTACTCCTCTCTTTCTTGCTTCCCTATTTCTGTCAGGGATATCACCATCCATCTAGTCACCCAAGGTTCATAACCTGAGTCATCCTCTACTCTTTACTCTCCATCAACTCCCACATCTATTAAGATGCCAAATCTTGTTGACTGTAGGATTGCTGAATTCCCCAACACCTCTAGCATCCATACCATTCTCTCCACTCCAAAAGCCACCCTCTCTCTCCAAGGTCAGGCCCACATACCTTTAACTTGGACTGCTGCAATGGCTTCCTAGTTGGTCCCTCTGCATACTAATTCTCCTTCTTCAATTTATCCTATACAAAACTGCTAAAATAATATTCCTTAAGCACAGTTCATTTCTCCATAATAGAAGCCTCTGTGCCTCCCTACTGCCTCTAGGAAAAAATACAAACTCTTCTGTTTGACATTTAAAGCCCTCCACAAACTGGCTCCAACTTGTCTTTCCAAGTTAATTTCACATTACTATCCCACACATTCTTGTGTTCCAGCCAAACTAATCTACTTACTATTCCCAGTAAAATAACATTTGGGTTGGGGAGGTGGGGGGAAAAGAGGGAGGGAGGGGAAGGGAGAGTGGGGGAGACAGACAGACAGAGAGAGAGACAAAGAGAGAAAGAGAGAGACAGAGACAGAGACAGAGACAGAGACAGAGACAGAGACAGAGACAGAGACAGAGACAGAGACAGAGACAGATCAAACCAAGATGGCAGACTAAAGGTAGCAATCCAGCTAAACTCTCAAAACATTCCCCTCCAAACAACTTTAAAATAATGCCTCAAGGGGGTAACTAGATGACTCAGTGGATTGAGAGCCAGGTCTGGAGAAAAGATGTCCTGAGTTCAAATCTGATCTCAGATACTTCCTAGCTATGTGACCCTGGACATTTCACTTAACCCCCATTGGCTAGCTTTAATATTCTTCAGCCTTGGAATCAATATACAGTATTGATTCTAAGATGGAAGGTAAAGGCTAAAAAAAAAAAGTAATTGCCAAGCCAAGGTCAAAGTGTGACATTTTTCTAGCCTAAGACAACTTATGTGGTCAGCAGGAGAAATCTATAACACCAAGGCCAACCTGGAGTACACACAGAAGCATTACCAGTGGTGGGCAATGGAGGCAGCTATAACAACAGCAGCAGCACCTTTGGGAGCTCTCAGCCCAGAGATGGGAAGGGGGGTGGAAAGCTGGTTAAAGTTGATTATAATGAGACCTTTTGCTGTCACTGTGTACAGAATGTGGTCAGAAGCAAAGAAGACATTTGAGAAGGGACACTTAAAAAAACATATATATATATGGAGAGAGAGAGAGCGAGAAAGAGAGAGACAGAGACAAAGACAGAGGGGGAGGGAGGGAGGGAGGAAGGGAGGGAGAGAAAACAGGATGAAAGTACAGTTAGTAATCATAACTGTGAATGTGAATGGGATGAACCTATAAAATGCAGGCAGAGAGGAGAATGGATTAGAAAACAGAGTCTAGCAATATATTATTTAGAAGAGACACATTTAAAACAGAAAGACAAACTCACAGAGCTAAAATAGGGGGCTAGAACAGAATATATTACACTTCAGTTGTACAGATATAGTTACAAAAAAAGGGGGGAGACAAGGGTAACAATCATAATCTCAGAAAAAGAAAAAAAATTTAATTAAAAGAGATAATCAGAGAAACTACATTTTGCTAAAAAGTATCATAGACAATGAAACATCAAAAAAAATTATAGTTTCTCTGATAAAGCCCTCATTTCCCAAATATGTAATGAACTAGGTCAAATGTATAAAAATAAGAGCCATTCTCCAATTGACGTTGGAAATCAACAGATATGAGCAGACAATTTTCAGAAGAAGAAATCAAAGCTTTTTATAGTTGTATGAAAAAATACTCTAAATCACTACTGATTAGAGAAAGGCAAGTTATAACAATTCTGAGGTACTCCCTTATACCTACTAGAAATGACAAAAGCTGTAGAGAATGTGGAAAAATCAGTTTACTTTAAAAAAAAACAGTTCACTAATGAACTTTAGTGGAGTTATGAACTGGTCCAACCATTCTAGGGAACAGTTTGGAACTATGCCCAAAGACATAAAACAGCTCATACCTTTGACCTGGCAACATCACTCCTAGGGCCATATCCAAAAAAGAACAAATAAAAAGGAAAAGCACCTCAATGTACAAAAAATATTTTCTAACAGTTCTATGTGGTGGCAAAGAATTGGAAATTGAGGAGAAAGGTATCAACTGAGTTGAACAAGTTGTGGTATATGATTGTGATGAAGAAATGGTTTCAGAAAAACATGGGAAGACCTATATGAACTTATCCAAAGTAAAGTGAGCAGAATGAGGAGAACATGGTACACAGTAACAGCAATATTATAATAATGATAAACTATGAAAGGCTTAAACTATGCTGACTGATATAATGATCCAAGACAATTCCAAAGGACTTGTAATGAAAAATGCTATCCACCTCCAGGCAGAAAATTGATGAACTTTGAATGAAAATTAAAGTGTTTTTTTGACACCATAAAGAGCGCAGCTATAAATATTTTTGTACAAGTATTTTTTCTTATTATCTCTTTGGGGTACAAACCCAACAATGGCATGGTTAGATCAAAGGGCAGGCATTCTTTTAAAGCTCTTTGCATGGAATTCCAAATTTTCCTTCAGAATGGTTGGATTAATTCACAACTATGTATTAGTGTTGCAATTTTGCCACATACCCTCCAACATTTACCACTTTCCTTTGCTGCCACTCTACTAGGTACCTCAAAGTTGTTGTGATTTGCATTTCTCTAATCAGGAGGGATTTAGAACAGTTTTGACTTCATCATGTGAAAACTGCCTATTCATGTCCCTTGACCATTTGTCGATTTGGGAATGATTTGATTTTTTATAAATTTGACTTCATTCCTTCTATAATGAGGGAGTGTCTATCAATTGGGGAATGGCTGAACAAATTGTGGCCCTCTGATGGTGATGGAATATTATTGTGCTGAAAGGAATGATGAAGAACTGGAGGAATTCCATGTGTACTAGAAAGACCTCTAGGAACTAATGGAGCAAAAAGGAGCAGAACCAGGAGAACATTGTACACAGAGACTGATACATTATGGCACAATCGAATGTAATAGACTTTTCTAGTAACAGCAATGCAATGACCCAGGACAATCCAGAGGAACTTATGTGAAAGAATGCTATCCACATCCAGAGAAAGAACTGTGGGAGCAGAAATGCAGAAGAAAAACATATGATTGATCATGTGGTTTGATGGGGATAGGCTTGGGATTTGAGCTTTAAAAGATCACTCTATTGCAGATATGAATAACATGGAAATAGGTTCTGAGCAATGATACATGTATACCCCAGTGGAATTGCTTGTCAGTTCCAGAAGGGGAAAGAGAAGAGAGGTGGGAAGAATCATGAATCATGGAACCATGGAAAAATACTCTAAATAAATTTTTTAAAAAGAAAGTTAAAGTATACTTTTTCACTTTATTTTTCCTGCTTTTTCTTTTGTGAAGTGACTAATATGGAACCTTTTTGCATAATTTCAATGTATAATTGATATCATATTGCTTGCTTTCTCAAAGGGTGAGAAAGGGTTTAGAAGGATGGATATAATTTGGAACTTGAAAATTTTTTAAAGAATGTTAAAAATACATAAAAGAATTTGAAGAGTAAATAAAAATATAAGGGGGGAAGAAATATTGCATCTTCTGATTCCATGAGTTTGTATAGATTTCTGTCCCATATGCCTGCCCCTCCCTGATTTCCACTTTTTTAGTTCTCTAGCAACCTGCTAATGCTCAGTTCAAGAACCACCTCATACACAAAGCCTTTCTTGAGCACCCACCTCCCCCAGTTAGTGTTAATGTTGTCTTCCACCCTTGCAATTATTCTCCTTGCATTTATTTAATTTGCATACATATTGTTGCCATCAGAAGAACAGTAATAATGCTAATATTGGAAATAGAACTTTAAAGTTCACTTTAAGAAGAAAGTAAGCTTCTTGAGGGTAAGGACTTTTTCATTTTTATCTTAGTATATGCCTGAGCTAACAAACCCATGGCAGGTGCTGAATAAATAATTGTTGAAACTAGAATTCATCCATAATTTTGACCAGGATGGTGAGAGAACTAGAGACCAAGCTATCAGCCAAAGGAACCATGGTTATTTAGTCAGAAGATGGCAAAACTTAAGAGGAAGATATTAAGGGTCTTCAATTATGTGAAAGGTTACATATGGAAGGAGAGTGACCCTTATTATTTTTAGCCTCAGAAGGTAGAACTAGAAATAATGAATGGAAATTGATCAATAGAAGAAAAATATTCTAACAATCAAGACTGCCTAGAATTGGAATTGTTTTAAGAGGTAATAAGTTCCCTCTTCCCTGGGATTCAGTGGCATGGGGTATTGATATGTACCACAATTGTACTTGGGCTTTGAGGTGTGACAGTAGATTTGAGTACTGAACTTGGAATCAAGAAGACGAGTTCAAATTCAGATTCAGACACTTAGCTATAGTCATTTCTCCTCTGTTTGCCCCATTTTCCTCATCTGTAAAATAGTATAATAATAGCACCTACCTCCCAGGGCTGTTGTAAGGATCAAACGAGAATATATGTAAAGCACTTTATAAACTGTAAAGTATTATATAAATACTGGTGATTATTATCATAGAATCAGAGGCATTTCTTGCACAAAGATTACAGAAAGGAAGCAATATACACAGCCACTCAATTTGTCCTCTTAAAACAGTCACATTATTATTCAATAGTTTACCTATCAGATCGAAGGAGAAAGGAAGAATTTATGACCAAACAAGAGATAGAAAACATTTTAAGATGTAAAATGAATAATTTTGATTCAATTACATTTAAAAGATTTTGAACAAACAAAACCAATATAACCAAGATTAAAAGGGAAACAACAAAGACTGAGAAAAAAATTTTGTAGCAAATTTCTCAGATGTGTTACTTCTCAAGTACATAGGAAACTAAGTCAAATATATAAGAATACAAATCATTCCCCAATTGACAAATGGTCAAAGGATATGAACAAGCAGTTTTCAGATAAAGAAAACAAAGCTATCAATAAACATATATAAAATGTTCTAAGATAAAATGCAAATTGAAACAACTCTGAGGCACCACCTCACACCTATCAAATTGGCCAATATGATAGTAAAGGAAAACAGTAAATGTTAGAGGGGATGCAATAAAATTGGGACACTAATGCATTGTTGGTGGAGTTGTGAACTGATCCAGCCATTCTGGAAGGCAACTTAGAACTATGCCCAAAGAGCTATAAAACGATGCATATCCTTTGATCTTGTAATTTGACTTCTAGGACTATAGCTTAAAGAGATCAAAAATGGGGGGGGGGGGGGGAGACCTACTTGTACAAAAGTATTTATACCAGCTCTTTTTGTGGTGGCAAAGAATTAGAAGTTGAAGAGATGTTCAGCAATAGGAGAATGGCTAAACAATTTGTGGTATTTGATGGTGATAGACCACTACTATGCTATAAGAAATGATGAACAGGATGATTTCAGAAAGAGGCAGAAAGATTTACATAAATTGATGCAGAGTGAAATAAGCAGAACCAGGAAAACATACACAGAAAAAAACAATATTTTGGAATGACCAACTGTGAAATACTTAGATGCTCTTGGCATACAATGATACAGGGCCATTCTAAAGAGCTACGACAAAGAATGCTATCCACCTCCAGAGAAAAAAAGACTGTTGGAGTCAGAATACAGATGAAAGCATGTGATTTTTCACTTTAGTTTATTCATATTTTTATTTGGGGGGTTTGGTTTTCTATGAGTACTTTCTTACAACAATTACCAATATAGAAGTAAGTTTTGCATGATAATACATGTATAACACAAATCAAATTGCATACCATTACTGGGAGGAGGAAGGGGTACAATTTGGATCTTATAATTTTGGAAACTGTACGAAGAAAATTGTTATTACATTTAAATGGGAAAATAGTTCTTTTAAGTCACATTACTATTCATAATTAATAAGGAATATGTCCCTCTCTCCCTGCTCCCTACCTAAGTATTTCCTGTCCCTTTTCCTGTTATTTTTCCCCTTCCCATTTCCTGAATGCAGATCCTAACATTGTTTTGGCTTTATAGAATTTTGGAAATGCCAACTTTTCAAAAGTGACTCAATGCAAATTGAGAAATACATTTTTGGACATAGCCAATGAGGAAATGTGCTTTGCTTGACTATGCATATTGGTAACAAGGGTTCCATTTTTCTTTCTTTCTTTCTTTTTTTTTTTTGGTTCAGTTAGGTTGAGGAGTGTAAGAGAAAAAAGAAATGTTTTCATTGAAAACATTAAATTATTTAAAAATTACAGAATATCCATACTAATGAAATGGGAGAAGGGGACAGAACAAGCTCATATATTTAGAGCCAGACATGCTAGAAATCATCTAGTTCAACTCCCACACTTTATAGGTGTGGAAACACAGGGCAAGAGAAGTCACAGCCTCTCAGTATAATAAGTAACAGGAGCAAAATTCTAGCCAAAAGGTCCAACTCCAAATCTAAGCAAGATATGTGGATGATAATAAAGGCATAGTGCTTTAGAGTTTGATAAGCATTTTACATACATATCTCAGAACCTCACAACAACCCTTGGAGGTGGATATTTCAGGTATGATTGTTACCATTCTATAGATGAAAAAGTTAACATTAAATGACTTGTCCATGGTTATGTGTGGTGAACAGCTATTAATGGTCATAGGCAAGATGTGAACTCAGGTGTTCTTGACTCCAAGTGGTACACTACAATATATGCACCAGAAGGCAGCCACAGACAAAAAGAAACAGACACTCACGCTTCTGGACCTTTTCTATTTCCACCCTACAAACAAGTCCCCAGGAGCCTGGAGATGAAGGTAGGGGGAAATCCAGCGTAAATAATTAATGTTTGACTACATCATGACCATAGGTGATACTTAATTTACTCAACTGAAAAGCCAGGGTCCATCCAAGATGATAACATGTACATCTTCAAATCCAGTTAATATATAATATATTCAGTTAATAATAGAATATATATTCAGTTAATATAAATAATCAGAACATGCCTAGCACTGGTTTATAATCAGATCACAAGAATACAAAGACCTGCTTAGTAGCTAGGCTACCCATGCCATCTCTGAAAACAACCTCTTTCCCCCATCCCCCCAGCTTTCAACTGAAAGCAATTTTTAAAGATTACTGATTAACTTTGTCCCTTTCAAACCCTCATACTCTACAGTAAAGGCCAAGAAACAAAAGACCACAGAGGTCCTTTTCAGGCATTAGAATCAAAACATTCAGGGATGGTCACATTTGTTTAGTGAGGAGGGGGGAAAGAGAGAGAAAGGAAGGGCTAGCAGTAATGTTTTCAGGGGCTGTCTTTTCTTGCAGATCAATTAAGACCCACTTGAGTTCTCCTCACAGCTTTTTCAGAGCTGGTTCCATTAGAAACTAGATGATTCAAATTTATGTGCCCACTCCAAACCCCTCCACAAATGCAGGATGTAGCCACTCTTTCTTAAAAGCCAGAAACCTGAAAAAACTGAAGTGAGTACATTTTTCCTTTCATATTCAAACTCTTCTTTATCTACATCCTGATTTCCAGCCTGACCTGATTTTTTCAGATCCATGCTGGGTTGTATGGCTCCATTTGACTCTCCAGCCAGAGGCAGCACCCCAAATCCCAAAAGAAGTACAAATAAAAACCAACATCCATAAAGACCACCAATGAAGAGTTTCTTAAAACAGGAACTAGCCCATTCCTACTCCTTTCTAACGTGGCCTGCAAATATATGAAACCAAAGATCCCCTGGGTCAGTCCCAGGGAGCAGCTCAGGAGGAGACCTGCCCAATATCTCTACAGGGACAACAAAGGTGGCATTGTGGGTACCAGACCTGCAGGCAATGGGCAAAATGACTACAACTCAGCTCCACACAAGACTCAGCTTTTCCCTGCTCCTCTCTGAGGCCACCCTGCTGAGACTCACAAATTTCCTGGCAAGGAGCCACCAAGGAGTAAAAAATGTGTTGGCTCCCCAGCAGGGGAGTAGAACCCCATGAAGTCTGCCTAAAGTTTACCCAGTGGCTTATGAAGGAGCCTCTCTTTGAAGGGGTGGAGGAGAAGAGAAGGAATGGCCCAACCCTCTGCAAACTCTATCCTAGTGGTCAGGCATCCTGGGCTTTCTATCCAGTTGTTCCACCCTGGTTCCCCCAGGGTTTTTAAGGGTGGGAAGCAGGAAGTCAGCAGTCCTCTCCTGCTTCCCCAAGCTCCTTCCGTATCATTGGAACAGTCAAGAAAGACTAAAAACTGCATGTGTTAACCTTGGCATGAGCTACTAATTAGAAATAATAGGGAAAAATTTTTAAATAAAAGAAATCATTGGGACTACGTAATTTTCTTTCCCTAAAAGTCCCCAAAGTCCAGTCATTTTATCTCCTACTTAAAGGACAGGATATTCTCACCCTCTGCTCCCCAATTAAGAAATAAGAAAACCAGGGGCAGCTCAGTGGACAGAGAGCCAGGCCTACAGACAGAAGATCTGAGGTTCAAACCTGGTCTCAGACACTTCCTAGCTGTGTGATCCTGGGCAAGAAATTTAACCCAGCTTGCCCAACCTTTGCCATTCTTCTGCCTTGGAATAGATATCAAATTTTAGGATGAAAAGGAAGGGTTTAAAAAAAGGAAGAAGAAGAAGCAACCCATCAGGCAGCATTTATAATACAGCTTTCTCAGACCTCCTACTAACCTGTCTTTCACTTGTGCTCTTGCAAATACCCTGGCTGCTTCAGTCAACAGGCAATCAAGGGGGTCTTCCTGTGGAAAAAAAGAGACACTGATGAGCCTAAAAAGCTGACACTGACCCTCTCCCTTTCAAGCCAGTGGTCACCCATCATTAATTCATTCTTTGGATCTAAACACCTTAGACAGGTCTAGCCCCTGATTACAAGACAGAAAGAAGGTGTGATATGATTCCTACCTGGAAGAAGTCTATCTAGAAACACAAATTACATCTGTGAAGCAGTTAAATAATAATAGACAGTAAACTGCCAAACGAGTGCTAGCCTCCAGAGGTAGGATAGGGAAATCAATGAGATCTGGGGTAGTAGAGCATGGGGGAGTATTTACATAGGTACTGCTGAGAAGATGGGCAAGGGCATTCAGTTGGGGAGAACAGGAACAAAGGTAAAAAAGTAGAATTAAAGGAGACAACTGGGTGGCTCAGTGGATTGAGTCAGGCTCAGAGACAGGTGGTCCTGGGTTCAAATCTGACCTCAAACACTTCCTAGCTTGGTGACCCTGGGTGAGTCACTTAACTCCCACTGTCCAGCCCTTCCCACTCTTCTGCCTTGGAACCAATACACAGTATTGATTTTAAGACAGAAGGTAAGAGATTTGTTTTCTTTTTTAAAGTAGAATTAAGCAAGGAGTGTTGGGGGACAATGAATTAATCTGGAGAAGACTCAAATGGGCAGAAAATAGTAGCTAAGGCTTAGGATAGCTATGTGGCTCAGTGGATAGAGAGCCAGGCCAGATACCAGAGATCCTGAGTTCAAATCCAACTTCAACCACTTTCAAAATATGTTACCCTGGACAAGTCACTTAACCCCAACTGCCTAGTTCTTATCATTCTTCAGCTTTGGAACATATACGTGGTATTGACTCTAATTAATAGGTAAGGATTTTAAAAATAATAGTCAAGGCTATAAAGGTAAATTAGGGCCAAAAGGAGTTGGATTCAGATGCCAGGCTTGATCCTATATGCCTATGGATTAGTCACAAGGACATGCAGGCATCACCCCTGAGCCTTACAGTAGACAAAGGTGGTGGTGGTGGTGGTGGTGGTGGTGGTGGTGGTGGTGGTGGTGGTGGTGGTGGTGATAAAGATTCCTCTGCTCTTTTTCCTATCTTGTCTCACAAACAGATGACAGTGGCAAAAACCCTGAATCCTCCCACTCCATCACACCTCAAGCTAGGCACACTGTAGAGATTCTATAAATTCTGCTGAAGGATAAAGATTATTGATTAGGCATTTATCACATAATTCCCTAGCTTGTGTGTGTGTGTGTCCTCTAAAAAGGTTTCAGTCTAATGAAGGTTTGAGTCTCAAGATTTCCTTATATCCTCTGTCCTCAGCACAAGGTCAGGCACCAGCAGGTCTTACCTGTGAGTAAATACCGGTTAATCAATTGAGAAAAGAGCCATGACCACAAGAAGCTGAAAAGCTAAGATGAGGCAGATAAACATATACCCCAGACTCTAACAGTTAACTAACTAGTCAGGAGAGTTTTAATCCTCCAGACACCCCCTTGTTCCTTCCACATGGAGGCCCAGCTGAGTCAGGAGTATCAGGGCTGGCCAGAGGGGAGGGGGTGGGTATAAATATCTGTCTCTCGAACTGCATTCCTCAGCCAAATATAAATGGTCTAGGGGTTTACACTGTTTTGAATTATCCATACCTCAGCTCTCTGTAATGCTGCTCTCAGCCTCTGTATAGATAATAAAAAGTTGACTGTACTTCTCAATAACATGACCCATATGACTGTCCCTATGGACAGATTTTTCAGAGAGAGAAGATGGATCTGAGCACACATCTACGCTTCCTCTGAGTTAGTCAAGGAAAGCTTCTTGGAAGAAGTGGGATCTCTGCCATCATGGCTCTGCAGAGAATGGGAGGAAGGGAGCAGGAAGGAAAGAAGAGGAGATATCTCTCAGAACAAAGGTTTTAAGGCATACTTTTAAACTCTTCCCCTTTCCCCAAGTATGAAGAAGGCCCCCAGAAGTTTCTAACTAATTTTAGGGTTAGAGGAGGTAGAAAAAGGCTTAAAAGTTCGGTGGTATTTGAAGACATGATCCTCCTTTCCCACCTACAAAGATGGCAGCCAGAGGCCTCTCCCATTTTCCTAAAGGCTCTAATCAGTCACAGAAACTGCAAGAATTCTTGGTGAGAGGTCAAGGAAGAGAACTACATCTTTCTTAAACAAGGAAGAGATACAGAAGCTCTGGCTCCAAGATACACAAATGCAGAGCACAAGGCTAAGAGAAAATATGTTCCAGCTGTGAAATTTACTGACTGACCATAGACAAGTCATTAAACAAAACCTCCCTGTGTCTCAGTTTCTTCACCTAGAAAAGAATTTTGGATTAGATGAGCTCTCCAGTCCTTTCCAATCCTAACATTCTATGAAAAAAAATCTCAAAACAAAACTCTTTTCTGGTTTTAATTAAAAAAACCAACATGCAGGAACTTTTTAAACCTCCAAACTCATACGGGCTGATGGGTTAAATCGAAGGCCTTGGACTGCTCCAAAATAACCTAAGTGTGTCCTCCCCAAGCCTTAATGCTGATGGGGGTGAAAGGCAACCAAGGCAGGCAAGACACAGCAGCAACCCCACCCACCCCCTCGGGTCCCCTCCCCTCAGCAAAAATCGAGGGGCCATACTGAGAAAAGGCCTGGCTGGGTTCACAGGCCAGATCTGACCCTTAGCTCTGTGACTGCGGGGGGCCACTCACTTAAACCCTCTGAAAGTCGGGATCTTCTTCTATAAAACGTGTATAATTGCATTTCCACCACTCAATTCCAACCCTAAGTGGTCTCAACCTCAACTCCCGTAATTGCTGTCATTGTGGGTATTCCTCCCAGGTCTCAGAAGGCCTGCTCTATCTGCCCCTAGTACCCCACTACTCCTGTCTCTTGCCTCTTACTCAAACGGACGTCCCTGGCCAGATAGGTAAGATCCCAGAGCCCAAATCGCCCCATCTCATCTGGCCTCCTGCCCCAGACTCTCCAATATGTTCTCACCTTCCCTCGGTCCTCAAACTACATAGTACCACCCCGTCCTGCCTCCTGCCCCAGACTCTCCAAAAATGCCCTCCTTCACCCCGCACCCCATCCTTCCTCCCACCCTAGGCTCTCCAATACGTCCCCCACCTCCCACATCTTACCCCAGGTTCTCCCTCCCTATTACTCAGACTTTCTCAACTCTTTCCCGTCGATCCCATTCTCATCACTCTCCCTAAAAGAAACTTTCCCTATATCCTCCCGCCGCTCCCTCCCCCAGGTGCCCTCTCCCAGTCCTTCTTAGCTCCATTAATGTCCCCTGATCCCCGCGCCCCCTTTCTCCGCTCCCGTACGCCCTCCCCCTGCCCGGGCACCCACCCTCCTCCTACCGCTCCCTCCTCTCCCTGTCCTGGCCCCGCTGGCCGGGCTGAGGGGAAGCCTCCGTCCGTCCGTCCGTCCGTCCGGCTGGCCGGCCGGCCCGCACCGGCCCTCCCCGCCCCGCTTTCCAGGGGCTCCCGAAGTCTCCGCAACTTTGCCCGCTCGGCCGGCCCTGGGGCCGGCGCCCCAGCCCCGCCGCCGCCGCCCTGCCCGAGCCGGGGCCCCGGCCTCCCGGCGGGCGGAGGAGTGGGGGTTGGGGGGGCTGGAATGAAGCTTCCAGCCGCCGCCCAGACTCCCGCTCCAGCCGCCGCCGCCACCGCCAGTGGAAACGGGAGGCGGAGCGGGGGGCTCCTTCGGGGGAGGGGGCGGGGCTGCCCGTGGAGGCCGGGCGAAGGCAGAGCCTGCACCCTGCGCCGGGGAGGGGGCTGAAGAGCCCTGGAGAGTGGGAGTGGAAGGGAGAGAAGAGGAGGGGAGGAAGGAAGAGGAGGGAAATCCTGGGGAGGAGAAATGACGGGGAAGGGCCTTCTAGGAGAAGGAAAGAAGGAGATTCGGAGGAGGAGCTGAAGGTCTTCCAAAGAGGGGAAAGATGACTAGCCCTCCCGGGAAAGGAAAAATGGAAGAGAATGGAGGTGCTGCAGGGAACAGCAAACCTTCGGGGCATAGGGACATCCCCGCCTAGCCTGGCCTGGCCTGGCCTGCCCGGGCCCCACTTCCTTCTGTTCCCTCACACTCTGCCCCGGGGCCATTGTTAGAGGGGAGAGGAGCCTGAGATTGAGATCGCTTTTTCCAGCCACTCAGCAGCTTCCTTTCTGAGACGTGAAGAGCGAGCTCTGAGCAGTCTTACAGGGAACAGAACCATCATTCAAATCCAGGTCTTCTGATACCAAATTCAGTGAGCCTCCCATTAAATAACACTGTAGGGCATTTCATCCTCAATACACACCCCAAATCCCAGAGTCTTCCCAGAACCCCCAGACCCCTCCCTTTAACTACTCAAATCAGCCGCAAGGTACAGGGGTAATGAAAGACTAGAGGACCAGAGCAGCTGGACTCAAGTACCAAAGACCCCCCAAAATGTTCCTCTGCTCTCATTCTCCCAGTCTGTCCCGGGACCCCACCTGCCCACCTCTCCCCACTTAAACCTAAACATACTCACCTAAAGTTTCATAGATGGGAGGGAAGCTCAAAGACCATCTATTTCAAACTGTAAAGAGAAAAGAACCATGGCTGGTATTTGTCTCCTGGAACCAATACTTAGCACTTACACTCCATCAGCTTAGAAACAAGGACGCTTAGCACCTAGCTGCTAGACAGAATAATTAGTTAAAATAGAAAACTATCAGAAGTTTCTTCCCCAGGTAAGCTCCTCCCTACTGAGCTCTTTTGCCTCCCTAGAAGAGCCTGGTAGCTTCCAGAGCCCCAGAGTCTGTCTCCCTACCAAGGAGACCTTATGTCCCAAGTCTCTGTCCCATACTTCCTCAACCAAATTTGCTTTTTAAAAATTGATTTGAAGGCAGACTTACATTACTTGAAGAGAGGAGGAGATACTGGGTGAAGTTTTCCTTAGGTAACAAAACCCATCATTGGTGGCATTTCTTTCTATAATAATCACATCCAATCATTCAGTGAAGAGGAACCCACTTAAATCTCAAGACTATCCATAACGTTTTTGGAGAAATCTGTTAACAGTGTATTTCCTTCCCTTAAACCTGTTGGCCTATATGCATTGTTCCTTGCTCTGTCCTCTAAGCCCTAATCAATCCCTCTCTCATTTGACAGACCTTCAAATACTTGAAGACAACTCCTTTCCCCCCTAAATATTCCCAGGGCCTTGAAGTAATCTCAGTGACTAGGTGCCATTCTCTGGACACTCCGAAGCTTATCAATGTCCATCTTAAAATGAGCTACCCAGAACTGAATGGTCCAGATGAGGTCTGACTAGGATAGTTAAGTACTCCCTGGACAATCTGCCACTTTTCTTGCAGGATAACATCTCAATTAGCTTTTTTGTGGCTGCTATACACTGCTGTTGATTCATATTGAGTTAATAGTCCAGTAAAACCTCTAGATCTTTTACAAACTGCCTCTGGCCATGCTTCCCTTATCTATTAGGTGTGGAGTTGATTTTTTTTTAAATTCAGAATAGCTCATAAGTCACAATGACAAAAACAGTTGTCAGCTATTGAATTTGAGGGGTGTGATTTATCAAGAATCACATGGAAAACAATGTTGATTCTTGATTTCAATGTAGATCATAATGTCCTTTGTTTCTTCTTCTTCCTTCTTCTTCTTCTTCTTCTTCTTCTTCTTCTTCTTTCTCCTTCTTCCTTCTTCTTTCTCATTTTTCTTCTTTCTTCTTCTTTCTCATTCTTCTTCTTTCTTCTTCTTCTTCTTCTTCTTTCTTCTTCTTCTTCTTCTTCTTCTTCTTCTTCTTCTTCTTCTTCTTCTTCTTCTTCTTCTTCTTCTTCTTCTTCTTCTTCTTCTTCTTCTTCTTCTTCTTCTTCTTCTTCTTCTTCTTCTTCTTCTTCCAATGATATGTAAGCTGAGGCCCAAAGTCCATTGGTATGGGACTCTTTCCTTACTGGGAGAGATCAATTTCCTGGGCCTGTGTGACGAGTAGGGCAAAGTTGGACAGAATCAGAGAGAGGAGAGGTTTGCTCCTCTTCAAGCTTAAGAGTGTCTTCAAGTCTAATCGATTCAGTTCTCTTCAGTTTTCATGTTCTGAAGTTGCTTCAGGCTTTTCTGGCTTCTAGACAATATATGAAAGATGCCAGTCACACTTCAGTTGCTGAAGGAAAAGCCTCTGATAAGAAGTCCAATGTTTACCTTAAGCTCCTTTCTTCAGCTTGCTACACTAGAGACTTTTGGGAACTTCCCCAATGAGAGAGCTCCTTTATTCTGTATCAAATAGTATATATTCCATATATGTGTGTGTATGTGTGTGTGTGTGTGTGTGTGTGTGTGTGTGTGTATTGCCTCTGGTTTCCATGTGTATGATTTGGATAAATGGGCTTTTTTGTTACCTGTTATTTATGTTCTTTGTGAAACTGATATTTCATGAGAAGGAAGTCAAATCTTGAATGAATATCAAGCTTAAGGTCCTTCTTTCCCCCATTAATGAAGCAGTAATCAGAAGTTAGTTTGCATCTGAAAACTATGTCCTTGAAACTATTAATATTTAAGGAAGCCAATAGACATAATTCTAGCCCAATAATCTTCTCTCTCTGAGAAAAGCAGCGTGGCCAAATTTCTGGCCCTAACCTCCTACTTCCCCTCCTGATATGAAATAAAGTCTCCCTTGCAGGAGAATGGGGAGAAGAAATTACTAGAGATATCTATTCTACCTCCTTTTAAGGCACATAACAACACCCCAATACTATATGTGAGAGACAATTCACAATAAAGATAGAGTATCAGGTTTTTACACTGAGAGTTCAGAGCTCAAGCCCCTGTTTGGATGTCTTAAGACACAGCCTTTTTTTTTTAATATACTGTTACCTTCTCTGTACAAAGTGTATAAAATCTATACTAAGTATCAGTTCTAAGGCAGAAAAGTGGTAAAGGCTAGGCAATTGGGGTCTAGTGACTTGCCCAGGGTCACCTAGCTAAGAAGTATCTGAAATCAGATTCGACCTCATGACTTCCCATCTCTAGACCTAGTTCTCTATCCATTTAGCCACCTAGTTGCCCCTAGTACAGTGGTTCTTTACCTGTGAACTGGGACAGGAGGGGGGGAAATTATATATATTTTCACTCATTTCTAACTGAAATGTAGCATTTCTTTCAATAATGAATGTAGGCAACAAACATTATTCTAGGACAGCAACAGGAGGCTTCCCCAGATGGCCAGAGGGGATCCATGACACAGAAAAGGTCAAGAACCCCTGGGCAGTGAGAGGAGCAAGAGGGCAGCCAGGAACTTCAGATCATCCTGACAGATCTGCCATTACCTGCCTGTGGGATTTTGAACAAGTCAGTTTACTCTTGGGCCTTTATTTGCCATAAGTTATCTCAAAGGTTTCCTATGGGGCTAAGTATCTCAGAGCAATTAGATTTATAGAAGTTATTTAGGTTATATGCTTCAGGTAAAAGTTCCCTTGGGACTTTCCCCCAGACCCAAGTTTATGCCTAGGGGTTTAAATATCTTTAGGAGAAAGGACCCAAAGGTCATATTTCTTTGTCATTATCAAGTCAATAAACATTTATTAAGTACCTCTTCTGTGCTTAGCACTGGGGATACAAAGAAAATTTAAAAACAGTCCCTGCTCCTCAGAGGAATTCACAATCTTAGGATAGAGACAAAATGCAGATAACTCTACACAAATGAGCTATATACGTTACAAATTGGAAATAATTAACAGAGGGAAAGCATAGGAACAACTTCCAATAAAAGGTGAGATTTTTTTATTCTGAGATTTGAAGGAAGCCAGGAAAGGCAGAAGACCAAGAGATGAGAAAGGAGAGTATTCCAAGCATGGGGGCAGTCAGTGAAAATGCTTTGTCTCAGGAGATAGAGGATCTCATGGAGGCCACTGTCACTAGATCTAAGTCTAATGTATAAAAAAGACTGGAAAGAGGGAGCAGCTAGCTGGGTGACTCAGTGAATTGAGAGCCAGGCCCAGAGATGCAAGGTACCAGGTTCAAATCTGGACTCAGACACTTCCTAGCTGTGTGACCCTGGGCATCCATCATTGCCTAGCCTTTACCACTCTTCTGCCTTGGAACCAATATATACAATACTGATTCTAATATAATATTAGTATTTATATATGCTATATATATAATATATGCAGTTCTGATTCTAACATAATAATAGTGTATATATATACTATGTATACAATATTGATTCTAATATAATAATAGTATTTATATATACTATATATGAAGTACTGATTCTAATATAATAATAGTATATGTACTATATATACAGTGCTGATTTTACTATAATAGTCTCTATACTATATATAAATATATACAGTACTGATTCTACTATAATAGTTGAGAATTAACTCTCTCCTGCCCATTTTTAGATTTAATCACCAGAAGCGTAAACACCCCACTTATCCTTAAGTAGGGGAGGTCTGTGACCCCTGTGTGTGAAAGTGGGTGATGAATCAGAACCCACTGACTGCCCCCTGTACAGTCCTAAGCAAAGATTTAGCTGTAATTGGTCCACGTAAAATGGAAGGAAGACACAGGAAGTGACAAGAAGGAATGGTCTTTAAAAATGCCAAGAACTTCCTGTGAAGACATCTTTCACCTTGAACTTGAGCTTGGAGGAACTCTGGATGAAGGACTGCTTCTATTAGGACTAACACGTGGATGAAAAGGCTGACTCCTTTCTGTGGTTTGTTCTAAGAGGTACTAGCCTCTGCTAAAATCCTCGCTTAATTGACCCCATGGCCCTCTGGCTGGGGCTTCTGGAGCCCTGCCCTAGTAAAATCAGGGCTTAAGCAAATAGTCTAGCTCATTAAGCTAGATTTCTTACTCTGCCCTCTTTCTCATTTCTCCACTTTCATCCTTTGTTGAATCTTTATCCAGGATGTGCCCACCAACCCTGGATGTCCCATAGAAATCTATCCTAGGCCCTTTACTTTTTGGCAATTAAGAGATAGTAACTTTGGAGAGTGCAGTTGGTTAGATGAGGTTAGAGCCAGAATGTGGAGCATTAAAAAGAAAGGAAGAAAGAAAAAGAAAGAAAGAAAGGAAGGAAGGAAGGAAGGAAGGAAGGAAGGAAGGAAGGAAGGAAGGAAGGAAGGAAGAAAGGAAGGAAGAAAGAAAGGAAGAAAGGAAGAAAGAAAGAAAGGAAGAAAGGAAGGAAGAAAGAAAGGAAGAAAGGAAGAAAGGAAGAAAGGAAGAAAGAAAGAAAGAAAGAAAGAAAGAAAGAAAGAAAGAAAGAAAGAAAGAAAGAAAGAAAGAGAGAGAGAGAGAGAGAGAGAGAGAAAGAAAGAGAGAAAGAAAGAAAGAAAGAAAGAAAGAAAGAAAGAAAGAAAGAAAGAAAGAAAGAAAGAAAGAAAGAAAGAAAGAAAGAAAGAAAGAAAGAAAGAAAGAAAGAAAGAAAGAAAGAAAGAAAGAAAGAAAGAAAGAAAGAAAGAAAGAAAGAAAGAAAGAAAGAAAGAAAGAAAGAAAGAAAGAAAGAAAGAAAGAAAGAAAGAAAGAAAGAAAGAAGGGAAGGAAAGGAAGGAAGGAAGGAAGGAAGGAAGGAAGGAAGGAAGGAAGGAAGGAAGGAAGGAAGGAAGGAAGGAAGGAAGGAAGGAAGGAAGGAAGGAGAGTCTTCTGTTATAGACAACTTTCTTAAGGAGTTTAGCTATAAAAGTCAGGTGAGAAGTGATGATAGCCAGTAGAGATCAGTGATTAAAGGAGACATAGGCATGTATTTGTAAGCAGAAGGGAAGCAGCCAGTAGACAGGGAGAAATTAAAGATAAGAGAGAATGTGGATGTTAGAAAAGGGCCCTATCTTTTCATTTAACACTCCAGCCAACTGCTCCCCTCTAGAGTTGTCCTTACACTTTCCTGGCTTTTTGTTTATGCTATTCCTAACATCTAGTGTGCTCTCCTTTCCAGTACCCCCTCTGGTTCAGTCAATTTTTTATTAAATATCTACTATGCATAAGGCACTGTTCTAAGGTCCATAAATAGTAAGAAAGACAAAAGAAAGGCCCTTATATTCAAGGAGATCATTCTAAGGGAAAAGTCAGACAAGATATATACAGAATGAGTTATTTATTTATACATATCTTATTTGTACATAAGATATAATTTTGTATATCTAAATTGGATTCTTAACTTTTCTTCAAGGCTTAAATCAAAAGCCTCCTCCTCCAGAAAGCAATCCCTGAACCCCTCGAATCTAGGAGATATCTAGGCCTTAGATAATAATAAACTTTCCCCCTCTTACCTTACACCATATATTGTTTCTACCCCATTAATGCACTTGTATATGGTCTAGCCTAGAAGCAATTGTATCCAGTAGCTGAATAACTCACCTAGTCCAGGCTGGCAGCTGCCCAGCCCAGTAAGAAAATGATATAGCAGTCAAATCCGTTTGCTTGACCCTGCCCACCAGCTGAGGCACCATACCCTATACAGAACAAGCCTTGTTTAACCAAAATTCAGGTGGGATACCATGCTCTGAGATGCTACAGTCCAGCCAAGTATTTTCTGGAGCAATTCACCCCATATTCCACTGAAAACTTTGGGACCAACTGTCCAGAAAAAGAAAGTTACCTTTGCCCCATCCATTCCCTACTTATATGCTTCACTACCATTCCCTTTAAGTTCATGCTCACTCTCCTTTCCAAGTATTACATGTGCATTTGTTGTAAAGTATGCCCCTGATTTGGGGAGAAATGCTTGAAATGACTATAACTGCTGTTATTTCAATAAATTGTCATTTGCTGAAGAACTATTTGAATCTTCCTGCTATTTGTTTAAGGGGACGTACATTGGTGGGGGCTTGCAAGCTATTTTTTAGGAAGGTATTCATTCACAATGTTACTCCTAGAATCCTTAAATCCTTAAAGAACACTCTAAAGACTTACCCTCCCAGAGGTGATGAAGGTTAGAGGAGTGAGCTTCAAGTGAGTATTATATGTAAAATAAGGGGCAAGGGACTAAATGATCTCTAAGATTCCTTCTAATCCCAAATCTTATGAACCTCTCTATGATATTCCTAATAAGTAATCATCTAGCTTCCTCTTGGAAGACCTCCCAGCTCTAACTCTATGATCCTCTGACCTTCAGTGACAGTGGGGAAACTCACTACTTAGCAAGGCAAACATTTCATTTTAATTGCTTGGTCATGTCTGATTATGACCCCATAGACCATAGCACACAAGATCCTTCTGTCCTCCTTTTTTTTTTTACCCTTACCTTTTGTCTTAGAATTAATATTAAATATCTATTCCAAGACAGAAGAGCGGTAAAGGCTAGGCGATGGGGGTTAAGTGACTTGCCCAGGATCCCACAGCTAAGAAGTGTCCGAGGTCAGATTTGATCCCAGGACCTCCCCTCTCTATCTACTGGCTCTCTATCTACTGAGCCAACTAGCTGTTCCTCCTCCACTATCTCTTGAAATCTGTCCAAGTTCATGTTCACCATGTCCATGGCACTATCCATCCATCTCATCTGCTGCCTTCTCCTTCTCTTGCCTTCAATCTTTTCCAAAATCAGTGTCTCTTCCAATGAGTCCTGTCTTCTCCTGTGGCTAAAGTATTTAAGCTTCAGCTTCAGTATTTTACCTTCCAGTGAATATACTGAATTAATTTCTCTAAGTATTGACTGATTTGATCTCCTTACTTTCCAAGGAACTCCCAAAAGTCTTTCCCAGCACCACAGTTTGAAAGAATTGATTCAGCAACATTTGGCTTTCCTTCTAGTCCAACTCTCACAGCCATACACTGCTACTGGAAAAGTCATAATTTTGAGTATACAGAACTTTGTTAGAAAGATGATCTCATATCTAAATATATAGAGAATGCTGCCAATTTATGAGTAAGATTCATCTGCCAATTGATAAATGGAGAAAAGTATATTTTCATAAGTATATGAAAAATATTCAATCACTTATGATTAGAAAAATACAAATCAAAATAGTTCTAAAATATCATCTCTCACCCATTATTTTTAATTAAATATTGGAAGGGGTCAGAAATAGGGAGGAAGGAAAAGAGAAGAGTATCAACAGAGATGCCAGAAAAAATTAATATAATTAGCATTTATGCAACACTTTTAAAGTATACAAAGCACCTTATAAGTATTATCTCATTTGAGACTCACAACAAATCCTGTGGTATAAGTACTATAAATATGCCCATTTTACAAATGAGGAAACTGAAGCAGACAAAAGTTAAGTGTATTTCCTGGGGTAACACATAGAAAGTAAGTGTTTGAGATCAGATTTGAACTGGGGAATTTCCTGACTCCAGGTCCAGGACTATATCCACTGAACCACCTAGTTCTCACTAAGGAAAAAAAGGGTTAATGTACCATTTTTATTTTCTTTAACCCTTACCTTCCATCTTGGAATCAATACTGGGTACTGGTTCCAAGGCAGAAGAGTGGTGAGGGCTAGGCAATGGGGGTCAAGTGACTTGCCCAGGATCACACAGCTAAGAAGTGTCTGAGGCCAGATTTGAACCTAGGACTTTCCATCTCTAGGCTTGGCTCTCAATCTACTGAGCTACCCAGCTGCTCCCTAATGTACCATTTTTAAATATATATATATATATATATATATATACAGAAGAGAAAAGAAGATTCAGAAAAAAAAACCCAAATGAGACAACTTTGTAAATAACATGTTGAATTGATTACATTCTTCCTTTTCTTCTGTATATTATGATTGATAGTATCAAATACAGAATAATTAAAACAAATAAAAATGTATTTAAAAAAGAAGTGGAAATGCTCATTTCAACCAATTCAATCTCTCCATTTTTAAGAAAGTAAAACTTGAGTCCAGAGGAATTTGATGATACGGTCCAAGTCTATATAGCACATGTGCTTCTGATTTTTTAAACCAAATGTTGGATTTTGTATTATTATGGAATGAATTCAAGAAAAGCATTTGGTGTTATTCAATATAAAAAAGTACTGAGGTGACCTTTTTCTATATGGAGGGCTCTGACTACCTCCAAAGTTCTAAACAGAGGAAATTACTTACATCGAAGATACTTTGCACTCACTTACTTTGGACGCAAGGATAAGGTTATTAATAGCTTGAGGTACATTGGTTCATGGTATTGGAAGTACCATATAATCTCCATCCAGGACATTTTAAAGCCTGGACTAGGTATCCATCTATCTAGAAATAGAATTTTCAGGAGACAGGTCCTGAAATCTCCTCCACAGAAGCTTTGGCTTCTGTGATTCCATCAGTATTCCTCAATTCTCCCACAATTCCAGTTAGGGATAAAATGGCCAAATTCTTCCTTCACAATCACCAAATATAATCCAGACCAACAAATTGGTGATGAGCGAAATTTAGCCTTCACAGCCATTTCAACCACCTTATGGAATGGACTCTGGAAAGATCATGACCTGCTATTTTGCAACATCTAGTGGCGGGTGCACAGATTGCAGGAGGTTGAGACCTGAATTTTCCTCACTTTACACATAGGGGGAAAAAAAGTATACTGTATTCCTAAAAAAGAAAATGGGATTTGACAGATAGAAGGGACCTCTGACATTATACTGATCCCATTGCCTCACTTTATAGATGAAGACACTGAAACTCAGAAAAGGAAAATTAATTGTTCAAGGTCATTCTGTCAATGTATATAGATCTAGTGTATTCAAACTGCAGTCCAGACTACAGATTCTATGTTCTTTTTCCAACCTGCCTCACGTTTGTTTCTTCCCAAATAGTACAGCTAGTACTGACATGTCTTCTACACCTGGTTTATAAAAAAAAATTGACATGGTATTTCATCTGCTTATTACAAAATCAACCTATCAACCAAATCTTTTGTAGAGAGATCTAGGATATAGGGTTGGAAGGGATCCTAGTCCAATTCCTTAATTTTATAAATAAAAAAACTGAGGGGTAGGGGGCAGCAAGATAGGTCAGTGGATTAAGATCCAGGCTTAGAGACAAGAGGTCCAGGATTCAAATATGTCCCCAGACACTTCCTAGCTGTGTGACCCTGGGCAAGTCACTGCCTAGCCCTTACCACTCTTGCCTTGGAACCAGTACACAATATTAATTCAAAGACAGAAGGTAAGAGTATAAAAAACAAAAAAAAAAACTGAGACTTAGAGGTAAAGTGGCTTGCTCAAAATCTCTTTGCAGGGTGGTGAATTTCATTATAATTTCAGAGAAGCTTACCTTAATTTCAGTTTCATTGAATTAAACTGAATGGGTACAGATCCCAGGATTTTGAGAATGTAGAAGGTAGATTTAAAATTTCAATGGTGTAGGGGGAAGCCTGTTGACAGTTTCGTGGAGGTTCCAAAGGTCACAGTGGATCATGGATCAATGACCCAGATTTAAACTGAATGGGTACAGATCCCAGGATTTGATGAGAGTCCGAATGTAGAAGGTAGATTTAAATTTTCAATGGTGTAGGGGGAAGCCTGTTGACAGTTTCGTGGAGGTTCCAAAGGTCACAGTGGATCATGGATCAATGACCTAGATTCAGTCAAATTAGGTGGTTAATGAATGGGTTTGAAGTGGGATGAGGGAGGTGTAGGGTTGATTAGAATGGGGAAAGGGAGAGGGTTCCTTAGATGTACTGTGGGCATGCTGCTTGCACTCAACACTGGAGGGAACAGAAATAAGGGGTCAATTGATGGGTGTGGGTAGCATGGTCCTTCAAAGAATGTATGATATACTTCAGAGATGGAGTTAGAATTTGGATTTTTGGTGTTTGTTTGGAGCCTCCAGATTTTTGTTTCTTCTCCTTTATAAAGAAATAAGGGTTTCCCCCCCATATTTGTGAAGGGAAGAAAGGGCTGCTTATGTGGATGTCAGTTTCCTCTCCAGATATCCTTAGGCTCCTTCAGTGAGAAGACAAGAAAGTGGCTTCACCAGCCTTATCCTCCTCACTAGTGGATGTTGTACTGCTCATGTCAACTCTAGCAGAAAGATGATGGCTTTAAAATACAGAATGACACACATGTTTTTGGGCACGACTATGTGAGAATTTGTTTTGTTTAACTACCCATATCTTGATCTAATCAACCCTACATATACACATCAAGAAAACTGCAAATGAAATCATGAAGAGTCGGACATGCCTGAAAATGACTGAACCACAAGAAGAGAAAATCATGAGGGCAAATGAGATGCAGACAAAATAATCAAGGAAAATGAATACCTGAGCTGAACCTTGAAGGGAGATTAAGATTCAGAAAAGGAGAGGTGGAGGAATACATTCCAGGTGTGAGGGGCCGCTTGTGGGAATGCAGAGCAGCAAGAGAAAACATGTCAAGTCCAGATACTGGAAGTACGGTTTGCTTGGCACATAGAATATGGGAAAGGGAAGTAATATGAAACCCAATTGGAATAAGAAGTTGAAGTCAGATTGCGAGGGGTTTCAAATACCAGTCTAAAGAGTCTGAATTTTATTAAAGGAAATTAGGAACCCGTGAAGGTTTCTGCCACAAAAGAAAGCTGAGAAACATTATTTTGGCAATTGTGGAAGGAGGGAAACTGAAGGTGAAAGGCAGACCATTTAGAAAGATATTATAGAGCAGAGGCCAGTTCATGGTTGAACTGACCCACAGGCACCATCCCATGGATCAGTTGCTCTTCCTGCTTCCCTTCAAGCCTGAGGGAGCTTTGGGTCCTGCTTTCCCCCAAAAATGACTCAGAGCTAAAGGGCTTGCCTTGGAGATGATTTATAGACAGCTGAGCCAGCAAAGAGTAAGTCCCCACCCTTAGGACTCTCTTCCCTTTTCACTTCTGGACTGTTCTCTTTCTCTTTTAAAATTTAAAAAAAAAGTTCTTTTTAAAACAATTAATAAGCATTTGTTTTTGCTCACTGCCACCTCTCCAAAATAAAAAATAAAGCTTGTAACAAACATAGTCAAGGGAAAAAGTCTTCCAAGATATATGAGCAACTGATTCAAATTGTAAGGAGAACCATTTACAAATTGATAAATGTTCAAAGGATATTAATATGCTATTTGCTAAGGAAGAAATCCAAACTAAATTAAAATATTAATAAGTATTTAGAGCCATATTAGAAATGCTCCAAATAATAATTAGAGAAATTCAAAATAAATCAACTCTGAGGTTCCACTTTCAATAAAAATAAATAAAAAATAAAAGTGTCTCCCATTGTATTTGGGTGATCCTAAACTGAGGAAGGGGCTCATTTTGATTTGTTAGGCAATTGGCATTCATTGCTTAATAAATCAACATGCTCAGAAAATCAAACTTTATTTCCTCAGACATTTCCTCTTTTGTACTCATCAAATTAGCAAAGGTGATAAAAAGGAAAATAATAAGAAAAACTCATGATATTACCAAAAGTGGTACTGTTTTGGCCTAATGTAATTTATGAAATTCACTGAAAGTCAATGAGTTTTATGAAATACAATCTTCCCATTGGATGGCTAGTCTTATTTCAAAAGGTTTCCCCTTTTATCCAAAAAGAGCAGTAAGAAAACAGACACCTTTATTCAATGTTGGGAGATATGAATTGGTTAGCCCTCAGAACTCTACCTCAAAACTGACTTTAAAAAAAAAAAAGCACAACAAACCAACTGTTCATGCCCTATATTTGTATTGTATTTGTCCAGAATGATTGTCAATGTATTCAGTTCATTAAGGTTCCATTAGGGTTTCCTGGCCAAAGAGATATTCTTCTCCTTCATTAAATGTTTTAAACAAAGGAAATCTTTTTTCTTTTATTCTTTATTCCAATTGGAATGAACTTACTGAGTTCCACATCAATTATTTTATTAAAGCCAGAAAGTACTTATCCTTGTGAAAGCTGTGTTTTCCACTGTACATAGTTTTGTGATGGTTCTATAGGGGAAAAGATGAAGAATAACCATAGTAAATCTATTTTTTTAATGACCAAGTCCATTGAATTAAACTGAGTTCCAAGCAATATATTCTGAACCATGAAGATTATAGCAAAAGTCCCTTTGTCAATCAGCATTCCAAGGCATTGAAGACATTTCTTGATTCTAACAGACTAGAGAGAGATCTTTTTTTCCCATTTTTATCTTTATTTTATTTTAATAAAAAATTTCCACATAAGTTTTCTAAAGTTTTATGATTCATATTATCTCTCTCCTTTCTTCCCTCCCCTCTCCCAGAGTTGACAAGCAAGTCTATCTGAGTTATATATATATATATATTAGATAAAGATCTTCTTGAAGGCTTTCCAACATTCTTAAAGATTGAATTGTGACATATGAGGGAAAGAGACTCACCTTTCCTAATATTGCACTGGGCTTAATGTAAGTGTCAAGGAGTTTTGTATCTTGCTACCAACTAAAGGTAGGTCAAGGGTCCATGTGGATATTAGTTGTCTCAGTAAATGAAAACCATTCTAGAGATGCAGCAGATGTGATGTCTTTCAGGGCCTTTCATATATACTGAGTATTATCATCACTTAATCCAGTTCATTAAGAATTCATTAGGCTTTCTTGGCACTAGAAAGATATTTCCCTTCAGCAAATATTCTAAGCAAAGAAAAACCTTTTCCCCTATTAGTTTAGAGAAAAAATTCTTAATTTTACCAAAAATATTCACAAGTGGGATTGTTTTGACCTGATATAATATACGGAATTCAACCAATGAGTTTTGAAGAAATGCAGTCTTTTCAATGAATGACTATTCTTATTTCAAAAGATTTCCCCTTGTATCCAAAATGGATATTCATTTTTAATTAGACAAATTCGAAAGATCTTCCCACAAAACAAGAGGTGTCCCATATCATCCTACCTTGTATTTTCATTCTTGTCTAGGGCATCAATGTTCCTTATCCAATTGGAATGAACTTGAGTTCCATGTCAGTTACTTTCCTCTCCCTTAGATGTACTCATTCTTTTAAAGGCTGTGTTTCTCACTATAAACAGTTTCACAGTGGTTCTATTAGGTAAAGGATGAGAATGCCCATAATAAATCTTTTTACTTTCCATGTAATGACCAAGTCCATTGAATTGAATTGAGTCCCAGGTAATAGGTACTGAATCGTGAGGATTATAGCAAAATGTCAATCGGCATTCCAAGGCATTAAAGATGGTTCTTGATTCTAGTAGAATGGGTAGTGACTTCTTGAAAGCTTTCCAACATTCTTCTTTAAGACTGCATTGGGACAGATAGGGAAAAAGACTCACCTGGCCCAATATTGCATTGGACTTAATGTAAGTGTAAAAGGGACTTCTGTGTCTTTCTTCCCCCTAAAGGTAGGTCGAGTGTCTATGTGGATATTCATTTTCCCACTAAATGGAAGCCATTCCACAGACAGTGAATCTGACTCATTTAACTGACTTTATTTTACTTCAAAGGATATGAATAGGGTGTTTTCTAAAGAAGTTAAAAATAAATTAAGATATTAATAATTATTTGGAGTCATATTAAAAATGTGCCAAATAATAAGTAGATAAACGCAAAGTAAATCAACTCTGAGCTTCTAACTCATATCCATCAGATAAGGAAAGCTGACAAAAAGGAAAATAACAAATATTAGAGGAGATGTAGGAAAAGACACATTTATTATATAGTAAGCGAGGTGGGAATTGTTCCCATCATACTGGAAAACAATTCAGAACTAGTCCTCAGAACTGATTTAACCATTCTTACCTTTGGATCTAGATATACTCCTAGGCTTATACACCATAGATATCCAAGATGAAAAGGAACCATATCTATAAAAATATATATAGCAGCTCTTTCTATAGTTGCAAAGAACTAGAAACCAAAGGGGTGCCTATCTCTTGGGGAATGGCTAAATAAGTTATAGTATATGAATGTAATAGAATATTATTATATTATAAGAAATTGACTTCAGAGAAACCTGGGAAGACTTATATGGAACTGATACAAATTGAAGCCAGGGGAACAATTTATAAAATAGTGTTGTTTAAAAAAAAAAACTTTCAAAGACTTAAAAACTTTGATCATGCATTCTGATAGATGCAATAACCAACCATGATTCCAAAGGACCAATGAAGCATGCTTCCCACTTCCTGACAAAGAGAGAATGGACTTCGGGTGCAAAAAAAGGCATATATATTTTAGAAAGGGCCAATGTGGGAATTAGTTTTACTTGACTATGCATATTTGTTCTTTGAGTGTGGACGCATATTTTTAAAAGCCTTTGTAGTTTAAATAAAATTAAGAAATAATATTTTAAATGGTCTTAAACAGTTTTGTAAAGTGCTTAGAACAAAAGTTAAGGCCTTTTGTAGGAAAAAAAGAATTACAGTAACAACCAAAATTCATTCGTGTCCAAGTAAGATCATTGCCTCTCCACTTGCCTGAAATTATAGATGTCATGATCTTTTCCCTTTTTGTTTGATCTCTTTGGAGTATAAGCTTAATGGTAGTCCAAAGGCATAGTTCCAGAATACTTTCCAGAATGACTGAACCAATTCACAACTCCACCAACAATGTATTAGTGTGTCTGCTTGCTCTCAGTCTCTCCAACATTTGTCATTTTCCTCTTTTGTCTTCTTCAAAGTGGTTTATTTCATATTTTTCGAATTGCTAGTGATTTGGGAGCATTTTCTTCACATTGTTATTGATGACTTGTTTTCTTCCTTAGAAAATTTCCTGTTCACATCCTTTAACCATTTATCAATTGGAGAATGGCTCTTATTTCAATATATTTGAGTCAATTCCTCACATATTTTGGAAATAAGATCTATGTCAGAGAAACTTACTTCAATGATTTTTCCCCTAGGTATCTGTTTTCCTTCTGATCTTGGTTGCATTGGTTTTGTTTTTGTAAAAACTTTTTAAAATTTTATGTAATTAAAACTGTTTCATGTTCTATGATCCTCTTTGCCTCTCATTTAACATAGCCTTTCCTTATCCACAGATTTCTCATCTAATTTATTTATATGATCTTATCTATATCACATATCTTTTGATATATATGATCTTTATGATTTATATCATATATCTATAGATATTTTATATCTATGCCACATATTCATTTGGAGCTTATCTTGGTATATAGTATTCAAGACTAAGTGCTGAAGATTTTTTAAAAGGAGGTTAAAAACATGGTCCCTGTCCTGAAGCAGCATGTATTCTTTTTTTTAATTTGTATTCTTTCTTGTTTTTATATCACCAAAATTTTCCCCAGTATCCTTCCTTCTTCTACCACTTCATATAATTTTAAAATAATCATCTTAAAGAGAAAAAAGGGAAAATAAGAATAGAAAATCAATAAAATTAATCAATATGTGGCAAAAGTCTACAAGATTTGAAATGCTATTCCTCCTGCTTTCTTACTTCATTTTATTATTTCCCTTGATATTCTTTTATTTTTCCAAGTGACATTTTTATTGTTCTAGTGAACAATACTTCTGTGAAGTATTCCTTTTATAATTTTATTAACATCACATTAAAACTGTAAATTAACAATGGTAGTATCACTTTCATCACATTGGTATGATATGGCCATGAACACTGAACATTCCTCCAACTATTAGTTGTTCTTTACTTCTTTAAGAAGCACTTTGTGGCCAGATCCAGTGGTCCTTTCTCAATCTTCCTTCTCCTTTACCTCTCTCTCTGCAGCCTTTGGCACTGTTGGTCACTCTCCTGGAGTGATGCCTTCATTCTCTCCTGAATTGGATTTAAGTGAGGGAAAATTGCACAGACTCATCAGTCTCTCTCTTCCAGAGCCATCAAAGTTCAGTGGAAAAACCAAAGTCAGGATGACTAGCAATAGCCTGGGATGTATTGTATGACCTTGGAATCTTCTATGTCTAAACAAGCTTTAAACACTCCACAGCACTTGCTTCTGCCATCTTCATGGCTACTGAAACAAATTGTTCTCATCTACCCATTCTTAGGGAGGGGGAGGGGGGCTTGAACACTTGCTTGTGGTAGACGTCCCCCTAACTCACTAACAGGTTATCCTCAATCTGGTTTTACCAGAGGTGGCTGCTGAACATTTTATAATTTCTTGGAGCCACAGGTGAAAGTTGGGTGGATGGGCAGCCCTAAAAAGGTTTAGCAAGCTCTCACACCTCTATACCCCAAATGATTAATTTATTTAATCTCTAACAAGTGAAAGATGAAAAGACTGGGGAAACAGAGATTCAATCTTCCAGGGGTATCAATTTATCAAGCAAGGATGGCAATTGCCCAACAAATTGGGACTAGGTCCCTTCCTCAGCTTAATGTTGGACTCTGAATACAGGGGGAGACAGACTTTTATACATCAAAAACAACTAATCAAATAAGGCCAGTTGATTAAAAGGAAACAATATAACATTAGGTAATCTGATTTCTAATTGGATGAAAGAGACTTTCCAAGTTGGGAGGGGGAGAATGAACAGGTGTAATTCCCTGATTTCAGGAAAAGAAGTGCCCCACTCCCCCACCCACCCAAGTATCTATAAATAATCAAAGGAACATGAAAACAATAATTTATTGATCAATATGGGATCCATTTTCAGATAAGACATACAAGTTGCGGGGGCAGCTGGGTAGCTCAGTGGATTGAGAGCCAGGCCTAGAGACAGGAGGTCCTAGGTTCAAATCCGGCCTCAGCCACTTCCTAGCTGTGTGACCCTGGGCAAGTCACTTGACCCCCATTGCCTACCCTTACCACTCTTCTGCCTTGGAGCCAATACACAGTATTGACTCCAAGACGGAAGGTAAGGGTTTAATAAAAAAAAAAAAAAGACATACAAGTTGCTTGAGATGTATAATTATGAGAAAACTCCTTACATGAATCTTAGGATCTGATGGCATTTATGGTCAACATAACCTAGATCATTGGTTAAGAATCTCTTAAACAGGAAGTGCAGATAGTCCAGTTTTCCAGTCACTCAGGCCTAGGTTCATACAATTCAATAAGGTTTTTTTCCCAATTCCTAAATTTGAATAAACTTTTCTCATAAGACAGAATTTGGAGCAGGTCCTCAATTGAATAGAAATAAAACTAAGGTAGTTCTAGAATTGAGTCACAAGATGGAGTCAGAGTGGTTCACTCAATTGCCACAATTGACCACTTACTGTCCTAACCTCTCAGTTTTTCACAAATCTATACAAGTATTTCATCTGCCTTGGTAGACTAATCCCCAAATATTTTATACACATTGTAATTATTTGGAATGGGATTTCTTTTTCTGTCATAGTATCATGAATTTTGTTATGATTATACAGAAATACTATCAATTTTGTGGGTTTATTTTATAATCTGCAATTTTACTGAAGCTATCTCAATCAGCATCTTTGCTTATTCTTTAGGATTTTCTAAGTAAATGATTGTGTCATCAGTTAATAGTAATAGTTTCTGTCCTCTATATATCTTTATGCTTTTAATTCATTTTTTTTCTTATTGCTACTCCTGGAATTTCCAGAACTTTATCAATAAAATTAGAGAGTAGCTATCCTTGATTTACTCTGATATTTATTGGCTTTAATTAAAAAAAAATTTTACCAATTACATGTAATAACACATTTTCACATAAGTTTTCCAAAGTCACATGATCCAAATTGCCTCCCTCCTTCTTTCCCTCCCCCTTCCCAGATCTGAAAAGCAATTCGATCTAGGCTATATATATATATTACCATGCAAAACACATTTCCATATTGTTTATTTCTGATATTTATTGGGAAAGCTTACAATAACCCTAAACCAGAAATTGTTTTTGAAAATTTGGTTCTTTCCAATAGTTAGGTCTATTTCATTTGTTTTTTAGATTGAATTATTTAAGATTCTATTTGGTCTTCTGTTAATTTGAGTATTGTATATTTTTAATTCTCAGTTGAATAGTATTTACATATAGAGTAGGTTCCGATTATTTTTATTTCTTGTTTTGTTGTGGTTTTACCTCATTTGTTTGCCATTTTGATGATTTGGTTTTCTGCCCTCTTCTTTTTAATCAGGTTGACTAAAGATTTAATTTTATTAATCTTTTCAAAGAACCAGTTTTTAGTTTTATTGATCATTTCTATTGTGTTTTTTCTTTCCAGTTTAGTTCTCATGTAAATTTAATTATCATTTTATCTGAAGGGTTTTGTTTCCATTATATTTTCATTAACTTTTTAATATTTCTTCTTTTGTATTTACTTTAGGTTTGTTTATTGGCTTTATAATTTTTTTAAAATGAATATTTAGTTCACTAATCTCCTTTCTTATTTTGTTAATTTATGTTTTTAAGGACATAATTTTTCCCTTCAAGATTATCTTAGCTTTATCCTAGAAAATTTGATATTTTGTTTTATCATTATAATTTTCTTTTACATAATTTTGATTGCTTATATTTGTTCTTATTATTTTATATTTTACTATTCTCTCCATATATGTTTGCCTGTTTTGTTTATGTACCCTGAACTGATTGTAAATCTTATTGTGTTATGGTATACAAAGGACAGGTTTTCTATTTCTTTACAATAATTCTATTCACTAATTCATGATCAATTTTTTGTTTGTAAAAGTCCAACCTGGTGCTGCACAATGTGTAAATTCTCTAGTAGTCTTACTGAGAAGATGCCATTAAGTTTTTTAGCTCTAGTTTCTATAGCACAGCAGTTCTTGGACTTTTTGGTCACAGAACCCCCATTATATTTTTAAGGATTATTAAGCACCAAGATCAACAGATCAACTGACAGACAGACTTGGTTCTGTTTTCTGCACCATCCTGAGCTCCTGCTTTGAAGTCAAGCTCAGTCTGAGGAAGAGCTGCTACCAAAATCAGTGAAATGGCATTCTACTTCATCAACTGTATTGATACATCTCTTTACACCTGTGTAAAATTTAAATGAATATCAATAATTCCAAGTCCTTATTTTTCATAAAGTTTATTAATAATCACTTGAAGTAGAAGAAATTTTAAAAATTTAGAAGTTCAAAGCCTAATATTCTAACTTAAGTATGACCACATGTATAGATGCTTCTGCAGTGGCATTCAGGGAAGAAGAGAGAGCAGAGCAGTGTCATACCAAAACTTTATCCTCTATACATTCATGCAGCCTTCATACGCAGCATAAATACACAAATGGGATGCTGGATAAGAGAGTCCTGGGGAGTAAATTCTATCTACACAATCCCCCCTGTGATTCCATTGGGAGGTGAGCATTGTTGGAAGCTCCCAGATTTACATGCCTGGTCTCCCCAGTGAATCATTATACATAACCAGCTTATATCTCTAAAGATCTCTTACTAGAAGTACATATGATATTGCACTTTCTAAGGGAATATTACAATAATTTGGGGATAAGAGGGAAATAAAAGAAAAAGAGAACAAAGCTAGTGTTAGGTAGGTGCATTGACAAAAAGCCTATTAGAGGGCAATTCCCTTTGACATAAGAGTGTACATTCAGAGTAAATGTGTTCAACCCCCTTCAGTTCAATTCGTTGCATCCCAAAGTTCATTCTGGATCTCTTGATGCAGTGTGTGCTTTCAGATGGCATCTCCATGGCACCTTCTCCAAACAATTCACTTTCTCAATTTGAGGAGTAAGCAAGTTTCTTTTCCTGAAAGTTCTCTAAAAGGTTTTAAACCTTGCATTATAGGATAATAATACACATGGGAAAGGACAAATATGAAAATGAAGATCTAATGAAGTATGACTGTCCAGAAGATATTTGGTTTCACAAGGACAAACTCTTTTCAGTTTATGTGTACCTTTGTCTACACAAGAGGAAAAGGTAGAAGATACTCCAAAAGAAGTGCTGATGAATTGTGCCCAACTTGAGAAGAAGACTAGTAGGTTTCAAGGTTGCAAGATGAACAAGTCTAATCTGAAGAAAACAGCAGACATGGATATGGAACAAATGGGATTTCACATGCAAAAAAAGATGTGAAAATGTTAACAGTAGAGGAGAAAGGGCCAGCTGGATGGCACAACAGATAGAGAGCCAGGTCTAGAGACAGGAGTTCCTGGGTTCAAATCTGACCTCAGACACTTCCTAGCTATATGACCCTGGTCTACTCACTTGACCCCATTGTTTAGCTTTTGTCTTTTGGTCTTAGAGTTGTTATAAGAACAAGAAGTAAAAGTTTAAAAAAATTAGAGAAGAAACTTAATGAGATCCTGAATCAATTAGAAAAGATCAAAATCAAGTAATTTGCACAATGATTATCTGTGAAAACTTGTCTTTCTAAGCAATGCAATGATCTGAGACAATCCTGAAAGATGTATATGACAGGGAATGCTTTCCACCTCCAGAAAAAGAACTCTTGGAGTCGTCTTTCACATCAGTGTATTTTTGTTTTTATTTCGGGGTTTTGGTTATGTATGATTTTGCTCTTACAACAATGACCAATATGGAAATATGTTTTGTATGCCAAAAAAATGGGGAAAAAACAGAACAATTTTCAGACCTAGTAATAGAGAAGGAATACTGAAACTTATAGGAGAGAATGAGAAGAAAGCCCAGATCCAAGAGAAGAGAAAAGAGAAAAAGGAAATGAAGAAGAAAATATATGAACTTAGTTGTTATTCATCACTAATCAAGTCTTCAAATGAGAATGACAATGATTCATATGAATTTATGTGAATGAGAAAAATAGATTTTGTGATTTTTTTTGGACAGACACAGAGATTTTGATTTTCAGATGTTTTGCATACTAAAAAACCTGCCTAGAATCTATATGAATATCATCAAGTTTGGAGATTTGAGAACCTGTTTCATTTTTTGTTGGTAGAAAATGATCCCACATATAACAGTGAAACTCAGAGACAGCAAATATGTAGCTTTAAGAATGAGGAAATGTTTGTAGCAGAAGAACATGTCTTGGCTCCTCATGAAAGCTAGCTCTTTTTGCTCTTCGGATGGATTTCCAAAGTAACCAATTTGGGGAAGTATTTGTGTTGCCATATTATTTCCTGAAAACAGATGTTATAGAAAGCCTGACTATTTTGTAAATTGTACCCTCAGTGTTTGCCATGGTCTTCAGGGGCCCACCCTGTCCATGGCTTTGGGGGTCCTCGACTAGGTGTGATGGCAAGTCACAAATGAGTGATGGGAATACAGTTGAGAGTGTCAAACTGGGGCCAGGCTTTGCACAGAACTGCTCTGTCTGGCCCAGAGTAGTGTTTATTTTTATACCCTTCAATGGTGTAAAAATTGAAATAATATTTCTACCTAGATATATATTTTATAAAGTTTATTGGAAAGGGTAGACAATCATTCCTATAAGTAACCTGACCACATGGTCCCTAGCCTGCAAGTCTCTTTCTCATTCCCTCTCACCTGCCTGCTCTGTTCCTGACTTCTTCTTTCTTCATTCTCTTCTTGGTTCTCCCCCTCAAACCCCAAAGCCTTGACTTTTATTGAGGTACAGTATATAGAGGGACACAAACCTGGTGTGACTGTGTTATCTCAGGAATGTTTGATGGGCAGGTGAAGCTATTCAGGAGGAGGAAAGGATGAACTTCCTTGACACCATGGTTACATATTTTCTTGGAGCACAGCTATATTATTCAACATACATGTTCAATGCAGATAACTGGATAATTGGATAAGTCATACATTAAATTTTAACAAATTGTTTGATTTAATTCTGTGGTTTTTCTACATATTATGTTGCTATTGATTCTGACAACAACACAAAGCATTTTCAAATGATAAATGATTTCTCATCACAGGGAGAATAGCTAGAGGTCAGTTCTCATTAACCTGTGAGATGCTTAGACTTGTGGACAATAAAAAAATCATTTTTTACTTTTAATAAAATAGATCATCAATCAGGAGTTCTTAGAAAGCAATCAACAACCACTGTTGCCAAGTTGAGGGATCAAAGAATAATAGAAACACAATTCCATTTCAGATATTCTTTAATATTAGGCTAATCATTTTCCTAGTGTTTCATGGGAGGTTCTCAAGACAGATTACTTGTGTTTTAGTTGGTGAAACAAGTTACTGAGGCATGGTGTACCAGCCTCTCCCTAGGGTGATTAATATACTGACTTAGGAGACCTAGTTCTGTACATGGGAGTGGGGAATTTTCAGGGTAGCTTTGTTAGACGTTATATGCATTAGCAGAAGTTAACCAATGATAGTCTTTAGTTTTGTTTTTGTAAGTATGATCTTTTGGTGATATTCTGGGGGGTTAATGTGGAGCATTAATATTAATCCTACAAGTATTTTGCTCTCATATTATTTTTCCTGAAGCTAGGAAGAGAACAATAATCATAGCAATTCCAATAATAAGGGATGTTAGTGAGAGAAGTCACACAGAGCAGGACTGAGTGGGTGTCTCCATCCTTCCTAGGGGTCACTTTGCAACCCCTGGTTTCCTGTGTCAAACATCATGTCTTGATGGCCCCCTACAAGTGTTTTATTTAGTAGGAGGGGGCATTTCAAGAGAGTTCTTTCTCATATTCACAAGTTAAAATAGATATGTAGGAAATGCAGTGAAAACATACAGTTTATCACTTATTTATTTAAGTACATGTTTTGAGGTTTTGGTTTTATAAGATTATTCACTTACAAAAATGAATAATATGGAAATATATTTTACATGATAATACATATATAACCCAAATTTAATTGCTTGTCATCTCTGGGAGGGGGGAGGGAAGAAGAGGAGATAATATGCATCATAAAACTTTGCAAAACTTATGGGAACATTTTTTATTTAAAAAAATTTTAAGAACTATGTATGGGGTTTGACATTACAGACACTTGGATCTATTTTAGTTTTCTTTTAACTAAGATAATTAAGAGAGATTTAATTACTCTTTGTATTGCCCAACTTGTTCAAGGAAAAATTTAATATGCATATTCTGGTGTCATCTCTTATCTATCAGCATAGTGATTGTATGATCTCTTGCAACCAAACTCCCAGGTTCTAGCTTTTTCAAGGCAAAGTACATCATCAATTGGCCATCATAAAAATATTATTTTAAAAGGAACAGTCAGTTATCATTGAGACTGGGATTTGTGCCAGTTTTCACTGGCAGTCTCTGAGAACTCTGGCCACATATGCAGCTTCAAGCTTGTATTGTTTGTTAGTATTTAGGCACAGTGTCATTTGCCCCAAATCTGGTATAATGAGGCATGCCACCCACCCAAAAAACTTCTAAGTGTAATGATCTCTGGCTTCTCTGAAATTTGCTTCAGAGATCTATTATTTTAAAAATTCTATAGCAAACAAAGAATGATAGTTTTATAGTCAGATAACATAGTTGTGATGCTTTCCATCTTATTTCTTATAAGGGTTGTAATTCTCATTTCAAGGTTCATCCTATTCTTGCCCAATGAATGCAGCAGGAGGAAATTATCCATAATGTAATTATGATTCCAGAAAACTTTGGATGGAAAATTTAAAGAGTCCAACAGTCAATCAAATGGACCATCTTTGTTGCCTTGAAGTAATAGGATTACTCTTTATAGTTATGACACCAGACTCTAGATTTCTCCACTTGACTTAATCTGGGTGGTTTTGTTTATAATTTGCATCTTCTCATATCTAGGGACCTTAGTAACTGGGGTCCTATAAAAGTGGATAAATAAACAATGCAGGCAGCTACATGGCTCAGTGGGTAAAGACCCATGCCTGGAGATGGGAGATCTTGGGTTCAAATGTGATACTTTCTAACTATGTGGCCCTGGTCATGTGACTTAACCCAAATTTCCTAGCCCTCACTGCTCTTCTTTCTTGAAACTAATACTTAGTATATTTTCTAAGACAGAAGATGTGTTGTTGTTGTTGTTTTAAAGAAATGTAGCTATGTAGCATACCAGGTATATTAGCATATTGAAGTATGATTGATGTATTTTTTTTTAAAACCCTTATCTTCCATCTTGAAGTCAGTATTGACTCCAAGGCAGAAGAGTGGTGAGGGCTAGGCGATGGGGGTCAAGAGACTTGCCCAGGGTCACACAGCTGAGAAGTGTCTGAGGCCATATTTGAACCTAGGACCTCCCGTCTCTAGGTCTGGTTCTTAATCCACTGAGCTACCCAGCTGCCCCCAGTATGACTGATGTATTGATATTGTATCTTATGTGTTCATATGCCAGACTCATGTTCATGTTACTTATTGATTTTTGCATTCCTAAATCACCAAGCATATTAGCATATTGGAAGTATGACTGATGTATTGATATTGTATCTTATGTGTTCATATGCCAGACTCATGGTCATGTTACTTATTGATTATTGCATTTCTAAATCTTCAGTCCAAAGGACAAGAGAATTCCTGAGCAGGAATTATTGGCCAGTGTCCTAGCTCACGCCTTGTTAGACCACATTCCTTTTTGAGTCGCATGTTGGACTAGTCTCCTCTTTGATTTTGTGATTACCAATTCAACCAATGTTAGTACCTATGCCATATCATGTATTCATTAATTATCTCCCACTCCACATTCCTAAAATCTCCAATAAATGTTTGGGGACACATGCGAGCCCCCTCTTGCTCCTCTTGCACTCTTACTCCTTGCCTCTCTTGCTTTTGCTATTGAGAAGCATCACCAGCACTTGCTACACCCCTCATGTTTTAACTTGTTGTCTCTGAGTCTTTATTCCTTTGTTTCTCCCTCTATCTCTATTATCTATTCATCCATTTTCCTCCAGTCTCCATTCTCCTTCTCAGGCCACGACCCACGAGTAAATTATATAGGAACTTCAGGAAGCTCCTACACTTGGCACCAGACGTGATATAAATCCCCTGAGGAGATGGTGTTGGGGTTCAAGACTGGAGACGGATCAGCAGACCTGGACTTGGCCAGTCAGGTAAGGTACTTTTCCATTCAGGAAAATGGGTCAAAATCTATCTTCTCATACCTGTTATATTAGATTGTGGAAATCTTTAGTTCAGAAGCAAGTAATTAAGATTTCAGAGACTAAGCTCCAAGCATTGATTAAGACAATCTTAAAATCTTATCCTGATTTTCCATCAAAAAGGGTAGTTAATGTACAAGAATGGGATCAAATAGGTCAAATAATAAAACAAAATCAAAGAGGAGACTAGTCCAACATGCGACTCAGAAAGGAATGTGGTCTAACAAGGTGTGAGCTAGGACACTGTGGCCAATAATGTCCTGCTCAGGAATCCTCTTGTCCTTTGAACTGAAGATTTAGAAATGCAATAATCAATAAGTAACATGACCATGAGTCTGGCATATGAACACATAAGATACAATATCAATACATCAATCATACTTCCAATATGCTAATATGCCTGGTATGCTACAAGAAAGAAAACAATGAAAGAGAAAACAAAACGTAGATGTACTTTTTAGTCTGTTCCTACCCAGACTCTCACACTTGATGATTCTGTGTCCTCTGCCAGAAATCTTAACCTAAAAGTGCTGTAGCTTAAAGCAATTCTATCCATTTGCAAAAGTCATTTGGGCCGTGATGTGGAAAACCTGTTTGGGGGTATTTCCAAGGGTGATGTGTAAAGTTGTACAGGAAAAATGGACATGAGTCCAGATTACTGGTAGACCTGGGTATGAGGGCTTCTAGAAAGCAATGATTTCCTATGTAATCATCTCTCTTCTCTATACACAGGATTTTACCATTAGGAAAGGACAAAATATCATCACTGAATATGAAAAAAAGCAAAAAATTATTCAGGACTCCAAAGAGTTTTCATTTAAGTGGATTTTATCTACCGATTGATATTCATTGTATTAGAAATTTAAATGGACACATTTTTAAAATATTCATTTTAAAATGACAATAAGTTCATTAGATACTAACAAATATTTTATGAACATAACCATATTTTTCAAAACAAAAATCATTTCATAAGAAGAATGGCATTGTTTTACATAATCATGCAAATATCTTTGGTTTCTGGCTTAATATAAAACAAATGTATTCATATCTGCCTCTGCATTCAATTTGTTATAGTGTTTTGACTGAATTATATAAAGAAAATCTGACCTCAGAGATTTGTAGTTGGAAAATGAAAGAGTCTTAATAGGCAAATGTTTTATAATATTAGGGAAATGGTTTTGACCTTGAAGTTCCTCTGAAAGGGTTTCAGATACCTAAATAGTTGTTAGGCAACGCTTTGAGAATTTAGCAGTTTTCTTCAATTCTATATTTTCACTTTTCTTTATATTTCTATCCCTCAAAAGAAGTAAAATCTCCTGCCACTAACATATAGTTATTTATATCTTCTTGTAATTCAGTAATTTTTCCTTCACACATTTAGATGCTAAGGTATTTGGAACATATATGTTTAATATTGATATTGTTTGTTGCCTAAGGTTCCTTGCAGCATAATGTCATTTCCTTGTTTTTCTCTCTGTTGTGATTTTTTTTTTTGCTTTGTCTGATAGCATGATTGCAATGCCTGCTTTTTCCCCCCATTAATAATTAAGTTTAGGTTTTCAAGGTGTCAACTTGCAGGGTTCCTCCTGAGTTCCTTTAGTCTGAATGCATTATTCTCTTCCCTCTTGGGAAATGATTCTGGTGAGTAAAGAATAGTTTTGTGTTATTTAGGTTTCCTTTTCTTTATATTTAAAGACCTGATTGCTGGCAGAATTTTCTGTTTGTCATTAGAATTGTTCATGTTAACTACATTGTCTAGGGAGTGGGAGAAGAGTTGAGTTCTCTTTTAAGTCCATGGATAGACCCTTACAATCCTACCAGAGTGTGATGGGGGAGGATTACTGAATGAGCACATTAGGGAAAAGGGAGCAGCCTTCTCTGTCATTAATTCATTGGTTGCTACCTCTTTGGGGTTATTAGTAACAGACTGTGGAGGCAACTAAAATCTCTTCATTTCTTATGCATAATTCTTATAGGCGAAGGTAAATTTTCATGAGGATCAGAAAAAATACCACGTCTCTCTAAGGAGGATATATTATGATGAAAGAGACATTATGTAAATAAATATATACAAAGTAGATAAAGGTACTCTTAGAGGGGAAGGAATTAGTTGCTTGGACCCTTCAGAAATGTTCTTCAACAGAAGGTGGGATTTCAATTGAGTATTTAAGGAAATCAGAGAAACTAACGGGAGAGGGGGCAGAGAATTCCAGGAATGGAGGACAACCAATGCAAAGGGAGAGAGAGATGGAAGATGGTGTGTCATTTTCAAGGACATATAAATAGGCTACTGAACTTAGAGCATAGAGTATGTGGAGAAAATTAAGTATAAGAAGGTTAGAAAGGTAGGAAGGGAACAGATTATGAGGAATGCCAGAGGACTTTCTATTTGATCCTGGCAGAAATAGGAAACCACTGGAACTCACTGAACAGCTGGTAGGGGGAGCTAAATGTAATGGAATCAGACTTATACTTAAGAAAAATCAGTTTGGCAGATGAGTACACTATATATCAGCATGGGGAGAGATCTGAGGCAGATAGACTACTTGGAAGTTTTTCCAGTAAAATGTTTTAGAATTTATTCTGTTTTTTCTTTTTTTCAATTTTGTCTTATTTCATGATGTCTTGTGGTTTCATTAGTTTCTATTTGTCCAATTCCAATTTTTAAGAAGTTATTTTCTTCCTTGAGTTTTTGTGTTTCCTTTTCCATTTGGCCAATCTTATTCTTTAAAGAGTTGTTTTCTTTATTGTTGGGCAGAAGGGGGAAGGGGTTGTCTCCATTTCCATTTGTTCCTTTTTGATCATAGGGAATCATTTCCTTCAATGTATATTGAAGGATATCTCCCTTTCCTTTTGACCTATTCTAGTTTCCAAAGAGTTGATTTCTTTAGTGAATATTTTTCCCTACCTGCTGAGTTTTGTTTTGCTTTTTTGGTTTGTTTGTTTTAAATCAATTATCTTATCACTTCATTTTTTAACTTACTTTCAAGTTCCTCCAGGGGTTCTTTTGAGGCCTAGCATCCTTTTATCATTTCCTTTGAAGTTTCACATTTTTCCTTTTTGACATTATTGCCCTCTTCTCAGTTTGTATTTTAGTCTTCCCTGTCACTCAGGTAAATTTCTATGGTCAGGTTTGGGGCGTTTTGGAGTGGTTTTTGTTTTTTGTCTTTTGCTCATTTTTCTGGTTGTTTTTTCCCCCATTACCTTATCTATCTGTTGAGGTTTTTCTCTGTTCCTGGGGTGGAAGGTGCACTGCTCCAAGCTTGCAAAGGACTCTTTTCTGGTATGTGGGGTGGATCTAGTTGCCTTTGTTTCTTCATGATGTGTCTATCAGGAAGGTGACCCTGCTGGCTTGCTCTAGGGATGGTTGCAGCTGTTTTTGTACAGCTATCTTCAGCACTCCATGTTGTTTTGTGAGCTGGGCTGGTCCTCTGTTCTGGGTTTTGCTGCTTCGGTTTCTCCACTGCCACATGGGAGTGAGGTATTTCCTGCCTTCTCTGACTTCTCTGCCCATGTAGGGTGGCTTAGGCTGGCTCCTATCTGTTCTGTAGCTTTGTTGTCTTTGGTAAAATTGTGGCATGTTGGGCTACTTCAAGTTCTGTCAGTTCTCATGAATGTTGTGCTGCCTGGACTACTCTCTCTTCTTACTGCAGCAAGATATTCCAGTTTTCCTTTGTTTTGGGGTGATTTTGTGTGTGTGTGTGTGTGTAGAAGGTTCAAGGGAGTAGAGCATCCTTTACTCCACCATCTGAGCTCCCAGCAGGCCATTCTGAACTAGTAAAAAGTCTATTGCAGTCAGTAGCACAATGGATAGAGCACCAGGAACTGGAGTTGAGAGAACCTGGATTCAAATTTGGCCTCAGACATTTCCTACCTGTGTAACTCTGGGAAAGTCATTTAACACTTTCTGCTCTTCTGTTTTAGAAATGATACTAAGACAGGAAAGAGTTGCTTTTTTCTGGGTTTTTTATTTGTTTGTTTGTTTTGTTTTGTTTTTTAAAGAAGAAATCTATTTTAGCAGTCCAGATATGGAGTTATGGAGAGAAGGGGATCTCTATCCGGGATGTTTTAAAGGTAGAAAAGACTTAGCAATGTAATGGATATATGGGATGAATGAAAGTGAGGAGGTGAAGATACAAACCCAGATGACAAAGAGGATGGTGGTCTCCTCCATAGTAAAAGGGTTTAGAGAGAAGGATAATGAGTTTAATTTTAGACATGTTAATTTTGAGGTTTTTACAACACATCCAAGAAGCAGTTGGAGATGTGTGGTAAGAGTTCAACAGAGACACCAGGATTGGCTATAAAGTCTGAGAATCATCTGCCTAGAGGTGATATTTGAACTGATGGAAGCTGTTGAGATCAACAACTGAGAGAATACAAAGCAAAAAAGAAAAGGGACTCCTGGACAGAGCCTTGGGAGATTTCCATGGTCAATGAATGACATGGAGAAAGAACTAGCAAAGAAAACTGAGACTGAGGGAAAGTATCTGTCTTAACAATAATCAGATAAGAGAACCAGAAGAGAGTGTTATAAAATCCTAGAGAGGAGAGGTAGGTAACTGGGTAGCATATTGGACAGAAGACAGGCCTGAAGTTGGAAGGTCTTAGGTTCAAATATGGCCTCAAACACTTCTTAGCTATATTCCTGGGCAAGTCATTTAACCCCAGTTGCCTACACCTCACCACTCTTCTATTTTAGAATTGACATTTTGTAATAATTCTAAGACATAAAGTAAAAATTTAAAAATAAAAAACCTAAAAAGGAGAATATATCTAGAAAGAGAAGATCCACAGTATCAAATACAGCAGAAAGGTCAAGGAAGATTAGCATTGAGAAAAAAGAATTCTATCTCACAATTAAGGGATCACTGGTAACTTTGGAGAGAGAATATATAATTGAGTGATGGGGTCAGAAGCCAAACCAAAGATGGTTTAGAAAAGAGTAAGACTAGCAATCACCAATAAAGATGACCAAAAGACCTTGAGTGAGAGTTGATAGGGTCTTCTGTAACAACTAGCAAGACAACAGCAAAATCTGGCAACAGAGGTGTTGTCTTCTTCTGATTGGCCATCAATGACATAGACTTGAATTATATCATTTGTGTATAAGTGAAAATCTGTTAGGGGCAAAATTAGGGGTAAAGACAGAATATATTAGTGGTTGGCAGGGATTAAAATTAAAATTAAAAATTCAATCCCAATGAAATGCTCAAGTCAGTTTGGGATTTTATGATGGTTTAATTACAATAGAAGGAAGAAATTATTTCTCCGGCCTGGCCCAAGCCAAGGGGAGTTCAGAGGCCTCAGCAATTCTTTACATCACTTCCTGTGGCTCACATGTACCAACTGTGGCTTAAGCCTGGCTTAGGACAGCCCAGGGGGTCTGTCAGTTGTTTCCGATTTGTCACTTGCTAGCACATGTTGGTCATAGGCCATCCTCCCCTACAGTTAATCCTTAAGTGGGGGTGTATACATTCCTGGTTGCTAGAATTCTAAAGACCAAGCAGGGTGGATTAAATCTAAAATTCGCAAAATTGAAAATCTGATACCCTAAAAAAAATAACTACATTTCCCAGGAGCACACTGACTTCTTGTCATTACATACTTCCTGTAGATAGGGGATATTAGGTGGGGACATGGAAGGTCCCTCCTCTTTACTTCTGGTACCAAGCTTGGTTATGGTAAGGCGGGTGTTTGAACAGGTTGATCAGCCATGGGCACGTGGTCTTTGTTTTGTATCTTCTTTATTCCTTGATTTCTAATAATCATTAATAAATATCTTAAAATAGATTTTTTATTATTGAGATTTAATTTTAACTTTCACATTTGAACCTTCTCTTCTGAAACTTCCTTAATTACAGTCAAGACAAAGGTTTCCAGGCAATGAGATTAGTTTTCAGGGCATGAAAGTTTACTACAACAGTTTAAATGGATTAGATTTGACCCTTTAGGCCAGATGACCTGACTTTTGTCTTGCCAGTGGACTTTGATGACTCTGGAGGATAAAGGTCCATAACTTTTTTTTTTTAACCCTTACCTTCCATTTTGGAACCAATATTGTATATTGGTTCCAAGGCAGAAGAGTAGTAAGGGTTAGGCAATGGGGGTCAAGTGACTTGTCCAGGGTCACACAGTTGGGAAGTGTCTGAGGCCAGATTTGACCCTAGGACACCCACCACCACCACCGTCTCTAGGCCTGACTCAGCTGCCCCCCATGGCTTTTTTTTAAGTGTCCAAATGTTATTTATTCTCATCCAACTCTACCCAGGACTTGCTTATTCTGGGCACTTAAAAAAATGCTGGTTTCAAGTTAACACACATGTCTGTGTTTTGCTTCATAAATGATCCAGAGACAGAGGGTTAAAGGACAGACAACTAAGGTTAACCAAGTTTCTCTGGTAAGTTACTAATGACAAGAGGATTACAAAAATTTGACTTTTAGGCGAATTTCTTCAGAATATGAGTGATGGATGAAATTTATAAGAGAAAAGAACTACCAGAAGGGAAAATAAAATCTAGTTTGACTAAATCTTAGCAAAATAGAATTAATGTCAATGTTCTCCTTTATAGTAGTTATAAATTAGGCTCCTGAATGAATCTTGTTTCAAGTTGTCCAGTCATCATACACAGAACATCTTTCATATCTGTTAACCACTTCTTTTTGTGTGCAGGAAATAAATATCCGTCCCATACCCAATTCATTATATTAAGTACCTTTCAGCTCCACTTTTAGGGAGACCTAGGCATAGGATACATCCTAAATTATAAGCAATTTTCCCCCTAGGATTCCAGGGCAGGGATTCTACAAGCTGAAAAGAAAGGGGATCTCAGTGCATCATTCATTAGAGGTCAGGTTCCCTCTGGATTGAACCTTGTATTTACTGCATGAGTGGCTCCAAAGAGGGGTCCCTAATAGAGAAGGGAGTAGGCTCAGAGTCCCAACCCTGGGACCCAGTAGCAGCTGCTTAAGATTAGAACTCTGAGTGAGAAGAAATTAGAGCCTGAACATGAATGGTCACAATGTGAGTGAAGAAAAGAGCAGATGTTAGGGATATTGTAAACATGGAATTGACTAGACTTGGCAATTGATTGTGTCTGGAAGTGGAGAGATAAGGAAGAGGCAATGATGATTTTGCCTTCAAGTCAGGGGGCTTTAGGACTAGGATGACAAGAATATTGATAATATGACTTAACAGCAATTAATTTGGAAAAGAACAGAGGTTTTAGTTGGGGTTCCCCAACAGTACAGTTGGGGAAACTGGAGCTCAGAGAGAGGTAGGAACTTGACCAAGTTCACAGAGCTATTAAATATATCTGAGGTAGGATTTGAACTTGGGTTTTCCTGATTTTAAGCCCAGCCCTCTATTCACTGTGTCACCCAGCAGAGCAAGGGTTTGAATTCAGTTGCTCTGACTCTAAATCTGGCATTCTTTCTCCTATGCCAAGATATTAAATATTCAGGCATTTTTGTTTAAGATACTGTTTTTAGTACTTTACAAATAGAGATTCATAACAACCTTGCTAAAATGGTATTATATTATTTGTGGAAGAAACAGAGGTAGAAACAGGTTAAATGACTGGTCCAGGGTCATAGCTAGTAATTGTTTGAGGCAAACATTGAACTCAGATCTTGCTTATTCCAAGTCCAGGGCTCTGTGTGTTATGGCTCCATCTACCTTCTTTCTATCACATCCTGAAGTACCCTGGGGTGTCATGTGGACCTGGGGTAAGGAGCTATTTGAGAGCAAAAAGGTGCTCCTAGCTTTGTTGTTGTTTGACTCTTGGTGGCCCATTTATGATTTTCTTGGCAGAAATACTGATATGATTTGCCATGGTTGCTTTTTTTTTCCTAGCTCACAGTATAGATGAGGAAACTGAGGCAAAGAGGGTTAAGTGACTTGCTCAGGGTCACACAGGTAATAAGTGTCTGAGGCCAGATTTGAACTCATGCAGGTGAATCTTCAGGTCTGGCATTCTATCTATGATACATACAGGATATACAATCCACTCTGTCATTTATTAGCTACTCCTAGTTTACTTATCTCCTTAAATTTGGTTTAAATTCTGTATTAGTTATTGTTATTCTGTCCTTTCAGAACTACAGACATAAATGAAATAAAAGTTGAATGGTTCTTCTTTCTTGGTCATCTGTTATCATCATCCCACCCAACTGATTTATCTTATCCCTTTAATCCTTTTCCCCTTGATTTAGTTTGGTTTTTTTTTTTAACCCTCACCTTCCCTCTTAGAAATAATACCAAGTATTGGTTGCAAGGCAAAAGAGTAGATAAGGGATAGGCAACTGGGTTAAGTGACTTGTCCAGGATAACATAGCCAGGAAGTATCTGAGGTCAAATTTGAACCCAAGACCTCCTATCTCTAGGTCTGGCACTCTATCCACTGAGCCACCTGGCTGCCCCATAACATAGCATTTAAAAAACCAAAGCAACTTCTTTTAAAAACTTTTTTTCTTTCCTTAGCATTTATTGTTAATCTCAATTCATTCTAACTTCTTACTACAAACAATATTTTTAGAGAATCATTCCATAATTTTGTATTTTCAAGTACCTTCCTTTGTTCCTATCTTTCTTTCTTATGTGTATATATACACACACCCATTTTTTCATTGACATTTTTCAAATCTGAACTGGTTGATAAGCTATGTATACATATTAGTTTCTTTGCAAAATTTTCACCAGAATTCTGTTTTTCTGCCTAAAGAATATCATTCTTGAGAGTTTCTTATCCTTTCTGATGTCATTTGACTTTAGGATAAACTATAAACTCCTCTGTCTTTTAAAATCCTCCCCAAACTGTCCTGAATCTATCCTATCTTTCCAACCTCATTCTACATGACTCTCCTCACATTCTTAGTGTTTTTCAGACTCTTTGTGGCCCCATATGGAGTTTTCTTGGCAAAGACAAAAAAAATGGTTTGCCCATTTCCTTATTAAATAACTTGCTCAAAGTCACACAATAATATCTGAGGTTACATGAACTCAGGTCTTCCTGATACCAGTCCCAGCATTCTATCCACTGAGCTACCTAGCGGCCTTCCACATTTTTCAGTAGAGCCAAGATGGCTTTCTCTCTCTTCCTCATATATAAAAATATATAACAAAACTTGGAGGAACAGAAAGTCAAGAATATCAAGGGAATCAATGGGGGAAAAATAAAGAAGATGAGCTAGTAGTACCAGACCTCAAGCCAGATTACAAAGTGGTATTCATCAAAATGATTTGGCACTGGATAAGAAATAATATAGACATCAATGACCATAATATCCCAGTGTTTAAAAAACCCATATTCCAGCTATTGGGGTATGAACTCACAATTTAACAAAAATTGTTGGGAAAACTGGAAAATGGTCTGACAGAAACTAGGCATTAGACCAACATCTTACACCACATGCCAAGATAAATTCAGAATTTATACATGATATAAAAATAAAGGGTGATGCAATGAATTCTCCCTTATTGATTAGAATCAGATCCAGAAAAACAGGTTTTTCATTACTCCACACATTTTTAAAGGATGAAATTATCATTAAAGCAAGCAAAGTGTGTATTGATTGCTCTACTCTATTAGTCTCTCTGATTTTAGCAGAGAAAAACAGATGGTTTGATGATTGAAACACCATATATCTCCCTCCCAGCACCCTACTATATAATGCCTCTGCACCAGGCTTATAGTCAGTTTATCTTATAGTCATCTTTTCTATCCATTTGGTCTTCAGTATACTCTAATGTATAATACAAGCTAAATAAGCATCACCAGTTTCTTTAAATAGTTCTTCTACTGCTTGACCCCTAGGTCCCTTAGCATCCTTGTTGTCTTCATATGGATGCTTTCCAGCTTTTTCATCCCTAAACCATTACCTTCTGCCTTAGAATCAATACTAAATATCAGTTCCAGGGCAAAAAGGTAGGCAATTGGGATTAAATGACCCACCCAGGCTCATATATCTAGGAATTATCCAAGTCCAGATTGCTCTCTGGCTTTTCAAAGTCATTTCTAACCCACAGTCAGCCCTTTTCCTGCCAGCACCTTCAAAGTGTTTGTTATGAACTTCCTGTGGACCTTGGACAAAGTACTTCAGAACCTCTATGAGCCTTCTTTAAACTCTCTGTAAAATTTGGTTGGACTAGATAGTAATAAGACTCATTCTACAATAATTTATATACAAGGTGGTTTCATCATCACAGCACCATAAGGTTCATTATAGATCTCTGTGAAATAACTCATAAAGCATGCCCTTCTTTGTTGGTCTTCAACACAAAGATGTGCTTAGTTTATTCATCTATTTAGGGTCAGTGAAAATATCTATACATCCTTTTTAAGAACTTCTGTCTACATAAATATGGCCTTAGACTGGAAACTCTAGAGGGAGACAGCATTTGTGTTTCTCTTCTATTGGCACAGGAGTCAGGGTAAATAAATGGGTAATACCCAGCTTTAAACAGTGAGGACCAAATGACTCAAAAATAGCATCATGCAAAAAAATTTACCCCTCCCTACTGTCAATTTGGTCCCAATTTCATTATATAGGCACAATACTCAAATTTTTCATATCCTATTACCTTGTGTCTTGTAGGAAGCCTAGTAGAGCTTGAGGGACCTAGAGGAGCTTGGTTAAGACTCCTGGGTGATTAAGAAGATAGAGAAGCTATCACTAGGGAGAAGACAGCTTTCCTCTTTCCCTCGTCCCCTGTATCTAAATTGTTGAAAATCCCACCTTCCTCCTAGAGGCTTCTCCCATTAGTTCAGCACACAAAAACAAGTAGTTTGGGGGGGGGGGGGGAGGAGAGAATAAAGAGGAATGGGGGTGTTGTATTGGATAGACTGGAGTAAGATTATAAAATTCTTTAAATACTCAGAACAGTGTTTTGGCAATAGGGAGCTGTTGGAATTTTTTAAGTAGTTAAGTGATATAGTGAAAACTGCTTTAGGAAAAATCACTTGGCACCCATGTGAAGGAAGGACTCAAGAGGGGAGAGATCAGACACAAAAAAACCAAGTAGGAGGCTATTACAATTAGTACAGGAGAGAAGTAATGAAGGTATGAAGTAAGGTGACGAATGCAGAAAAGAGGAAGAGATGTTGTCCAGGGAGTAAATAGTTAAGAATGACTTTAAAACCAAAATACCTATAAAAATGGTGATGCCTTTGGTAGAATAGAAATAGAAAAGTTAGGGAAAGGGAAAAGCTCAGGAGATAATATAATACATTCTATTTTGGATTAGTTGAGTTTGAGATACATTTGGGGTAGCAAATGGGAAATGTTTAATAGGGAGCTAGTGAATCCAAGATGGAACAAGGGATGGATGAACAAGTGGGAGTTGGTGAGACCACTGAGAGATAGATTCTGGAAAGAGAAGAGGACCCACGATAGAATCATAGGGTACACCTAAATCTGGGGAGAGGGGTGGTGGTAAATGATGATGAAGGAAAAGTAAGGAAAAGGGAAAAACCTAGAGAGAGCAGTGTCATAAAAATCCAAATTGCAGACAGTATCCAGGAAAAGTGATTAGTCCAGGGTCAAAGGTTGCAGAGAGATCAAGAATCCACTGGATTTGATCATCTGAGTTGATAACAATCACTGATAACTCAGAAGACAGTATATCAATTAATGTAGTGGGAAATGTTCTCTCTGATCATGGAATGAAACTGGAAACATGGAAAACTGGAAAGTCCTGAAGCTGTCATTCACTAGCTCTAGTTACATGACTCAGTTGGGTTATTATCTTGTACTTGAACCTGTTTTTAATCAACAAAGATAAGAGTTGTAGTAATTGCATTACCTCCCTCATTAGGCTGTAGCTAAAACTGAAAGACGATATAAATGATGTACAGCACTGGATTGGGCAGATCTTATCATCACTTTTGTGCCCCCTGGACCATCTCAGTGCCTTGTTTATAGGAAAAACTCAGTTATGCAAGGTTTGGCAATTTACAAAGCAATTTTTTGTAAAGACTTTACATAAGACGTTCATGACAACCTTATAAAGTACGTTCTGAGCAAATATCTATCTGGGCTCTAGTCTTAGCTTGGCCATGAGCAAGACCTTGGGCAAGATATCTGAACTTCCTAGGGGGTGGCTGGGAGGCTCAGTAGATTGAGAGTCAGACCTGGAGATGGGGAGTTCCTGGATTCAGACACTTCCTAGCTGTGAGACCCTGGGCAAGTCACTTAACCCCTATTGCCTAACCCTTATTGCTCTTCTGCCTCAGGAACCAATATTCAGTCTTGATTCCAAGATGGCAGGTAAGCGTTAAAAAAAAAAAAAGATATCTGAACTTGCTGGAACTTCTTTCCCCCTATGTAAAACAGGGACCAGAAAATCCCTGTCTCATTCTAAAATCCTTTTTTTGGTTTTTGAGGTATTGCGCGCTTGCCGCTGAGGAATGGGGGAGAGGGAATTGGGTAAAGTCACCTTGCAGAGAGGAAAATTTTAAAGGACCAGAAGATGGCAGCAAAGAGCCACCTAGGACCGCAGCATCCCTGAGGGACAGGAATTGAGGTATTAGAAGAGCTAGAAAAATAAGATGTAGTCTTTGTAACAGATAGAAGTTACAGTCTAGTAAACCAATTTTCTCCAAAGAAATTTTACTCATTAAGGGACTTCATTTGCAAAATGGTCCTTGTTAAAATCCTTCAGGGATTCTTACTTAACCTGGCATCCATGAACTTATTTTTTCTTAATATTGTGATAGCTGTATTTCAATATAATTGATTTCCTTTGAGATCCTACACATTTTAAAACATTGTTGTATTAAAAAACACGTATTCATTTAAAAGACATTCTGAAAAATCCATAGGACTTATTAGCTTACTAAAGGGGTCTAAGACACACAAAAAATTGAGAAACCCCCATACTAGATGATCTAAGGGCTCTTTCAAAGTCAGCTCTAAATTCCATAATCCCATGAAGCCCCAAAACCATTCAAGTATTTCAATCCATAGTCCACAGGAATAAACTGTACCTCTTAGGGTGGAAAGGGAGCAGTATTGTCTGGTTAACTCAGAACTGTCTAGTGTTATGCTGTCATAGGAATACGCCTCCACCTACATTGTCCCACCCAGATGTTTCCCTAAATTGGGAAGATTTTGGAGTAGGAATCAAGGAGTTTTCACCTGGCTTTCATTTCCTAAAAGTTTGAGATCCAAATATCCTAATAAATTTTGGCAATTATTCTCACCCCTAAATATAAAATAAAACAAGCCCTAAAGGTAGTAAAACTGACCCAGAAACTCCTACAGGATTGGTACATGGAAGGCGAAAAAGGACCCACAAGTACAAAACGATTTATAGTGGCTTTTTTGTGGTGACAGAAAATTAAAGGGATACCCATTCATTGAGGAATGTCTGAACAAATCATGGGTTATGAATGTGATTCAACAGAACTGTGCTGTAAGAAATAAAGGAAGAGGTGGTTTCACAGGAACCTGGTGAGATTTGCATGAAATTATGCAGAGCAAAGTGAGCAAAACCAGAACAATTTATAATATAACAACATTGTAAAAATAGACAACTTTGTAAAAAAATTAAAATGACCTCATTTCTTAACTGGCAGGAAGAAAGAAACAGAGAAAATGTTAGAGCTGCTAAAGCGATTTCTCAGTTCTTCAAGAGCTCCTCAAAGCCTAAAGTACAAACTGCTTAGCCTTGACATTGAAAGTCTCCCATATTCTGATATTCTTCAATATTCTCCATTGCTCCGGCCAACACAGACCTTTTACTGCCCCGTCAGGAGCTGCCATGTGTTTCCCCACCTCCCAACTTTTGCTCATACTGTCTTTTGCTTTAAAATTATATCTCTTCCTCTATTCATTGAATTCCATCCTTTAAAGCATCCCTCAAAAGTCATCACTTGCATAAAACTTTCCCTGAGTCCCAAGGAGGTAGCAATCTTCTTAGACCTCACTTAATCGTGTTTTGCAACTCTCTAAGGCAATTATCATGTAATATTGTGCATTGCACAAGTCCCTGTCAACCACCTACCAAAATGTAGATAAGAAGGCAACCTTATCTAAATTTCCAGTGTCCTCTAGCACTGTACATGATAAGCATTTGACACATTTTTTTTGAGTGAATGAATGTCCCTGTGGGATATACCTGCACTAAGGGACCTCTATTATTACCCTCCTAAAACCTACACCTATCAGACTCAACAAACCACCAGTATTCACTTCAGTTTCTCATTCCGAGTCTCTAGATTAGAAGAGACAATGCACAGGGGGCAAATATACATATATAGCCAAGATCAGTACACAAGTGTGGGAGAAATATATGCAGCTATGACCAATCAAGCCGTTGCTCAAGATATGGACACACGGGGAAGCAATGTGGTGAAAGGGAAAAAACACTAGTCAAAAAATCTGGATTCAAATCTCAATTTTGCTTTACTACCATGATCACAAAGGCAAATTGTTGGCTTCTCTAAACTTCACTTTCTTCCTCACCCATAAAATAAGGTCCTTTCCAGCTCTGAATCCTCCATACTGGTACCTAATAAGCCTTCTTTCATCTAGTCCAACAGATGACTGTGGGTAACTCATCGGGGCCAGAAACATCAGTGGTGGTGTGGAAGACTGGACAGACAGTGGGATCATGGCTTCAAAATAATCCATGACACATCTTCAACTCTTTCCTCACACCACCACAACTCCCACATAAATCCTACTTTCGTCTCCTAGAGCTCTCACCCTACCCCTTCCCACTATTCACACAGCCAGATCACATTCCTCTGAAAATATGTAATATCTTGAGTTTATTTGAGGTTAGGGAGTTATGTTTGCTCTTGGGAAGGGGGGGAAATGTTCTCTTCTTGATTCTGCACTTCAGGCATCGACCAAATCTCACTACTTTCCCTGTACACACACAGCCCAAGTCTCTTATTCTTTCACCAGCCGGTAGATGTGATGTTGAGCTCCATGCTCACTTGCAGACACTTCAAACACATATGCAATACACAGTAAGGTTTCTTGGGTATCTCTGTTGGTCACCACCTAGAGGATGGAGACAGAAAAAAAAATGAGGTCCCATAAGAGATTTCCCTATTTTTTATACCAGCTCAAAGTTGGATGTTCCCTATAGCTCCAACTCTTAGCTACAAGGAACACCCTATACCATCTCATCAACTGCCTCCTCTCAAACTTCAGACACCCAGGCTTGAAATTTCCCTCTTGGTCCCCATGTTCCCACTCTAGATTCCCACCAGTAAAACCTTCTAGAGTTTTTTTGTTTGTTTGTTTTTTAAAGTTTTGGAAGATTTTATTTAATTAATTTAAAATATTTTTCCATGGTTACAAGATTCCTGTTCTTTCCCTCCCCTAGCTGATGCACAATTCCAGTGGGTTTTACATGTGTCATTGATCAAGAACTATTTCCATATTGTTGATATTTGCACTCTTCTAGAGTTTTTGCATAAACACATACCTGCAGGATAGTGAAGTTCTCCAGTACACTGTTCATCATGTATTTCTCTGGCAGGTGCTTTAGCTTATGGATGAAGTTGACCATATATTCACAGAGAGGAGACCGGTGAATGCGGTAGGAGTAGTGGCCATTCTCATAGTGGGCATACTCAGTCTGCAGGACCCAAGGGAGAGCTACATAAGGATCACTCTATACCCCAACTTCTACTCCCCGTGTATGTGCTCTAGCCCTTATGGTTGCCTCTACTCTAGAGCAACCCTATTCCCATAAACCCCAGAAATAGAAGCTAGTAAGAAAGCGAGTAAATATGCCCTCTGGGATCATGAAAAAAGACTGTCTTCTTTAACTGGTAAATGTCCCGCCCAATTCTCAGTCCTCCCTTTGGTAGAAACTAAACTATAGCATTTTATATAAAAATAGGAGCATTAAGTAAGCTATGGGGATGGGGAGAGAGAAGAGGAAAGTGAATAGAGGTTAGCCTTTTATGGCTTTTTTTTCAAAGAAATGTAATATCATTGCTTTTCCATTCAGAAAATAACTTAACTAGTTCATCAAAGTGTTAAGGGAATCTGCTTCAAAGAATATATAAAAACAATTCATAGAGAATGAAATATGCAAAAAGGTATCATCACTATCTCCTACAGAAATTTATAGTCTATATAAAGCAATCACCAAAACAATCAAGTTTGTTTGTTTTTTAAGCCCCAAATTGCCTTATTTAACAAATGCTTGATTTCTTCACTAAGCAGAGAAGTGGCAACCAAGGGACATACCAATTTATAAAACAGGCTCATTTAGGGGCATCTCAGTGAATAGGTGGCTCAGTGGATAGGCTTGGAGATGGAGGTCCTGGGTTTAAACCTGGTCTCAGACACTTCCTAGCTGTGTGACCCTGAGTAAGTCACTTCACCCCCACTGCCTAGCCTTACCTCTCTCTTCTGCCTTGGAGCCAAGACAGAAGGTAAGGGGTTTGTTGTTTATTTTTTTAATGGAGTTTCTCATGGAGTCTTAACTCAAGGAATCTGAAAGCATCTTAACATTATATAAAATTCATTGATAAATGTAACCACAGAGGTAACTGTGTTCAACAACCCTTTGCTTGATACTATCAGATCTTAAACAGGGACATGTGTTTGCCACCTTTATGGATAATGTCCCTCATAAGATCCGAATAGAAGAGAGAGTTTTCTGGATGTTCCTGGGGGATATTATTCTGATATCAAGCCCTAGACTATTATAAGGTCTCCTCAGTGAGACGCAAGGTAACTTAAAAGAGACATATCTAATGACTCATGCAAATAAATCCATTCAGTAAAAACCAAATAGAAGAAAAATGCCTATCATCCAGGCATTCCTGCATATGTATGACTACAGATCTTGGATTGCCATAATCTGCAAAAGGTCAAAATCACCAGTGATCCAATAGGCAAAATATAGGCATGTAGTGGACATAAGCCGACTGGAACATATTCCTTATGGATAAGAAATAGTTTCAGGGTGGTTTTACATCATCAGAAAAGAAGATGGGATCCTTTGTTATTACAGAAAAGAATATCATTTGGACATCTAGAGTGTTGCACCCCATGGAAATTTTTAAAAAACCAAATGCCTCTAACACACTGGGTCTCATTGGAGGATCTTGGCAAAATTTAAATAAGAATCATCCAGGATAAGAAGGCATGGACAATCTGCAGTTATGGAAAGAATATCCATCTCAATGAAATCATGGATCCATGAAAATATGATAGAAGAAGAGTTTGGAAATCAGTATCCCTATTGCTTGTTTGTATGTAAATAATGGTTAATGTACACAATAGAACTTCAGTCTCTTAAACATATTCTGTTTCTCTGTTAACAAATTTGGCTAAACCCTATCCCTGCAGGTACGTTGCAATCTTCCTTAGTCCATCTAAATAAGCAAAACTCCAATAAATGAAGTTTGACTTAATGAGGGTTTACCACATTTTTATACTCAGGATCCAGCACCATGATTTAAACATAGTGATAAAGCAAATTCTGATAATATGTATTACAAAATGATCATATTTGTTATTTTATTAAAGTTAACTTTTGCTTTTTTTAAAGAACAAATAATTTGGAGTTTCTGATGAATTAAATGTACAATAGTTTATTATTTTATTTATTTAAATGTCTGTTTTTGTTGATGGTTGGTAAGTTTAATATTAAGCAACTTTCAAAAATGTTTTAAAATTATAAACTTTTTTTTTTAAACCCTTACCTTCCGTCTTAGAGTCAATACTGTGTATTGGCTCCAAGGCAGAAGAGTGGTAAGGGTAGGCAATGGGGGTCAAGTGACTTGCCCAGGGTCACACAGCTAGGAAGTGGCTGAGGCCGGATTTGAACCTAGGACCTCCCGTCTCTAGGCCTGGCTCTCAATCCACTGAGCTACCCAGCTGCCCCCTAAAATTATAAACTTTAAAAAAAAAAGCAGACTCTAGAAAAGCTAAGTGGAAAAGGCAGATGGAAGCCTAGAATCAGGGATCCACTTGTTCAAGGTCACCTAGGGAGATTGACCATGTCAACGCTAGGGAATAGTGCCCAGAAGTCCTAAGCTTGCTTTAAGGCTGAGCTCTAACCATCAGGTACCACACATCTCCACTTCTGTCCCTCTCACCCCCTTTCTCACCCTTTGTGAATTGTCACTCACCTCTACTTTCTCCACAACTTGTTTGCCAAAGGAGCAGACTTTGGTGGAACAGGTGATGATCATGTTCTCAGGACTCTCATACTGACTGGAGACCCCATAAAAAGAGTTGCCTTTGCCCTCAATGTTGGTGTTGAGGTCAGCCTGTTGGGATAGATAACAGAAAGTGCTAACTAGGTCAAAGGAATCCACAGAGGTAATACAGACACACTTCACACAGTCTCTAGTAACTTAGAAAGTCATTCTACTTAGCAAAGATTCTAAACCGGGTAGGGACTAGGAGAAAGTGATAAAAGACTTCAGAAGAATTTAAGACAGTGGATACTTGAATTTAAGACAGTGGATACTCAGAGTCGGTTAGCAGGTTAGTGTAGCAGAAAGAACATTAGATTTGGCAGCAGAGAACCAGAGCTGAAATTCTAATTACTCCTCACTACCTGAGTGCCCTTGAGAACAATCACTTTATTTCCCTGCATTTAGTTTCCTCCATCTATAGGGGAAGATAATGGACCAGATCATCATCTGTAATGTCCCTTCCAACTCTTAATCCTTGGATCTTAAGGTACTCAAGGTAAACTCTACCCATCATCCTTATTGCCCTATTAAACTTCATTGGGCTTTAACTTCAATGTTATTTAAATGATTGGCTTCCCCAGAATTGGGAAAAACCTGGAATAAGACACTTACTCATATACCTCAAGCCCCAAACTGTATTCCTGTGATTACCCACATAAATGATATTTAAGTAAAGTGCTTTAAGGTGACATTTATATGTAATGATTTAAGTTTCACAAAGCACTTTAGGGACATTACTTCAGTTGATACTCAACACATCCCAGTGAGATACACATTCTGGGTATTATTATCCTCTACTTGACAGTTGTCATTCCATATTTGGGCAAGGGTAGAGTCTATAGATCAATTGAAAGACTCACAAGAGGGACAGTTTGGTGATTCAGTGGACGGAGAACCAGTCCTAGAGATGAGAGGTTCTGAGTTCAAAGCTAACCTCAGATACTTCCTAGCTGTACAACCCTGGATAAGTCACATTGCCTAGTCCTTACCACTTTTCTGGTTTGGAACCAATACACATTAGACAGAAAATAAAGAGTTAAAAAAAAAAAGACTCAAGAAATTCATCCAATGCAGAAGTCCCCATTCCTAGGCTAGCCTCAACCCTGACACTTAAGTTTATAACCTTGATCACAATATTAGCACAATCCTAAAAACAGGAAAGGAGTTTCTGGATCTAGGAGAGATCCAAAAACCAAGGACCCTTCTTTCCCAAGACGAAGATATAACCAACCAACCAACCCTTGGAGGGACTACAAAGTCATTCAGTTAATTCCACAACTGGCCACTATAGGGCAACCAGTCATAGCTTTTTCTTTTTAAAAAACTTTTTTTGTTTTAATTTTAAAATTTTTTAAATAATTTTTCTCAATTACATGAAACTATTTTTAAATTTTTATTCAGAATTTTTCCATGGTTACCTGATTCCTGATCTCCACCTCACTTTCTCTTCCCCCCTCCCAAAGCCAATAGGCAGTTCCACTGGGTTATACACTACATGAAATCTTTAATAGTACTTTTCCCTCACAATCATAATTTTATTAAGGGAAAAGGACACACGATCGCATTTGACACTGAGAATAATGCTGTGAGTTCTCTAGGCAGCCACCCCAGAGAAGTGAAACGATCTGTCCTTACAGTGACAAGTACATGACAAGGGTAGGACTGGAAACCAGGTCTTGGGACTCTGAATGCAGGACACTCTCAACCAAAGTGTATTGTCCCTCATATATAGTCAATGAGACGTCTATACAATTTGTTTCACCCCTCTATATACCTCAATTATTGCATTTATACATCGAGTGGCTTAGAGTCACTTTCCCATACTCCCAGATGCCATTGTCTTGTCCTTTGAGGGCACAGGTCCTGAATCACCCACGATGAAGAAACGGAACATTTAGAGTCAGAAGCTTCAAAATTGTGCCCTGGGTGAGCTTGGGTCCTAAGGATCTCCATCCATTTGAATTAACCTAGGTTTCAGCAGGTAAAAGGAAGGAAGCCACCTCTACTCTGTCCCTTTCTCTTTGTGGTCCTAAGGAATGGGCTATCCCCTAAACAAAACTTAGTGGGGGGAGTGGACTTGGATCGATGCAATGCCTAGGTCAAGCATATGAGGACAAGAATCACAGGATCTGAGAGTCACAAAATCACAGAATCACAAAATCTTGAATGTGGAAGAGGCTTTATTGGGCTGGCTGCCTATGCCTGAAAGAGATCACCACTATAAATCCATCCATCAATCAATATTAATTAAGCCCCTACTATGTAATACACACAGTAACTGACAAATGGGCATCCACATTTTTAGAAAAACCTCCAAGGCAGCCTGTTCAACTTCTGGACAGCTGTCATTGTGAGGAAATTTTGCTGGGTTTTTTCCTAATCTCAAAGCAAAATTTATCTCCTTGCAACTTCCACTTCCTGCCTCTAGCCTCTGAAACCAAAAAGAGCAAGCATAATACCTCTTCCATGGGAGAGACTTCAAAAAATCTGGAAAGAAATATCATCACATACATTTCTCTGGAATCTTTTCTTCTTCACAATCACCCATGTTTTACAGATGAAAAACAGACCTAACGTTTTACTCCAAGGACCAACTCAAGACTTTCCTTGTTCTGTTCTACTACTTGGGCAGCTAGTGGTGAGAATTTTCTGATTTCTAATTTACTGTTCTCAGTAGATGAAGGATCTGTCACTTTCTTCACCAATACAGATGTTAGCACAACTTTAGACTTCTGGATCCGTTTTAGGGAGTTGTTTATGCAGAGAGGCTAAACTACTTGGACAGCAACATACAACTAAGAGGTACTGGAATCCAGCTGTATTGGAACACTGGCATGTTTGACTCCAAGCCCAAAAATCTATCCACTATACCAAGCTGCCTCGTTTCTACGACAATATAAAGGAAAGCAGGATCTGAGCCCTTACAAGACATGAGGGAGTCTGGGTACAAGGGAAAGGGGATCACATATCACACATCTGAAGAGTGAGTTCACAGTTGAGGCTACATTTGAATCCAGAACCTCATGTCTGTAAAGCTCTTGGCACAGCACTTTCCCTACCACAATAGCCTTGAGAGGTAGGCGGTGCAAGGGATTATTATCATCCTCACTTACAGGTAAATTGCCACAGGTCAGAAAAGTGAGGTGGCTTTCTCAGGGTGAAACTGCTAGTGAGTAACAGAGCTAGATCCTGAACTCAGATCTTACAACCTAAGCATCTTATGCTGTTTGGGGATTTCCACCCATTTCACTTAGGCTTACATGAGATCATTGCTGTAAAGCACTTTGAAAATTCCAGGCACTATAAATACCAGTTATTGTTATTATAATTTTATTACTCTCCTATAACAACCAGGATCCCAGGTGATGACTTCATTTCCTTTAATTTCTTAATTTAATTATATTTATATAATAAAATATAAATGATATATTTGTATTTTGTAACATATAATATATACATAAATATATTTTATATATGATAAATATAAAAATATAAAATAAAATTTATTTTTTTATTCAGTTCCATTCCTAAGTCTTTTACTGAATCCCTGTGTTTCTAGAACAATCCTGGGATTTGCTAAAACATGCTTAACAACCAGCTTCTCCAGGAAAAAAAAATGCATTCAATGGAAATGTCTAAATTTAATCTCTGAATTATTAATACTTTGAATCTAGACAATCAACAAAACAATTGTCAGTTTCTGGGTTGTAAATGAAATTTTAACAATCAGCTCCGGGTGGTTAGAGCTAGTTCTAACATACTAGTCAGGGCTCTTAGGACATTTAGCATAATACTAAGGAGCCTATGCTGAATGCCAAGCCATAATCATGCAAGGCAGTGAAAGGAATGACCACAAGAGCTTCTCTGACCCTTATTTAATTATCTGCAAAATTGAGGTTAATAATAATTGTACTCTCTGCCTCACAGGACTATTGTAAGGAAGGAGCTCTGTAGAATCTTTTTTTTTCAATCCTTCCTTCTCTTTTAGAATCAATACTGTGAGTTGATTCTTTTTTTTCTTTTTAAACTCTTACCTTCCGTCTGGGAATCAATCCTGTGTGTTGGTTCCAAGGCAGAAGAGTGGTAAGGGCTAGGCAATGGGGGTCAAGTGATTTTTGCCCAGGGTCACATAGCTGGGAAGTGTCTGAGGCCAAATTTGAACCCAGCTCTCAATCCACCGAGCTACCCAGCTGGCCCCTGTGTATTGGTTCTAAGGCAGAAGAATGGTAAGAGCTAGGCAAAGGGGTCTTAAGTGACTCGCCCAGGATCATACAGATAGTAGCTGAGGCCAGTTTTGAACCCAGAACCTCCCCATCTCTCAATCCACTGAACCATCCTGTAGAATGTTTTATTCATGGTATGTAAATATGAACTATTACCATTATTGTCAAGTCTTTTCCTTGCTCTCTTTATAGAATCAGTTACCCAGTCCTCAATATAACATCGCCCTCAACCCCCCTCCCAAATTTCTTCCCCCAAAGCTCTAACGCAGGGCATTTCTCCCCTTCCAGTCCCTCCGAAGATTCTTACTCCTTTCTTTTCCTCCAGTCCAAGAGATAAATCGTCCCACCTCTCCCCCCACCCCCTGCTCCATTCCCCCAGAAAACTCTGGCCTCCCTTTCCCCACCCTCCTGCCCTCTTGGTGCCCCCTCTCACTCTCCTAACCTATTCATAGCTGCGCGTGTGGGCTGGAAGCTCCCAAGGAAAGCAGTGAACAGGTGTGGAGAATCAAATGACTGGCGAATGCGCCAAAGCAGCCGCAGCCCGAGCTGGGGGCTCCAGGGGCTCGGATTCATTGTCATGTGCTGGTATGTCTAATGTCAAGGGGCCCAAACAGGAGGGAGGCGATCAGGGGGCAGGCCCCGCAGGGCACAGCTCCTTCCCTCCTCCGGCTCTCTGCCCCAAGCCCAGGAACTCTTCAAATTGGGAAGCATCATTAGCAAAGAGTCATGGGAGTCGGGGAGTGATTAGGCCCATGGAACTAATCTCATTGTTTGTAAATGATATTGTGCCCCAAGCCAGGAGAAGGACCTCTGGGGCGCCTCCACTTTCCCTCTTTCCTCTTCCAGTTTAAGACACTGAAAACCCCACAAATAAGAAATAACTGTAGAGGGGATCTCATCACAGCGGACTCTCTTTGGTTACTTCACGGGAGGCTATCGAATGCCTAAAGGAACTCCAGATTTTCTGTGTCCACAGCGCCTGCCTGACCTGACTTCTCTAAGAGTCCTCTTACGGATGGCAAACGAGGGTTGTTGGTCCTGCGTGAGTGCAAACAAAGCTGAACAGAGAAGCTTAGCAAGTGGATGACACAATGGAGATAACAAAAGACTTGGATGGGAGCCCATGGGAGCCCCGTCCTGGGTCTATGATAGGGAGTGGGGGAAGAACCTATGTGAAACCCTGCATTTATTTTATTTTAAAGTATGGTGTAAACCTCAAATTTCCAACATTTATAAGTCTTGAGCGTAGAAAGCCAAAATGGTTGTAAAAAGTAATGAGTCTGTGCCACAAGGAGAATGAAAGGCTGCGTCCTTGCCATCTGCTGAGCACTAGACAGGGTTCGAGTCCGTCAGCCAGTCAGTATTTGTGAAGTATCCACCATGTGCCAGGGGATGCAAAGACAGACAAAACACAAGGCTTCCTTCCTCTCAAGGAGTTCAGTCTAAGGAGGATGCAAACTACTATGCACAAACATGATCCATACAGGATAAACGTGAGATGATCAACAAAGGCAGACAGAGTGGTAGCTACAACACCAGTAATTGTGGCAAATCATTTAAAACTTGTGAGTCCATTTCCTCATCTGTAGAATATGCATAAAACCTGCCTCATAGAGTAGTTGTGAAAAAAGACATTTTATAAGCCATAAAGTGCTTTATAAATGTGAACTACATTCTTATCATTGTCACTGTTCCTAATCGATCAGGGATGTCTCCTTCAGAACCATAGGTGTCAGAGGTCGTGGAACCCTTGCTGGGTTCTTTGTTCTAGATCTCTACTCAACACTGCCCTCTGGAACACTCACCAGATCCAGAATTGTGCTTCTAGGGGAAGCTTGAGACCCTGATAGGTTGGCAGAAGAGGGATGGGTCAAAGTTTGCAAGAGAGGAATGACAATGCCTTTGGTTTCTTATCCTATAGGTGTACACACAACATGCACACTGCAGGCACGCCTAGGATTCATCCTAAAGAGCTATGCTATAGGGTAATCCTGAGAGATGCTCTAAAAGGTACAAACAGGGATAGAACTAAATGGCTACCTATTGGCAAAACTTTTTTTTTTAATTTTCTTCATCAGAGCCAGAACTAAAATGATTTCACTAGAGCTTGTTTCTTTCTTCTTGGTCCACTGAAAGTATCCCCCCCCCATGCTCTTTAGGAGATCGGTATATCTGCAGTGCCTGGTACTGCTCTACTCAGCCCCAATTGAATAAAAACAGCTCCACTATAGGAGACTGGGGCTAGCTGATCATCCGTCCTTCCCTCTACTCAAGCACCCCCTCCCCTCCCCACACTATTCCACATAAGTCATCATGCTCCAGGAGTAGGGAGAGCTATAGTCATCCATCTGCCATTTGGACTCCAAGCCACACCCTTCCTCTGGTCTTGTTCTATCCTGTACCAGGAGCATGAGATTTGTTGGCAGGGACAAGCAGGCTTTTTTAACAGCCAGACTCCCACTCTTTTTTAGGGAGAATGAACTAATGGAAAAAAACTCTAGACTTCATTAGTACTAGAAATCAGGAGGCAGTGCTATCATTAACTCTTTGTTTGACCATGGAAAATCACTAAATCTCTCTTGGTTTTGATTTTCCTTCCCTTGGAAAATGGGAATAACAACATTTATTCAACCTATTTTCCAGGGTTGTCACAAATATCAAATGAGATAACTTAAGATAAAAAAGACAGACGAAATTAAAAGTACTACATGAATTTATAAAAGGAAGATATTGTCCTTGGTCATCTCCAAGATTATTCCCACTTCTATGTCAGTGTTTCATAGGATTTGAAGTGAGAAGGGACTTAAACCATTTGGATCAGTGGTTCCCATTTACTGGTTCATGAACCACTTGAGGGTTCTCAATGATGGTCCAAAGATTTGCACTACAAAATCTTTAGTGGCACCTTAAGTGATAAATAATCGCTTAAATGTTATAGGGCATTTTATATAAATGTTATTAATATTCAACAAAAATGTATAAAGTAAATTTTATATGGACTTACAGATAATAGCAAGTATGAAATCTTGCTAGATTACTTCTTTTAATTCTTATAGAATGTTTCATAAAATATTTGTAATTATTTTATAACTAGTTTTATGATTTTATATTTGGATTTTTCATAATTAAGTATAGAATAAAATTTTATATTTTATAATAAAAATTCTAATTTGCAGCCTTTGGGGGAAAAAGTTGTCATTATAGTCATTATAAGCATTTAATGAATAAATCTAAAAGAAAATTACCCTAGCAGTTCACAACATACTTTGCTATTGCTAAGTGGTGTTTGAGGAACAAAAGATTTTGGGGAATTACTGATCTAGATTATTCTCCTCATTTTACAGATGAGGAAACTGAAACCCAGAAAAATTAAATTAGCTTGTCCAAGGTCAATCAGGTAGTAAGCATAAGAATGGGGATTTCAAATCTAGATCTCCTACTGTCCATTTCACTTTCTTGTTTTGTTGCTCAATTGTGCTCAACTCTTCAAGACCCCAAAGACCAGTGATCCCAAACCTTTTAGAGACTGAGTGCCCCCCCCTTACATCAGATGGGGGGGGGAGGAAGCACTCCCATTTGGGCTGCTGGACAGAGGGGTGGGGGATGTGAGAAATACTGGAGTGGTTTGCCATTTCCTTCTCCAGTGGATTAAGGCAAACAGAGATTAAGTGCCTTGCCCAGAATTACACACAGCTAGTAAGTGTATGGGGCTGGATTTGAGCTCAGGTCTTCCTGGCTTCCTGACTCTATTCACTTAGCCATCTAGCTGCCACATTGTTAATGGTCTGTGAAAAATATAAGACACTTAAAAAAATAATAACTACTATCATTGCCTCTACTAATGCTATAATCCCTTTCTTCTTAGGAAATATTTCAAAATCCCATTATTTACTGAATTTCATTGTAAGAGAACAATAAATCCTATCATACCACCAAAAAAGGGAAACTGTGAAAGAGTTGAAGGAATTATTTATTCATCACAAGACAAACAACATGAAAATCAGATTTTGAGATCATATTCCTGTACCCCTAGTTAATGGTCTTTTCACTTATTTGTTCCAAAGATTTGTTCAAAATCCTGCTAAAAATTTACTCCTCTAAGAAGTCTTCCTTGATTAATTTAATTCTAATGATCATGTTCCCTCAAGGACTTTCCAGCTTTAATATACATATAAGGGAGACCCTTCCTATTCTGAAAGATAATTAAGATATCTTTGTATCCTCCATAGTTCCTAGCACATAGGAGATGCCCCCAAAATGTTTGTTGAATGAGCTCAGTTTTCTAGTTTCCAACCTAAAAGGTACTAAACAAAATTTAGTGTGTGTTACTGGTATAAGTCCCATGATTCATTTACATTTAGATCTGAAGAAGCTGAAGTAAAAAGAAATTAATTACTAATAGGAGAAAATTTCCCAATCCCATGGGAGGAATTATAACCCTAGGCCAGATGGACTTGGTAGAAGAAGGGCAGACCTGGTGCCAATGTATGACACAACTGAGTGATCTTTTGAAACACCCCTTTCCCACTTGCTGCCCTTTCTTATTAGCTGTGTGACTGCAAGCAAGTCCCTCAAGCTCTTTGTGCCTTAATTTTCTAATCCATAAAATGGAGATAATAATAACACCTATATCATAAGGCCATTGCATGGACCAAATTAGATAACATATGTAAAAAGTGCTTTGTAAATGTTAAAACTCTTATATAAATGTGTTGTTTTGTATGACCGCATATATATATATATATATATATATATATATATATATATATATATATATACACACTCTATCAAATTGCTTTTCTTCTCTGTTATGGGGAAGGAAGGGAAGAGAAGAGAATGTGAAACTCAAAAAAACTTTAGAAATGAAATAAAATATTTTAAAAAGAAAAAACTCATATAAATGTGTTGATATTAATGATAGAAATTCATAGAATTTAATTAACTGCCCTTTTGTAGAACTCGAGATCCTCAAATTATATGCCAGTGGGACAGAGCTTTGACTGATAGGGTGTCCCCAGTCTTGGTCTCGACCTCTCTAAAGTTCTCTCAAAGCATTCCAATAAATTATACTCCACCTTTCTTTGACTCTCCCCACCAACCCTGCTAAATGTGGTGGTCCTAGACAAGGATCTTCTACTGTAATTCCATCCTTTAATATCAGTGGTCCACACTGATTCTAGTTTCTATCTATTAGGTAATTACATGTCTATTCCCTTGTTCTAACCCTTCATTCAGTCTCTTCCCAACTTTCCACCTACGAAAAGTGACATTTGACTGGTCTTCAAATCCTACCATTCTTAATTCTCATTCCTATCTAACAATATTTTCTTACCCAGAACTTGACGAGGAAGAAAGCATTTGAGGGTCCTCGTTCAAAGAGCTCCTTGAGTCCTCCCTTCTTATCAGGGAATTTGTCGTAGATCTGGTGGATGTCCACCGCTTCGAGGTAGGGGTCACTGTAGCTGGGACTGGACTGGCCAATGTGTACAAACAGGTGCTTATTATACTGTAAAGAAAATGATAGAATCAGAAGTGAGAGGGGAACAATTACAGGGTTTCATTGTGTCAGCCAAAGAGCATCCACCTGGAATTGGGATCTAACTAGTTGTGTAATCTTGGGTATGGTACATCTCCTCTCCAAGTCTCATTCCTCAACTGTATACTGTGGAGCTAGGTCAGATTGTCTAACATTCCTCTAACATTTGGTGTATCTGGGTGGACTAATAACTAACACATATAGTACTTTAAAATTGACAAAATACATACATGCATACATATTTGGTTTGACTACTTCAGCACTGTGAGCTCAATCCTATTATTATCCCCACTTTATGAAGGAACTGTGGTTCAAGAAAGGATAAATTCTTTGACAAGGGTCATACAACTATTCAATGTCAATGGTGGGCATTTCTACAGTGCAGTACGGTTTGAAAAGTACTTCACATGCATTAATCATGTGGTACTCACAACAACCCTGGGAGGCAGGTGCTACTAGGGCACAGAAAGGTTAAACAAGTTTTAATGACTTAAAAAACTAGCTAGTAAGCAGCAGAGAGAGGTGAGGTTCAGATGTAGCTCTTGCTGACCCTGAGTCAGGGGCTTGGCACACTTCACCATGCTGCCTCCCCTGCTTACTTCCAGCACCATCCATGATCTTCAAGAGCTAAGTGTCCACCACATGCCCCATGTGAGGAATATTAGTCTCCATTACCCTTCAAGGAGAATCATTGCCCAAGCAGGCTGGGAGATCCTCCATAGTAAGAGGGGTTAGGAAGGGAGGAGATTGGGGGAGAGTAAAAAAAAAAATCACTTTTCTGAGCATATAACAGAAATAGCATTTCCTCACAGCTACCCAAATCAGCTCCAAAGGGGGAAGCAATGGTTCAATTTGAGAAATTACTTAAACCCACAGTTTGGGAAAACGTCAGAGACTGCCTTTGAGGTCTATCTTCCTCTTCAATGAGATGTATTAAGACAGGATGGAATGGAAGAAGGGGTAGAAAGTAAGGAGAGAAAAAAACTTGAAAAGGGAAGGGAAGGGAGATAGTTCAATTAAATTTAAAAAGACTCAAGAGATGGAAAGATGAAATCTCATCTGAGAACTTTGGAACGAACAAGTAAAAAGAGAAAAAGTCAAAGAAAGAGGAAATAGCACAGAAAAGAGGAGAAAAGAAAAAGAATAGAGAAAGAAGGGGGAAGAACAAGAATGGAAATGAGAGTGAACTAGGAACAAAGGACTTTCCTCAAGAAGGGGTAAAGGAGGAAGAGGATGGAGAAAAAAAGAAGGGGAAACAGGAAAGGAGTAAAGAGGAAAAGACATAGAGAAGAGAGATATGCAAAGGGAGGACTAAGAAACAAACAGAAACAAACTCAGAGGAGGGAAAAGAAAGGGTTATTTGGAGTTAGGAACAGCAGGCACCTACAATGGCAGGGAAAGATTCCCAGAATGACAAGCATAAGGCCAGGAGTCAGTGCCTACCGTGTCTGGGTCTTGTTGCTGCTCCAAGAAGGCAGAGAATTCCAACATCCAGAGCTTGGAGCTGGCCACACTTCGGCCCTGCCATGGAGGCGTCGATGGCGACAGGGTGGACCCAGCAGGAGATTCAAACCCTGCATACAGGGGGAGAAGCCATTGGGAACCAGAGTAGTCCCTCATCACATACATAAACTCAATTAATGAAATCTCAAGTATCTTTCTGAAACACTGGCATGGTAAGGTAGTAAGTAAAATCTCTAGTATAAGTCTCTGAAGGGCAAGGCTTATGAATGATATAATATGTCAAGAAGCACTCTAAGAATATTAGACCAAACCAGTATCATTTGATACCAACAAAAAAGTTCTGGAATGGGGACAGGGATACCTTTTCCTAAAATTGCCACAAACTTACTAGAATTCTTAATCCCTTGCTCCAACTTCTTGTGCCTCAGTTTAGCCCATCTCATAACTCAAGATACGAAATGGAAAGGGTATCAGGTGATTCATGTAGCTAAAACTAAGGAGGGGAATATAGGTTTAAAGAGGGAGAGGCTGGCCAAGGAGCCAGTGGCAGGGCCTAGAGAAGGGATCCAGTGTCCTGACCCTCCCCCCCCACCAGAATTGCTGGGTTGATGGACCTTCTCTTCTCTCTTTGCACTATCCAAGTAGTCCTAAGTTCTGAGTTTGGAGATACTGTTAAGTGCCAAAAGGCAGAGGGGCCTAGACTCAAAGCCCTTGCTAAAAACCCAGAAAATCCAGAGTTGACAATATCCCAGAATATCAGAAGTCATCCCAATCTGCAAAGGAGGGAGGATAAGGAGTGTCTTGTCTTATTGCCTAGGATGACAGAAGACCCTACTCACTACATCTTCTTCCCACCTGACACCATGTGATAAAGACATAGATATAGTGGTCACCTGGAAGATGATAGAAAGGGGCCCATATGACTGACTCACACAGCTGAAAGAACCTAGTTACAATGGCATCTATCTAATCCTACATGCCATAGCCCCCAACAATCCCATATTTCTTCCAGACTCTCCCTGCTTTTGAAGGCTGGGGACCTCTTAGGCTCTTTGAATTATAGGGAAAGGGGTCCACAGGAGATAAAGCTGAGCTGAGGGAAGCAAGGCGCAGGGGGCAAAGTTGTGCAAAGAGGTCAGGCATGCAAGTGGTATGCATTCAGTATGCAAAGGAAGCCAAGCATTCCAGCCAGCCAACCCAAAAGCATTTGAGCCAAAACTGAAGGGGGCTAGGCATACTAGTTATATATCCATACATTGGGTGGGAGTTTGGTGGTTTATGGAACCAAAGCTATAGAATGGGAAAATAAGCATGCCAGGGAGGTTAGACATGCATGGAGGTTTCCTGTGCTTGCTGCATAAGGTAGGCAATCTAAATCATGGGATGTACAAACTAAGTATGCAATAATTAGGAAGCAAGAATAGAATACACACATTGGGGTTTCAAATAGGTATCTTATGCCTTGAGACCAGAGCATAGGATTTGGGGAGGATGCCATGCAAGGGAGCCATGCAGCGCTGACCCACCTGGCAGAGGGAGCGGAGGCTGAACAGCATAGGTTTGTTGAGAGAAAGGTTTCACACTGCGGGAAACATGGGAGAGAGACTGTCAGCTGAGCTCTGATCAGAGTTGGACACGCTCAATAGGAAAGATCCTGGGGCCCAAACCCTAAGTGATCTGTACAGCAAGTCTCAATCTGTCCCTCCCACCAACTCTTTCCTTTCAGTTTTGATATCCGATTGCTAAAGGGAATGTTTCCAGTGTTGCAGAAGGTAAAGCTCTGATGGATATCAGGCTTCCTCTGGGCATTCTGGGCCAGAAGGGGCCTACTTTAATTATTGCTTTAGTAATGTATTAACCACTGAGACCCAGCCACTCCAGTAAAGCTATAGAGAGTTCAAACTACCAATCTCCAAATATTGGCTGCCCTGGAAAAGCCATACTCAGGTCTCTGTCTATTTTAGAGGCTAGTTCTAGTATCCGTAGGATTATTCAGAAATCTGGAGGCTGATGAAAGAACCGGTCTCTAGGTACAATATACATTGAAAGGCTATGGAGAGAGCAAACAAGAACAGAGAGCTCAGGATATACTCACTCATGGGAAGTTCCGGCTTGGCCTGGCAAAGTTCCTTGCCAAAACTGAAAAAGGCAAAAAACAGTTTCAATACAATCTAGCTCCCAACTAGGACAATAGTTGAAAGAGAAAAGAAGTGGAAACAGGGGTTTGGGCTGGAAAGTTAAAATTTGAATATGAAATGTGGGCTCCCTTTTGGATCATAAAATCAGAGCATTGTAGAATATGGAGGAAAGCAGAGCAAAAAGGAATAGGAATGAGAGAATGTAAAGGAGAGGCTACTAGAAAGACTAGCAAATAAAAATTAGAGTTCAATCACCAATTTAGTTAATAAAAATGAAAGCTGTGGGTTTGTTCTTTACTGTCCTTTCGAAATCTATGACAGGGGCAGCTAGGAGGTCCTAGGTTCAAATCTGAGGGAAAAAGAGAGAGAGAGAGAGAGAGAGAGAGAGAGAGAGAGAGAGAGAGAGAGAGAGAGAGAGAGAGAGAGAGAGAGAAGAGAGAGAGAGAGACAGAGACAGAGACAGAGACAGAGGCAGAGACAGAGACAGAGACAGAGACAGAGACAGAGACAGAGACAGAGACAGAGAGAGAGGAAGAAATCTATGGTAGGTCTGTGTGGACTGAGACCCTGTTCTACCTGTTTTAAGGTGAACCCTGTCCAAGAAGGGTAGTAGGAGGAAGTGTTAGCTGAGGAGTGGGGAGTGATAAGGCATGGAGACACACACTAAGGGTTATGGTCCTACTCACAGATCCCAGCTTGGACACACCCCCAGGACAATCATTTTGTCTCAACCCAAGGCTTTGTTCTCTTCTCTCCAGCACTCCAAGGTAGAAAGGAGGCAGTGATCAAAATTTGGACTGCATTGTGCTTGGAACTTCTTAAAGAGGATGGGGTTGGGGGGAAGGAGAGGGCAAAGGGGGAAAAGGAGAGAAGTGGCTTAACCCTTCACTCCGGTTTATCCACTTACCCCTGAGACTGCTGGGTAGGCTGGTCCTCGGGTAAGGGCCATTTTATTGTGGAAGGCTGTAGCAGAGATGATCTGAGCGGATGACATGGTAGCCATATTCTGTAGGGCTTTGTCCTTAGCTGCCTGATCCTGAGGGGAGACAGGAAAGGATGATGTAGCAGTAATCTTGATGAAGCAAGAAAACAGAGAGGGAGAGGGTATATGTGTATAGAACGGTCAGGGAGGAGAGGAAGAACAAGGAAGAAGGCAGCAGGGGGACCTGCCCTAGTGAAAAAGCATCTGACTACGAGTTAGGAAACTTATGTTTTAGACATGATTCAGCCATGGGCCTTTTAGTCTCAATTTGCTCAGCTACCAAATGGATAGAACAATACCCACTATGTCTACCCCTAAGGGGATTTGGCAAGGATCAACTAAGACAAAGTATGGAGTAGCAGAAAGGGTACAAATTGTACTGGATTTGGCATCAGAGGTCCTGGGTTTGAATCCCAGCTCTGCTATTTGCTACCTGATTAATTTTAGAGAAATCACTTAATCTCATGAGTGCCAATTTCATCATCTCTAAAATGAAACTGGAGTAGATGAGCTCTGAGGCTCCTTCTAGTTCTAGGTCAGAGATCTCAATGCACTTTAAAGGGCTTTAAAAAGTTAAAAGTGGAATATAAGTGGATGTATTTACTATTATTATTTTTTAAACCCTTACCTTGTATCTTAGAAAAAATATTGTCAGTTCCAAGGCAGAGAACTGCAGCAAGAGCTAGGCAATTGGGGCTAAGTGACTTGTCTAAAATCATACAGCTAGGAAATGTCCGAGACTAGATTTGAACGCAGGACCTCCCATTTCCAGGCCTGGCCTTCAATCCATGGAGCCACCTAGCTGCCCCATAAATACATATTATTAATAAATCACAGACTGTCTACTCTTTCCTAGGTGACTACTGAGAAAACACCTGTTCCTCAATAGATCTGAAGTGTCAACCTCAGGCAGATGGGTCCAAGTTAAATCAATCTTTTCTGAAGCCTTCCTGGACTATCTTGAGAAATGCTGGTATCTGGTAGCCGCACTCTGAGCCAAGGACTTTCCTGATTCAAAATGCACCTATAAGCATAGATGGCTTAGTGGATAGAGCCAGGTGTAGCAATGGGAGGTCTTGGGTTCAAATTTGACCACATACATTTCCTAGCTGTGACCTTGGGCAAGTCACTTAACCACCACTGCCCAACCCTAACCGCTCTTCTGCCTTAGAACCAATACACAGGATTGATTCTAAAACAGAAGGTAAGGGTTAAAAAAAAAAAGCAACTATTCCCTTTGTCGTTAGAATATCAGGACATTATTCTGCCATTCCTACATCTTCAATGTCCAAACTATTCTGTTAAGTGCTCAACACAGGGTGCATCCTAGTGTTTAGTAAATTCATTTTTGTGATGATAAAGAATAGCTGACAATTTTATAGAGCTTTAAGGTTTACAAAGCACTTTATAAATATGATCTCATTTCATTCTCACAACCACCTTGGGAAAAGTGCTATGATTTTACTCCAATTTCCATATGAGGAAACTCAGGCAAACAGAGATTAAGTGACTTGCCCAGAGTCACACAGCTAGTATCTGAGTTCAGATTTGAAGTCGGGTCTTCCTGATTCTAAATACTGACTCTATTTTGGGGGCTAAATGAGGGCTTGGTAATGGCATGCCTGCTCATGGTGGCACAGGAGATGATTTTGAGCAGCCAGGACCAGCAGATTCTAGGCACACCAGAGAAGCGTCAGTTTCCTCATCTGGAAAATGAGAGCGTTGGAGAAGATGACCTGTATGATAAGGTCTAGTTCTCTATCTCCTATCCCTCCACCTTCCAGAGCCCCTTTCCCCACTCCTGCCAGGAGTTTTCCCTCTCCCTTTCTCCATCTCAGCTGACCAGACCCTAGACAGAGTTAGATATAAGGGTTATCTCTCCCAGAAATAACTCTATTTTAAAGATTTCACAATCCACCTCTGACCTAAACCTAGTCTTTTTCTTCTTTTAAACCCTTACTTTCTGCCTTATCAAGTCTAAAACAGAAGAGCAGAAAGGACCAGGCAATGGGGGCCAAGTGGCTTCCTCAGGATCACGACACTAAGAAATGTCTGAGGCCACTCTGGAACCCAATTTCTCCCAACCTGGCATTCTAGCCATTGTGTTCCTTAGTTCCCCCTAAACCACTACAGTCCTGCAAGGGAAAAGAAGCCCCTCAAAAGGGGACAAAAGGGGGTTCTGAACTGTTTCAGTCAAACTGACTAGTTCTGAATGGCCAGGATGTCCAATGGAACCCCAACTTCTCCCTGGCTCAGGAGACTGGATGCCTTCAGGTGGGCAGGAAGGCAGGGTGGGAGAGGAAAGAAAGAGCTGTGCATGATGGGGAAGGACACCCAGGCACTGGACTGTAGCATACACAAAGAACAAAGAACAATACATGGAGGCAAAAATTGACTACACAGTGTGGCCCAAGCAAATTCACACTCACTTTTCTGCCTCTGGAGATAACACAGGAGCAATTGTTCTCCATGATAAATACCCTGCTGTGGTCTCCAGCCCAGCAGCTGGTTGACTGGGGATTTGAACACAGAATGAGAGAGGGCAGTAAGGGGCAGGCTTAGGCAAGAGGAAACCCCAAGGCAAACAAGGTTCAGGACATGGCCTGGGGTGGTGGGTGGAGGAGGGCCAGCAGCTGCAGCCTCCCCAGCTGTCCCTCAGGGGTGCCTCTAGCACAGCTGCTCTGGGGAGGAGGGAGGCTGGACCCATTAGAAGTGAGCAGGGCTGAAGGGGGCTGTGGGGAAGACATAAGTCAGTAGAGGCAGTGGGAGGAGACCAGGCTGTCCCTCCTGGAGATGCTAGTAAAGGCTTTTCACTCTGAGTCAGAAATCTGGCTCCCAGCACAGACCGAGATGTGGTTTGGGTCAGCATCCTGGACCCAGGTCCGAGAGCCCAATTCTCTTGGGAGCCTGGATGAACCTGAGAAGCATCACCAGCAACTGGCCCTGACATGCTACCTGAGGGTCGGAGGAAGCTCCGAGATTGCCTGGGACCTTCAGGCCAGTAATTAAAGTGTTTCTTTGGTTTTGTTGCCACCGTTCTGGGTTCCTTCCTGCTTTCTACCAGCAGCAACACAGATGAGACTCATGATGACTCAATTTCAAGAGCTCCTGGATTTCCAAGCCAAGAAGGATTTCCTCTTGTTTGCTCTCAGGGTCCCTACTCCTCTCACTGCTAGGAGAGGGAGAAACATCCTGGGACCTGCATTATCAATTTTTTAAAATAACCCTTGCCTTTTTATAATCCATTTTATAATCAATACTGGATGTTGATTCCAAGGCAGAACTAGGCAATGGAGATTAAGAGACTTGCCTAAGGTCACATTGCCTAGAAGTGTCTGAGGTCAAATTTGAACCCAGGAGCTCCCGTCTCTAGGCTTGGCTCTCTATCCACAGAGCCACCCAGCTGCCTCCCACAATGGCTCAACTTTAAGAGTTCCTGGGTTTCCAAAGCCAAGAAGGGATAAAGAGAGATTTCCCCGAGATGGGTAGTGAACAGGGTTGTTTGCATCCAGGGTCCCTACTCACTGCTAGGGAGATACAACATCATGGGACCTGCTTTACCTTTAATTTGGCTTGGATCTCCCGGGCTTTCCGTCGGGCCAGCACCTGGATGTGACTAGATACCTGCAAGAAAGAAAAGAACATATTCTGTTCCTATCCCATACATCCCCCCAAGTCTCCTTAATCACCTCCTCCTCATGCCCTGTCCCTGCCACCATCTTGATATTTAAACATGACCAAGTGGTTCAACGACACTTCAGAAGGGATCTATCTATTCTGGGGTGCCAGAAGGATAAGAGAGGGAGGACAGCTGATACTGGTTTCTTTTATTTTTTTAACCCTTACTTTCCATTTTAGAATCAATACTCTATATTAGCTCCAAAACATTAGAGCAGTAAGGTCCAGGCAATGGGTGTTAAGTGACTTGCCCAGGGTCACACAGCTAGGAAGTGTCTGAATCCAAATTTGAACCAGGACCTCTCATCTCTAGACCTGGTTCTCCATCCACTGAGCCACCCAGCTGTCCCCTAAACCTGACTTATTGAGCTAAGCCAAGTAGTTTAGCAACACTATGGAAGGGTTCTGCTCTGGTATACCAGAAGGATGAGAGGGAAGACAGCAGCTACTGATTTCTGATCCTAATTCTGATGCTTGTGTGACTTTGGACAGTCACTTCCTCTTGGGGCTTCCATTTATCAGAGCCCCACCCCAACTCTAACTGCTTTGGTCTTGTGGTGTTCTCAAGTTTGGAGAGGAATGTGTGATGCCCACAGAAACCCCAACTCACCTAGCACCTTGGACAAGTATGCCAGCCCTCAGACAGGCACCACCACCAACGGCCATTCCCTCTCTCCTTCTCTCCTTTTGGGTCTAGAGAGCTTGGCCAGGTCCATAGCACTCACCTGCTTCCTGGTCCGAGTTTTCCCAGTCCGAAGCTTAATGTAGCGAGCTATCAGCTCATTCCGACCTGTAAACACACAAGACAGCCTGCTGAGTCAAGGAAGCTTCTGGGGAGAAAGGGGGAACAAAGGATGGGAGGTGGCAAAGCCAAGATGGCAGAGTTCTGGCAGAGCTTTAGATGGTGGCAAGGGCGATGAGAGGCTCGGTCTGCCTCCTGGGACAGGAGCCTTTCTCCCAGGAAGACTCCCACTTGTTCAGCGCATTTATTCAATCATCTCTTTCATCACCTTCATTCATTTATTTATTTTTTCCCAAGTACATGTAATAACAAATTTCCACATAGTTTTCCTGAGTTATATGACCCAAATTGTCTCCCTCTTTTCTTCCCTCCCTGGAGCCGATAAGCCATAAGCTATATGTGTATTATCACACAAAATATATTTCATTTTATTCTTTTTTGTAAGTGAATAATCATAAAAATCCAAAATCCCAATTCATGGGAAAATTGCAGAATCTCCTGTCCCAAGTCATTCATTGACTAGGGATGGAAAGTTTTTTTTTCTCTTTCTAAATTTTTTTATTGATAAGGCCTATTTCTCTAATATCACATACTTTTTTAAAAAATAATAAATAACATCTGCATAGTGAAAAATAAAGCCAAAACCCCAAAACATAAACTTGAATAATCATATGCTTCCATCTGCATTCCAACCCCAACAGTTCTTTCTCTAAGGTAGAGAGCATTCTATGTTCTAAGTCACTCAGAGTGGGCAGGTGGATGGCTCAGTGGATTCAGAGCCAGGTCCAGAGATGGTAGTTACTTACACTTTCTAGCTGTGTGACCCTAGGCAAGTCACTTAACCCCACTGCCTAACCCTTACTGCCTTGGAACTAATACAAGCTATTGTTTCAAAGACAGATAGTAAGGGTTTTTTTAAAAAGTCCCTTGGAATTGTCCTGGATCATTGTACTGCTGGGAGTAGGTACGTCTATCACAGCTGATCATTCTACCATATTGCTGTTACAGTCAGCATCTTAATTCAGTAGTCAGCATTTACTGAATATGTCCAACATGCAAAATGCTAAAGGAGGTTACAAAAATGAACTAGAAGAGCACCCTGCCTTGAGGGAATCTAATTACAAGGACAAGACTAAAATTCTCTCCCTGTCCAATTTGACAGTTCTTCTCCCCCCCCTTTATTTAAATCACAACAGAAATGACACCTCTTCCAGGAAGCCTTCCAGAACAAGTAGGAAGGAGTGAAGATGCTTATTTCCTCTTGGCCCAATGCTATCATTCTTCCTTTAGCATACAATATGTGTTAATCCAGAGGTCTAAAATAAATCTTTTTTTTTTAACCCTTACCTTCCTTCTTAGAACCAATACTGGGTAAAGATTCTAAGGTAGAAGAGTGGTAAGGGCTAGACATTCATGATTAAGTGACTTGCCTAGGGGGTCATGCAGCTAAGAAATTTGAGTCCATATTCGAACCCAGGACCTCCCAGACACCAGGCCTGGCTCTCAATCTAGTGAGCCACCTAGCTGCCCTCAAAATGAATCAATTAAATAAGACTCCTCCAAGCCAATGTTTTCTGTGATCCTGTCCTCAAGGAGTTTACAATCCAGTTGGAGGCTAAAAGGTAAGACACAGCTGTGGAAAGTGAACTAGCAACACCAGGCAGGAAACAAGCACCAACAATAAGAACACAATAAGAGGGAGACCATTCTGGTTCCTAGAGCCAAGGAAGGCTCTATGGAGAATTTTCCCTAGAGAGATCAAAGAAGAAGCAGAATATGGTAGCCCAGAAGGAGCCCTAGACTTGGATCAGGAGATCTGAGCACGTCTCCCATTTTAAAGGCTTCAGAGCAAATTCAAAGGCTTTTAGATTAGGTTCAGAAAGTGGATTCATTTGTGATGCATCGCCCTTCCCACTCTTCTGCCTTGGAAATGACACTTCATACTGATCCTAAGACAGAAGGTAAGGGTTTGGTTTGGTTTTTTTAAAGAGCTTAGTACAGTGTGTGACACATAGTAGGTACTTTAATGTTCCTTTCCTTCCCTCTTTCTTCCTTCCATCCAAAGTCATGCAGGAAGGGTCAAACACTAGGTCAGTTCTCCTGGTCCACTGCTCTTTGTCCCGGATCACATTGTCTTCACTTTCCTTCGATTGTCTGAATCTAAGAGGTCCTCCTACGGCCAAGGTTAGAGGCTCCTGAGACCCATCTTGCCATTCAAGAGCTCTAGCCTATACCCTAGTTTTCTGGCAGAAGTTCCTGGCATCTATTCCTAGGAGGAGTCAGCTGCTGAGGTAAATGAATGGACTTAATGTTGCGTAGCACAGGACAAAGCCAGCATGCTCCTGGCTCTCTCAGAGCTTTGTCCTCAACCTCAACTACTGCCAGGCGATCTACCTCTACCCCAGTTTGCCCCTGCCCTGAACCTCCCAGGAGATCTTGAAATCCCAGCGTTGTCAGAACTGCTTCTACACAAAAGGGGAGAGAAAGGGTGGGAAGTGGGGAAGATTAAGAAAGAAAAAAGGAAAATCTACAGCAGGTTCCTTGTGTTTCTGGTTGGTCCTGGAATGTCCTGTTGTTATTCCCCCTCTGGAACCCTTGGCTCCCTCACACATAGGAGGTTTATAGAATAAACTTTTCTCATAATAATCCTGGGAAAGAGTAATAAAAGTATTATTATCTCCACCTTGTGAGTGATGGCGTGGCATGGCTCTACAGGTAAATGGTCATAGCTGGTAAATGCCAGCTGTGGTATCGTACCCCAGATCCCTCAACTCTGAGTCCAGCACTCTCTCCACTACACAACATGAAGGGTCCATGTAAAAGCACTCATTCTTCCAAGCTCTTTCTGTAATCCTCACACCAAACCTGACTCTAAAAGAGCACCGTATAGCTTGGCTAACTGTGAAGAAGGAATACGTTCACTTTAATCCATTTGTCTCCCAGAATTGGGAGAGCTCTCACCTCACAATGATCTGGTCAATTCTAGAGAGGCCATGCCAACCCTGGGCAAAGGGCCAGCACTGGAAGACAGGACAGTAGCCAAACTGAACAGTGAACCAAAGTTGGCTCGGTTGTACCTGTATTCTTTTTCTTTTTGAACTTCCTCCATAACCCCAGACAGGGTCCTCCTCCCTTATAATCACTGGATCTCATGTTGTGGTCTCAAAATAACACTATGTCCTGTCCCAGCAGGTCATGGCCAAAGGGAGGTGAGAGCAGTTGTGAATTCTCCCCAAGGGAATAAAATATTGGGTTTCAGTGGCCGTGCTGAGCCAAAGAGGCGCAGGGACCACAGCTTCCTGTCATTTCAGCATGGCAGAGGTAAACTCATCTATCACTCTGCCTCTGTTCTGGCTGACATCTAGCCCAGGCCATATGCTACTCTGTTCTGGAGCTGAATTGACCTTTTCCTCCTGGAGAGATTCTGAACGTCTTCTTCAGATGATACTAGGAGGTCCTCTCCAGCCTTGGGATTCTCCTCTTCTCTGGACCCCACTGTGACCACTTTCTTTTATTGTCCCCAATAACGAAAGTCTCCCTCCATGGCACTGCTTATGCTGGGTTTTTAATCCTTCTTTTCTTTTTTCCCTTCTGTCTCATAGACAAGTACTAAAGGTACTCCACAGTGCCCAGTTGAGGACCCTTAATGAAGTCCATAGTAGTACCTGGCTGGCTATCCCAAGTAACCTCAACAAATCTGTGATTGAATCAGGAAAGGAACCCAGCTGACAAGAATCTCAAGACTTTATTTCACTCGACCTTTCTTCTGTACAGATCAATGGTTTCTAAGGAGATGATCACATGGATAGAAGGGGATATGATTGGGGATGTAGACTCTAAAGGATCACACTAGTGCAAATGTTAATAATATGGAAATAGGTCTTGATCAATGACACATGTAAAACCCAAGGAATTGCTCATTGGCTATGGGGGGAGGGGGAGAGAAAGAGGGGAGGGGAAAGAAAATGAATCACATAACCATGGGAAAATGTTTTAAATTAATTAATTAAATAAAAAATTCCAAATTAAAATAATTAATAACAAATAAATAAGATGGAGAGGGAGAGTAGTCAAGGAGAAGTCTCTCTGACTTTGCAAAAAAGGGGATAAAAACTCAAGTTTATGTGTTCCTTTTTAATTCTTGCTCCCAGAAAGTCTCCTGGCCATTGTTATTCCACCAACAGTGTGCCCTCCATTACTCCCCTGAGGTCATCCTTAATCTTTCTCCTTCAGTTTCACCTATGTCTGTTCCCCTTCACCCCCAATCTAATTTTTCCCTGAGCCTCAGGAACTCTGTACACGCAATTCCTTCCTATCAGCTTTCCTTTCTCAGCTGCCATTTTCCCACTTCCAAGATGCCATTTCCATTCCACTATGCCCATCTTTAATTCCTTCATGGATCTTACCTTCCCACCTCTAAATCCTCTGTCCTTCCCAAAGACTTCATAAAATTCTCAAAGATTTTTAGAAAACTAGACCTATGGAGGTTTCTCCCCAATTTAAGGTGGAGCAAATATACTTGACTGATCAAAGTTAAATATTAAAAAGACTTTAACACACTATTTCCTGGCACAAAAGTTGGGCAGCTGAGATGGGAATGGATTCAGAATTTTTTACTCTTATTGTCTCAGACCTTCTCTAGAACCATTAACCTCCTGGATTTGAGAGTACTAAATGAGCCATGATAGAAGAGATTGGGGCAGAAGGAGATAAATTTGGTATTAGTAGCTGAAGAGAGCAAGGAAAATATGTCTTTGGTCTTTTCTCTGGCTCCTCTAGGAGGAAGAGACCTGCAAAAGAAAAAAGTCTTTAGAATCAAAGAATCACAGAATATCAGAACTAGAAGGAACCTCAGAGCCCACCTAGTCTATCTGACCTATCTCTGAACAAGAATCTGCTCTACAACATATCTGACAAATGGTTAGACTACTTAGCATTTGCCTGAAGACTTCCAGTGAGGGAGAATCGACTACCTTTGGAATCAGTAAGTTCTACATTTTACTTTTTTCTTTTAAAAATTTATTGGCAAATTTTTTCTTATATTAAGCCCAAATTTGCTTTGCCTCTTTACAATTTTCAATTTACAATTACAAAAGAGGCCAAAATTGCCTCTTTACAATTTCCACACATTACTTAGCCAAACAGAATAAGTTTCATATCTTGTTTTAAAGGTTTTTTTTGTTTTTACATCACTTCCATTTCCCCCATATTCCTTCTTTAAACTCTTCCACCTTTCAATTATCTATCTCTTATAACAAATAATTGTATATAAAAAAAGAAAAAATTGGCAAAATCAATCAGTACATCAAAAAATCAGACCATATATAATATATAAACTATTTTGTATATATACACGCAAAATATACCTAGATAGGTAGAAAGATAGGTTTGCTAGTGTGTGTGTGTGTGTGTGTGTGTGTGTGTGTGTGTGTGTGTGTATGTGGTTATAGATAGATAGATAGATAGATAGATAGATAGACAGCAGACAGACAGACAGATAGATAGATAGATAGATTAGATAGATAGATAGATAGATAGATAGATAGATAGATAGATAGATAGATAGATAGATATAAGAACAAGAGGAAATTATCTCAATTGTTCAAAGGATTCTCTGCAGAGGATCAATGGGAACCCATGGGCAAGAACTGCTACACGAAGATGGCTTGGGATGTCCACTAATAGACCTTCCATCCTAATGAAAGAAGACTCATTGGGTTGAGATGTCCACTAATAGACCTTCCATCCTAATGAAAGAAGACTCATTGGGTTGGGATGTCCACTAATAGACCTTCCATCCTAATGAAAGAAGACTCATTGACTGATACAGGGCTAAGGACTGGACTGTGATTTCATTGGCGTGAGGGAACATCCTCAACCACTGAAGGGCAGCACATTTTCTGCAGCTTACAGTATTAGAGTTGCCTACAGCACATAAGTGACTTGCTGTGGGTTACTCCAGTACGTTTCAGAGATGAAACCTGAACCCAGGTCTTCCTGGCTTTGAGGACGGCAATTTTTCTACTAGGTCATGCTCCCTCTCTCCAGTACCTTGAAATGTGGACATAAGATAAAACTATCTTCAGATAAGCCCATCACTTAAATATAACCATAAGAACTCTCTTAAAGACAAGAAATCCACTTTTTCCTTAGCAACATTTTTGAAGTTTTAACCTCTTGAGCCACAGAAGTCTTCCTGATACCAAATCTAACTTCAATATTGCTGCAATTTCAATCTGTTCCCTCTTCCATTTTTTTCTAAGCAGGTCTTCCTTACATCAAAGACCATGAAATCTAATCAGCCACACTCAGACCATAAAAAGAGATTAAGAAGGGCTCCTTTAACAGACAGCAAAATGCTCTGGCCCCCAAAAGATGTGGGATTATGTACAACTTCAGAAAGATCATCCATTTTCACTTGACTACACTAAAGAGAGTTCCCTGGGGAGGAAGTCAAGGGAGTGAAGTTGGCGGTTAAAGATCGGGGGAGGGAGAAGAGCCCAGCCTGGGGAGCAGGGGTCACCAATCCAAGGTCACTGCTGAGGTTGGCGAGCTAGCTAGGCATGACTGAGCAGCAGGTGTCCTTAGTTCGTCCCCAAAGAAGAGGCAGGGTGTGGCTGGGGGAGCAGGCACTGCCAAGCCCCTGGCCCATCTGTCAGAACACAAGTGGCCACTAGTCCTGGGGGCTGGAGAGCTCCTCTCTCTGTCCCCCACCCATCTCACCACAGACCCAAACTCCAGGGACAGCTGCAGGTCCCACAGAGAAAGCCACGAGCTCCCTTCTGGAAGGGAACAAGGGAAGGCAAGGCGACTGGGTTCCATTTTTGGCTCTGCCCAGGGATATCCTCATAAAGAGTTAAAAAGCAGCTTTATGGGGGGAATCAAAGTACCTATAATATACTTCTAAGTTAATTGGAATTAATATTATTATTAACACTTTCTCCATCACTTTCTTAAATCTAGAAAAAAAATCAAAATAAGCCAAGTCTTTTTTTTTCTTTTTTTAACCCTTATCTCCCATCTTAGAATGCAGTGTATTGGTTCTAAGACAGAAGAGTGGTAAGGTCTAGGCAATGGGGATTAAGTGACTCACCCAGGGTCACACAGCTAGGAAGTAAACCCAGGACTGGCTCTCCATCCACTGAGCCATCTAGCTGTCCCTAGCACTGTATCCTTATCATTTCACTCTTGACTGGCCACAACCCAGGCCCAGTCATTACTTTAGATCATTTCCACAAGTCACACCTGGCTCCTCTTCATGACTCCATATAGGGAGTTCATCCCCACTTGCCATGGCTCTCTATGTTATGGTCTAAAACAATACCTTGAAGTCTTTCTAGAGTTTTACCTCTCCTGTCCCACATGTCTCAGTTCCTCTTTTTGGTGTCTCAGACAAGCCCCTTTCCTGTACGATTTTTCACCTATAAAATTTGCCATAACAGGCTGAGATAGCTTGAAGCACCACCTCACGCTAGGCTGGAAGTAAACATCTCTGTCGGTCTTTGGTTCATTGTAACCAGAGACATCCTTCAGTGGGTGACTCTTGCCATCAATGTTCCCCTTTATGAGCTCTAAATTTAATCACTGCAAATTGGGTCCTCAAGGAATCAGCTTTGAGTAGCCTCATCCCTAGGCCCCTCCTCAGTTTACCTTAATGGGGAGACAGACAGACAGACAGACAGACAGACAGACAGACAGACAGACAGACAGAGACAGAGAGAGAGAGAGAGAGAGAGAGAGAGAGAGAGACAAAGACAGAGACAGAGAGAATGAATGATAATAGTTCAATGCCCCTACATGCGTAATGAGGTTATATCTAGATCTAGATAAGTAAAAATGAGTCCCTGAATTGGTGGCATTATTCAAATTCTCAAGTCTATTTCCATTGGGCTGGAACCAATTACTATATTCACATAAATAAAACTTTAAATAGTATGAATTTCAATACAGTCCATGTGGGAATCTTCAATGGGCTACCATGTGGGAAAAGGTATTGCACTTATTTTTTTCTGACTCTAGAGGGCAGAACTATATAGTAGTTATAGGGTGGCATTCACCCTATTCACCATATTCAATAGAATAAATTTCTAACAATTAAAGTTGTCAGAAAATGGACTGCACTATTTTGTGAGCTAGTAAGTTCCTTTTCATTGGGAAGAGTTCAAGCAACTAAATTTTCTAAAATGCAATTAAAGAGTCCTCAAGGGAAAAATTCTACCTCTAAAATTATACATTAATAAAACAGAGAAGGTTAATGAACTGAATGTGCATTTTTTTAAATTAGAAACTTGAAAAATAAAGCCAAAATAAGCACAAAAGAGAAATTATTGAAAATTGGGGAGAAATAGATAAATTGGAAACAAAAAAAAATAGAAATGATAAAAAGGCAACTAGGCAGATCCAGAGCTAGTCCTGTGACCCAAGTTCAAATTCAACCTTAAGACACTCTCTACCTAAGTAACCTTTATCAGCCTCAGTTTCCTTATCTGTAAAATATAGATAATAGTACCTTTCTCCCAGGTTTGTTGTCAAAATAAAATTATATCTTTGTAAAGTACTTTGAAAATCTTAAAGTACTATATGTATATGCTATTTTTAAGAGCTAGTCTGTGAAAAGATGAACAAAGTTGCTGTGTTTACCTAACCTGATTTTTAATGAGAATAAGACCAAAACTACAGAATAGCAAAATTAACAACAATAAAACCATAAAAGTAAAAACAAAACAATTTTCAGAATCTACTGTGCAGTTTTATGCTAACAAAATTAAGACAAAAGAAAAAGAGAATATAAAATATCCAAATTAACAGAATAGAGAAAAGACATCTTAAACAATTCAGTCACAGAAAAGGAAACAGAATTAGTAGTAAAGGAACTACAAAACAAAAAAACAAAAACTCACTTTTGGTCTTGATACGATTTACCAAATTTGATTAAACTTTTAATGCCATTACCATACAAATGTTTTCAAAAACAGAAAGAAAAAAAAGGGGGGGGGATGTCTAGACAGTCAGAAAGGTACTTGTTGGTTTGGCTTTTTTAAACCCTTACCTTCTGTCTTAGAAGCGATAGTAAGAATTGATTCTAAGACAGAAAAGTAGTAAGAGCAAGGCAATTAGGGTTAAGTGATTTGCCCCACACCACTAGGAAATATCTAAGGTCACACTTGAACCCAGGACCTTCCATCTGTAGGGCTGACTCTCCAATGGTACCAATGGTATTTGTGAAGTTCTGTCTGAAACCAGGGGATAGACTAATCATTTCTGAAGAGTTCCCTCTCTGACCAGGATTTCTTCCAGTTCCAGGGTAGAACTCTTACCTTGGACTGGAAAACATGCATCAATGAAAATGAATTCTGGAAGAGTTCAGCTTTTTACAGACTTCTCCCTCTGTGCCCACCCCCAGACTAGATGGTCTTTGAGATCCCTTCCAGTTCCTATGATCACTAAGGTTCCTTCTAATACATAGCTAAAGATTGTAGGACCAGGCAAGGATCACAAAGTCAGACCAAAGCAACATCTCTAAAGTCCAAGGGGCAGGAAGGGAAAGAGTGTGATTGAGAAATGAAAGGCACTTTAGAAGTCATCTAATCCAAACTCTTCAATTAACAGAGGAGGAATCTGAGACCTGGAGTGGTGAAGGGATTTAATCAAGGAAACACAGCTGCTAAGTGGCAAAACTGATCTTTAAACCCAGATTCTCTCATCAAAGTCCAGAGCTCTTCAAGATGATGGAAGCATTTGAGAGAGTGACAAAGCCCATGGAGGCTGACTACAGATTTGGAGTGAGGCATATTTTCCAGACACGGCCAATGGAATCATTTATTTTGCTTAATTGGTTATTTTTGTCACAAGGAAAAGTTTCTATCATTGGACAGTAGAGTGTGAAGGAGGGAAGGAAGAATCATTGGGAGGTTGCATTGATAAAGATTTTTTTTTAAGATAATTTTTTTTAAACCCTTACCTTCTGTCTTGGAATCAATACAGTTTATTGATTCCAAGGCATGAGAGTGGTAAGAGCTAGACAATGGGGGTTAAGTGACTTGCTCAGGGTCACATAGTCTAAGGCAAGATGGGAACCCAGAACCTCCCCTCTCTGGGCCTGACTCTCAATCCACTGAACTACCCAGCTGCCCCCTAAGGTAATTTTTTTAAGAAAAAGAGAGTAGAGAAACAGAAGGATGAAGCCATGGAGACAAATAATTTCTCAGAAATTTAGAAAATGACTCACAGAGAAGAACAGGAACCCCATAGAAGGATGAGGATAGCCCTCCTACATAGAGCCAGCACAGTATAGATCAATGAAATGAAAAATCAGCAGATCTAGGCTTACGTCTCAGATTTTTCCATTGTGGTCCAGCTATGGGACCTTAAGCCAGTCGCTTCCCCTCAGTTTCCTCATCTACAAAATGAGGGCATTGGATTACATGAATTTCTCAGCTCTAAATCGATCATCTATGATTTAGTGACTTCTAAGGCTATTTCCAGCTGTTTCTTGAATCTGGAATAATCTTCCCCCATTTTTCATATATAAAAGTACACTCATCTCCTTCAAGGCAATTTTAAATCTCATCTTCTCCATGAAGCTTTTTCTGACAATCCTGCCTTCCCTCCCTCCCCCTTTCACTTCTCATCCAGGTAACTATGATGCCTTTTTGTTCGATCATTTTTCAGTCATGTCCAACACTCCGAGACCCCATTTAGGGATTTCTTGGCAAAGATACTGGAGTGGTTTACCATTTCCTTATTCATATCATTTGACAGATGTAAAAGAAGTAAGGGGGGGGGGGGGGGGAGAACTCTCTGAGAAGCTAAAGAAGAGAGAAGTGGGACGTGACAGAAAGGTAGGAGGAGAAGGCACTGGGAAAGGGTAGAAGGCAGGACAGCTTCCAGAAGATCAGCTCTTTGGCAGCAAGGCCAGCCTGATCCCTACCTCCATCCCAGGACCCATCCCATCCACACAGCACTGAGTTCAGGTCTATAAATATCTTATCCAGCCTGGCCATACGCTATGGTCCCTGCCTTGGCACTCTCTCCAAAGTCTTGTAAGAAGAGAAGAAGAGTGGGAGAAGAGAGGATAAGCCAATGTCTGGGGTCCACTGGAGTCTGTACACATGGAGGACAGGTGCAGTGAGGGCCCAAGATAGGTCAACAGACACCACTGGACACCCCACCTCCCCAGGCAGGCAGAGTGCCGGACCAGCTGTACAGAAAACCAAATGAGGAGGCAGAATCAAAGGAGCCTGGGGGAAGGGGAAAGCTTGCAACTCTAGACTTGCCTCAAGAAACCTGCCTTTTCCTTCCCCATCTCCCATCTCGCTTCTTCCATTCCTTATTTCAGTTCTTCCATTTCCTTTTCCCTGCTTCCCCACCAATCCTTGGGTCTTTCTCCTCTCTCTCCTACCTCTCTGAAAATTTGCTGTATTCAGAGCATTATTCCTCAGTTAGAAGATCTGAATTCAAGTTCTGGCTTTGATGCTTCCTAGTTATTGAACCCTAGGTAAAGTCTCTTGCCTGAGCATTAGTTTTTTTCACCTGTAAAATGGAGGTGATAAAATTCTTACATTCACAAAATAGCTGGGAAATTTTAAAATCTTAGATTTGTTGATCTTAGAATGCATTCTAACCTGATGCTCCTGCTCCTATTATACTGCTACTACTAAAAATAATCCTGTTGATACTACTACTACTAATAATAGCACTATTAATAATAATAACACTATCAATACTACTGCTAATAAGCCTATTGATACTATTACTAATACTACTATTGCCAAAAATACTATTAATATGACTACCACTATTAATGCTATTATTACTAATACTATTATACTACTAATAATAACACTGTTAACACTTACTGGTACTCCAATTATTAATACTACTACTAATATACTGTGCATACTATTACTGTTAATAAAATACTATTATACAACTACTACTAGTAATACTATTATGCTAACAATAATAATACTGTTAATACTTACTAGTACTTCTATTGTTAATACTACTACTAATATATTATTATTATTTTTTAAACCCTTACCTTCCATCTTGGAATCAATACTGTGTATTGGTTCCAAGACAGAAGAGCAGTAAGGGCGAGGCAATGGGGGTCAAGTGACTTTCCAGGGTCACACAACTGGGAAATATCTGAGGTCCGATTTTAACCTAGGACCTCCCATCTCTGGGCTTGGCTCTCAATCCACAGAGCTGCCCAGCTGCCCCTCTAATATATTATTAATACTACGACTAATAAAATACTATTAACACAACTACCACTAGTAATACTATTATACTAATAATATTAACACTACTACTAATAAAATACTATTAACACAACTACCACTAGTAATACTACTATTATACTAATAATATTAATATTATTAATATTACTATTACTACTGCTATGACTATTAATTCTACTACTACCATTAATACTATTACTAATAATAATAATATTAATATCATTATTACTACTACTACTATTAATACTGTTACTACACTACTATTTTTCCCAAGACTCATGTCCCTCTGTTCTCCCACCTTTCAGAACTACTGAATTTCAATGGAATGAATTGGTCAAGGAGGCCATCAAGTCCAAATTCAGATGGGAAAAAGAATTCCTCTATGGTTTATTTAATAGGTGATTATATAGTCTTTTATCTCAACTCCCACTCAACTCCTTAAGCCATCTATTCCACTTTTGGATAGCTCTAACTGTTGGGAAATTTTTCCTTTATATCAACTCTAAGTTTATTTTTTTGTCATTTTAATCTGTTGCTCTTGGTGCTGCCCTTTGTGTCAAAAAAGAACCTTCTTCCACCAGACAATTCTTCAAACACTTGAAAGACAGCTATGACATCCCACTCTCTACCTCAGCTCTCCCCAGGACTTTTCTTCTCCAGGTTAAACATTCATAATTCCTTCAAATGATGCCCATAAAGCATGATTTCAAGGGGCTTCGCTATTCTGGAGGCATTCCTCAGGATAACCTCTAGTTTATCAAGTTGCTTCTCTGACTGGTACCCAAAAGTGAACACAGCACTCCAGATAAAGTCTTACCAGGGAAAAGTTAAAGCAGTACTATTATCTCTTGAGTCCTGAACTCCATGACTCTTATTGTAATCTAAGGCTATCATAACATTTTGGGGAGCTGTAATCATATTTTTGACTCTTTCTGATTTCATATTAAAACCCCTTGATCATTTTAAGACAAAATACTACTCCATGTTGAACTTGTTAAGTTAATTTTTCAGGCCCAAGTATAAGATTTTACATTTATCCCTAATAAAAATGTTCCCATTAAATTCAGATAAACATGATGGCCTATCAAGGTTACTTTGAACCCTTAACTCTTATCATTATCTAAAGTGATACAGTAACCCCTTCTAGCTTTGTGCCATTCACAAAACTGATGATGGCATCTGTGACTTTATCCAAGACGTTCATAAAAATGTTAAGCTGGACAATGGTCCATGTGGAGTAATCCACTAAAGACTTCTTTTCAAGCTGACATCAATTCATTAACTCATAGTGACTTGGATTTGGTCGTATTTTTGGTCATTGCTGTTCAATTGCTTTAGTTGCATCTAATCCTTTGTGACCTCATTTGGGATTTTCTTGGCAAAGATACTGAAGTGGTTTGCCTTTTCCTTCTCCAGCCCACTTTACAGATAAGAAAACTAAGGCAATGGGGGTTAAGTCATTTGCCTCGGGTCACAAAACTAGTAGGTGTCTGAGGTCACATTTGAACTCAGACCTTCCATGATTCTAGGCCCCACTCTCTATCCATTGTGCCACTTAACTGCTCTTGGTCATTTAACCAGTTCCAAATGAACTGTTTCTAACATACATCTTTCCCTATTAACCACAAGATTAGACAGAGAGCCTTGGCCAAATAGTTTGCCAAAATCTAGGTATCAGCAGCATTCCTCTTATCTACCTGTCTAGGAATTCTGTCAAAAAAAGGAAATGAAGTTTGGCATGACTTGCTCTGATGGAAGACATACCAGGTCTTTGTAATCCTCCCCTTCTTTGCTGGATCTTCACTAACCATCCAGACTAGATGGCCTCTACAGTCCCATTCAGTTCTAAATTTCTAATCCTTTGATCCATTTAATAACATTTTTGTCTACCAGTTATTTCAATATAGGGGTACTCATGGACCTTGACTTAAAAATAAGACTTAATAAGCCACATGTTCCCTTATTATCTTTCTTACTCTCTGTTTACAAAATTCTTACTTTCTGCCTTAGTAACAACTCTAAGACAGAAAAGCAAGGGCTAGACAAAGGAAATCAAGTCACTGGCCCAGAGTCACACAAGTAGGGAAGGGTCTGAATCCAGATTTGAACCCAGATCCTCCCAACATTCGTCCTGGCTCTCTATCCACTGAGTCACATAGATGCCCCTCTTACTATCTCTTATTAATTTTGAATTTCAACTTTTTATTAGATATTTTTTTCTACTTCCAAAGTTATTTTCCTCCACAGAAGAAAGGCAAAATAAAAATGGAGCATCTCTGCCTTCTGCCACAGTCAATCATCATCCCATCTATCATGGATAGTGCTCTCCCCTATTTGGTCCTTCCCTTTTCCCTAACAGAGCTAAAGAAAGCCCTTTTGATTGTCTATAGATTTCCTCATTAATCTCATCTAGACTTTAGTCTTTTATAATTTATGTCTTTTAGTGGCTCAGTGGATTGAGAAATAGATAAGAGTTGGTTCAAATATGGCCTCAGATACTGCCCACCTGTATAACCATGGGCAAGTCACTTAAACCCCATTGCCTAGTCCTTACTGCCTTGGAACCAGACCAAGATGGCGGCTGAGTAGCAACAAAAACTGGAACCAGACCAAGATGGCGGCTGAGTAGCAACAAAACTAGAACTGCCCTGGAACTAATACATAGTATAGATTCTAAGATAGAAGGTAAAGATTTTTTTTTTAATTGATATTGGTCAATGAATTCCCAATTCACTCACATCTGTTTCTTAATAATTCCTTTTTCTTCCCATTAGAATTGTCTCTTTTTGGGTCTCCAGAACTTCATTCCCTTTTGGATTGGCATCCTTCACGGACTTGCACATCATGAGATTTTGCTCATCCTTTTTTGAACCATCTGAGGTTTATCCTCCATAATTAGAAGGTACATATCAAGACTCTGCTCTACTTTCCTTTCCTTCTCTATCACAAAGTTGAAGATAGAATAATCCCTTCCCTCCAGAGGTAGCAGTATTTCCATCCCTTGCTAGGATACTGATGAGAATCAGAATCTTCATTGGATTTTTCATCTTTTGAAGGATGAAATTATTGTTAAGTCAAATCAATAAATGATTAGCTGCTCCATCTATGACAATTCCAAATGACTCAATTTTGCTAGCTACCTCGACAGAAAGAACTGATGAAGTTTGATGGCAGATTGAAGCATATTTTTTTAAACTTTTATCTTTTTTGTTGGGGTTTTTCAGGGGTGTGCAGTATGTATTTTTCTTTCACAACATGACTAATGTGGAAATTATGTTTTGCATGACTGCACATGTATAAGCTATATCAAATTGCTTGCTTCTCAAGAAAAGAGGAGGGGAGGGGGCAGCTGGGTGGCTCAGTGGATTGAGAGCCAGACCTAGATGAGAGGTCCTGGGTTCAAATCTGACCTCAGACACATCCTAGCTGTATGACCCAGGGCAAGTCACTTGACCCCCATTGCCTAGTCCTTACCACTCTTCTGACTTGGAACCAATATCCAGTATTGATTCTAAGATCAAAGGCAAGGATTTCAAAAAAAAAATAAAGACAGAAGGTAAGGCGTTTTTATTTTAATTTAATTTTTAATAATTCAAATATTTTATTTTCCCTGTAATAACAATTGTCAACAAACATTTTCCAAACTTATAAGATCCAAATTGTCTTCCTCCCTCTCTTCTCCCACCCCTCCCAGCAATGATAAGCAATTTGATCTGGGTTATACACATATTACCGTGTAAAACACACCACATTCATCACTATTGTAAGAGAATATTCACATAAAACCAAAACCCCCAAACAAAAACACAAATAAACTAAAGTGACAAACTAGTATGGTTTGGTCTTCATTCGGACCAACAGTTCTTCCCCTGGAGATGGATAGCAGTCTACAGCAGGGTAAGAGTTGTTTGGTTTTTTTAATTGCTTTTACGTGTAATTGGGAAAAAATATATTTTAAAAAGTTGATTAGCTGCTCTGCCTTGGGCAGGAATAGAACTCAATATCCCAAAAACCCTGAAATCCTCATCACTCTTATAGTGAACTCCTCATCTATTTCCTCCATGCATTAGCTGGTCTATAGCATACATGAATAACCATTTTGCTTCTTCTCCCCTCTGAGAGATGGCTGACTTAAGCCACAAACAACATTGCCATTTCCCTCATTTGGTCTTTCCTTTCTCTTAATTCATTTTGCACATGAGAAGTCCTGGGTTCAAATCTGACCTCAGACACTTCCCAGCTGTGTGACCCTGGGCAAGTCACTTGACCCCCATTGCCTAGCCCTTACTGCTCTACTGCCTTGGAACGGAAGGTAAGGGTTTAAAAAAATAAAAATATCAACATCAATTACATCACCGCTCAATATGTCAAGGACCCGTGATTTTGTCTTTGTTGGTATGGAACTCCTGCTTGGGGGCTCCCTCCCTGGATATCAACCAGTAAATAACGTATATTCTTAGAGAGTTGCCTGAAGTTCAATAAAGTTAAAATGACCCATGGTGACACAGGTAATAAATGTCAGAGGAGGAACTTGAACACATGTCTTCTTATGCTTCTTATGCTGAGCCCAGCATTAGGTTACTGCTGGGTTAATCTTTCCAAAACCCTCCTTTCACTCTATTCCTCCCCTCCTCAATCCTTCAGCCGATGACAGCTCCCTATTACCTAATGCCACTGAGTCTAGACTCCTGTTCCTGGCTTTTGTGGCCCTCGAAAATTCTATCCCATCTTTGCAATATTATTTCATATGATTCCCAACAGCCACATTCTGCTCCCAGTCAGAAGCACTTTCTCCCACAATCAGCATGCACGTATTAAGCACCTACTACATGCTAAGTACTATGCTCGGTGCTAAGGATACAAATGAAATAATCACTATCTAAAGATATCTAGTCTACATAAAAACTTAATAAATGAACAAAATAAATAAATAAAAATAAAGATATCTAGTATCTTATAACCATGGGAAATTTTTCTAAAGTAATTAATTAAATACAATTTTAAAAAAAATAAAGATATCTAGTAATTCTGGAGGACAGTTTCCAGTCTCTGACCTTTTGCTAGTAGGGTCCCAGGTACCTAGAAATCTCTTCCCTCTTCCCTCTCCTGCCTACGGATCCAAAATCTATTTATTTTTTGACTTAAAAAATAGATAAAAGGACCTGTAACCATGGGAAAATATTCTAAATTAATTAATTAAATAAAATTTTAAAAGAATGTCTAGTAATTCTGGAGAAAAGCTTCCAGTCTCTGACCTTTTGCTAGTAGGGTCCCAAGTACCTAGAAATCTCTTCCTTCTTCCCTCTACCATCTATGGATTGTAAAAAATAGACTCGAATACAGGACTACAATCCCCATGAGCCTTTGCTCCACTTCCCCAGAATGCCTTGTAATCTCACCTGGGCCAAGATCGAGAAGGTATTTAAGCTGATTCCAAGGCTTTTGAGGGGCTCTTGGCTCTTGGACTTCCATTTTGGGGCAGGCCTGGCTTTTTTTCATAATGTAGGTGAGGTTGTGTCTAGGCCTCTCTATGGCCTGGACACGTGTCTCTTATCCTGTATTTTCTTTAATCCTTAATCTTCAATAAACCTCTAAAAAAAATATAATACTCCTTGCAGAGAGAAACTAATTTCTACCTGCCTCAGTCTCCCGTCTCCCCTAAATTTTAATCTTTACAGTTGGCGTAACCACTTCGGGAGAAAAAACTCTCAATCTTTTGATTTAATCTTTAATATCTAGTACCTAGAAAAAAAAATTTTTGAGCCATCTCTCTGGCCAAGGTGTTTTACCCTTGCAAAGCTGCTGCTCGATCCAGACTTGTTGCATTTGCCGCCCACCCCACCCAGCTCAGCCGCTTTTGCCTGCGGGCGTTCAGCCCCCATCCAGACCTGATTCAACCAAGATTGCAATCACCTGGTTCCCAATCTCCTGGCCCTCTGGCCCTGCCTGCCTGTTTCTGCGCCCCAGACCCAGGAGCTCAACACCAGCTGGTTCATCACCCAGATCCTTGGAGCAGATTCACTCATCGCAGGGGAGAGAGGAGAGGGAAAGGAGACCAGGTAATTTTCCCTTAGGCTAAGCTTCCATGTGGATGGGGGTATTGGCCACAGGGGAGAGAGAAAAGAGAGACTAGAGAGAAGAAACAGATCTTTTCAAACAGAAACCTAAAAAGCAATGGGCTGTTTAAAAGGATACCTTTTGACTGTTCTGGTAATAGCATTAACTTCACCTGCGTGTCAAGGAGAAGATTCAACTAACTTTGAAGGGGAAAATGGGTGGCCCAGCAAACTGGGAGCCAGGCCCAGAGAAGGGATGCTTCCCAGCTATGGGGCCCTGGACGGGTCCCTTGAAACCCATTGCCTAGCTCTTACTACTCTGCCTTCGGACAATAGACATTTAAATGGATAAGAACCCTCAAGGAACTTTGAAGAGACTAAAGGCTATATTCTAAGGCATTGCAGACTCCAGTGGTTTATAAAAATCTCTGTATTCTATTGCATTTTTTGTTATGGTTTAACTTTGTGATTTTAAGTTCATATATTACTGGATTCAATATTATTCTGCTTGAACTGAAAGTTGATTGAATTTATTTTGAATGTACTGAGTTTTGAAATTTTGTTGTTTTTCCCCTATAACTGTGTTGAACAAATATTATTGTGAATAAGCCCATATATGAAAAAACAGCCTTTTTCTATTTTGCTGAGGATAGATGGACTTCAGAACTGGTTATAATTGTATTAACAACCTTGGAAATTTTAATGTGCTAAATACCTCAAATGACTTGATTTTAAGGGTTTTTTAAATATGATTTTTGGAATTTTTTTTTTTACAATCTGGTTATTTTTGCCAATTGTAGCTGAAGTGAAATACATTTTATAACCCCCAACCTTCCTGCATTTCTAAATATGTGAATGGAAGTTGGGCAGTTAATCTCAGGGCATTTGTATCCCTATAAGCCTCCAAGAAAAAGGAGTACCCCTTTATTTATACTCTTCAGCTCACTACTTTACTTGCACCAGAATGATATATAGATTTCTTGATTATGTTCTTAACCCTAGATGAGTTTTACTTTGTTTTAAAAAAAATGTTTAAATACCAAGGTTGAAAGATTGCTATGTTTATAAAAATTGTGACAAATGTCCATCAATTCATAGGTTTTAAGTGCCATACAACTTATGTGAAATATGAAAGTGTGTTTGTTTGCTATTGTAATTAATTGGGCTATTGAGAATTTTGGGGATTTTGATATCTACATATTTGTACTACTGTATTTTAAAAAATGAAGAATTGTTAACCTTGTTCAATTCATTTGCCTCCTACTCACAGTGATCATGGCCAGATATTAAGAGGAAATGGATCTCATTTTTGGTGAGAAAGCCTTGCATTTTATATTTTCTTAGCTGACACAGAGTGTCAATGATTATAAGCTATATTTTTGAATTTTTTAAAGCTCTTTTATTATTATATTTTTCTTGCATGTGCAATATACTTTTTCTCTCCTTTTTATTTTTGAAGCACATGTCACCAGCATTAAGATTTTCTTTAACTTTTTGACTTTTCAGTACTACAAGCTTAAGATACATTTGCTAATGCATGCCCTAAAAAGCTTGTGACTATAAAAATAATGCCACTAATTATTTAAAAATTATGGAACTTTGCTTAATGATTCTGTCTGATTCCAGGACAAGATATACACACAAGAGCCATTGCACAGAGCCAAAGAAAAGCCAATCCAGGATGGATTGATGCACTTCTAGGCCAATACAAAGGTCTTGAACCTAGTGTGAAGACTCGAGGTTACTATGTTTAACATATGTTAAGACATAGGCTTTCCTTGTGTCCACACTCACTCTGAAGATACTCACAGACGAGTATCCCCAAACTTGGCTCCTATAATCTGGTCCCTTCCTTTTCTGCCTTCCATAGTGTGCTACCTTTCTGTAGTCCTGGCTACTGACTGGGTAAATGCCTCATTGCTTAGATCATTTTGATTGGGCCCTGATTCAAGAACCTGTTACAGATTTATTTTTCTTTTACTTGGAATTTTTACACATAAGACTTTAATAGTCTATATTTTCATCCAGAAATTTTTCTTTTCTTTTTGATTTTTCTGATGTCTTTTTAATATCTCTTGTTAATTGATTCATATACCTCATACCTCAGCCATGCATCCCTAAGTGATCCCTTTTTTTTTATATCACCCTCTTAACGGGGAGAATGTAAAAAAAATATCATTATTTAAATTGCAAAGTTTAAATTCCTTTTGAGAAGAATTTTAGGTAAAGAAGATGCTACTTCCCTGAATCCAGAAACTGAACTGTTGGAGAAGCCACCATGAAGAAGCCTACAGACCACAAGTTGCACAAAAATGAACTTTGGGTGTGGTTGATTGAACATTTATTTGCATGCATACTTTCATGCCAAAGGGGACTGCCCCTTAACTGGCTTTCTGTCAATGCGTTCAGCAATTATTGGTTTTATTCTTTTCTTTCTCTTATCCTCAAATTATTGTAATCTTTAAATTGATTATGTTTTCATGATCCTTTGGAAAAAAATTAATTTTTTTGCAAACGATCAAACAGAGGAATGTAAAAAATAGACTCGAATACTTGGGGAATAAATGGGGACTACAATCCCCATGAGCCTTTGCTCCACTTCCCCAGAATGCCTTGTAATCTCACCTGGGCCAAGATCGAGAAGGTATTTAAGCTGATTCCAAGGCTTTTGAGGGGCTCTTGGCTCTTGGACTTCCATTTTGGGGCAGGCCTGGCTTTTTTTCATAATGTAGGTGAGGTTGTGTCTAGGCCTCTCTATGGCCTGGACACGTGTCTCTTATCCTGTATTTTCTTTAATCCTTAATCTTCAATAAACCTCTAAAAAATATAATACTCCTTGCAGAGAGAGAAACTAATTTCTACCTGCCTCAGTCTCCCGTCTCCCCTAAATTTTAATCTTTACAGGATCCAGAATCTATTTTTTTTAATTAAAAAAATAGATAAAAGGACCTGTAACCATGGGAAAATATTCTAAATGAATTAATTAAATAAATTTTTAAAAGAATGTCTAGTAATTCTGGAGAACAGTTTCCAGTCTCTGACCTTTTGCTAGTAGGGTCCCAGGTACCTAGAAATCTCTTCCTTCTTCCCTCTACCATCTACGGATGCAGAATCTATTTTTTTTAATTAAAAAAATAGATAAAAGGACCTGTAACCATGGAAAAATATTCTAAATGAATTAAATAAATTTTTAAAAGAATGTCTAGTAATTCTGGAGAACAGTTTCCAGTCTCTGACCTTTTGCTAGTAGGGTCCCAGGTATCTAGAAATCTCTTCCTTCTTCCCTCTCCCATCTACGGATTCAGAATCTATTTTTTTTTATTAAAAAAAAATAGATAAAAGGACCTATAACCATGGAAAAATATTCTAAATGAATTAAATAAAAATTTCAACAAACATAAAAATATCTAGTAATTCTGGAGAACAGTTTCTAGTCTCTGACCTTTTGCTAGTAGAGTCCCAGGTACCTAGAAATCTCTTCCCTCTTTCCTCTCCCGTCTACTGATCCAGAATCTATTTATTTTTTGAATTAAAAAAAGATAAAAAGACAAAGTTAGATGGCTCAATGGATAGAGCACCATGCCTGGAGATGGGAATTCTTGGGTTCAAATATGGCCTCAAACACTTCCTGCCTATGTGATCCTGAGCAAGCCCTTACCATTCTTCTTGCCTTGGAACTGATACTTTATACCAAATTTCTTTCTTTTTTCTTTTAAACCTTACCTTTCTGTTTTAGAATAGTGTTTTTAAGGCAAAAAACTAGTAAGAACTAGGCAGTGGGGGTTAAATGATTTGCCCTGAGTCACACAGCTAGGAAGAGTCTGAGCCAACACTTGAACCTAGGACCTCCTGCCTCCAGACCTGGCTTTCAATCCCCTGAGCCACCCAGCTGCCCCCCTTAGTACTGATTCTAAGGCAGAAGCTAAGGTTTAAACAAAAAAATAGTCAAAATTCCATTTCCCTCATTGAAGTGTCCTTGAGTACTCTACCCACACTGCCTTCTCCTTCCTCTGAACTTCTATGGCATTTTTATCTGAAGCCACACAATTAAGCACTCTATGAAATGCTGTTCTTGTTCTCTAAGATCCGTGTGGATACGACCTCCTGACCACTAGCCTGGGTTTGAGGGCAGCAGGAGCTGCTGAAAAACCGGTTCAACTGCTTTACTCTGAGATGCTTGTATGGGAAGGCTCCGGTGACTTGAAGACAGAGCATCTCCTCACTCTCCAGTCAAGTATTTGCACAGTTAAAGGTTTCCCGGAGCCCAGGCCCTCGTTCCTCATTTCTTATTTCAGAAAACACCCTGATTTCAGTGGTCTAGACCAATGTCAGACTCAAATAGAAGTGAGGGCCATTAATCCAGATGTAAGGATACCCAAAGGCTGAATGTTAATATCAATGCTATCTACCAATATAACATTTCATATATCTGGTCTAATTAATCTAATTATGTTGTATGAAATAATTAAATATAATTAACATATTGATACATGAGGGTAAGGGTAGTATTTTTTTTAAACCCTTACCTTCCATCTTGGAGTCAATACTGTGTATTGGTTCCAAGTCAGAAGAGTGGTAAGGGCTAGGCAATGGGGGTCAAGTGACTTGCCCAGGGTCACACAGCTGGGAAGTGTCTGAGGCCAGATTTGAACCTAGGACCTCCATCTCTGGGCCTGGCTCTTAATCTATTGAGCTACCCAATTGTCCCCAAGGACAAACTAAATCTTGCACGTCTTCAAATGTTGAGTAAACAACGTTGCATACACAGTAAAGTAAGTGCTTAATAAATGTTATGTATCCCCAATCATTGCAGCTTCAGCCCCATCTCTAGCTCCTTACCATACATCTTGCCCTCATCTGATAAGATGATCTTGCGCCTGCCACAGGGTGGGTAGATGGCAAGGGCCTCTTGGAAGCTCTGCTCAATGTCAGGGCTCCACACGCCCTCTGCATCATTGTCGATGGGTTTGTCCAAAGTCTCGCTGCCCTCGGAGACGTTGCTCCCCTCAGGGGAGGTGGGAGAGCTCCACTCGTTGGAGGTAATGGTGCCGGCTAGGCCCTCCAAGGCTCCGCTTGGAGAAGGACCCGTTGGACCTGCTGGGATGGAGACCAAAGTATTGGGGAGTGACAGGATACGTGTTTAGATGGAGAAGAGGGGAGAAGCAAGGGGTCAAGGATATTTAGGATAAAGGGTGTACACAGAAGCGATATTTTAACCAAATAATCTAATCTTCTTGGGAGGATGTGAGAACAACTAAACCTTACAAAGAGGGGGTTGAAGAAAAAGAAGGGACAATGGGATTAATAAGAAAAAAGGACTAAACCTGAAGCCAGTCGTGTCTCTGGATGGAAACAAAGAGATGTTGGGAGATTGGCAAAAAAGGGGGCAAACATTAGAGATCTCAGTGCATTCTAAAAACAGTGCAAGGGGGCAGCTGGGTAGCTCAGTGGATTGAGAGCCAGGCCTAGAGACAGGAGGTCCTAGGTTCAAATCTGGCCTCAGCCACTTCCTAGCTGTGTGACCCTGGGCAAGTCACTTGGCCCCCATTGCCTAGCCCTTACCACTCTTCTGCCTTGGAGCCAATATACAGCATTGACTCCAAGATGGAAGGAAAGGGTTTATTAAAAAAATAAAAATTAAATTAAATTAAAACAGTGCAAATTATGTAAAAATATTATGCTCTTCTCCTGACTGAATTTCTAGCCATAAAATTTTTTCTCTTAGGACTATATAGCAAGCACCAGTGAATTGTGTCCTGTGGATAGTCATAGAAATGGGGCTTACTGGTACAACCAAAGCCTAAAATATTTTACATTCAGATCCTCACTCTGCCACTACCAAGCTGTATGAGTTGGACCAATTTCTTAGGTGACTAGCCCAATCCTTATCCAAAACATTAGCCCTTTCTGCAAAATTCTTGACAAATGTTTGGCAACCTTTGTTTGAAGAACTCCTAAATGTTCCTGGAACCAAATTTCGATCATGTAAAATTGGGATCTGGATTTTACTTGTGCTTTGGGGAACAGCAGTAGATAACTAAAGCATTAGACTATATTTAGTAGAAAGTTAAAGACAGGGGGCAGTTAGGTGGCTCAGTGGACAGAGAGCCAGGGCTTGAGGCAGGAGGTCCTAGGTCCAAATCTGGTCTCAGACACTACCTTGCTTTGTGACCCTGGGAAAGTCACCTCACCCTCATTGCCCAGCCCTTACCACTCTTCTGTCTTGGAATATATACACTGTATTGATTCTAAGACAAAGGGTAATGGTTCAAAAAAGAAGTTAAAGGTATTATATATTGTCTCCAATCCCTTAATCAACCCTTGGTGTCTTCCCAGGCTCATCTATTGACTCTATTTACAAACAGACCTTAAAAGGAATGGGGTGGTCCTTTGTGAACTTTGGTGGACACCAGTGGGTCAGGATGATTATTCTGATTTTTGTGGTGATAGAAACACTTGTTTTGGTGAGTATCCCTTAATCAGGAGGAAAGGAAGTTAGTCAGCTAAGTAATTCTATGGTGGAGTACCCAGCCCACTCCCAGAAGGTTCTTATAGGTGTAGTGTCAAACTGGAGAAATAAGGAATGAGCTCTATCTATCTTGCCCAGGAAGGGCAGGGAGTGTCATGGGAGGGAAGAATACATACTCTTCTGGGATGATAAGACACCCTGGGGCTTCTAAGCTGAAAATCACAGAAGACCAAACTAGGTCTGGGAAATGTTAAAGATTTGTTTGAAACATCAGTCAATCAGGGATGGAGGATTTTATCCAGGACTTTATCCTGGAATATCATTCCCAAATTAATAATTTTGCCTTTTTTAAAGAAATTCTTGAAATTGACCAAATAAAATAAAATCAAAAGAAATTCCAAAAATATGACTTTGAGAAGACAAGATAGAAAATTCTATCTGGGGTTCCACCCTCTAACTCTTGAGACAAGTTCTTTCCCAGAAATATTCCTCAGTTTTCTAAAACTGTTGCTAGCCCTCACTAATCCCTATAAAAGATTTATCCCTGCCCTTTTCCAAGCTGTTGGGAAGACAAAGTTGTCTAAAGCATGATGTTGTGTTAGGAGGGGAAGAAAGGGAGGTGTTCTGGAAGTCAGGGCACACAAAGCTACATGCAGCCAACACTGTCATGCAAATTAGAACAGGTCCCTGAGCTGAAAGAAAGGGAAAAAATAGGGGCAAAAGCTCTCCCTGGTGACCTTTTGCTTAATTTTGCTTGGGATGTTGACTGAAAGGGAAACTTGGGAAGGGAAGGGAAGGAACAGGACATTTTTGCTGCAAAAAGATTTCTTTTCAAGTCCTCTGAACCAAGGATAACATTTAAAAAAATCATCTCAAGACCTCCTCCTGCAAAGCTCCTATGATGATCCCTTCCCCTACAGATCTCCTTTTCTCTACAGAGGTGGGTAGAAGAGAGAGGGGACCATAAGATCCCCCTGGTTATCCAAGCAAACAACTGGTAAATGTAGTCTTTGTCCCATTCCCCACATAGTCTAATTTGCCTGACTGCGCTGACCCTCCTCTCACATCCTCTAACTCAGAGGAACTGGGGAGTCCTGGGAATACAAATAACCAGCATTAATCCTTTTCTGTAAATCACTTTGACACTGTGGATGTCAGGCAAGGGGTCAGTAGAGTGCAGGAATGTAGCTAGAAAGAGAGGGCACAGGGGATGTCTGGTGAGACCCTTTCTTTCAGGTGAGTCAGCACGGAGTAGTAGATGGGGCATCCATCTGGAATTGGGACGTCTATAATTGGCCCCTATAATGTGTGATTCTGGACAAGTCACTTAACCCCTGTGGGCCTCGATTTATTCATTTGTAAAATGAGGGGAGGGGGATAAGAAAATTGATGGTCTCTAAGGTCCCTTCCAACTTTAAATATATCATCCTATGATCCTCTCTGGCCCTGAAAGTTAAGTTTCCCCAAAAAGTAGGGCAGCAGGTCACCCAAGGCCCTGGGATCTATGACCAAAATGGAGCTACTCCCAACCTCCACTTTATCAGCCAAGGTTCACTGGGGAGCAGCCTTAGCTCTAGCTCAGCTTGATCCCAAACAATCATTTGATAGCCTCTCCCTTGATTAGTTCCCAGAAGCCCAGCTCCCACTCTCCCTGCATGGCAAATCTACAGAGAAGTCATTGCCTGGTGGGCCATGTTAGAAGCACATGGCGTAAGCCGACACCACTCCCTCCCTCCGTGACTCTTCACCCTCTCTCTCCCCTAGAGAGGCTCTGTCTGTTTGCTTTTTTTCCCTTACAAGTATTCCACTTTGTCCAGCAGTCTGTGCCTGCCAGAGAAGAGAATGTGAGGGGGGAACAGATGGCATTATTAAGGCTAAGATGTGAACCAGTGCCACTTAGGAGAAACGGGACAAAAATACTCCCCATCTGGGGTCTCTGGGTCTGATCCTAGGGACCTCCACTCCTAGTTCCACTTCTTGTCAATCTGAAGCCATCCCAAACTCTGGTAATTACTCAAGATAATTAAGATAAGGCTATCTGAAAATGGCATGGTCTATTAAGATAAATCCTAATAATCCTAAAGTTCTTTGGAGAAAACAGTTTTTTCTCCAAAGATGTCCAGTTTAGAATCCTTGAACAATATTTAAGAGATGATACGGTCAAATGCTTCCATTTTCAAGATGAGAAAACTGATAATACATGTATAACCCAGACTGAATGGCTTGCCAGCTCCAGGAAGGGGGACGATAAGAAGGAAGGGAGACAATTTGACTTTGGAAAACTGATGTGGAAATTTGTTATTACATGTAAATGGTTAAAATAAATAAATAAGCCCTAAAAAAATAATGATAAGGAAACTCAGGTTTTATCAAATTAAGTGTTTCACCTAAGGTCAAATGGATATAGTCTTTCCTAGAACTTCTAGGATAAATAGGTTGATTTCCACTATCTCCTGTTCTAGTCCTTTCCACTTTGGGAAAGTTCTAGTTTTTTAGAAAGATTTTCCTTACATCAGTTCTTTTCATCATCAGATTTTCCATTATACAGTTCTAAATCTGTATCCTTGCAGCAAAGGTCTATTGTTCCTATTTCTGTCCTTTAGACCAAGCAAACAATAAACCTAGAACCACGTGCTAACACAACAGTTTTCACACCCCTCCAATTTTCCTCTTCCACAGAATACTCACACTCACTCTCCTCAGCAGACCTGCACATAGTATGATCTTGAAATCCCTCCGCCATTCTGGATAACCCTCCTCTGGAGGTCCAGCAACATCTCATCGCTCCCAACTTCCATCAATATTCAGTAGAATATAAACTCAAGTATACAGAAGACAACGTAAATGATGTAAATATATAAAATATTGTTGTTTAGTCATTTTTTTTTCAGTTGTGTCCAATTCTTTACAGCCTCATATGGGTTGTTTTGGGGTTGGCCAAGATTCTAGAGTGGTTTGCCATTTTCCTCTCCCGAAGCAAACTGGATTGAGTGGCTTGCCCAGAGTCATACAGCTAGCAAGTGTCTGATGTCAGATTTGAACCTAGCGCTAAGCCTAGCTCTCTATCCACTGAGTCACTTAGCTGCCCCATATTTGGTAACTTTTAATACCTTTTAAACATTTTTCCAGCAATTAGAGCCAAGCTCACTAAACTATAGTTTGCAAATTTCCTTGATTAAAAATCTGGAACAATTGCTCTTCTCTAGTCCTGTAATCATCTTTCCAAGACTGCTGATGGTTCTGCAATCACATGTGCCATTTATTTCTGTACTCGGGGATATTGTCAAACGGTGCCTCATGTCTTAACCTCAATGAGGGCCATGTGATATTCTTATTATCCCCCTAATTATCATGGGCTCCAACTCTTTGGTAAGTCATTTTTGTTCTTCCATTTCTGGACCAGAAGAGATGGTTCTCCCTCACCAAAGAATCAAGCAAAAGAAGATTTAAGCAGCTCTGCTTTATACTGTAGTCTGTCATCATCATCCCCTCACACTATGTAGCCATCCCACCCCTTCTTTGGTTCTTTTTCTTTTCTCCAATATAGTACTAATTTTTTAAAGGACATTTTTTGTTCTCCTAAGGTGTCTCCTCTAGCCCCAGCATATTTAGCAATCCTCATAATCTTCTTACAGGACCATAACATATTTTAAAATTAATCTCCCATTAACTATTTCCATTATATAGAAAGGTTTTTTAATTAAGTATTTTATGGGATTAATTATTTAATTTAATTGTGTTTTTTTAAATCTATGTGGGTTAAACAGTGGATCTCATTTTTAAAATTCTCCCTTCTCCTCAATAAAATTTGCTTTCTTTATGGATTCTGAAATGAATTATAAAGAGCTTCTTATTACTCTTGGAGTACCTAACATTCCTAGAGAATCTTCTCCATTAGACTCATACGTCATTGGTCCTTTCCTATCATTTTCCCAAATTCTTCAAAAATGTAAGGTATATATGTCAGACTATGCCTGGTCTTCCTCTTCTCTTGCAACAAATCTAAGATGGAGTGGTAACTTCCCTACAAAGTTCTCATCATTTTGGCTCTAGTAACCAGATCTTTTTTATTGAGGAAAACCAGCTCATCCACTCAAGTATTAGACCCAGTACTAGATATGGACAGCTAGGTGGCACAGCAAATGGAATGCCAGGTCTGAAATGAGGAAAACGTATCTTCCTGGTCTCAGATCTTTCTTAGCTAGCATAACCCTGAGTAAGTCACTTAACCCTGTTTGCCTTACTTTCATCATCTGTAAAATGAGCTAGAGAAGGGAATGGCAAATCACTCCAGGATCTTTGCCAAGAAAACCCCAAATGGAGTCACAAAGAGTTGGACATGACCAAAACAACTGCACAATAAATTAGATCCAAAATAGAAGTTTCCCTTTGTTGACTCCTCTATCTTTGTGAAGATGAAATGATCTTTTAGGTAAGACAAGTTTCATCAGATGAAGCCAAATGAACAAGCATTTAGTAAGCACCTACTATATGCCAGGCACTGCTTTAAGCAATAGAGACCCAAAGAAAGGTTAAAAAGAAACTAGCAGTGCCTCCTCTCAAGAAGCTCCCATTCTAATGACAGAGACAACATTCAAACAGGTATGAATAAATATCAGGTGTCCAGATAGTAAAGTTTCCTCTCATTTGCCAGGTTTATTTTTTTTTTACTTCTTTTATTATTTCTGTAGATGACAGTTCTGATTCTGTTCCTGTCTTTGTTGATCACTCACTCCTCCGCTCACCCCCAGAGGGAAAGGCTCTGAAAATCTATATTTTTATCAGGAGCATTCCAAAGTGTCTTGACATTGTGGTAACTCCATCTAGAAGAATACTACTGCTGTGGAAGATATTTACATATTATGTGGTATACTATAATCTTATACATATTTTTATTAGTTATAAGACAGCACTTGCTTTTCTCTTGAATTTGTAAATTATCCACACGCCGATGGAGAAGACTGGTGTATGAAAAAATTATTCTGGCTAACTTGGATTTCTCCTAAATAAATAGAATATTATGAATCAAAGAAACAAAATATTATTCTGAGAAGACGTTCATAGGTTTCAACAGAAGGTCATAAGGAGTTCATGAAACAAAAGGGATGAAGAATCCTCAATTCAGACAAGGGCTAACAAAGACTAAGAATTCTCTCTATGATGATATACTTCATAACTAACCACCTAGCCTTGACTTAAAGAGGAATCCACTACTTCCTGAAGCATTCCATTCCACTTTTGGATAGTCTAAATTGTTCAGGAGTCTTTTCTTATACCAAGAGTCAATCTACCTCTTTAAGTTCTCTACATCACTCCTGGTTCCTCCCTCTCAGCTAAAACAGAGCAAGTCCAATTGGTCCTCCATAAGATTGCCCTCCAAACACTGGAAGGGAACCATCACGTCCTTTTCTAAGTCTGCTCTTCTCCAAGCTGATTCCTCATTCCTTCAGACAATCTTCATATTACCTGATCTAGAGACCTTCTGCCATTTTCATTCTCCTCTTCTGAATGCCTTCTAGCTTCTCAACATCCACTCTAGCCCACGAACAATACATCTTCATCTACTTCCCAGCACACTCAAGAGATTAAGCCCATACTAGTAGACGATGAACTGGGGCAAAGAATTTTACCTCTGTAAAACCTTACAGATTTCATTTATAAAATTAGATCGGAAAAAATAAAATAAATTAGATTGGACCACATAATGATTGACAGCTAGGTGGTGCACTAAAGAGTACTGGGCTTAGACTCAGAAAGGTTCATCTTTCTGAGTTTAAATCTGACCTCAGACACTTATTAGCTCAACAAGTCACTTAACTCTGCTTGCCTCAGTTTCTCATCTGTAAAATGAGCCAGAGAAGGAAATTTCAAAACATTCTGGTATCTTTACCAAGAAAACCCCAAATGGAGTCATGAAGAGTCAAGCAGGTCTGAAATAACTAAACACAAATAACAACAATAGCAACATAAGATGATAATAATACATTCTTCCACAGTACCTCTATTGTTCACAAAGTGCTTTCCTCACAACCCAAAGTAAAGAAGTCTCTTCCAGGTCTAAAATTCTGACATGGGGAAAAACACATAAAATCTTCCATTCTTTATTTATTCAACACAAAAGGTATTTCTTTTACTTGCATACTCCCAGTCAGTGCTATAGACTAATAAGTATATTATCTTAGAAAGCCCCAAGGAAAGAGGTCACAAGTATTTCTATCTTAGTAGAATCACTTCCTCCCATTTGAAAATGAGGGAGTTGGAATAGATTATCATTAAGGTCCCTTCAGGCTAATATTCCTTGCTTCTGGGACTTTTGGAAGGCAGAAGTCAAATAGTGGGTCATATTTGAAGGGAGCAGGAAATGGCTTCTCAGTCCCAAAATACTTTCCCCCAATCTAAGTGCCTTCATACCTTGTTTTATGCCATTATTGCTTTGTTCCTTCACCCTTATGTGCAATTTTTCCCTCTTTTAAAATGCAAATTTCCCTGGAAGGGAGTAAGAAAACATTAAGTAACTTCATAGGGATCACTTTATCAGATCCACATCTTCCCAGTCAGGTGAGGAGTGGGGTGGGATAGGGGAAAGGTAACTGAGTGGCACATAAAAGGGCAAAGAAAGGGGTGATAGGAGACACAAATTTCTGATATATCTCCCAATTTTTACTAGAAAAGGAAAGAAGGAAAGAGAAAGGGAAAGTTAGAAGGAAAGAAAAGAAAGCAAGCAGATTGTTGTTCAGTTGAGTTTGACTCTTTGTGATCCCTTTTGGGGTTTTCTAGGCAAAAATACTGGAATGGTTTGCCATTTCCTTCTCCAGCTCATTCTACAGATGAGGAAAATGAGGCAAGCAGGTCACATAGCTATGTCTGAGTCAAATTTGAACTCAGGTCTTCCTGATTCAAGGTCCAGGTTCTATCTGCAACACCTAGCTGCATTCATAAACAAGCATATATTAAGTAAGTACCTACTATGTGCCAAGTACTGTACTAAGTGCTCTCTAATTTTCATCTCATTTGATCATCACAATAACCCTAGGAGACAGATGCTGTTATCCCCATTTTATAGATGAGAAAACTGAGTCAGACAAAGGTTAAATGATTCACCCAGGAACACACAGCTAAAAAGTGTCTGAGGCTAGATTTGAACTGAGATCTTCATAAGTAAAGGTCCCTATCCACTCTATCCACTGCTTTATCCACTTTACCACCAATCTGCAGAAAATAGGGCAAAAAGGAAAATATCAGAGTAGAAAGAAATTACATAGAAGAGAGAAGATAAGCCAAAATGAGAGATGAGCTGAGAAAGAACAAGAGAGCAAGAAGAATATACAAATAGATAGCTAGGTAGAAGTAGTTTGGCATATGTGGAAGGAAGGTTCAGAGATCAGGATAAATGAAAGGAGATAAGATGCCAGAAGTGTATACAGGACCCTGAACTAATTACAGACCTCTCTTCAGGTGTAGTCTGACCCCTTCCCCAAGTGCACAGGCACTTCCAACCCTCTCTCCCTCCCGGAGGGATGGTCAGAGGCTACCCATAGCCTTCGTGAAGGAGAGGATGGAGAAGAACACTAAATGATACCCCACTCCCTACCTGATAATCAACCCTCCTGGACAGCAACAAGGCACTAAAGTGGTCAAGGCAGAGCCTGAGCCCCGAGAGCTAAGTCTGATTTAAGATGAATAGGATTAAGTGCTGGAAGGGACCCTAAAGACTCTAATTAACTTCCAACCCTCTGATTTGACAAATGAGAGAACTAAACTCCAGTGATAAAAGATAGGACTAATCCCTTCCTCCCACATAGGTAGACCTACAATTTGCAAGGAAATTATATAATATACAATCATAAACTAATTCATAATTTATAACTGCATAAATATATGATATATAAATAAAATATAAAATCTAATTTGTGTATAAATTATATATAAATAAATTTATACAATTATATAATAAATTCTATAAAAAATAAGCAGATGCTAATGTACTTGTTCTCCCTTCTCTATTGCACCTCCATTCTTGACCCAAATGGACAAGCAGAATGGAACAGATGAGGCTTAGAACCCCACTAGACTGCCTCTGAATAAGATAGACCCCAAGAAAAACTTCAGATTAATTTCTCCTTTCTCCTATCTTGTGATCTCTTGTCATATCTGGTCATTTGATCATGTACTAACTCCTCTGTTCTTAACACCCTCCCAAATCTCCCCTTCCCAGATCCCTCCATTCCTAGAGGTCATTTAGGAAGACATTGTTAGTCCTCTCCCCTTTATCCCTACTTATACTCTATTTAAGTACCCCTCAGAGCATACCAAAGGAAACTTCACTAGCACTGAGTTGAGGTAATCCCAGTAAAAATTGTAGTAAAAAGAGTATTGAATCAGGAGTCAGTACTGGGTTCTACTCCTAGCTATGCCACCAACTCAGTATGTAACTGAGAAAATCTATAAATAGAGGGTTTGAATTTTATTCATCCCTAAAATCCCTTCCATTTCTGATTATCTACAATCCTTTGTCTAAGTCACTGTAAGTGGGTCAGGAGAGGAGACACAACATGATTCCCTCCCCACACACACACACACCATATTGTCTAGGGAAACATTTCTTAGTTTGGCCACTAGGACATGAGGTGCTTTGGGAGAGCACCCCACAGTCCAGGATTCTCTCCTCCCCTTGGCCAGATCATGACCAAGATAATGACTCACTCATCCATCCCTCACATTCTATGATTACACATCCAGGAGGCACTATATAGAGGCAGTGCAAGATAGAGAGGATAGAGAGTTGGCCTTGGAGTGAGGAAGACCATGGCTCAAGTGCCTTCACCTCTCTGGGTCCTAGGCAAGTCTCTAAGATGATACTTTGCAGAGAAGGTGCTGATTGATGTAGTTTAGAAGAGGAAATCATTCATCAGGAGTTCCCTGTATCAATGAAATCATGTCAGGTTTAAAAAAAAAAAAGCCCATAGACTCTCTTGTCAGGAGGTAGACAGCATATTTCATCACTGATCCCCTGGAATCATGGATGGTCATTGCATTTGATCAGCATTCTTAGGGCTTTCAAAATTGTTGTTTTGTTTTGTTTTTTACAATGTTGTTATATAAATAGTTCCTTCTGCTTCTGTTTACTTCACTCTTCATTAGTTCATTCAAATCTTTCCAAGTCCCTTTGAAATCATCTATTTTGTTATTTCTTAAAGCACAGCAGTATTCTATAACATTTATATACCACAAATTGTTCATTCCCCAATTATTAGTTAGCCCCTTAGTTTCCAGTGTTTTACCACTACCTAAAGAGATGCTACAGATATTTTTGTATATATAGGGCCATTTCCTCTTTATTTGATCTCTTTTGAGATGTAGACCTAGAAGTGCCATAGCACTGAATATAGACATATAATTTAATAACTTTTCATCTACAGTGCTAAATTCCTTTCCAGAATGGTTGGACCCACTCCACTATTAGACATCTCCAACAATGTATCATGATTTTCTCACAATCCTTCTAATGGTTATCATTTTCTTTTTTTTTAGTCATCCTTTCTAGTTTAGTAGGCATGAAGTAGAGCCTTAGAATTGGTTTAATTGAATTTCCTGTCTCTCTGGGTTCTCATTCTACTTGTCTGATGACTCCTGATCAATTGGTCTCCTTTGCTGGATCTTACTTCTCCCTCTTCTCTAATCTTCCTCCATGCTATTGGTTGGTGAATGAATAAGCTCCCTTGGGTTCAATGATTACCTCTATACAAATGTTTCTCAGATCTATTTATCTTGTTCTCTCCTGTGCTAGAACTTCACATTACCAACTGCCTATTGGACACCTGGATCTGATTTCCCATAGACATCTCGAATTCAACATGTCGGGTCAAGATGGTGGCTTAGAGGCAGCGAAAGTTCGAATTCAACATGTCTAAAGGAGAACTCATTGTTCTTTTCCCCAAAACCCTCCTGTTGACCAAACTTCTCTATTACCACCAAGAGCATTGACATCTCCTAGTTGAAGTTTTGTAACTTCAGTGTCATCCTCAACTTCTCATCTGCACTCACCCCATGTCTCCAATCTACTGTCGTCTCATCCTTCTAAATTAACAACAACTCTCATGTATGCCCCTTTCTCTCCACTGCAACTAGCTAGTATTCCTACCTTAAATCTCTCCTCACTCCATTCCATTCAGTAACCAAATTGATCTTCCTGAAGAGTAGGTCTGATCATGCCACACTCCTATCTGTACTCAATAAAACCCAGTTTAACTCCAAGATTAAATAGAAAATTGTGTCTGGCATTTAAAGCCCTTCACCAGTCTAGTAACTTACTATCTTTCCATTCAACTTATAATCTAATCCCTTCCATGTACTCTCTGATTCATCAATACTGACTCTTTTGCTGTTCTTCACTCACTATAGCACTAGTGGGAAAATTGAGAAGGAACCAATGTGTTGCCAGCTACTTGGGAAAGAGGGAATAGATAAACGTAGCACCACTTCTTCCTCTTCTTTCCCAGGCAGAGCTGTTTGACTATGGAGTCAGGTCTCACTAGAGCCAAAAGGTAAGTGAAAATCCCCTTCAGTCTCTTTCTTCTTAATTGGTGTATCTTTAATTCCCCTTCTAGCACATTGAAGATGATAGAGTCTTCAATAAAACCAAAAATATCTATTTATTGGGTAAAGGATTTGTATAATGAGGATAGAAGACACAGGAAGTCCCTGACTATTTTCCCTCCTAAAGCTGGTTTCAGGGAGTTTTAATCAGGAGTCTGGGACTCCCAGACTCTGTTAATGTCTTGGTGAGCTCAAGATGTTGGTATTTCTTGTCTCAGAGATATGGTTTTGTGAATCTTCTGTAGGATAGGCTAATTGCCTTCCCCTAAGGGAAAAGTCTCTATCCTAATATCCCCGATGAATGGACTGGTGGACTGGGTCTTTTATTTCTCAGCAAAAGATTAATGAATATATGTTGTCTTCTCAATAAGGAATTAGTTCCCTCTCTCTTCAAGCCAAGGAGAGAAGAACTCAGCAGATTTCAACTGCTCCAGCTTTAACTTGGCTGGAATGTTCCATCCCATCCCCCGATGGCAGCAGTATTCCATCTCATCTTTTTCTGAGACAGCTTTTCAAATCCAGTCTTTTCCATTCATTTTTGACATTTCCCTCTTTCATACTATATATCATCTCCCAACTCTTTTGAGTCTTTTTATTAGCTGTCTCTCATGCATGGACTATTCTCCTTGCTAGCTTTACCTCTGAGATTCCCTGCAAGATGAAGTTCACATTTCCCCTTCTATAAAAAGGCCTTTCCCAGGCCCCAACTGCTCCCACCACCTTTCATGGCTAGTACTTACCCTGATCTCAGATATTCCCTCCTTTATATATCTTTATGTACATAGTTGTTAGCATGTTGCTTCCCCATTAAAATGTAAGAACTAAGAAATGAGAACTGCCCTAGAGGGCAAAAACCATCAACTAGCCTTTAGTTTGACAATGCCAGACACCTAGTAAGTGATTAACAAATGCCTGCTGTCACCATGCTGCCTCCCTATGAAATAAATATGAATAAAATAAGAAATAAGAAACCTATGCTTAACACCTAGGATGTGTTGGATATACTTCCATGAAGTGACTCCTAGGCCGGGGTAAGGGGGACAGGAACTCTACACTATGATAGAATGCAGGAAAGTGAATATTAGCTTTACTTCTTTCCCCTCTAGTGAGAGTAAGTACTTTCTTAAGGCTTATAAAACTTCAAGGTAATTTGAATGGTTCAGGTGCTAGCTGCCAAGGATGTAACAAGAATGAAAAGCAAATGAAACATGGTACACATGTTTACTGCCAGTCCCTGAAAGCCTCAGCAGGTTTTGAAGACCACATGGGATGCCCTCAGTCTGAACAATAGGGAGAAGAGGTGAAAGGAATTTATTTGTCTTGACTGTCAACAAGCAACTCTTCTTTTGAGTGTGTTGTGTCAGAATATTTGTATTGTAATGTTAAGACCTTTGCTAACAGAAGAGCAGAAAATGTATTGATTAGCTTAAGCACATTGGCCTGGAACAGCCTCAAAGAGAAGCAGATGCCTTCTGTAGATTGTAACAGAAATAGGAGATGGTATAGGAGGAGAAATAGTCAATGGTAGCTTTAAAAGCAAAGAAAGGAGAGATGAAGGAACTTTAGTAAGTGCTCTCAGAGCAAAACAGAGCAACAGGGACAAGGGGAGGTCGGGAACAAGAAATGGGGAGATGTGGGAGGCAGAACCAAGAAAGAGCAAGGAACAAATTGCTAGGGAGGAGATGAAGACATGAAAGACACAATAGAACCCTTTCCCAATCTGGATCATAATTCTCAGAGGAGTTCTCTTCCTCACAAGTATAGGAACCTATGGGAGATTGTACCCCTTCACATAATGGAAGTGAGAAGGAAAGGCTAAGAATGATTCTATTGCTTGATTTTTTTTGTTATTTGTTTTCCTATTTTGTTCCACTTTTTAAATGCTTTGATATTTGGTGTATGGTTCCTGCCTAATCAGTTGGTAAAGAATGACCTTTATTAGGGGGAAAGGAAGGTGTGTATTTGCATACTTGTGATTGAATCCCAAACATTCCACAAATCTGGGGTAGTAAAGGCTTCCAGAGTTGTGTATATTATGTCTGTGCTACATCAATAATTAGTCTTTCCTATATGTTAAGACAAAGTCTTAGATATGAGGTGGACTGATGAAGCATCTCCTGGGAAAATGATGCTAAGATAGCCTGCTCTAATCCCAATTCTCAGAATAGAAATTAAGTGCAAGCCTCTAGCAATGTGTGCCAGAAATGTCTCCCTCTGGTTTCTCTTCATCTGTCTTAAAAAAGTTCCTCAATTTGTTTTGCATGACTGCACAAGTATAACCTTTATTAAAATGCTTACCTCCTCAATTTAGGAGGAGGGAAAGGAGGATGGGAGAGAATTTGGAACTCAAAATCATAAAAACAAAAATTTTAAAGTTTTTACATGTAACTGGAAAAAATTAAAATATTAAGAGACATACCATCTCTCAAACATTGCAGAGGGAAATGACAGAATCCTAGAAATGGATGAGACCTCGGATTATTTAGTTCATTTTATTTTATAGGTGAAAAAAAATGAATGGTGCCTTCTTCCCAGGGTGGCTGTGAGAATAATATGAGCTAATATTTGTAAAGTACTTTGCAAACCTTACAATACATATTATTGTTAATATAATTTTTCTTATCTTTCCATCCAGATCTCCCTCAGAATTATACTTATAATAATCAGCTACTTGCACATAAATGCAAAACTTAACATTTATCCCTGTTAAATTTCATCTTATTGATTTCAGCCTGGTCTTCCTGGTCCCTGGCTGTACCCTCTTCCCTGAAGCAGAGGCAAGGGAGGGGCCTGTGTATATGTTCTGCCTTTATGGCCATACCCCAAATTCTATGTGACAATATCCCTTACTTCCCCCATGTAAATATCCAACCCCCCAAATTAAATACTGTGTTCTCCCCAAAAATACATACATATATATATATACACACATATATAGATTGCTCATTGTTCCACTGTTCAAGCCTACCACAGTCCGATATATTTTTTATTCCTCTTAGTTTTATATCTTCTGCAATATGATAAGTAGAGCAGATAGGTGGTGCAGTAGACAGAATGCTCAAGCTGCAGTCAGGAAGACCCCTGACCTCACATTAGCTGTGTGACCCTGGGCAAGTCACATAATCCTGTTTGTCTATCCTCTTCTCTAAAATGAGCTGGAAAAGAAAATGGCAAATCATTCCAGTATTTTTGCCAAGAAAACTCCAGATAGGATCACAAAGAGTCAGACATTAAAGAAAATAACTAAACAATAGTTTCATAAGCATACCTTCTATATCTTCACCCAAATCTTAGATAAAATATTGACTGGGGCAAGAATAAGAGTAAGGACTAATCCCAGTGGCATGCCACTAATGACATCCTTCCATATTGACACTGATTTAATAACCTATATTTGGGGGATTAGTATCGTAGAGATTCATCCAACCAGATATACTTGATCTCACTGAATCCACAAGCATACTCAATTCAGGAAACACAATTATCATGAAACTTTGTTAAACACCTTGTCAAAATCAAGATATTTCATATATAAACAATCTCCTTAATATGCCAGTTTAGTAATACTATCTAGAAAAAGAAATTCAACTAGTTAAGAATGGCATTCTTAGTGAACCAGTGACACTTCCTAGAAATCATCTCTTTCTTCTCTAATATCATAAAATTCTAGAATTTTATAGCTCGACACCATACTTCCAGGGCCTTGGTTTGAAAAAATCTAGTCTTCCCTCATCTCTTCTGAATTTTCCATAGTTTCCAAAAAAGGACAAAGATGTTTTCCAAGGCCATACCTACATATTCTTTTAATATTCTGAGATCTAAATTTTCTACCTAAAACCTTGAACTCAACAGAAATATATCAAAATAGTCTCTCTTCTCTCCTTAGTACTTCATTTCTTTCTTAAGGATATTTATACTTTACTTGCCTGTTTTAAGGTTATTTTCCTCCATGAAGAAAATTGCAGAGCCATTATGAGCAGTCTTTGAGAAATGATGGAGAAAGGATAGATGACAGATAGGAAACTACTTTCTTGATTTTTAAAAATGTTTACTATAGATTAGTAAACTAACACAGAATCCTTCCAAAACTCTGGAGAAGAAACAGAAGAAGTTAATTATTCTCTTTTTTGACTATCTGTTTACATTTCATCAAAGTCCCTCCAGACAACTCATTCATTCAATAATCACTTATTAAATACCTACATTATGCCAATAGGGCTATATCATGAGGATTCACAAAGCAAAAACAGAAAGCCAAAATAGTCCCTGCTCTCAAGGCCTTTACAGTCTGCTGGGAAGAAAGGATTCACATGGTTAAAGAGTAAATAGTAAATCATTTTGGATTTGAAATGGTGCTAATACCTGAGTGAAAGGGATAGATATCAAGAAAGGCTCAAAGTTCAGGCACTTAAACAGAGCTTTGATGGGAGCTAAAAGGGTTTGAGAGGCTGATATAAGGAAGAAGACTTGAAGTGTTGCTAGGAAAGAAGAGAATGTAAATATACAGAAATTAGCAATTCAGACAATTTGCATAGGTTAAAAGTCTATGTAGGTGAATTGTAAGCAATAAGTCTGAGAATGATAAGTCCATGCCAGTTCCTATAAGTCTTTAAATATGTCACAGAGGTGTTCATAGTTCATCCTAAAGACCCTGCAAAGCCACTGAATGCCCTAGAAAGACTTATGCTTTGGGAATATCTCTTTTTAACTATTGAGTAGAAAACAGATTAGGGGGACAACTAGGTAGCACAGTGTAGAGTGCCAGGCCTGGAGTTGGGAGGACCTGAGTTCAAATATGGCCTTAGATGCTTTCTAGCTGTGTGACCATGGGCAAGTCACTTAACCCCCATTGTCTAGCCTTTGCCACTCTTCTGTTTTAGATCTGATAAAGACAAAAGGTAAGAGGAAGGGAGGGAGGAAGGGAGGAAGGGAGGAAGGGAGGAAGGAAGGAAGGAAGGAAGGAAGGAAGGAAGGAAGGAAGGAAGGAAGGAAGGAAGGAAGGAAGGAAGGAAGGAAGGAAGGAAGGAAGGAAGGAAGGAAGGAAGGAAGGAAGGAAGGAAGGAAGGAAGGAAGGAAGGAAGGAAGGAAGGAAGGAAGGAAGGGAGGGAGGGAGGGAGGGAGGGAGGGAGGGAGGGAGGGAGGGAGGGAGGAAGGAAGGAAGGGAGGAAGGGAGGAAGGGAGGGAGGGAGGGAGGGAGGGAGGGAGGGAGGAAGGAAGGGAGGAAGGAAGGAAGGGAGGGAGGAAGGAAGGAAGGAAGGAAGGAAGGAAGGAAGGAAGGAAGGAAGGAAGGAAGGAAGGGAGGGAGGGAGGGAGGGAGGGAGGGAGGGAGGAAGGGAGGAAGGAAGGAAGGGAGGGAGGGAGGAAGGAAGGAAGGAAGGAAGGAAGGAAGGAAGGAAGGAAGGAAGGAAGGAAGGAAGGAAGGAAGGAAGGAAGGGAGGGAGGGAGGGAGGGAGGGAGGGAGGGAGGGAGGGAGGGAGGGAGGGAGGGAGGGAGGGAGGGAGGGAGGGAGGGAGGGAGGGAGGGAGGGAGGAAGGAAGGAAGGAAGGGAGGAAGGAAGGAAGGAAGGAAGGAAGGAAGGAAGGAAGGAAGGAAGGAAGGAAGGAAGGAAGGAAGGAAGGAAGGAAGGAAGGAAGGAAGGAAGGGAGGGAGGGAGGGAGGGAGGGAGGGAGGGAGGGAGGGAGGGAGGGAGGGAGGAAGGAATTAGAGGTTGGTAGTGATTAGACCAATTAGTAAGCAATGGTGTCAAATTCAAATAGCAGCAGATTCCCTACAGGGTCCCATTTTGACTTAGAAAATTACAAATGAATATTATCTATGTCATATTATATTTTTATTTATCTTGTTGAACATTTCCCAATTCTATTTTAATCTCAGGCCTTACTAGAGAGTTTTGCAGGCTACTGGTTTTAACATCCCTGGGTAATAGCAACAGTCCAAACAAGAGGTGATAAAGGAACTTAACTAGGTGGCAGCCATGGAGTAGAGAAAAGGGAATGGATGCCCAAAGTATTGTGGCAATTGACTGAATATGGGGATTGATGGAAAATGAAAAAATGTGAATGACTCCAAGGATATGATCCCAGGTGACCAGAAGACTGGTGATGCTGTCAAACAGAGAAGTTAAGAAAAGGTGTGGATTTAGAGCACCACTTTCTACAATTGATTCTATGCCCTCCTTACTCATTTTCTTGCTCTGCACATAGCTTAAAAACAATAACAAAACATTTTAAACTGCTTATGACTCACTGTCCAAAGCTCTTTCTACTATACCACACTGCCTCCCAAGTCAGCTATTCCATTGAGCAAGATGCCAGGAAGGAGACCAACCAGCCAGGAAGGAACTCAACTAGTTGTTTTTCCAGGCTGGGCCAGACGTAGTCTGAGAAGACATAGCAGGGTCCTAAAATATTAAGTGAAAGAGAGAGGGAAAAAAAGTAGCATAGAAAGGCTTCTAACTGACTACAAAAGGACAGGAATATCTATCTGTGCTTTGAAAACATGAAATAAAAATTCTATGTTAATTAAAGGGACTCTCAGCATATCAGCTTTCATTTTAAGCTCACTTCCTACTGATGGGAAGACTGCAACTCTGCTGATAGAGGTAGCCTATGTGTCAGCAGCCCCTCCTAGCTGCTCTAGACCCCCAACCCCACCCTTCCCATTACACAGTCTGCTTTTCCTTCTGGGCGGATACAATCCCATCCCCCAGGAGGGTCACCCCAGCCGCGGCACAGCTCCCATTTCCTGCTGCCGGTGACTCTTCTGAAGCCTATTGTTTCCAAGCAATTTGGGTCAGAGGAAGGTGGGTCCCCACCCAAAGAGGCCTGCCCTCACCACAGGCATAGTGCTGGTCCAAGATAATGGGGAGATTGAACCATCCTACTCTTCTTCAGCACACTCTAAGTCTCCCCTCTGCTGAGGTTCCAAAACCTTCCCATATGAAGGCATGGTAGATTTTGATGCAAATATATAAAACAAAGGTAGCTTCCTAACAGTTGATAGGAAAATAAGGAAGCTAACATTTACTCTAGAAGAAAATAGTATTCTCCTTATTTTCTGAATGGAAAAACTAAGAGGGGAAGTTGATGCCCTCTAAGTAGAGCAAAAGAAAATTGGAACTAAAATGCAAAAGATCAGACTTTCACTGCAAAAGCATCCTTTCTGCTCCCCTGCTCAGACTAGTTTAAATCCAAAGAGAAGGGAAGTAGGAAGGGGAAAAAAAAAAGATCAGGTCTTCTACTCCAATTCCAGAAGCTTCTAGAGTCCTGTAATCCCAAAGACTGAAGTAACACCATGTCACCATGAGCAAAGGAAGCACCTGAGAAAGTGACAGATTTTTCAATTGCCTTAAGCTATCTTTAACTACAGGAAAGAATACTGGACTGATACTAGTGGTACCACTTACCTCCACAGAAGGAGGTAGGGCAAATCACAGCCAGAACTTTCTACTTGGCACTGAGAATTCCTAACTAAATTTAATTTGTGAAAATCTCCCCCATGTCCTGGAGGATATGAAAGATCACAGGCTACAACTCCTTGGATTTTGGAAATGGTGAAGTATAAAGCCTGCACAGAAACAAAGATGGATGTGATAACTTTCAAAAGCTCTTTCTCTGTCTGTCTGTCTTTCTGTCTCTTCTCTTTCCCCCTTTTATCCCTCTTTAACCTCCTTTACTCAATGCCTACTTCATAGCTTCATAAGATATGGTGATTTTGCCTCTTGATCTTATCTATATAAAAGACATAATGTTGCATCAACATTGTAGCAGCCACCGCCATTATCTGGACACTACAGGAGGTTTAGTGGTATTCTGGACTGAAGCAGGAGAGCATGTAAGCAGGAGAAAGAGGATGCTACCATCTTAAGGGCTATGAGAATCCCCTGGCAAATGGTGCTCACTCCATCACTTGTATAGCCCCGGGTAGCAGAAGAGGCTTACTATTCACTCAACAAACACTTTCTGACTACCTATGTGTTCATGGCAAGGTTATGAAAGGCAAAGAGAAAGTCCAATTTCCCAGGAGCTTAGAAAGCTAGAAAGCTAATACAAACTACCACAAACAACACAAGCCAACAATTTAATACAAGTGCTCCATTCTAAAGCACAGACTATAAAGTTAGATAGGAAGTCAATCAGAAGAAACTCGAAGGAGCCCTAGAATAATCAGAGATGACATCAGGGAAGAAGAGCTGCATTTGAGCTCTTAGAAAGATAGTTTAATATAGTCAAGAGTTCTGGATTTGCAATAAGGACACCAACTTCAAGATCTGTCTATCTATCCCTGTGTGATTTTATGGGAAAACACTTCATCTTTCTGGGCCTTAATTTCCTCATCTGTAAAATGAGAAGGTCAATCTAGATGACATTTTAAAAATTCTCTTGCAGCTCTGGATTCTAAAATCCTTGAGAGGCAATGTGGCCTGGTGGCTATCGTGCTACACTTGGAGACCCAGAGAGACCTGGAGTCAGATTCCGCCTCTGATACTGTGTGACTTTAGACCTTTGGGAGACTGAGTTTCAGTAATTCTGCAAAATGGAGATAATGATGACTGGAGTACCTACCTCACAGGGTTGTTGTGAGACTCAAATGAGACAATTTCATGTAAAAAGCTTTGCAAACTGTAAAACACTCTGTAAAAAACAATTGTTTTTACAGACCAGAAAACAAACCTGCCATCTAATTCCTTCCTGTTTTATCTTGGTGGAGATAGAAGGTAACATAGCACCCTGATGCTGATTTAGTAACTTTTCTACATGCTACCAGCTTATGTCAACTGAAAAATCCAGGGACTTAACTGAGCTGGCTCAGACTTGGGTAAGGGCGGAGAGAAGAGGGCAACTTTTCAGCACAGGAGAACGTGAGTGAAGGCATGCAGGAGGAATAAGCATTCGAATAATTTATATTTTTAGAGCTAGAAGTAATTTTTTTAAACACTCACCTTCTGTATTATATCAATTCTAAGACAGAAGAGCAGCACAGGCTAGGTAATCAAGGTTAAGTGACTTGCCCAGGATCACACAGCTAGAAAGTGTCTGAAGTCAAATTTGAACCCAAGTCCTCCCAACTCCAGGCCTAGCATTCTATCCACTGGAGCTACCTCGCTACCCCTAGTCTTCTGATCTTTTTATTTTACAGATGAGGAAATTGAAGTCCAGAAAAGCTGAGGTAGAGCATCTAGGTGACACAGTGAATAGGGCACTGGGCCTGGAATCAGGAAGACTGGAGTTCAAATTTAGCCTCAGACAATCCTTTGCAGTGGGCAAGTTAACTTCTATCTGACTCATTTCTTCAACTAAAAGAGAGATAATAATACCACCTACTTCAGAGAGTTGTTGTGAAGAACTATCTGTAGAAGAGCTATCTTTAAAGCACCCAGTGCCTGTCACATTGTAGGCATTTTTTTTAACCCTTACCTCCCATCTTAGAATCAATACTGGGTATTGGTTCTAAGGCAAAAGAGTGGTAAGGGCTGGGCCATGGGGGTGACTTGCCCAAGGTCACACAGCTAGGAAGTATCTGAGGTCACATTTGAACCCAGGACCTCCAGCCTCTGGGCCTGACTCTCAATCCACTGAGCCACCCAGCTGCCCCCTATAGGCATTTAATAAATGTTTTGTTTTGTTTTGTTCCTTTCCTTTGCCCTTACACTTAAGGAAGAAACTTGCACAAAGTTTCAGGTTTTAAGTAGTGGAAATGAGATTCAAACCCAGGTCCTTTGACCTTAAATCCAGAGTACTTTACGTTAAAAATCAAAACAAGGTTGTGAGGTAAAGATATTATTATCTCCAATGTACATATGAGGAAACTAAGGTTTATAAAAGTAAAAAGCTATATGCCCAAGCACATAAAGCTAGTAAGTGATAGAGGAGGGACTCCTACACGGGTCTATCCTAGTTCAAAATCCAGTTGGCAATCCAGTTCATCACCCAATACCACAATGTTTTCCATGGTGAATAATGAGATCAGCCTGACTAGAAGAGAGAGGAGTTCAGTATGTGGAAGGCCAGTTTGCATGATAGGAAATAAGGAGAATTTGAAAGGTTTCTGTGCTAGAGATCTATTGGCAATGTACAGGATAGACAGGAAAAGGTAAAACTGGAAGGTTGATAATCCCAAAAAGATCAAAGGAAAAAAAAAAGGAATTATCTGTAAAAGATTACGTATAGCAATTCTTTTTGTGGTAACCAAAAATTTGGAAATTGAAGGAATGCCCATTAAGTGGGAAACGTCTAAACAAGTTATGGGATATGCATGTGACAGAATCCACTTGTGTTCTAAGAAATGAAGGAAATTTTTCAGAAAAACCTGGTAAGACTTCTAAGAACAGATACAAAGTAAAGTGAGCAAAACCAGAATAATTTACATAGTAACAACACAATCAACTGTGAAAGACTAAGTAACTGATCACCACAATGATCCACAACTCTAAAGACTTATGATGAAAAATGCTACTCTCTTCCAAATAGAGAACTGAAGTGCTAAGAGTGCATATGGAAACTTCCCCCCCCCCCCCCCCCGAATATGGCTAATGCAGAAATCTGCTTTACAAAATTTCAAATTTGTAATAGTTTTGTGTTTTATTCCTCCTCAATGGGTAGAGGAAAGGTTGGGGGAAGGAAAGAATCTAGAATTAAAAAAAAAGAAAAGAAAAGAGGCAGAGAATTCACACTGGACAAGAATAAACCTAGGTCATCTCCAGTCTAGAGCTTCCCCACCCTCTGCCTCAGGCTTGAGGTTTTATCAGTTCTGCTCCAGGACAGAAACTAGACTCTAGGGATCTCCTGATAGAATTTAGATTAGTTTGAGGACTGGATCTCTCTGGTCTAGGGATGATCTGGAATTTTTCTCAAGCCTGAGCTGATGTCCTTCTCAGACTAGTCAATGTAGTACAGGGGGAAGGGCTCTCTGGGCCAGGACTTAGTATGTCTAGGTTCTAGTCCAGCTCTGTCAAAGCCTCACTATGATCTTTGAATCAAATTACTTCCCCTCAATGAGTCAAGACTTCTTATCTGTAAAGCAAGCATTACATGAAATGATTTCTAAAGTCATCTCTGATTCTGTCCACCAAACCAGGGCTTTGTGGTGTGAAGAGTGAAGTGAAGCACACTGGAAAACTCTCCTCCACGAAATGAGCAGAACAAAGGGCAAGAGGGAGAAAGAAGTAGGTGCAAATTGAGTATAGACCAAAGAAGTGGAAGAGCCTAGTTCCCTAGTAGTTATCAAGTTTGTGTTTGTTGTATGTTTGGGAAGATTTGTTTTGGATATTACAGAATAGGCTCTGGAGAGGAGGGTGAAGAAACTATATTGGGGAATCTTTCTATCTCCCTTTTCCAAGGATATCGTCTTGTAGAATGAAAGAACATTAGACTTTAGAGGCAATGTGTTCAAATCCTGCTTCTGCCAATTCCTAGGAAAGGCAAGGTACCAAACATTTACTAAGAGCTTACTATGTGCCAGACTCTGTGCTAAGAGATGAGGATATAGACACACACACACACACAAAAAGACAATCCTGTTTTCAGAGAGCTTACTAAATGAAAGACCATGTACAACAACCTGTGTGACAATGAACAAATCATTTTACCTCTCAAGGTTTCATTTCCCTCGTTTAGAAAATTAAGGGATTACATTAAATGGTCTCTAAAGTTCTTTCTTATTCATTTGAAGGGAATCACCCAGTGATGCTATGAACTACATAGAAACCACCACAGTTTTCTCTCTGCTCTACCCATGAGAGGTCAAAATGACTCCCCTTGACTGAGAAGAGAACACAATTTAGATTCTAGGCTTTGTTACCTACAGTAAGATCCTCTGTCTCTGGGTGATATATGCCATGTGTAATTTCTTTTTGAAAAAAATCTAGCTTTTGGATCAGCCCATTCACTGGAATGGCCAAATTTTGAAATCCTAGAGATATTTTTATTAAAAAGATAAGTAAGGGAGGGAGAGAAAGTATGGAAAGAAAACTCAAATATGAGTGGATAAGTACAAAAAAATAGTCACCCAACCCTATTATGAAATAGCACAGGCTCATAGGATGATATTTTAAGAGCTGGAATGGACCTTAAAGGACACCTAATAGAGTCCAGCCTCTTCTTTTACAAATTAGGGAACTGAAGTCCAGAAATAAGAAATGACTGGCCCAAGGATATAAAGATATTAAGCCCCCAGAGCTGAGATTTGCACCCAGCTCCTGACTTCAAAACCAACATGCTTTTCATATGCCAAGGGCAAACAGAATTGGGAATATAGAACAGGCTGGCAATAAATTAGCCTAGTAAAAAAGAAACTCATCCATCCCCCTGTCCTGGGAAAGTGGTGAGTCATGCACTGGTCAACTGGCCAGTCATAAAAATGAGCCTGTCTTCAAGCTGGCCAAAAGTTGGGCCAATGGGCTGATAAAATTTTGTTCTTATTTGCAAGGCTACATTAGACATTATTAGGGTAAGAACTGAAAAGCACCCTCCTATACAACTTAAAAGATTCCTAGGTCCTTCTCTCCCGGGAGTGATTTACAACTCAATTCCCATACATTACCAGTTCTTACTTCCGGCTTCTAGTCCCAGTGCTAAAATCCCTCCCATTCACTACCTTGTTTTCTCAAAAGCCCATACAAGAGGGAGCTCAACTTCATATTGTCACAAAATCAAGGACTTTACCTCTGAGCTCACCCTGCTCCCTCCAAAACAGATCTTCCCAAATACAAAGCAAATAGCCAACATAAAGCACACACACACATACAGCAAAGATCACAAAACACAAACATCAGCATTAGACCTCCGAGCTACTAAAGTTGGTCTTCTCCATTCTTCTCTCCATCTCCCTCTTTTTTTTCAAGCTCTCTTCTCTTAGTCTGTCTGTCTGTCTCTTTCCCTCTCTCTCTCTCTTCCTCTTTCACAGACGAATTTATATCTAGAGATATTCACACTCAGACACAGACACATATAAGGATAGTCAGACATGTACAAATATGCAAGCACATTTAAAGACACAAGGGCATCACCCCACAAAGACAAGGATTCACCCACTCAAAGAAACCCTCACAATTTGAAATCGGCACACTGAGAGGTTCAAACACAAATCTGCCCACACAGAGACCCTGTGTACATAGACTCAGAAGCTAGCATAACGTTCTCACAGGGAACTAAAAGAATTGGGCACACTTACACACCCATACTAATTAATGTAAAGATGCACACAAAGTAAGACTTGGGACCACACACTTTTAAACACAGCCATCTGCCCACCACTCCCTCTCTCCAATGAATATCTCTATTTCACAAAAAAAAAAAAAGTTTCAGGGAGGATTCTGGGTTGCCTTTCTGCTGATTCTGTTTTTATAGCTCTCTTACCCTATAACCCTTACATAAATATTATCTTCCTCATGACCACCATCAAGTTTCTTATCAACTCCCAGAAAGAAAGAAAAAAAGAAAAAGCATCATTGGCCTTCTAAACCACTTAAAAGTTCATCTAAAAAACAATTACACGCCAAACTTCAAATACCTCCCCTTGAGTACTCTTCCCTTTTCTAGGGTTAAATTAAGAAAAGTCTGGCAGAGAAGAGTAACAGATGGGAAATCCCTTCCCTCACCTTTATTCACAGCTCTTTAATTCCTCCCTGTTCCCCCAAACTCCTTTTATTTCCTTTCTACTTTTTTCTCCCTCCCTTTCACATGATGGATGGTTTCTGCTTGTAATAATAACTCACAATTCCATATTACCTATAAAACTATGAATTAGTTGTTTCTCTCGGGGTTGATTCTTGGTTTGTAAAATGAAGGGGTTGAATTAGACCACCTCTAAGTTCTTTCGCTCGGTCTTTTTATACATATATAAACAGGCACTCTTTTTAGTTTTACAAAGCACTTTTAATATGTGATCTCTAACAGAATAGTAATGTACAAGTATGGCTATCCCTATTTTGCAGAGGAGAAAACTGGGGCTTGGGAAAGTTATAAAGCGCTTGGCCAAACTCACATAGAATTAACATTATTCTCTCTAACAATTATCCCCTGCCTTTTCTTCTCTCCATATTCTTTTGCTTTCCGGCTCTTTTTTTAAGCCCCTTCCTCCTCCAGCTTTTCTTTCATCCCCAGCCCTTAAACACTCCAGTCACTCAATTAGAATAGAGGATCTCTAAAAATCCCTTCTAGTTCCAAATCTGCAGTTCTATACGGGATCCTACAAATTTCCCTAAAGACCTCAATCCTCCCGCGCATTACTCTGTACCTCTCCCTCCGGCCCAGGCTAGAACCCGCGAGTGAACAAGAGTCCCTTACCTGTCCCAGGATGGGGGATGAGAAAGGGATGGTGTGCTAAGTGAGTTCGGAGAGGCACTCTGAGATGCACCAACTCTGCTCCAGCTCTCCAGCAACGCTGTAGGGAATGCACAAGGGAAATCACGTTGGGATGCCAGAATTCTAGGGTTCCGATTCTTGATATAAAACTCACTGCTGAAAGGAGACCCGGGCTTGGAAAAGTAGTCTGGGGGGCACCAGAGCCCTTTTCCTAAGGGCATAATGAGGAAGAGACAGGATCACCACAATATAACACAGAACTTGCCACACACATGGCTCCCAGTTTGAGGGTAGGGGGAAAGGCAAGAGACCGGAAGGGAGAGAGGAAAGAGTTGTTCCAGGATCAAATTGACAGGAAAACACAAGATCCCTATTCTTGGAGGGGTGAGTCAACTGGAAGAGAAGAAGAGGGAACTCTGAAAGAGAAACGAAAGGAGGAAGAAAGAAGGGTTCAAGGAACGGAAATGGGAGGAAAGAAAGAGGGGGGGAAAGCAAGTATTAAGGAGAGAGAGGGGAAGAACAAGGTGAAGTGAAAGGGAAGAAGAAAAGGAGAAAGAGTGAAGAAAGAAAAAGGAGAAAAGGAAAGATAAGAGTCAGAAAGAAAAAGAACGAAGGTTAAGCTAGAAAGAGAAAGAAGGGCGGGATAAAGGAGAGATAGGGTCTGGGAAAGGACGAAAAGCAAAGGATGAGGAAAATAGCTAGAAGAAGCTGAGGAGGGTGAGAAACAGGAGAAGGGGAAAGAGAATTGAAGGGGAGGGAGGGAGAAGGAGGGGGAAGAGGGAGAAGGGAAGGAGAGTGGAGGGAGGGAGCCAGAGAGGAAAGTAGGGGAAGGCGGGAGCCCAGAAGCAGGGATTTTGCAGTGCAGACACCTCTACTCACCTGAACTGAGGAAGAGCCAGGAAAATCCTAGAATGAGACTTTTCGCAGAAGGAGGTGGGGGTGGGGGGGTGGCAGGGGGCCGGGCTGGGGTGCTAGAGCCTTGGGGAGGCTGCTGTCCCTCGCCACCCCCCTGGCCTGAAGTTTGAAAGGAGGAAGACTGGTATGCGAGGAATGAGGGCTGGTATGAGATGCACGCAGCTGAGGGAGGGAGTGCCGGGCCCTCGCTACAGGCTCGGGGAGGAGACTGAGAAGGAGGCAAAGGAGGGGGGCTCCCAGGGAAGATAGAGAGGTTGGGCCAGCCTGGCCCTGGGCGGTCAGAGGTGGGGCTAGGACCAGTACGGAGGAGGAGTTGGACGATTTGGAGGAAGGGGGTGGGGGCAGTGATCTAGGAAGGGCTGGAAGTTGGGAAGCAGTAAGTATCCCAGGCTGCACTGGACCCCTCCACTGAATCATACTCCAGTCCCTTTCTTCCCGTCCCACCGCCCCCCAACCCCTCCCTCCTTTCCTCCGTTCTCCCTCCTTCTTCTGGCCCCTCTGCCTTTCTCCCTCAGCCCCGCCCCTGCTTCTCCCGGCCCCTCCAGCTCCTTTCCCTCAAACAGCTGAGAAAATCCCACACTCCTGGCTAGGAAAGAGGAGAAGGTCGAGGGGCTGTGAGCATGAGACCGTAAACACACAAGCAAGGGATTCTCCTGGGAGGGGGTCCTATACATCTACTGAGGAAGGACTGGGAGATAAAAGCCAGCTACTGGAGACAAGTTCCCCACCCCACCCCCCTCAGTCCTGTAACCAGAGAGGCTAGGCAGGGCTCTTGGGAGGACTGCCTCTCCGTCACCCCCAGGACCCCAGAGAGTTGCTGGGGATTGGCACGCAGGCAAGCAGGTAGTGAGGGCCCCGGGGGAGGAGCGGCTGGGACAGAGAATTCGGCCGGGGAAGCAAACTCTCCACCTCCATTGTGCCCAGGCTCAGGCTCCCATGTGCATCTCCCATCTGCACAAGTCGGAGAAAGGCCCAGCAGGGAGCATAGGGCAGCCAGGAAAGGCTGCTTCTGCCCCCAGTAGGCTCCCACCGGAGAGCCCTTGCTCCCCTGCTGCCAGGAAGCAGGAACTCCTGCGTAGCCTTTCCAGATCTGCCACAAATACCCCAAACTCTTTCCTTCTCCCTCCTTACCATAGAGCGGGTTTCCTTCTCCATCCCTTGGGAACTGTTAAAGCTGTCATTCTGAAGAGCAAACACACATGGTGTGGGTATTAAGTACGCTGAGTGGGAGAGCCGAGTTGGGGCAAGTCTTTGCTTCAATCAACAAACCAGACAACAACAAATCCTTATTGCCTGACATTGCTAGGTCCTGTGCAAATACAGGAAGAAGCAGCATAAAGGGGGGTGGGGGTGGGGGAGCTGCCGTCTCTGCCCTGTTCCAGGATATTCTGGCAATCAAGAAACAAGTTACAATGGTGAAGTAAAAATATTAACACGTTTACATACATTTTAAACTTTTACAAAGCATTTTTATCACTCACCAGCCTTGGGAAAAAATGTTAATATTAGTATCTCCAAGCTAAGAGAGGACTAGCCCGTGATCAAGTTTTTGAAAAAAGAGAATACAAATTGTTCATAGTAACCTGAGACCGTGTTCAATCTCAACAATCCATGAGATATAAATTAAAACTGTAGAACCATCTCTAACTTTAAAGGACGAATTAGCAAACATAGTTAAAGGCAAAGAATCCCAAAGACCTCAGGGCTATGGGAAAAAAAGGTATACTCATTTACTGCAAGGAGAATCGTTTTGGACAATAAGTCAGTAGCTATAGAATGTATAAAATACTTGAAAGACCACCTGCCAGATGGATGACCCACAGAAATTATGTGAATACAATTACAAACTATTCTTTACAAAAAGACCAATCTAAATAATTGGAGGAATAGTAACTGCTCATGAGCAGGTTGAGCAAATATAATGAAAAACATGATAACACTACCCAAGTTAATTTACTTATTCAGTGCCATAACAAACTACCAAAGGATTACTGTACAGAGTAAAAAAAATTACCAAATTCGTTTAGTCAAGAATTTAAAGAAAAAAATGTTTTTAATGGGAAGCAAGGGTTTCTAGCAGTTCTACATCTCAAACTACTACAAAGCAGTAATCATCAAAACAATTTCATACTGGTTAAGAAATCAGAGGTTGAGTAATGGAAGATATTAGGTTTATAACAAAAGGAAGCAAAATGACTCAGGACCTATCTAGTTATTTGATAAGCCCCAAAACCTTAATTACTGGACTAAAAACTCACTAGTCAACAAAAACTGTTGGGAAAAATGGAAAGCAACCTGGCAGAACCTAAGTATAAACCAACATTTCACAGTGTACATATCAAGATAAGGTCCAAATGTATAGATGACTTAAATATAAAGGGTGATATCCTTAGCACATTAGCAGAACAATGAAGAAATCATCATCTGCCACAACTTGTTTATCCATTCTCTAATAGGCATCCTCTCAATTTCCAGTTCATTGCTACCACAAAGATAGTTACTATAAATATTTTAGAAGACATCTTTTTTTTTTATTTTGGAGTCAAATTCCTAGAAAAAGTTTTGTGTACTCATTGCCTCCCCTATCTTGCCTTTGATTTTTCATTCCTTTGTAATCTAACTGGACCTCATCACTCAATAATCTCTCTTTTTTTTTAAAAAAACTTACATTTTTATCTAAGAATCAATACTGTGTATTGGAATTATGGATAAGGGAAGAGTTCATGGCCAAATAACAGATAGAGAGGATCACAGAACATAAAATGGACAATTACATGAAATTAAAAAGTGTTTGCCATGTGAAAAATGCCCCAAATCACTAGTAAGTTAAAGAATGCAAATAAAAGCACATCAACCCCAACTACATAAGAAGAATGCAAAAAAAGATAAAAAGGCAAAGAATTCAAATGGTGAGAAGTATTGACTGAAACATATTTTATACATTGGAATTGATTTATGTTTTATTTAATGATTTCTTTATGTTACAAAGCACACCCAATTTGTCATACTGATATTTTTTAAGTGATGGTTAAAGTCCATTTAAACACAGGTTCTCTGACTCTATATCTAGTGGTCTTTCTACTATTGTTATGTGTGTTTTTTTTAAATACACTGGAATTTCCACACCCAATTGAGTGGTATCCCTTCAAAGAAATTACCTTGAGAGATTATATACTTATTCCAAAGCTAAAACACTTTTGGAATTCTCCTTTCCCCTTCAAAACCAGTTCATAGACCTAGTCATTCATTATATTGATCAAAAATAGTATTATTTGGATTAGTAATCCACTTTTATTCACTAGACTTGACTCTTCACTATTAAAAAAAAAAGAAATCTGCTTATGATTATTTTTAAATGAAAATCACCCTTAAAAACAAAGATTTGCCACCATTAAAAACATATTCAGATCTCTCTTCTTTAAAAATAAAGTCTTTTGATAATATTATCTTATCAAATTATCCTCATATCATTTTTAATCAATTTATTTGTTTGATACATTGAAGTTCCTAGGTATCGCCCTTCCTCTCTCTCTTCCTTCTCCACACTAGCAAAAGTATAGTTTGATTTTTTAAAATTTATAAATAATTAAAACTATGTCTTCTTTCAATTTATCATTCCTTTCTCTGGAAATATAAGTTATTCTTCAAACAATATTTCTGTTGCTATATATAATGTTCTACCACAAAAAGTTGCTATAAATATTTTAGAATAGATATCTTTTGGGGGCAGCTGGGTGTCTCAATGGATTGAGAATTAGGCCCAGAGATGAGAGGTCCTGGATTCACATCTGCCCTCAGACACTTCATAGTTGTGTGAGCCTGGGCAAGTCACTTAACCCCCCATTTCCTAGCCTTTACCATTCTTCTGCCTTGGAACCAAGACATAATATTGATTCTAAGACAGAAGGTGAGGGTTAAAAAAAAAAAAGAATATATATATTTTCTTGATTTTGGAAATAATGTTCTAGAAAAAGTTTTTTGTACTCATTGCCTCCTCTATCTTGCCTTTGATTTTTCATTCCTTTGTAATCCAGCTTTGGACCTCATCACTCAAACTAAACTACTCTCCCTAAGACTATCAATGATCTCTCTCTTAATTTTTTTTTCATCTTAGAATCAATACTGTCTATTAGTTCCAAGACAGAAGAGTAGTAAGGGCTAGGCAATGGGGGTTAGGTGACTTGCCCAGGGTCACAGAGCTGGGAAGTGTCTAAGGTCACATTCAAACTCAGGACTTTGCAGCTCTGAGCCACATAGCTGCCCCTCAATGATCTCTTAATCCATTAATCCAATGGTTTTTCCTCAGTCCTCATCATTCTTGACCTCTCTGTAGCACTTGAAGTTGTTGAGTCATTCTAGATTCCTCACTCTCTCTCACCCCCTCTCCAAACTATTGCCAAGACCTGCTGATTTCATCTTTGCAACATGTCTTGAACATGTCTCCTCTCTGCTGACACTATCTCCTTCTAGCAGGCTCTCCTCACCTCCTTTCTGGAGTATTGCTGCAGTCTCCTGGTGGGTCTGCCATACTCAAGTCTCTCCTCCTTCCAGTCATTCTCCATTTAGCCTCTAAAGTGATTTTCCTAAAACACAAGTCACATCATATGACCCCTCCACTTCATACACTCTGGTGGTTTCCTATTGCCTCCAGCATCAAGTACAAAATGCTCTATTTGGCATTCAAAGCCCTTCATAACCTACCCTGCTTCTCCCTTTGTAGTCTTCTTATTCCTTACTCCCAATTCCAATCCAGTAACACTGGCCTCCTGCCTTTTCCACAAACAAGGCCCTCCATTTCTTGGCTCTGGGGATTCTCTCTGGTTGTCCCCCATGCCTGGCTCTTCCTCCTCCTCTTTGACACCTGACCTCCCTGGCTTCCTTTATGTCCCAACTAAAATCCCACCTTCTGCAGGAAGCCCTCCCCACCTCCTCAACTCCCGTGCTTCTCCTCTTTTAATTATTCCCCAATTATCCTGTATAGAACTTGATTTGTATATATGTCTTTGCCTGTTGTCTCCCCCATTAGGTTGTAAGCCCCTCAAAGGCCAGGGCTGGTTGGTTGGGGGGGTGGCCTCTTTTTGTATTCTCAGAGCTTCATATAGTGCCTGGCACATAGTAGATAATTAATATTTATTGACTGATTGATCATGACTTTTTTCTCTCTCCTTGAGTTTTCTTTACTGCTTTCTCCCTGAATATCCAGCCCTTTCTTTGTCTTCTCCTCTTGATCATCAGTTTCTGCTGATGTATGCATGGGTGTGCCCTAGGACCTTTCCTCTGCTTTCTCATCTCATGCTCTCTCTCATCTGGTGATCTTATCGGTTCCCTTGTGTTTAACTCTGCTTAACTCTCAAATCTATGCAGGTGACTCCCAGATCTCTCTATCTTTCTATCATCTATCTATCTATCCAGCCGTAGCCTCTCTCATCCAGTCCCAAATCTCTAATTACCTGATGTCTTACAGGCATCTCAAATTCAAGAAGTCCAAAACAGAATTCATTATCTTTCCTCCAAAGTCCTCCCCTCTTTCTAACTTACCCAGATCTCTTAAGGACGTTTTGACCCTTCCAAAATCACCAAAGTTCACAACCTTGGCATTATCCTGGCCTCTTCTATTCTCCTGTAATGCCCATATCCAGTCAGTTGTCAAGTCTTTACCTCCATCTCTGTCCACTAATATGGCCCCACGGTGATTCAAGCCCTCATATTCTCTAGCCCGGACAACGATAATGACCTTCTAAGTAGTCTTCTGTTCTCACATCTCTCCTTTCCCATCCATCCTCCACGCAGTTGCCAAATTAATCACAGACCTGATGATGTTACTCCTCTGCTCAAGAAGCCCCACTGGTTCCCTCTTGCCCCTAGAATAAAATGCAAACTACTTGATTTTGCTCTTGAAGTCCTTCAAATTCAGCTATATTCTGCTTTTACAGATCTGCTATTCATCACTCCCTTTCATGTATTCTTCACTACAGCCAAACTGAACCATTGGTTGCTCCCTATATGGGACATTCCAATTCCTGTTTCTTCTTCTTTGCATCTTGATGTTCCCCATGTCTAGACTGTTCTACAGCTCATCTCCATCTCTTAGAATCTCCAGTTTCCTTTAGAGTTTTCCTCCAGAAAGTCCATCTAGATCCCTCCAGTAACCAATACAAATTGTTTTGTATTAATCATGTGTTTAATCAATTTTCTCCGTCCTTGTCCTGACCTCCCCACCATTCTCTTGGTGAGGGTAAGGTTTGTTTGTCTCTGTGTCCCCAAGTGCAGTGCCTGGCATACAGCAGGCATTTAATGACTGGTTCATGCGAGTAATCTTTGATACCAGGGAAGCTGAAGTTGGTGGATCCCTGGCGCCCAAGAGTTCTGAGCTGCCATATGCTAAACTCACACTAGATCCAGCCCCAATATTGGGGGAAGTGGGGGGAGTCATCTAGGTTGTCAAAGAAGGGGTAAATTAGCCCAGGTAAAAAATGGAACCTTAGCTCCTTAAGCTAATGTTTTTGGCTAATGTGAGCAGCCATTGCTAAACAAGCAAACAAATATATATATATATATATATATATATTTGTTTGCTTGTTTAGCCTGATGTGAGCAATGAATAGATTTGAATACATGAATACAAAATAATATGTTATAAATTCTGGGGATAATTATAAAAAGATTCCAAATATCTTATCTATAATGGCCACCTTCAATTCAATTTAACAAACATTTATTAAGAACCTCTTGTTTACAGAGCATTGTCCTGCTGCTGGTGGAAATGCAAAGTGAAGATAAAACCTGAGACCTGCCCTCTGGGTACTCAGCCTGTGAAAAATACATAACTACTAGATTATTAATGACTGGGAACAAGGAAAACTTCATAGAGGAGGTGGCCTTTGCCTTGGGCTTTGAAGGTAAAATTTCAACAGAAGAAATAGAGGATAAATAGTATGTCAAACAGAAAAACAGGTTTCCTTCAAATTTTACTAAGACCACTCCCTATTTTGCCTACTGATAAGGTTTGGTGAGTTTATGGTTATTCAGGATCATCTACCCTTATCTTGGAACTGGGTCTTAGCCCAAGCCAGAGATAAGAGTTTTATAATGGCCACATAATGGATGTAAGTAGAATAGGCATGTACATTTAACTGTATTCCAAAACTAAGTAACAGCTTAAGGATCTGAATTATCTATATGGAATCATTCTCCATCCTTTAATGATTTTTGTTATTCTTCTTTAGGCCATCTCAAATTTCTCCAATTTCTTCCAAAAAAACGTGTTGGCCAGTCAGATATATTTTCAAAAAATTGACTAATTCAGAGTCACTCCCATGGTCCTGTTTCAATATTACTTCTTCTTTTGGTCATTTTCAGTTGTGCCTAACTCTTGGTGACCCCATTTGGGGTTTTCTTGGCAAAGATATTGGAGTAGTTGCTTCTCCAGCTCATTTTATAGATGAGTAAACTGAGGCAAATAGGTTTAAATGACTTGACATGGGGTACACAGCCAATAAATGTCTGAGGCCAGATTTGAATTCAGAAAGATGAGGCATGGGGGCAGCTGGGTAGCTCAGTGGATTGAGAGCCAGACCCAGAGATGGGAGGTCCTGGGTTCAAGTCTGACCTCAGACACTTCCCAGCTGTGTGACCCTGGGCAAGTCACTTAACCCCCATTGCCCAGCCCTTAACACTCTTCTGCCTTGGAACCAATATATAGTATTGATTTTAAGATGGAAGGTAAGGGTTTTAATAAAAAAGAAAAGAAAAGGAAAGATGAGTCTTCCTGATTTCCAGACCCAGCATTCACTCCATCCATTGTGCCACTTACCTGTCCCTAATTATAATACATCCTAGAATCATGTGATTTCCCCTCCCCATCCCCACAAAAGCTATACTGCTACATATTTTGGCTTGTGATTAACTATAATAATTATAATCTTCAGGTCTTTCTCCTACCCCTTCCCTCAGTATTTCCCCATCCTATATTTTTTATTGTTGAGCTTTTGAACTTAAAGGCACCATTCTGCAAATTTCATGAATTTATAATACAGGTTTGTTTTTTTTTCACTTTGTCAGGTGTCATTTGAAATGTTATTCTGGTCTTCCAGTATATTTGCCACTTCACTCATTTTAGCATTTTCTATAAATTTGATGAACTAGTATCAAGTTCTTCATCTCAGTTATTCGGTTGGTTACCTGACTAACCTTCCAAGTCAAAGTCAGGCCACTGCTAATCATCTGTGCTAAGTGCTTTACAAATATTATCTCATTTGATCTTCATAATAACCATGTAATGCTGATGCTGTTATTATCCCTTCTAGGTAAAGAAACTAAGTCTGAGAGAGTTAAATGATATATATAGAATATATATATATATAAATGATATATGGAGGTTAAATGCTATGTCCAAGATTTCACCACTAGTAGGTATCTGAGACAAGATTTGGATTTGAGTTTTCCTAACTATGAATCTATCTCTTTATCTCCTATATGACTTAGCTATTCAAAGCCTGGGAGATTTGTTGGTGAGTGAGTGCATATATAGAATAAGGGCAGGGATTTGAAACAAAGGACTCAGGGGGTGTAGGTGATGCCTCCTCAATGTTTTCTTTCTTTTTTAGTCAATAAATGAACATTTATTTGTTAGAAATCCACTTATTTCCTATTAAGAAAAATCTATTTTTCCCCTCTCTCACAGGCCCACTCCCCATTTGAAAAACAATAATTAACATGCACAGTCAAACAAAGGAAATTCCTGTATTGGCTGCATCAAAGATGTCTCAGTCTGCACTCCAAGTCCCTTCTCTGTCAGGAGGTAGGTGGTACATTTTATTATGTAGTTGTTGGAGTTGTGGTTAGTCATCGCATTGCTCAGAATCCCAAGATCTTTCTAATATTGTTGCTACTGTAAAAATTGTTTTCCTTTTCTGACAACTTCATTGTATCATTTAATACAAGTCTTCTCAAGTTTCTCTGAAACTGCCCCCTTCATCATTTCTTGCAGCAAAATAGTATTCTATTACATCCTTATGCCTTCATTTGTTCAATTATTCCCCAATTAATGGGAACCCCCTTGATTTCCAGTTGTTTGCTTGTCACTTAATCTAGCAATTAAGAGGTGATTGTTATCTGGAAGAGACTCTCTCTAACAGTTGGCCCAGAATTGTAGACCAGGGCCAGATGGTGAGATGCTTGATAATGAAAGAGAAGAGAGATGTAGGGCTAAAACTTGAAGGTATGGCAGCAGCCTGTTGTGATTCAAGGGCGAATTAACCTGGCACATCTCTAAACAGTGATAAAGAAACCAATAAATGGGAGGAGATTGAATAAGGTACAAGAGACTGAAGTGAGTGATGGAGTAAGCTCCAGAAGGCTATCAGACAAGGGCACAAGAATTAAGGAAAGGCTAGCCTTGACAAGGAGAGCCACCCTATCCTCATAGACTATATGTAGCAAGGGAGGAAAGGACAGACAGGCAAATAATTAATAAGCATTTTTTAAATCGAGTAAAACTTTTAAAACCTCAAAACATAAAGTCCCAGTACATAGTTACATAGTCCAGCAAAACAAATGCCCACAACAGTCATGTTCAGAACTTTCTGTAGTTTCAATTCATCCCTCCTCTGTCAGATAAGTGGAATGTTTCATCTCCAATTTTTCAGACTTGGGGTTTATTATTGCACTGATAAGAGTCATTCCTCAAGAGGAATACACACCCTTCATTTCCAGTTTAAGGCTACTAAAAAAGAGCTATTACAAATATTTTTGTACATACAGATCCTTTTCCTCTTTCTTTGATTTCTTTGGGATATAAGCCTAATGACAAAATAACTGGGTTAAAGGATATGCCCAGTTTCATCACTTTGGGGCAGTTCCAAACTGTTTATCAGAATGCCTACACTCAGTTCACAGCCCCATCGATAGTACTCTCGTGTACCTATCTCTTCTCCAGCATTTGTTATTTCCCTCTTTCATCATCTTTGCCAGTTTGACAGATGAGAGGTAGAACATCACAGCTCCTTTCCTTTGCATTTCTCTAATCATTAATGGCAGAGCATTTTGCATATGGTTGTTAATATCTAACATTTCCTCCTTTGGAAATTGTTCATATGCTTTGGCTATTATCTATTGGAGAATGGCTCTTAGTCACATACATTTGAATTAATTTCTTATATATCTTGAATATTAAATCTTTATTAGAGAAACTTGTTGCAAATATTTTTCCCAATTACCTGTTTCCCTTCTAATTTTTACTACAATATGTTTCTGAAAAAAAAAAAACCTTTTTAATTTTATGTAATAAAAATTGTCTGTTCTGTCTTCTGCCATCTTCTCTTATTACTTGCTTACCATATTTGTACGTCTATATATCTTTGTGTATATATCTATATTTATATCTGTACCCTTATGTTCTGTCTTAGAATAAATACTAAGTATCAGCTTCAAGGCAGAAGAGTAGAAAGACTAGGCAACTGGGGTCAAGTAACTTGCCATTTATTAGATGAACTCATCACCCATTTGTAGGTCCTTAAATCTGAAAGGTAGCTTCTGCCTTTCTTCTCTAATTCTCACCAGGGGTTTCATCTAGTTCTTTTTATTCTTGTTCCCCCTCACTCATTCATTTTCAGTCAGGCAGAAAGTATGGGGTAAGAGGGAAAGGGGGAGAGGCTGAACAATCTAGGTTGGCTGAAACAGCCACCTGTGGCAATTTATTGAAAAGGTGGCTCCTGAAATGTTTGTTTTTTTTTTAAACCCTTACCTTCCGTCTTGGAGTCAATACTGTGTATTGGCTCCAAGGCAGAAGAGTGGTAAGGGCTAGGCAATGGGGGTCAAGTGACTTGCCCAGGGTCACACAGCTGCTGAAATGGTTTTGAAGGAATGCAGATTGGCAATTTAGAATAAATTAAGGGGCATCTAGGTAGCATACAGGTAGTTAAGAGGATCTGGGTTCAAATATGATCTCAGACACTTTCTAGCTGTGTGACCCTGGGCAAGTCATTTAACCCCAATTACCTAGTGTTTACTGCTCTTCTATTTTGGAATCAATATTTGGCATTGACTCTAAGATGGAAGGTAAGGGTTTTGTAAATAAATAAATAAATAAAGAGAGAGACAGCTAGGTAGCACAATGGATAAAAAGCTAACCCTGGGGTCAAGAGAACTTGGGTTCAAATTTAATCTCAGATACTTTCTAGTTGTGTGTCTGAGTAAGTCACTTAACCCCAGCGTCATCTTAGAATTAATACTAAGTCAGAAGGTAAGGGTTTAAAAAAATAAATAAATAAAAAGTATAAAGAATTCTTAAGCCCAAGTCAGATAAAGCATGTAGTAAAAGATATGGATCATTCTAGCAAGAGGAAATAATGGTCAAGGACTGAAGATGCCTGGAAGTTCTACTGTGAATTTTAGATTTACTCTACCCTGCTTAGTCTTTAGAATTTTAGCAACCAGGAATATATACAACCCCACTTAAAGATTAAGTGTGGGGGAGGAAGGTCTATGACTGTGGTGTGCTAGCAAGTGACAAATCAGAAACAACTGACTCCCTGGACCATCTAAAGTCAAGTTTAAGCCACCATTGGTACATGTACAACACAGGAAGTGATGTAAAGAACTGCCATTATATTTCATATCACTTCCTGTGAGGGGGAGTTTGCTGTGGAACTTGACCTTGGAGGAGCTCAAGTCTGAGACCTCAGACTTCTTCCCTTAGACTGTCACACGGTGAGTGAAAAGGCTGATTCCCCTTTCTTTGGCTTTTCTGGAGGCACCAGCCTCTGGAGAGGTCCATCTCTTGGGACAGCCTTTCTCTTGGCTTTCTGGAGTCACTAGTGCCTCTGGAGAGACCCCTCATCTTGGAGGAGAGGAGGCCTTGTGGCTGGAAGCCGTGGTAGATTCAATCCTCTGCCCACTCCCCTCCTCCCCCCTTGGCTGAAGCCTCTGAACTCCTGCCTGGTTCAGACCAGGCCAGAACAGCCATCTCTCTCTCCCTCTCTCATTCCCTTAATTTCTTCCCTCTATTGTAAATAAATCACCATAAATTCCATTATGACTTGAGTATCTTCATTGAGATTTCAAATTTAAATCTTTGGCGACCAACTAAAAATATATTCAGTCCAACCATAAATTTTACACCTTACAGTCTGGCTAATCCACAAAGGTTGTGATGAGTACCCTCAATTTCCCTGAATTTTCTTTCCTCTTTCTCTCTTTACTACCTCCGCAAATCAGTCTTTTAAACAACTAACTGTACAGTTCAAAACAAAGCTGCTAGATCAGGTGAGTGTAAAATATTTTTTTCTTTTTCTCCTTAAAATAAATAGAACACAACCATTTTTAATCTTAGTGGCAGGGTCTTAAAGTCTTAGCTAGGGAATCTGTTTCCAAATCTCCCTTGCCTTAGGCAACAAACAACCCAATTAGTGGACCCTTACTAGCAGTACTAGCAGGCTGGGTTATTCTTAACTAGCTGTGAGGAAAACCTGGAGAAAGAATTCCTGCTTTGCCCTGCCAGAATTCCACCCAGCAGCCAAAAAACAAAATCTCTGGCAACAAAAACAGCTAGACCACCAGAGTAAAAAGAGTAAAAGTAGTGAGTCAGCTCAGTGAGTTTTTCATTAGAGAGAGTGATTGTATTAAAGTTTGAGCCTTGTCCTGCTCCTGGAGGTCTACTTTCCTTTTTTTTTTATGGTGCTAATATTAAATATTTATTCTCCAGGACAAGAATTGCATTTTCACTTGTTTTTATACAGTACTGATAAAGTGCAATGTTGTTCACTTCTCCCTCTGCACACATTCAAGTATTTAGAATGCCCAGATTTACACAGTGGCTTAAATGTTAACTTTAATCTGTTACTGCCTTGGCTACAAATCTGAGTCCTTCAATTTTTGGAAAGCTGTGTGGAATGCTTTTTCTTCTGGCACATTTAGCCGACCTCTTCAATGGTAGGTCCAGAAGAAGCACCTCCAGATGGGGTTGCTCCACCTCCTGGGAACCCACCAGGCATGTCACCTGGCATGCCTCCTGCACTCTGGTACAGCTTGGTGATGATGGAGTTGCAGACTTTTTCCAATTCTTTCTGCTGATGATCAAATTCTTCCTTTTCATCAGTCTGGTTCTTATCCAGCCAGTTGATTGCATTTGTCAAGGATCTTCTATTTGTCTTCATCACCAATTTTGCCTTGCAGTTTCTCATCCTCAATAATTGCCTTCATGTTGAAAGCATAAGACTCAAGAGAGTTCTTGGAAGACACCTTATCTCTCTGCTTCTCATCTTCAGCCTTGTACTTTTCAGCCTCCTGGACCATGTACTTAATCTTTGCTCAAATGACCTTTGTCATTGGTGATGTTGATCTGGTTCTCCTTGCCTGTGCTCTTATCCACAGCAGACACATTGAGGATGCCGTTAGCATCAATGTCAAATGTAACTTCAATCTGAGGGACACCCCATGGGGCAGGAGTGATTCCTTTGAGCTCAAACTTGCCAAGTAAGTTGTTATCCTTTGTCATTGCTCTCTCAGCTTCATAAACCTGAATAAGCACATCAGGCTGATTATCAGAGTAGGTAGTAAAGGTCTGAGTCTGCTTGGTAGGAATGGTGGTATTGCGTTTGATCAGAACTGTCATGACTCCACCAGCAGTTTCAATTCCAAGGAAAAGAGGAGTGACATATAGCAGCAGCAAGTCCTGTACATTCTCAGATTTATCTTCAGACAAGATGGCAGCCTGGACAGCTGCACCATAGGCAACAGCCTCATCAGGATTGATACTCTTATTGAGTTCCTTGCCATTGAAGAAGTCCTGCAGAAGCTTCTGGATTTGGAGGATTTGAGTGGGACCACCCACCAAGACAACGTCATGAATCCGTGATTTGTCTAGCTTGGCATCTCTGAGGGACTTTTCCAAGGGGTCCAGTGTGCCACAGAAGAGGTCAGCATTCAGCTCTTCAAAATGGGCCCAGGTAATAGATGTATAGAAGTCAATACCTTCATAGAGGGAATCAATCTCAATACTGGCCTGTGTACTGGAAGAGAGGGTTCTCTTTGCACTTTCACAAGCAGTGTGCAGATGGCAGACAGCCCTCTTGTTCTCACTGATGTCTTTCTTGTGCTTTTCCTTGAACTCAGCAATGAAATGGTTGACCATGCGGTTGTCAAAGTCCGCACCACCCAAGAGGGTGTCCCCAGCTTTGGACTTGACTTCAAAAGATACCATCTTCAATGGTAAGGATGGAGACATCAAAGGTACCACCTCCAAGGTCAAAGATCAACACATTTCTTTCGGCACCAACTTTTTTGTCCAAGCCATAAGCAATAGCAGCAGCAGTTGGCTCTCTGATGATTCGGAGCACATTGAGACCATCAATGGTTCCAGTGTCTTTGGTGGCCTGTCATTGGGAATCATTGAAGTATGCTGGTACTGTGACAACAGCATTTGTGACAGTCTTCCCAGGGTAAACTTCAGCAATTTCTTTCATACTGGTCAAGACCATAGATGATACTACTTCTGGATAGAAACTTTTGGTCTCCCCTTTGTACTCCACTTGGACCTTGGGCCTGTCTACGTCATTCACCACCGTAAAAGGCCAATGCTTCATGTCTGACTATACAACTGTATCATCAAATCTGCGACCAATCAGACATTTGGCATCAAAGACTGTGTTGGTGGGGTTCATTGCAACTTGATTCTTTGCAGCATCACCGATTAAACGTTCTGTATCAGTGAAGGCGACTTAGCTGGGGGTGGTCCTGTTTCCTTGGTCATTAGCAATGATCTCCACTTTCCCATGTTGGAAGACTCCTACACAGGAGTAAGTGGTGCCAAGATCAATGCCAACTGCAGGCCCCTTCGACATGTTTTGGGGGGCGTCAGAGGTCATAGATGACCACTGTGGAAAGAGAAGGGTTGGTGCTGTGATGAGTAGTTCTTTTTTTTCCCCCCCAGCCCCCAGTGTCTCTAGTTTTTTAATTTAAGTGAGAAGTAAAAAAAACTTGGTGAGGCCATCTAGGAAAAGCAGAGGCTTTGCCCAAAGAGGAAATCACATGGTTCTGGCAGTTTTTAGCCTGAGAGGAAGGAAAGGACAAAAAAACTATCTAACAACCTCTTTGTTGAACCAGAAGCTGCATAAGCTTGGGCCTCCCCTTGTGGCCCCTTCCAAACTTAGCCTTTCTAAAAACTCAGCCTCAGGCAAAAGGCTTTGTTTTTTCCTGCTGCTCTTTTCACCCAGAACAATTAATTGGATTAAGGTTTTAAAAAGGACCATACCCAAACGCCTACCCCCCCCCCCCATACAACTAAATAAGATCCTAGGCAATAGTGCCATCTACTTATAAAAAAGTAAGATTTCAGGCAACTTAATGATTGAATTTAAGAAAATGTGGTTAGAGCCTGTGTATGGGGTGCTCAGGGAGGGGTAGTATCTCTGGTATGGAGGGCTTGTCGTGCCCTTTTAGGGCGGCTCTCCAGCCTCTGACCCTCACCTGATACCCAGCTCTCACTTGTGGCTCCTAGTAGCTGCTAGCATGCAGCAGTGGCCACACCCCGGGTAACCACTTTGACAGGCCGGCTAAACCTTGTGAGGGTAGCCATCGGGTAGTAGACCCCTAGTGAACCAAGGCTTTGCTCACCCAGCATGTGAAGACTGCTTTGGCCAAACAGATGGAAGAAACCAATAAGAAGGTTCAACGGCTGAGATGGCAACGCAGCAAAGCACTGTGGAGTGCTTAGGGTGTGGTGGAGCACAAAGGACAACAGGGCCATCCAATGCAGCTGAGGAAGTCTCCAGGTGTAACGATTTTTCGTGCCACTGGACCCAGGCTTCCAACACCGAGAGAGTGGGACTGTCTCTGTGCAATGACTTTTCCACTTAAATCTCCTTCATGCACAAGTGTCTTTGTGCACACTCATCTACACACTATAGATGAAAATGCACAAAGACAACCTTCATCCTTGGTTACCGAGAGACTACTACCAACAGCCTACTTTGCACCTGGCTTTCTAACATCATGACCAAATTTGGAAAAGTATTATTCTTATTCTCTTTGAATTGGCTCATCCCAGAGAACATATGGCAATGGTTATACTCAACGATGTTCTTGGGTGTGATTGTAATTGTTGGATGTGGAGTGTTGTATCTCTTTTTCTCTAAAAGAGACCTGGAAAATACAATAATAAGAATACTAGAGAATCAAATAAGAGATTCATGTCAGTCTCCCCCTGTAAAACACATTTCCTCTTCAAACCAACCATTTGTTCCTTCTACTACTCAACCAAATGTGGAACTAAAAGCTCAGCTTGAGTATTTCTCAAGTCAACTGGAAAATGTGTAGGAGAGTTTGGGAGAGATTATGGCTTTTATAAAAAGCATTGAAAAGAACTTTAAAACACCCCAGAGTAAGAGATTTATCTCTCCTTACTTTCCTCATTATCAGAATCTCTGTCCCACCCTGTCCTACACAATTCTGCTCCTAGTTCTCAAACCATCTCCTCCCCTACCCAACTTCCTCCTCCCCCTACTACCCAACCAACTCCTCCCCCTGCCCATGCTGCCCTGCCCTTTTCCCCTGGCCCCTTCCCCCACCCATGCCTTCTGCCCCGCCCCATCTTCCATGGCCCCTCCCCCACCCATGCCTCCTGCCCTGCCCCCTTTGCATCCTTCCCCCCACCAGTCCCTGCCCCTTCTTTCTTTGCCACAGCTCTTTCCCACCCAGCCCAATCCATTTCCCATGCTGCTCCTACCTCTCATCCTTCTGGCACTCTGGGCCCACTGTCCCTCCCCCTTAGCTTGCCCACCCCTTCCCCTCCTCTTACATACCCCATTGAAAATGGAGCAAGGAGGTTAGAGACCAGAACACAAGATAATTCAAATAGAAGTTTATTCTCTTTAAGGGAAGTACCCACCTTCAATAAAAGTGGGGAGGGGGCAGCTGGGTAGCTTAGTGGATTGAGAGCCAGGCCTAGAGACAGAAGGTCCTAGGTTCAAATCTGCCCTCAGACACTTCCCAGCTGTTGTAAAGATTAAAATTTAGGGGAGACTGAGGCAGGTAGAAATTAGTTTCTCTCTGTAAGGAATATTATATTTTTTATGAGGTTTATTAAAGATTAAGGATTAAAGAAAATACAGGATAAGAAAACATGTATCTAGGCCTCTGGCCTAGAAACCTCACCTACATTATGAAAAGAGCCACCTCTGCTCCAAAACGGAAGTCCAAAAGACCCAAAAGGGCCTTTCCAATCAGGTTAAATACCTTCTCGATCTCAGCCCACATGAGAATTCAGTGAGATTACAAAGCATTTGGGGAAGTGGACCAGAGGATTCGGGGGATTGGAGTCCAGAGTTAAAATCCATTTTTTACATTGTGTGACCCTGGGCAAGTCACTTTACCCCCATTGCCTAGCCCTTACCACTCTTCTGCCTTGGAGCCAACACATAGTAATGACTCCAAGACAGAAGGTATGGGTTTAAAAAATAAATAAATAAAATAAAAGTAGGGACTTGGTGTCTATAAAATATCATATATCTTTCAATCCCAGAGATTTAATAAGTTCAAGGAAGACATACCCTTGTTCGAGGAGGGGCCAATATTAATTATTTAAAAATTGGAGAACATATTCAAAACTTTTGACCCCACTTGGATAGATATTGACAATTTATTAGAAAAATTTCTGACAGAGAGAAAAATAAAGTCATCTCTCTGGCTAATCAGAAGTGAGGTAGGGGAGTAAATTATTGGCCAACTGAAAATCCACATTGGAACCCCAATTTTAAACCAGATTACACAAAACTAAACCAGGCCAGAGAAGCATTATTGACAGCCATGAGGACTTGCTCCAATAGGCCTGATTCATGGTACATTTATAAGGGCCATGCAATAAGATGTGAAGAAAACAGTAAATCAATGGAGGACTTTAAAAAAATTGAAATATTAAAAGGGAAACTGAAAAATCAGGGAGAGACCATAGCCCCTTTGCAGGAATCCACAAATAACTCATTAATATGTCTTTACTGTAGAACGAGAGGCCATGTAATGATGGTCTGTAGGAACTGGCTGCAGGAAAAAAGAAATAATAACAACTTTAGAAATCATAACTATAGGAATCATAATGCCAATCAGAATGACAGTGCTCAAAATGAGACAAATGATAACTATACACAACAAAGAAAACTGCCCAAGCATCTTTATGAAGGTGTGATGGGGGATGGAGGGGTAAGGGCCTTGGAATCAAAGAGTGAAACCTTTAATTTTCTAGACCCTGATATTTTAATGCCAATGATCCCTATATAGCCCCCACACACACACACACACACATAGTAAGGAACCTTATGCAACCCCAAAAGTGAGAAATTAATACTATGATTGTCTTTTAAACATGCTTGTATAAACACCAAAGATAAAAAGGCAACAATTTATAAAGATTCTAGATATGCATTTGGCATTTATCAGGCAGTGGGTATGTTATGGATTTAGAGAGGATTTTTTAACTCAGCTGGAAAATCTATAGCTAATGCAAAAATTATTAATTATTCTTTCTGATATCCAGCTGCCAGAAGCCCTAGTCATAGGGCTGTTCATTGCTCTGCCCATACAGGTGGCACTGATCTTGTCTCTAGGGGAAATGACCAGGCAGATACTGTAAACCTAGTGGCCATAGAAAGGCCTGAATTAATTTTAACATTAACAACCACTGATGACTTAAATTTATCACTTTCCTATAATGAAAAGGAAGTGGAAAAATGGAAGCAAAAATTCAAAGTAAAACAGATTAATGGAGTATGGGTGTCATCTTAAGGAAAACCCCTGCTCCCTAAAAGTTTTTGTTACCAAATTTGCCAATCTATTCATAAAAATGGTCACTTTGGTACCCAGGGCATCATGGATTCTGTTAAAAGAGTATGGATAGCCTCTGGTATAACTACTATAGCTTCTAAAGTGTGTACATCCTGCTCTATCTGCCAAGCATATAACCAACACACCTTTCGTGGCAAAGCTTTTGGTGGGAGTCCTCTGGCTTACATACCTTTTGGGTACCTGCAGATAGATTTCATAACAATGCCAAAAGCTGAACAGTATAAATTTTGTCATAGTAGTCATAGTAGATCAACTGACCAGATTGCTGGAAGCATTTCCTACTGCCTGAGCCACAGTGGCTTTTGTTGCTAAGGTGCTTTTAAAAGAGATGATTCCTCGCTTTGGCCTGCCAGCACCTATTGATTCAGACAGGGGAAGTCATTTTACCAATTCTGTTCTAACTCAGATATATTCTTGTTTGGAGATAACCCCCAAATTTCATGTACCATATCACCCTCAGAGCCCAGGTCAAGTTGAAAGAATGAACAGAGAGCTTAAAACTATGATTGGCAAATTATGCACTGAAACACATTAAAATGGCCTGAAATTCTCCCTCTGGCCCTATTTTATCTTAGAAGCAGGCCCAGGGGAGACCTACACATCTCACCATTTGAGATGCTTTTTGAACATCCACCTACACAGGCCTTTCTCCCCTGCATATACATCACTATTAGGGGAAGATACTTCTATTGCTTCCTATATACTGGAATTGTAAACTGTGTGAACTCCATGAATCCAGAGCTGCAGTACAAGCAGGACCACTAGACTTTTCATTTCATGACCTGAACCTAGGAGACAAGGTATATATAAAAAACTTCCAGAGCACTGGAGCAACTCAGCCTTCCTGGAAAGGGCCATTCCAAATATTGATAACCACTCCAACATCTATAAAAATTGGAGAGAAGGAATCTTGGATTCATTGCTCACATGTAAAGAAAGCATCTTCTACTGAAACTGATTGACTATATCCTATCACATGCATTGTAGATAACAGTCCATAGACAAATGGATACTGTTTTGGGGAATACATTGAATTCCTGAATTTTTATTTTATTATTACCTTTCTTTTATTTTAATTAGAATATCTTATTCCCCTTTTCTCATTTCTTGTACTTAAAGTACATACAATCAATATTAATTTTTTATTCTGCAGTAATATAAAACATATATTTGCTATAATATTAATGCATACCCAAAAGCTTTAGACTATGGAAACCTGCCATTTATTGATAAATGTTATGAGACTGTGATTAATGATTATAATGATTATTTCCAGTCCAACCATAAATTTTACCCCTTACACTACTTAGCTTGCTGGATATTCTCTGTTCCAAAAGATGCTACTCCCTAAAAGTAAACACTATCCTTCTAGAGAGGAGAGAAGCCTCTCTTAACAGGAAATTAACACATTTTTCTTAAGAGAGACAAAAGCAACTGAGAATTTTGTCTAATAACATTTAAACTTTTGGGTTCTAAGCCAGAAGAAAGAGTTAGAACCTATTCTTTTTCTTTTAGGGAAGAGGTAGCACCTCAGAGGAGGAATATAGTTGAATCCAAAAGCTGAAATCAGAGAAAAGTTCTGAAGAACCTCCCTAGTAGAACCAAAGCTGGCAGCAAAATCAACTAGCACTACTCAACAGGGATTGGGCCCAGGGATGACCTCATCAGAAAACATTTAAGGCTCTACTATGATTTCTCCCTTATACATACACCTTGGCTCTATTGTTTTTTCTATTTGTGCCTCTCCAAATGTGTTATTCTGGTATGACCACACAAATTCCATTAACAGTTATGTGCATTTTTTAAAAACTGTACCCACAGTTCATGAAGGAAATGTTCTTTTGCTACTTTTCTGTCTACCCTATTTCAGGAAATGTATTCACTTTGAAAAAATTGTGTATTCTGGTTGGCTTATAAAAAATAAACAAATTGGTTTGTGTTGGGGGGGTGTTTGGGACTTAATTTTTAAATACCTGGAGAAAATAATAATTATTAATATTATACAATAAACTTTTTAAGAATCCTTTAATCTCCCCAATGACCTGGAGTGTAGGGAGTGTTCCAGTCTCTTCACCTTATCCTCTCAGAGATGAATTAATTTATTCTTGGAACACACATAACAGGGACTGGACTGTGGAAGAAATACAAACACTCCCCACTTGATGGAAGTCATTGCACAATTTTTCCCTTTCTCCATAATGGTTGAGATTTTTCAGTTTGTTACTTGAAACTACTTGTGAATATTTACACCTCAAACTTAAGTATCTGGTTTAAAACTTTATAGGAACTTATTAATTTTTAAACATTAAGACTTTTTCCAACCAATTTACCACAATCACCCATCTACTGGATCAACTTACTTAACCCTTTATTTACTCACACTTGTCGCTTCTTCTTATATTATTTGCCTTATCTTGCCAACTACCTTCTTATTCTTCTTTAATCTACCTCTTCAGATTCCATTTACTAATCTTGCTTTTTTTTTTTAAACCCTTACTTTCCATCTTGGAATCAATACTGTGTATTAGTTCCAAGGCAGAAGAGTGTAAGGGCTAGGCAATGGAGGTTAAGTGACTTGTCCAGGGTCACATAGCTGGGAAGTATCTAAGGCCACAGTTGAACTCTAGGCCTGGCTCTCAATCCACTGAGCTACCAAGATCCCCCCTCCTCCTTTATTCTTATTAATCCTTATCAATCATTGCATATCCTCACTAATTATCCTTGACCTTTCTTCACTTATAATTTTCACCAATATCTTACTCCTCTTTCAAATTTTCTTCCATTTTCTCCCCAATTTTACCAAATTCTCTTTCCCAAAATTCAACTTCTGATATTCTTCACTAATACAATCTTATCCAAATCACCTAGACAGTTTCCTTCTCTTTATTCCACCCACTTCCTTCTTTTTCTCTCCACTCTGGCCAAGATCTTCTCTCTAAAGAAAACTGCTCCGCTCTCTGACAGATTGCTCCTCTCTGTCTATGACTCCTTTCACTGTCTACTGATTCCTTCCTTAATGCGTACAAACATACCTAAGTCTCTTGTGAACTTAAAAAAAAAATTCAATGAATCTTACCCCTACTAGTTATTGTCTATCTCTAGTCATCCTTTCATCTAAATTCCTTTGAGAAAGGCATCTACTGAATGTTTACACTTTTCTCCTTCTCTTCTAAATCTTTTGTAATCTTGCTTCCAATTTTAGCATTCAACTCAAATGTCTGTCTCCAAAATTACCAATGATCTTTTAAAATTATTTTTGTTTTTTTTTATTTTTTGTCAGGCATTCATTTTTATTTTTAAAATTTTTATTTATTTACTTATTTTTACCAATTACTTGTAATAACAAATTTTGACATAAGTTTTCTAAGTTATATAATGGAACTTTTCTCCCTTCTTCCCTTCCTTTGCTCTTCCCATTGTTGGCAGGTTATTTGATCTGGGTAATACAGGTATAATCATGCAAAACCCATTTCCATATTTCATTTTTGTAAGTAAGTAATTTTAGAAAACCAAAACTCTAAAACATAATAAACCCAAGTAAACGATGGAAAAAAATCATCTGTTTTCATCTTCATTGATCTCATTTTTAATTGAATTTTATCCCCCCCCTCAATTACATGTAATAAGTTTCCAACATTTTTTTAAAGAATATTGAGTCCCAGTTCTCTCCCTCCTTCCTGTCTCCACTCCCTGAGATGGTAAACAAGCTGGTGTGGATTTTACAGATGCAATCATACAAAAATTTCCATATTAACCTTTTGTGGAAGAAAACAAGCGAAAAAATTAAGAAAATGAAATATTGTACGGTTTGGTCTGGATTCAGACTCCATCAGTTCTTTCTCTGGAGGCAGATGACATGCTTCATCATGAAACCTTTGGGATTCTCTTGAATCATTGTATTGTTGAGAATAACTAAATCAGCATGCTGAGAGCTAAGATGGTGGAATAAGAAACACTCCTCTTATGCAAATCCTCCAAATACACAAAATAGAAAATAAAGTGCCTCAAAACAAAAGAAAGCAGGAGAGACACATCTCCCAGGGGTGAAAGGGAGAGTAGCCCAATGACTATTGCATTAGGGGAGTTTGCAGAGTGCACATGGGCCAAGAAGGCTTCCACAGAGATACCGATCCAAGTAGACCTTGCTAATCAGGGCAGGGCTGAGAAAACAAGTCCTCCAATGTTCTGCCTCTCAGGAGATACTACCATCTCTCTTCCAACAGAATTACTTAGAATGCCATCTTTATCTTTGTTGATTTATTTCAAAAGAGCACCAATGACCGTTTTTAAAATCATCAGCATACAATGAAAGCCGCCAGTTCCTTAAACCCTTTGGAAGAGGGTCATGCCATGAAACAGAGGAGTGCTCAGTAAAGAAAGACTTATCCTCTTATGAATAGCTGAAACCACCTAGCCTACCTCCTAGGGTGGCATGTCTATAATGCATTCATTTGGCCACTAGGTGTCCTCATTAAACCACCTGCGGTTTAGAAGGCACAACTACAATTCCATACATTATTGGGAAGCACCCTTGGAAATTTCAAAAATAAATGTCACAGTCCTCTGCGTTTGTACCTAGGAAGAGGAGCTGTGCTAAATGGGAGGGAAGAGACAGTAGGCATCATGAAAAAAATAGATATATAGATATATACATATCAATGATAATGAAGAGGCTAAAGGAGACAGAATAACCTAAGACACAATGAATGATGACAGCTTCTCAGAGTGGGGCTCTACCTGAGGCGAACTCCGAATTAGGTCACTCTCTAGCAGCACTGATACGAAGAAGGAATCTTTGGGGGTTGGATTTCTAGACAGAAGACCTGGATTTGAAAATCGCTTGTGTGACCTTAAGTTATACTCTTTCAGGATCTTTTTCTTCTCCTATAAAATGAAAAAGGTTAAATTAGATGATCTCTTATAAATCCTGTGATCCTGGCAGGTAAGCGGCACAGTGCATGGCAGTCATGAATACTCCAGGTGGTACTCTCATCAAAAAAGATTCAGGGTTGTGGAAGAAAAATCAATTTGCTACAATCTAAAGTAGCCTCTTGTGAGACAATAACCCTGGTTGGAGAAATATGATGAATGGAAATGATTTTTTTTTCCTACAAGTTTAGCTGAGAAAGGAAGAAGAGATCTAAGGAATGACAGTGAAGTGAATTTTTTTTTTTTTGAGGATAGGGAAGTATATTTGTAGATAGGAAGAAGTATGTAGATTAGAAAAGAATGAAGATAAGGAGATGAAGGGAACATTCTTGAAGGAGATCAAGGGAAATAATATCAATGATCCAAGTAAAAGGGTTTGCTTTGGCTTCTTCACTGGCTTGCGCAAGAGAAAAAAGAAGAAGAATGATGCAGAGGGGCTGTACAGTGGAGAGGAGAGGATGCTCAAAATGAAATATTTTCTCATTAAAGACCTTCATTTTCTCATTAAAGGAGAGGCAAAATCCTTTACTAAGAGGGAAGAGGAATGGCAGAGAGTAGGGAGACCAAGAAGAAAAGAGTGTGTTATTATCAAAAGAATCACTATTGAGAACCCAGATGAAATTATCTCTTTGTAAGGAACTTACTTGGTGCCACTGTATAACTTCTGCAGTGGCATTCAGCAAATAGATAGAACAGAAAAGACAGAACAAGATAGTGGGAGCAAACTAGGACCAGGTTTAGTAAAGCAAGAGTGGCCATAGCCCAGATAGTGTATAGTTAAATTGGTCAACTAGAGGATTAGAATTGTGAAGGGAGGAAAGTGAGCTCAGAGAAGGGACTAGGAGAACAGGAAGGAGTAGAGGAACAAAATGAGAAGAAAGAATAAATAGGTTTAGGAGAAATAAGAGGAGGAGAGAGAATGGAGATTGATTTTCTTTTAATTTTAAAATGTTTGTTATATTAAATTTCCCAGACATCTTCTTCCTTCTTTCCCCTCTCCTCACTAGAGAAGGCATCATTTGATAAAAAAAGATATATTTATAAATAAAAGTTATATATAAAATATGAAAAGATACATAATATATAAAATATAAAAACATTTATATATAAAATTTATATATAAAAATGTCTATTTATTTGTTCTTCCTCTGGAGGTGGACATATACAAATCATTCTTCCAACAATATTTCTGTTGCTGTATATAATATACTCTTGGTTCTGCTTGTTTCATGTAGGTCTTTCATGTTTTTAAAAAATTAACCTTTTTGGGGTGGGGAGGCAGGTAGGTGGCTTAGTGGATTCAGAGTCAGGCCTAGAGATGAGAGGTCCTGGGTTCAAATGTGGTCTCAGATAACTCCTAGCTATTTGACCCTGGGCAAGTCCCTTAACCCTCATTGCCTAGCCCAGTTGATGGCAAACCTTTTGGAGACAGAGTGCCAGGCCCCTCCCACCCATCCCCAGACTGAGGGCTGTGCCTCTTCTTATCCCACACAGGAGAGGGAAGAAACACTCCCATTGGGCTGCAAGGTAGAGGGATGGGTGAAGTGAGGAATGTCCTCAGCAAATATAGAGAGGGGGAGAGGAGTGGCCCAAGCAATCTGTTCCCCTCCAGCTCTGCTGCCTGTGAGCCGCCCACCTCATCCCCCTGGTTGCTCCCATTGGACTGCTGGGCAGAGGGATGGGGGGTGTTAAGAAAAGTCATCAGGCATGGTGGAGAGGGGAGGAGAGCAGCTCTGCCTGAGTCCATCTGTCTTTCTAATAATGAACTTGGGGGGGGGGGGAGTGGAGGGTGGCCAAGTGCCCACAGAAAGTGCTTTGTGTATCATCTTTGGCACCTATGCCATAGGTTCACCATCACTGGTCTAATCCTTACCACCCTTCTGCCTTGGAACTAATACAAAGAATTGATTCTAAAATGGAAGGTAAGGGTTTAAAAAAAATTTTTTTTTAATTAACCTGTTCTTCATTTCTTACTGCAGTAGTATTCCATCACCATCATATGCTACAACTTGTTTAGTCATTCTCCAGATGATGGACATCCCCTCAGTTTTCAGTTCTTTGCCACTATAAAGAGAGCTGCAATAAGTATTTTAGAACATATGTGTTCTTTTCTTTTTTCCTGATTAGGAAACAAACCTAATAGTACTTCTACAACAAAAGGCAACACAGTTTTATAATTCTTTGAGCATAATTCTGGATTGCTCTCCAAAATGGTTGGACCGATTCACAATTCCACCAACAGTGTATAGTGTTCCCATTTTCCGACATCCCCTCCAACATTTCTCATTTTTCCCTTTTAAAATTTCAGAGTTCAACATCAGAGAGTTGGCACAAGTTATGGTTGACAGTGAGATATAGGATATGAATCATCCCTTTGTATGATGAAGGTAGAATATAGTTGAGAGCTCAGGAAATTGATGAACTGGGAAGCCAGGGTGTTTGGGGGCACATCAACATCGATACTGAAGGTGCTGAGTATAAGGGTAAGAATTAGAGTGCAGAGGAAAATCAGGTTCAATATCTATATACACATATCCATATGTGTATGTATATTTTTAAATATATTTTAAATATATTTTTATTTATATATTTATATATAATATATATATATTTATTTATATATATATTTATATATTACATATAAATTGTATTGCATGTAATTATATATTATATATGTATATGTGTATATTATGTACTTTATATATAATTACATACAACTATATAATTTATATAAACAAAATGACAAAATATTATATATAATATATAAAAACATAAGATAATTATACATAAATTGCTTGAGAAAGGATGCAAGTAGATAGATCACTGCAACATTAATTCATGTTACGTATTATGTTAAGGTTTTCAGTCTTTTCCTCACAATAACGCTGAGGTAGGTTATAAAAATAGTATTGCTTCCATTTTCCAGAGGAGGAAACAGTTTTCTAATAGATTAAGTGACTTGCCCCTGCTTACACAGCTAGTGTCGGAGGCAGCCTTTGATACAAGGTCTCCTGACTTCAGGTAGTGATGGCAGTAAATAAACATTTAGGAAGTGCCTCCTCTGCTGCAGGCACTGTGCTGAGTCCTGGGGAGACATAAGAATAAGGCAAACAAGATATGTCTAAAGTCTATAGGAGCTGCCCCACAGAGAGAAGGCTGTGGGTGGATGGATTGGGAAAGATTTTTCGAAGGCAGGCTTTTAGCTAGAACTTAAAGGAATACAGGGAAATCAGGAAGTAGAGTTGAGGGAGAGGGTTCCAGGGATGGGGACAATCAGAGAGAATTCCCAGAGGTGAGAGATGGAATGTCTTATTGGAAGAACTGCAATTAGGCTGGTGACACTGGGACATAGAGGATGGAGGGGAGGAAGGGAGCTTGGATGAGGCATAAGAAAATTGAAATGTGGGAAGGGCAGACTGTGAAGGGCTTTTAACACCAAGGAGGATTTTATATCTGATTATTTAACATCAAAGAGGGCCTAGGACACAGCAGAGAGGTGACAGGGTCAGGCCTGTGCTTCAGGAAGGTTGCTTTGGAATCATAGTGGATTTTTTTTTTTTTAACAAAAGTTTGCCATAGAAAACAGTGCCTTCAAAAAATGCCTTCAAATCTGGGCACAAGTTCAATACCAGGACAAATACATACCTGCTGGGAGCCATCAGACCACGACGCCTTAACAAAGTCACACATGGTAGCTGGGGAGACCACAGAGTGGTCCTTGGCAAGATGTGATTGCCCACCCAGCACCCCTTTTATATGACCTCTTTCATCAATGCCCTTTACCTGTGAATTGGCATGATTGTTTTTCCCCCTAGTCTCACAAGAAATAATACAAGAGAAAAACACCTGTACCCTAATTCCCCAAAACATCACCAAAAGATCAGACCCTTAAACCCAATCCCAAAAAGACTATCATGGGTTAACTTTTACTTAGGTACATAATTCCCAGCAAAACTGCAGCTACAGGCCAAGCCCAGAACTTCCCCACTCATAGAAACCTATTCTCATAAAGCCAGCACACAAATCAATCATAAAGGCTCATACAATAAGTACAAGTACATCAAGCTTCAATAGGCTTCAGTGACTCGACTTCACAAACCAGTAACTTGCCAGTGGGAAACTCCCTAGTAAGAACCCTGAGAAATGACTAGTCTAAATTTGAATTATGCTTCCAGTACCCCTCAGCCTCAATGATATGACTGTTGAATTGTCTTTTAAGAATTGCTGATTAATTATTCCATTTTATTAAAAGCAATAAGTAATTTTCCTTGATTGTAAGTTCAAAACTTCTCACAGGGTAATGAGAAAATGAAGCCACCTGTGATGAACTCATTTATCTTGTGTGCAACCTTTATTCTGTCTTTAATCACAATACAAAAATATGGAATGTTAATCAAGTGATTTGTTAAAAGTTAATGTATCACTTTTTCAATTATCTTTCTTTGAACATGTGTGTTAGGTAATGCAATCTGCATACTAAGAAAATGGGTATAAAAATAAAAATCAAGCCTGGGAATGGCAGAGCAGCTGTCAAGATGCAAAGCAGTCCCATGGCTGTAATGATTAAGCTATCTTCCGTTTGTTATTTATTTTGACTGATCATTTGCCACTAGTCGGGAACCCCTAGAGTTGCAAGTGAGGCTAGACCCTGACCACGGCACATACCTCTCAGAAGGCCAAAATATTTATGAAAGTAGGTGCTTTGAATTGTTTTAAAGGGTAGCCTTTTAAAATACGTAAAACAGATACAATTGTAAAATGCATGTTAACAGCAAATTAAAATATAGTTCAAAATTAGAGATGAAGACCATGGCATATACATTAGCAAAACTTTCTCTGTAGGAGGCCATTGCACTCATTAAAAAAAGAATGGGGAAAAGTTTGAGTCAAGCAGACCCACCTGGAGATTATTTATGAAGAGATGAGAGCCTGCCCTAGACTGATGGCCGTGTCAGAAGAGAGAACAGGGCACATTAGATTTTGCAAAGTCAAAATCGACAGGCTTTGGTAATAGATTGGATATGGAGGGAGTGTAGGGAGTCAGGAATGACACCTAAGTTTCTAAGTTGGGGGAATTGGAAGGATGATGGTGCCCACAACAATAGTAGGGAAGTTGGTCCTGGTTCAAATCTGGCTTCAGACATTTCCTAGCTAGGTGACCCTGGGCAAGTCACTTAATTTCCATTGCCCAGCCCTTATCACTCTTCTGCCTTGGAACCGATACACAGAATTGATTCTAAGACAGAAGGGAAGAGTTGTTTGTTTGTTTCTTAAATAAGGAAGTTCAGAAGAGGGGAAGGTTTTTGGGGAAAGCTAATGTTGAATTTAAAATGTCTATGGGACATTCAGTTTGAGATGTCTAATAGGTAACTGGATTCTAAAGACTAGAAGAGAGCAAAGAGGTTAGGGTTAGATACATAGATTTGAGAATCCCCAGCAAAGAGATAATAATTTAATCCATGGGAGGTGAAGAAGCTACCAAGTGATAGCGTAAGGGAAAAAGAGAGCCCACGATGGAGAGCCCCATGGAACATTCATGGTTAGAGGTGTAGATCCAGCAAAGGCTTCCAAGGAGTGGACAGATAGGGAGATGGAGAATCAGAAGAGTCAAGCAAACTGAGGGAGAATAAAGTATCAAAGAAAGAGAGTGATCAACAGCATCAAAGGCTGCAGAGAGGTCTAGAAAGCTAAGGATTGAGAAAAAGCCCTTGGATTTGGCAATCGGAGATTGCTGATAACTTTGGAGAGAATAGTTCCAGGAAAGACAGGTTCAGAAGGCAGAATGTAGGGACTTACGAGGAGAGGAAATGTAATCTCTTCTTGTTGATAGCCTTTTCAAGGAGTTTTGCCACCACAGACAGGAAAGATATGGTCGGATAAGACAGAGAAAGATAGAGGGAGACTTAAAGGACACATTGCTTTGTAATAAGGGGATAAGGATGGCCTAGACTAGGGGCTGGCCTGCCATCTGGTTTTGTATCATTCGAAACCTAAGAATGTTTTAATTAATTTAATTAATGTTTGAAATAGTTGAGAAAAAAAAAGAAAAGAATATGTAGTAACAATGGAAATGAAATGAAGTTCCAATTTCAGAGTCTAGAAATAAAGCTTTATTTTTACAGCCATGTTCATTTGTTTAGGTATTGGGTATAGTTGCTTTCTCATTATAATGGAAGAGTGGAATAGTTGTAACAGAGTTGTAGTGCACTCAATGCTTTGCCAGCCTCCTTACCCTTGCTACAAAACACAGAGATGTACCTATAAGTGAACTGCATGTGGAGTACTATCTATATTGGACCATTTTAAAAAAATGACCAGTGCACACCCGCCATATCAAAACAAGAGGAAAAAGTGGTTGGAATGTGGATTGTTATTGAATTAGATGGCAATGAATTCTATTTTTTATGCAATGATACTATTGTGTTCAAAGAATACAACATACATTAACATTACCAGACTAAGCACTCATCATAATATTCCCAAATTATAGGAGAGCAACAGAAAAAACCCAAAACGTTTAAGAAGGAATCACAACAGAATTTGACAAAAATAAAAAATGAGGCAGAAACCAAAGTAAGTTTCCAGGTGGCTTTTCTGTAGCCAAGCAAGGAAAGTTGTTTATCCACAGTGAATTAATTAAATCACTTTAATTGCAACAACTGAAAAAAATGGTGTCTAGAGAAAAGTTTTCCTAAGACTATTAGCCTTTCAGAGCTCAATTAGCTAGCCTGGTGCTCCCATTTCCAGAGTTCTTTTGCCAAGAAAACCTCAACGGAGCCATAAAGAGTTGGACACAACTGAAATGACTGAACAACAAAATGATGACAGCAGGTAGTCTCTCTCGGTCTGTTTTCTTACACAGGGACTAAACCTTTGAGTCAGCAGTTAGACTGGGCTGCGTTTTTAGGGAATGGGTGACCGCATGCACCTCTCTGCCAGCTTTGTTGCCTCATCCCAGGAATGGAGGTGATGCACATCCAGATGTCCTCCACATGGGAACGTGAGTGTCCTGATGAACTTGCTGCCTCTGGTTCTGGCACTACACAGTATAAGAGGTCTCTTGACTATGTGGGTGTTCAATGATCACAAGACTGAGGTGTTGTTTTCCTGAGAGGGTCTGATGAAGCAAGACAGATAAAAGTGTCCACCTTTGGCATCAATCTGAGCACTTGGTGGCAGGGGTATTCCAGATTTATGGCTCCCTTTGGGGTTTATATGGGATCCACATTAAACAGAGAGGAGCTTCATAAACAGAGAAGCTTTGTAAACCAAGTGTCTTAAAAAGAGAACTCAGGAGGTCCCCAAATCATTGCCTGGAAGACCTAATGTTTTAAATGGCTTTGTAAAAAATATTAAAGTGATTATGCCAAGGATTTATGTGGTAAATCAGTGGAAGAGGCCAGAACCTGTGTCTTCTGGCTTACTTCCCAGTCCTGTGCCTTACTTTTGAGCTTTCTAAGGAAATACAACAGGTTCACACCCTTAATGATTACTTCTTTTTTTTATTGAAGAGGACTTATTCTACTGAGTCGCTGAAATCTTTTAGCAAAAGCTATATATTCTGAGCCAGTTTGAAGGCTATGTTATAAAGTTGGATTATTATAAAGATTCCTTTAGACTAGTCATGCCAATCAGTAGGAAGAAGTCAATATTGGTCCTGCCTTTTAAAACTTTACCTGCTTCCATGGGCTTTGTCGCCATTGGAATGTAAATTCCTGAGAGTAGGGAAGTTTCGCTCTGTCATCTTTGAGGCAGTTGGATGGCACAGTGGATAGTGCTAAGCCTGGCGTTGATCTGAGTTCAAGTTCCACCTCATACATTCACTAGCTATGTGACCCTGGGCAAATCATTTAACCCTATTTGCCTTGTTTCCTCATCTCTAGAATGAGCAGGAAAAGGAAATGACAAACCATTCCAATAGCTTTGCCAAGAAAATCCCAAACAGGTCAAGAAGAGTCAGACACTACTGAACAACTTATCTTCAGTGCCCAGCACACAGGAAGTGCTTAATGATTGTTGACTGATATAGCAATTTTAATTGTAAATATTTCTTTTGAGTAGAATTGAGGAAAAGAGGAATAAGACACATAAGTGGCTATTATTGTGAACTTATTTTCTCCAATTACTTAAGCTGAGCAGCTAGCTAACTAAAGTCTATGAAATCATTCTTAGATATCAATTATAGATTGCCCTGTTGTGAACAGGATTAGTTCCTGCTGTCTATAAATTGACAGTTTGGAACATTAGCTATAGCTCTGATGTTTATTGGTTAGTTTTATATAATTGGTTGTTTTACCTGACACAGATCTTTTTCCCCTTTTGCCATCTATTCTTTGGTCTGCAAATCACCTTCCCTTTACTTTTTGAAATTCTATTAAGCCCATCCTATCTATGTAACCAAAATCTCTATAAAGTTGCTGGAACTGGTTATTAGGGTTGTTGGTTTTTTTCCAACTGAATTTATGATCTGAGAACAACAAACAAATCACATCTCTATGTATCTATCATTGATTGTATAACTGGCAGTAATATCTATCAATGGAGCTTTGTACAATTTTTGTCACACAGTGCTAAACTTGGAGTAATGAACTTACATAGAATCTTGCCTCAGATGAGATAATCTACGTAAAATGCTCAGTAAACTTTAAAAGACTCTTTAAGTGTTGACCGTTATTATTCAACATCACTAACTAGGCTAATTCAGAATTTTTTACAAATTGTACATAAAGCAGCTTTCTGATACAAATCCTTTGAAGGTAGAAATGGTGCTTGGATCTGGCTCTACTATAACCCATTCAGTCCCTTGTGGAGCCTAAATCTGTAACATAATAGAAAAGAAAATCCAAGGAAACAAAGCCACAATTCCTTAACTCTTATGTCTTCCATAATGCAGCAATAAAATGGTTATTTGATTGTTATTGTTCAAACACAGGACTACCACATCTGGATTACATCAGTCTGTGAACTTCTACTCTTCCCCACAATGAAGATTTACTATAGCATTCATTAACCACCGCTTTTCTGTGATAGAGAAGAAAAGTTAATGTTGGGAGTCAGATGCACACTCTCTTTCACATCACATCAATCTATTTAGTTTTAATTTGGGGTTTTGATTTTGTATGAGTTTCTTTTACAATAATGACCAATATGGAAGTGTGTTTTGCATGATAACACATGTATAGCCCAAATTAAATTGATTACCATCTCCAAAGTGAGAGAGGGAAACCAGGGAGGGATATAATTTGGATATAATTTTGGAAAATATATGTTGAAAATTATTATTACATGTAACTGGGAAAACAAAATATTTTTGAATAAAAAATTTTTTAAATAGAAGAAAAGTTAAGATTTGGGCTAAAGTCTCTGCTCTGTCACTAATTCAAAATGTGACCTTGTAGAAGTTACTTAACCACCTCAAATTCTTTAAAATGGTGAATTTGGACTAAGGTCTCTTCCAACTTTAAAATTCTAAAAATTCCAGATATCTTGGCTAATTCATTATTGCTAAATCATATAAAATTACCATCATGCAATCTATCTTACTGCATATTCTAAGGAAAGATTAAATTAAGAGGCAGGTAGCAATGAAACATTTGTATAAATTATATTTATTGACATAACATACAAAAGTTATAAATATGATTCATGTAAAACCAGAGTCGACTGTGGGGGGAAGGCATTTCTCTAGACACTCAAGCAGAAAGTTAAGAGTTGGGTGAGTCTTCTGAAGATCAAAAGAAAAGCAAGAGAGGTAAGGCTAGGGATTATACTTACAGCCTCTCAGGGATGGCTCCTAGCATCCAGGTTTTGCTATTCTCAATAGCTGAAGACAATGGAACAAAGTTAGGTCACTACCAGTTTCTAATGTCTGGAAGCACATTAGTGACTGAGGTCTAAAGGGCACTGGGGCACTTATTGATGAGGCACTTGACTGGAGGAGCCAGGCCTAAAATGAAAATAAATTAACAAAGAGAAGATTGGCTGGGTCTGTCCTAGACTCATTTTCTACTCTTGGCTTTCTGACTTGGAGAGCAGAGGAAACAGGAAAGTACTGGGTGGGGATTTAAGAAGGCTGAAGTAGGGAAATACAATGGTCCTTGGTTTGCACTGACAACTAATTTCTAAATTTTGTTGCAAGAGTTACTACTTGATTTATTGGGACTTTCTAATAATCAGAATAAGTGAAACAAAGATACTACAATTTGTGGGTATAAGCAATGAAAAGGCAAGTTATACCAAGATACAAAGGCTTTGGTGACAGTCTGAACAAGTGTACAAAGGACACTGAGTGCCAGTTATATTTATGCCAGAAAGAGCCAAACTCTGCTGATCTGAGGGGCCGTAGAGTTAATAAGACAGTTAATTCTAGGGCCACCAAAATGTACAAAAGCAAAAACTTATCACTGCCACCTTTTTTTCCTTTTATCTTTTAAACTAACAAGACAGCTGCAAGCTTTAATATAGAATTCCCACTGGAGACTACATCCCCTTGGTGAATGGCTTCACAGAAACTCACATACAAGGAGGTACCTCTGGGCTGAAAATCAGGGCAACTGCAAAACCACTGTACTTGTGCCTTCAAGGCACCATTGGTATCATTCAGAGAAGAAAAGGATTTTAATCTTTACATGAAATTAAGACAGTTATATTAAACTGTGACTTCATTGGTTATAAATTTGATCGCTCTGTCCAACTGGAGCACTTCTTTTAGGATGGGGGTAAGAATGATGGATGCTGCTTCTTCCCAAAAGTAAGTCAGCATACATGAGCCATTGGTGAATTGTCAAAGTGATGAGTCACTTTGTATTTCTCTGGTCCTAGTAGATCATCTTCTGGAAATCATCATTCTTCAAACAAATCAAAATCTGGTTACAAAAGGATACATAAGCTTCATGGCTTGATTATTTAATCTACAGGACGGTAGAAGGAAGCAACAGCAGTGATGGAGGCTTTTTGTACATACTCTGTCCTCCCATTTATGAGCTCAGGACCACAAGCACAAGCTGTAGAACCTATAGAACCTCCTCTGTTACTGAAAAGCTGTTTTAGTTATGAGTTACCAATATGGGTCAAAAGAATGTTAGGAATGTTCCTTTCTGAAAATAGATAAGTACCTGAAATAACCTGAACACAATGCCAGATGCAAGAGATTCCAGGCGTAGAAGAAACAGACTGCTGAGGCACAGGACAAGTGAGCTTCATTAATGTGTTATAGATAAAAATTTCTTTGCAGCTTGAATAATCTTTCATTTATACTGGGCGATATGTCATTCCTGGTGGGGGCTGGAAATTCCAGTGAATAGTTTTTTGTATATCCCTGGATCAACCCAAAAGATACTGGCTGGCTTTCCTGGTCTCCTTCAGGCTTGAGGGAAGAACTTGTTTTCTCCCTAAATTTAGCTTCATAGAGTAAGAGACAGTTTGGGGCATGAGCTGTCTTCTTTCATTCACATGCTAGCTTGCTGTCAAAGCTAGAAAGCCCAATAGCAAAGGCCTGGAGGGCACACATTGGATAATTGTAGTCCAGTGTGAACACATCTTCTGCTATACGTCCAAACTGCATGACTATATACTCAGCTGCAGAGACAGAAAAAGAGTTAAAGGAAATTAATGTTTAAAAACCTATTTTAATTTTTAAAAGAATTATAAAGTATAGGTAAAAGCTAATTGAAATTTCCCTTACATTTAAAAGTTTTAAAAAAAAAGAAAGAAACTTTTAGAAGTAGTTAGAAAGAGGCTTCCCAATCTCGAGCAGTTTTAATTTACTGCTTCTATCATCCACTGGAAAAGGAAGACTGTTCCTGACTACCATAAGGGATCCTGGGAGAGGAAGGAAAAGATGAGAACTGACTGATGGTACTGCAGATTAGTTAAGCAAAAGGACTTAAGCTATCATGGGAAACTTTTGGTGGATGTCATCTGAGTTGGCCTTTCCAAAAAACTCAACCTAAGGCTCTGTTTGCAGTAGCTGCCTGACATTCTTTTTACCTATCCTTGCAGTAGCAGTTCAGAAGCTCTTTCTAAATTATGGCTCCTGTCTTCCCCAAGGGAGTTGTCTCTCAAGCAAAGCTATGATTCTATGAAAAGCAATTTTCAATATTTGTTCTAACCAAAATGCAATTCAGAATCTCCTTTCCAGTAAAGACCCCTTTGACCTTTCCTGTGGAACTTACGGTCATTTGCATGGACAATCTGAAAATTCTTCACAGATGCCTGAGTGACCCGGCCGTGAAAATTTAAGACATAGGACTGAGTGTCATCATTCCAGACTGGAGCTTTGTTGTGTAGTTCAATCACATTTTCCATGTTTTTATTTTGCCATTTGGAAAGCAAGTTCTCATGCTCCTGTTCAAGAGAAAAAGTATCACATTGTATTGAGTATACATCTACATCAGAGGAGCTTCTCCATCATGATCTCATTCAAACTTAAGGAACAGTCAGGGGGTGGAATGAGGGTCTGTTTGACATTTAAGAGGGTAAAGCAAAGGTACAGAAAGCAAGAAACTTGAACTAGGATTTTTGGTCCTTATCCCAACACTCCACAGTCCCATTTCATAAGCCACATGTCTTTTAATCAATAGGTACATTATTGTATCTTCAGTAAGTAATCACCTACTATAGTACAAGGCATTATGGTAAGTGATGAGGACACAAGGAAATTGCAAAAAAAAAAAACAAAAGCAAAACCCAGTCCTTCCTCTAAAGGAATCACAGTCTATTGGGGAAGACAACATGAAAAATATAACCAGGTTACATTCAGGATGACTGGAGGCAATCAACAGGGAGAAGGCAAATTGGGAAAGGCTTCTTGAAGAAGGTGGGATTTTAATGAAGCCTTGAAAAAAGTCAAGAGAAGCCAGGAGGGGAAGGGAGAAAATTTCTGTTGTGGGAGATAACTAGTAATAATGCCCATAGTGAGGAAGTAGATTGTTTTTTTTTCCTCAGGTTGGAACATTGGAAAGGTAAGAGGAGACTACACCATGAAGTGTTTTAAAACCTAAATGGAGGTTGTGATGTTTTGATCTTGAAGATAACAGGGAGACACTGTAGTCTATATGTCCTTTAGGAATATCAATTTAACAAATGAGTGGAGGATGGACTGGAGTAGAGAGAAACTTGAAGCAGGGAGGCCAACCAAAAGGGTACTGCAATAGTCTAGATGTGAGTTGATAAAGGCCTTCACAAGTGATTGGCAGTGCCAAAAGAACAACACATGTAATGATTAACAACAATTTAAATTATGACTGGTTTCAAGCTATGACATTTAAAGCACATATTAGTCCTTTCTATTAACAACTGATGACTTATAGGAGTGCACTGTGACATGTACTTTTTTTTTTTAAACATTATTTTATTTGGTCATTTCCAAACATTATTCATTGGAAACAAAAATCATTTTCTTTTCCTTCCCCTCCCCCCTCCCATAGCCAACGCATGATTCCACTGGGTATCACATGTGTTCTTGACTCGAACCCATTTCCGTGTTGTTGGTATTTGCTCTAAAGTGTTCATTTAGAGTCTCTCTTCAGTCATATCTCCTCCACCCCTGTAGTCAAGCAGTTGCTTTTCCTCGGTGTTTTTACTCTCACAGTTTATCCTCTGCTTGTGGATAGTGTTTTTTAGATCCCTGCAGATTGTTCAGGGACATTGTATTGTCCCTAATGGAGAAGTCCATTACCTTCGATTGTACCACAGTGTATCAGTCTCTGTATAATGATTTCCTGGTTCTGCTCCTCTCGCTCTGCATCACTTCCTGGAGGTTGTTCCAGTCCCCATGGAATTCCTCCACTTTATTATTCCTTTTAGCACAATAGTATTCCATCACCAACATATACCACAGTTTGTTCAACCATTCCCCAATTGATGGGCATCCCCTCGTTTTCCAGTTTTTGGCCACCACAAAGAGCGCAGCTATGAATATTCTTGTACAAGTCTTTTTCCTTATTATCATTTTGGGGTACAAACCCAGCAGTGCTATGGCTGGATCAAAGGGCAGACAGTCTTTTATCATCCTTTGGGCATAGTTGCAAATTGCCCTCCAGAATGGTTGGATCAATTCACAACTCCACCAGCAACGAATTAGTGTCTCCACTTTGCCACATCCCCTCCAGCATTCATTACTTTCCATAGCTGTCATATTAGCCAATCTGCTAGGTGTGAGGTGATACCTCAGAGTTGCTTTGATTTATATCTCTCCGATTATAAGAGATATAGAGCACTTTTTCATGTGCTTATTAATAGTTTTGATTTCTTTGGCTGAGAACTGCCTGTTCATGTCCCTTGCCCACTTATCAATTGGAGAATGGCTTGATTTTTTGTACAATTGATTTAGCTCTTTGTAAATTTGAGTAATTAAACCTTTGTCAGAAGTTTTTGTGAAGATTGCTTCCCAGTTTGTTGCTTTCCTTCTGATTTTAGTTACATTGGTTTTGTTTGAACAAAAACTTTTTAATTTGATGTATTCCAAATTATTTATTTTGCATTTTGTGACTCTTTCTAAGTCTTGCTTGGTTTTAAAATCTTTCTCTTCCCAAAGGTCTGACATGTATACTATTCTGTGTTCACCTAATTTTCTTATAGTTTCCTTCTTTATGTTCAAGTCAATCACCCATCTTGAATTTATCTTGGTGTAGGGTGTGAGGTGTTGATCTAAACCTAATCTCCCCCACACTGTCTTCTAATTTTCCCAGCAGTTTTTATGAAATAGTGGATTTTTGTCCCAAAAGCTGGGTTCTCTGGGTTTGTCGTATACTGTCCTGCTGAGGTCACTTACCCCAAGTCTATTCCACTGATCCTCCTTTCTGTCTCTTAGCCAGTACCAAATTGTTTTGATGACTGCTGCTGTATAATATAGTCTGAGATCTGGGACTGCAAGGCCCCCTTCCTTTGTATTTTTTTTCATTATTTCCCTGGATATCCTTGGTCCTTTGTTCTTCCAAATGAACTTTGTTATGGTTTTTTCTAAATCAGTAAAAAAAATTTTTGGAAGTTCAATGGGTATGGCACTAAATAGATAAATGAGTTCAGGTAGGATGGTCATTTTTATTATATTGGCTTGTCCTACCCATGAGCAGTTAATGTTCTTCCAATTGTTCAAGTCTAGTTTTAGTTGTGTGGAGAGTATTGTGTAGTTGTGTTCATATAGTTCCTGTGTTTGTTTCGGGAGATAGACTCCTAAGTATTTTATTTTGTCTAAGGTGATTTTGAATGGGATTTCTCTTTCTAGTTCTTGCTGCTGAGCTGTGTTGGAAATATATAGAAAGGCTGAATACTTATGTGGGTTTATTTTGTATCCTGCAACTTTGCTAAAGTTGTTGATTATTTCGATTATGTGACATGTACTTTCAGCAGTAATACACAATGTGAAGTGATTTTTGCCTAACTCTTCATGGAATATATATACTTTATAGGGGGCGATTTTGGAAGTATGTCAAAAGAAAAAGTATCAATACATTTTTTAAAAGAAAAACAAGGTTTTAAGCATGAGATTTATTACCATAATATGACTGAGTTAGAACCCAGAGAAAACTGAACAGATGTCTTTATAGACTTTCAAATCCTCTTTGCAAATTTAGGTATGCCCCTACTTACATTTCGTGGCTGGAATGGAATTCGTTCATGACTCATATTCATCCCTGGAATAATTACAGACATCTTCCTGGGACCTTTAAACCCAAGTACATTGGTTTCCTAGAAAATAGAGAGCTCTTAGAAAATGAAGCAGAACTCTTGAAAGAAAGAAAAAAAATGTGACTTTTAAACTTTTTTGGCAGTAACAAGAAAAAAAAATTATAGTATTCTGGTGAAGTAGACAGACAGCTGGATTTGGAGGGAGAGGAACTACCTAAGCTCTGCCACTTAAAAGCTCTGAGACTTTGGGGAAATCATTTAACCTCTGCAAGCCTATCTTCTCATCTATAAAATGAGGGGTTGAAACAGATCAGTGATAGCGAACCTTTTAGAAACCGAGTGCTCAAACTGTAACCTTCACACCACATGTGAGCCCCCTGCCTTATCCCAGATAAGGGAGGGAGGAAGCACTCCCATTGGGCTTCTGGGCAGAGGGGTAGGTGATGAGAGAAATGTCCTCAGGTGCCTGAGTGGAGACGGGGAGAGAGCAGTCCCCTTCAGTACGTGTGCCACAGGTTCACCAACATGGAAATAGATGATCTCAAAGGTCTTTCCCATCTCTAAGTCAATGATCCTCAATTATATAGCACTTTATAGTTTACAAAGCATTTCTTTACTATAATCCTGTGCAGAACTGTTATCTCCCTTGTACAGGTGAAGAACCTAAAACCCAAGGGACTTGCCCAGTCACACTGTCAGTAAGTGATATAGTGGGATTTAATTAAATCTTATGATTACACGTGTTTCCCCCTCTACAATAACCTATTAAAAACTATCAGTATTATTTCTATAAAGTGATAGTAAAGGAGTTGCTATAAATATAACAGGCACAATAATATAAATCCATGAAAATTTCCATTGCTGGTAATATTGGTCTAAAATTCATCATGCTTTGGCTCTAATGGAAAAGGAAATTAAAGATAACTTTGGAAATTGTCTAATTTAGTCATCCTCAAATATCTGAAAGAACTATAAACTACAGAAATAATATACTTCAAGTAAAATAGGTTTTCTAATATTGGGACACAACTTAAGGAAGAATATGATTGTACAAATAATCTTTATACAAAATATACATAAGTTAAATTTATTATGGTCATAAAGGTGGTAAATGGATAGGATCTGGTTTATCTCACATAAAACAAATATTTCCTAAAGGCATAGTTTGAACTATCACTTAAGAGCAAAAGAATAAAATTTGAAGATGAATTGAAGATATTTCTGAAGAAACATCTTTTTTGAAAAAGAACAAAAAAATTTTAAAATAGTTATCTGATTCAAATCTGTCAGCAGACTGGCAACAAATGAAAGTTTTAGTTTTACTCCTTATTGGTCTATATTACCTAGTTGTTGTTGTTTTTTTTGCAAGACATTTTTTTATTGATCATATTTTTTAATGTGATTTAATTTTATTTGGTCAATTTCAAACATTATTTCTTGGTTACAAAAATCATATTCTATTCCTCCCTATCCTTCCCCCCGACATGCAATTCCACTGGGTATTACATGTGTCCTTGTATATCACCTAGTTCTGTTAAAATCTTAGGTTTTGCTTGAGAATGTCCACCAGCTATTATAGGAAGTAACCTGAAGTTATAACCTTGCTCATAATCCCTGGAGCAAAATCAAATTCTTCTGTTATTATCAAGTAATTACTGCATATAAAGGGTTAGTTTGAGTCCCCTGGAATTATTTGGTTCATATTCTCAAGGAGTTTATAATCTTAAATGGAGCTTGTAAGGTAAATGAAACATAGTTCTAGATCCATTCTCTGTTTCTAATCTTAGCTGGGAGTTCAGAGAAGGGATTAAATAGCAAGAATGGCACTTACATAACAGATGGCTGCAAGCTCCTGCCGAGTATGGGCCTTTTCCACCAGGCCCTGTGCCTTAGTCGGGCTGACACCATGGTCATACACTGTAAACTTAGTTCCCATGAGATTGGACCTAGAATCAGAAAGAGACACCCACCAATAGTCTTTTTTCTCTTATGCAAATAAAAATATGCTATATTGACAAAACAGATAATTGTTTGCATGTTCCCTAAATGCCACAATGTAACTATCTCATCTGTAGCTTTTACAAGTTCTTTCATTAAAACAAAGAACTCTGACAGTTCATTTATTTATTCAAACTCTTACCCTCTGCCTTATTGATTCCAAGGCAGAAGAGTGGTAAGGGCTAGTAAATGGGGTTAAGTGACTTGACCAGGGTCACACAGCTAGGAAGTGTCTGAGGCCAGATTTAAAACCAGGACCCTCCCGTCTCTAGGCTGTGACAAGGAAATCACTTTAAAAGACTGATATATTAATTTAAGGTCGCCAAGGAATTCAGCTATGTAATTCCTAAATGAAAACTCAAGTCAGCCGTCAGCCTTTTATAGAGTTTAATTACAAACAGGAGGAAGAAAGGAATTAGAGATAGAGAGAGAGAGGGAGAGAGAAAGGGGAGAGAAGGGAATAGGGCTTAAATACCCCTTCTGTTTAGGCTGGGCCAAAAGGCCCAAGCCCTTAGATAGCTGGGGCAATGAAAGGAGATCAGTCCCTATTACTCACGTGACCAAAAATGGAGAAACAGTCTCAGGGGCCTCCACCTCCAGCTTCCTTCAGAGCCAACTCTCAAAGCACCACCTCTCAGACCAAAAACCTCTCCAACCCTCCACCACCAGTCCTCAGACCCCTCTATCTTTAAGGAAACCATCCAAGTTCCCTCCCCTCAGTTCTCACATCTACCAATCACTGTCCATGTCTTCCCTGTGCCAATGGTGGCTCTAGCTTAACCCAGGACCGCCCAGAGGTCTGTGGCTTTGCACATGTCTGTTGAAGGTCATATTCTCAATAATTAAATCTTGATCCTTTGCTGCAGCCCTTCCTAAATCCTGTTAGGACTGAGTGGGGTGGAAATTGTATTTTCCAAGACCTGGTTCTGTCATTCCAAGTATCTCTATTGTATCAATTCTAAAATCAATCATGACTCAAAGAAATTCCTGTTCTATGCTTAAGCATAGGTCAAAGCCCTTTCCATTGTTCAGCAAAAGGTTTCTGTCCTAAAGTAATCTTAAGAAGGGAGGAGGAGGAACCTCCCATGCCAATGGGGTTCACATTCCAATAGAGTTCCCACTATCAATAGGAAATTTTTCAAGTATGAAATTTCCCAATGGTGAAATTTCCAACATTTATAAGTCTAAGAAATTTTAAGGTTTACAAGGCCTTGTTCTCAATCCACTGAGCCAACCAGCTGCCCATAACAGTTTAAATCAAAAGGCTAGGTTCCAACAAGATTCTGCAGAAGTCTTATTTACTCACTAAAACTACCAGAATAAGGGCAGGAGATACATCTTTTGGCAGAGGTGATGGACTAAAGGTGCAGAATGAGATGTACATTTTAAGTTTGAGATCAATATACTAAGTGGTTTGGTTTGACTACAATTCTTATGATGGTTTCCATTATTCAGTCAGTTGGGTTAATATAAGTATTTATTAAGTGTTTATAATTTGCCAGACACTATGCTAGATTGTAAAAAATAGACTCGAATCCAGGACTTCAATCCCTAGAATTCCTTGCTCCACTTCCCCAGAATGCTTTGTAATATCACTGAATTCTCACCTGGGCTGAGAGCGAGATGGGGGTATTTAAACCTGGTTGTGAATAGGCTTGCTCTCTTTTGAACTTCCATTTTGGAGCAGTTGCGTCTCTTTCATGATGTGAGGTTATTTTGTCTGGGCCTCTCTGGCCTAGGCATGTGCTTCCTTATTCTGTATTTTCTTTAATCCTTAATCTTTAATAAACCTCATAAAAATATAATACTCATTGCAGAGAGAAACTAATTTCTACCTACCTGCCTCAGTCTTCTCTAAATTTTTAATCTTTACAAGATACACAAAAAAGGCAAAAAAATAAAAATAAACAGTCCGTGCTTCAAGGAGCTCACAATCTAATAAGAGAGACAACATGAAATAAGCACTTACAAACAAGATATGTATTGGATGAAAAGGAAATAATTAGTGGAGAGAAGGCACTAGAATTGAGGTAATAGCTTCCTACAGAAAGGCAGGATTTTAGTTGGAACTTGAAGGAAGCTAGAGAAGTCAGGAAGAAATCAGGAAATGAGGTAAAGCAATGCAGGCATGGAAAACATAAAAAATGCCCAAAGCCCCAAAATGGAGTCTTAGCCTTATTTTTATTTCATTTTATTTTTACAGAAAATTACAAGGCAAAGTTCTTAGCTGAGAGAGTAGGGGGACAGAATTCATGAGAGTGTGAGAAGTTTGAAGAGGGAAGAAAAGGTTTGGAAGAGCTGCTATGGTGAGTGGGATAATGAGTTAGTTAGGATAGTGCAAAAGGATTGCTTAACATCAGTCAGAATCCAGTTGAGGTAATGTAACATAAATCTGTAGTAGATCCAGTTGGAATGGTTGCATGATTCTTCTATTAGCAAAGGATAGGGAAGTAAAAGGGTAGTTAGTGATAGAAATGCAAAACCAAAAGAAAAATATTTAAAGATGCACAGAAGAAAATACAAAACAGGCAATTCTGTTACTACCATGTAAAATTTCATACATACTTAAAATAACAATTTGTATATAAAGAACTTCATGGTTTCATATGTAATCCTCTAAAATGTTCATGTAAATTTGACCTCAGACACTTCCTAGCTATGTGACCCTGGGCAAGTCACTTAACCCCCATTGCCTAGCCCTTACCATTCTTCAGCCTTAGAACCAATAAACAGTATTGAGTCTAAGATGGAAGGTAAGGGTTTTTAAAAAATAAAGAAAATGTTCATTTCTATTAATTATTAATAAACTCGGAATAAAAAAGAAAATTTAAGGGTGGGGGAAGGGCAAGGAACAGGGAAATTAGAGAAAGTGATTTAGTCCTTCATGGCTTCTGTTGCTTATTTGGAAAAGGAAGGGTTTGACCAATTTCTGAGGTGACTCCCAATTCTAGTCTAGGACACTGTAGGCTTTGGTACTCTCACCTGAGTTTGCCAATGTAGCTCTCCCCTTCCCGAGATAAGTCCGTTGGGTCGATGGAGATGAGGTAGTTGGATGTTTTGCTCTTTTTTCGCTTTCTCCCAGCAAGAAGGAATGTCTAAAAAATGTAACATGTCAAGTCAAGTCTGGAATGAAGAGAGCACAAATCTCACTCTATCCACTCAAGCAATTTCTTTGATCTCTCATTGCAACCTCTGACCTATTTCCATAAATTCAATGACCACTATTCTTTCTTTCTTTCTTTCACTTTTAGCAGTGAGGAGACACAGTGGCCTGAGCTTGGAATCAGTGTGCCCAACTGTAAAATAGGGATCACAATAATAGCTACCTCCAAAGGTTGTTGTGAAGACCAAATGAAATTATAGCTATGAAGAGCTCAGTGGCTGGCACATAGGAGGCACCTAATAAATGCTTATTTCTCTTCCTTAGTTTTCTAAGTTTGCCTCCACGTTTGCTCTCTGAATTGCTGCCTTTTATCACTAAAATCCCTTTGGATCCTGCAAAAACATCTTTCTCCATCACCATGGACTTAACTAATTGGGATAGTTGCTCTCTCCAATGACTATTCCTCTGCCCTACCTTTAGCTTTACAATTTTTACTGCAATAATTCCCTAGCTACTCTAAACCTCATCACTTCTATGACATGACGACAGCAGTAAGTTATGCAATCCAATCAGTCCATTTCAGGAAATCTCATTCAACCCTTGTGTCTATTACAATTTACTTATTCATGAACAAGTATAAAATGCTGAAAAACCAGAGGCTGGAATGAATTAGAACTGTTGGAGCATTTAACTTGTCTCTGCTTCTGACTATCCTTTGTTCATTCCCCCTCCTCAATCCAATCTCTATTTTCCTTTGTCATAATAACTTCTTCTTCTTTGATTAAAAAGAAAACCAAGATACTTCCATAGGTTAAAAAGCAAACCTATTTTTTAAATGAATGGATATTCTCTAAAGTGTCTGTTTTCAAAATAAAAGGCAACCTAAAACAGATGTTTTCTTAAATCTAACAAAAGCAGTCTATGTGTTAAAACTTGTTCTGATAGTTAACTCATTAAAGAGAGGGACTGCGTCTTTACTTTTTGTTTACCTGAGCACACCAACAGGCACTTTCAGGCAATGGAAGCTCATATGCTTCCATTGACTTTGGCCTAACAATCATACGACAAAAGGACAATAGAATTATAACTGAAAAAGACCTCAGAGGCCATATGGTTCAACTCTTTCATTTCATAGATGTGGAATTGAGACCCAGAGTGGTTGAGTGCCTTGCCCAAAGTCACAGAGTTATTGGTAAATAGCAGGGTTGGATTTGACTCAGGTCTTCTGACCAGCACTTTTTCCAATATACCATGTTCTTTCCACCAGTATTTTTTCCCTTATTATAAAATCCAACCCAAGTTCTAACTTTTAGACTTGCCCTCCTAAAAGTTTTGCTCTAAGCAATCGTTTACAGACCTTTCGATTTTCATCCCTTTCCAAGTGCATGTAATAGGTGGGGTAGAGGCCCCTGTCCATTCCTTTCTTATCCCTGGTGATCCGACATTTCACTGTAATCCCCCGAGGAGCAGGACGAAATGCAAAATCTTCTAAGTTTTCAACTTCTCCCAGCTGATTATCAGCCTGAAGGGATGCTGTACAGGACGCTCCCGTATCCTGAGGGAACAGTGATACTTGAGCAAGAGGCAACCAGGCCAGAAGCTCCCACATTCTTCCAAGGAATAATTTGCCTTTGGATCTTCACAACCAAGGTCTTCTGGCAGTGGCAGAAGAAATTCAGGGACATCAAACAAAATTATTAACAGTTGGCACAAGAGAATGTAGCAAAGAGGTGATATACCCTCATAAGTTGTTTTGAATGATGGTTACTATAGCAAGGAATCTGTCTATATTCAGGTATGAGCCCTATGAAGGCATCATTTTTTAAAAAATGCTTTTATTGATATCTTTTCTCCTTTGTTTCCCCACTCTCTATAAGCAATCTCTTATAACAAAGAACAAAAAGGTGACAGAGAAAGGAAATGTTCCTCAAAATTAAGCATGTTCAAAAACATGAAAATATATACAATATTCTACAACCATAGCGCCCCATCTCTTCAAAGAAATTGAGGGAAGTTAAGCTCTGGGGAGAGTTGATCTAATTTACCCATAAAAAAGAGCTTCCAGAACTACATACTGTTACTGATTTTTGGCTGGATCCAGAACTGGGCCGCCGTGTTTCTGAGGAAGGTGAGTTCATTCTTGATTTCTTTCCTTCTTCCTCCTCCCCATCAGTCACCTCCTCATCGAAGTTCAAAGTGTCAGAGATGCCTGATCAAATACAGAGATATAACTGTCTAACTTAACTAAGAAAAAGTCTGAAATTTAAGTAAAAATTTAATTCTTTTTTTGCCCAATCTCCCCCCACCTCCCACCATACACACACCCCAATACACCCTTTTATACAAATTGTGACAAATCTTTTTTCATCTAGATTATTGCACCAGCTTCTTTACTGGGTTTCCCCTCACCAATTTAAATTAATCACAATCAAATTTCTCTTCCCAAAGTATCTATCATCATGTTATTCCTTTGCATAAAACCACTTTTAGTGGTTCTCAATAAAGCAATATGCTAAGCACCTTACTTTGGCATTTAAACCCTCAGCAATCTTGCAACAATTCTCAGTTTATAGAGGACCTCAGTATACTGAGGACCTGTTAATTTGAATGACTTATTTAAGTTCATGCAAATAATACACATTAAGAGTTGGGATTAAAGTGGAATTGTGTGTTAGCTATGGGAAGAGAATGGGGGGAGAAGGAAAGAACATGGACCTTGTAACCATGGAAAAATATTCTAAATTAATGAATTAAATAAAAATTTCCAAAAATCAAAAAAAAAATCAATACTTAAAAAAAAGATTTGGGATTAGAGCCTAGATCCTCTAAATCTAAATCCTGTACTCTTTCCAAAATTATCTATTTACTTTTCCTTATGCTGCCTTACTTTCATGACTTTTCTCGTAGTGCTCCCTCTGCTCTTAACCTTTCTTTGTTCCATCTAGGAAAACATACCCATCCTTCAAGAACTAAGTCCTTCCCACTTTGTAAAGAATCTCCTAATAATATCCACCACCATCCCCACCCACCAACTTCCCCATCTGGAAGTGATTTCTCAATCCTCTGAACTCTTAAAAACATCTCTATATCACCAATTTGGAATTTAGCATCCTGCCTTGTATGGCAAAGTTGTTTTTAAAATGTTTATAAAACTCCTGATTCCAAGTAGATTATAAATACTAAGAAAGCTGGGATTATGCTTTATGAATCTTTATATTCTCAACAGAAAAACAGTGCTAAGAACATAGTAGACAATCAATACTTCTTGATTCAATCAAACAATTCAACAAACATTAAATGCCTACTATGTACCAGGTTCTGTGCTAGGTGCCTAAGATGGGAAAATAAAATTCTGTTCTCAAGAAGCTTACATTCTAGGGGAAAAGGGGAGAGGAAATAATGTATACCCACATAAGTAAATCTAAAGTTTCTGGGGAGAACACTAACAACCATGGGAATTAGGAAAGTTATCTTTATTTTTATTTTATTTTTTAAACCCATACCTTCTTTCTTAGAATCAATACTGTGCATTGGTTCCAAGGAGAAGAGCAATGGGGGTTAGGCAATGGGGGTTAAGTGACTTGCCCAGGGTCACAAAGCTAGGAAGGGTCTGAATCTAGATTTGAACCCAGGACCTTCCATCTCCAGGCCTGGCTCTCAATCTACTAGGCCATCTAGATGCCCCCTGGAAAGGTCTCTTTAAAGGAATAACACTTAAGCTAAAGTTTGAAGGATGAGACTCCAAGAGGCAGGGGAACATCCCAGGCATGGGAGCTGTGCAAAGGCATGGAGACAGAGAAGACATGAATAGGGTATTGAAAGCACGATAATTTGGTTGGAATATAGTATGTGTATTCCACATATGTGCTCAGACTAGTATGACAGGCTAGAGCCAGAATCTAAAGAGTTTTAAATGCAAAAGGAGTTTGCATTGGATATCAGAAGCATTCAGGAGCCAAGCCACTGAAGCCTTTTTAACAAGGAGTAACATGAAGAGACTGTCAATCTGGCAGCTGTGGGGAGGGAGAACCTGTGTAAAGGAAAGGCTGAACGCAAGGATACCAACAAGAAGTCCATTTCAGTGGCCTTGATGAAAAGTAAATGAGGGCCTGAATCGGGTGGTGGCCATGGAAGTAGAGAAACAGGAGTAGGTACAAACAATGGGCAATATGGACAGAAAGATGTTGATCAACTGATCAGTCTAGTCTATTCTCCTTAGCGTTTTCTCAGAGAGGAAAGAAATAAAGCTTATTTTCTCCAGTTATACTGTTGAGGTACAAAAGCTTTGAGAAGAGACTCCAAAGCCAGTCCAAAAATCCACATCTGAACCTGCAGTCAAACTCAGCTTCTTTGGGTTAGGAGTCTTTTTAGCAGACCAAAGAATTATACAATTTCAAAGCAGGAATAGACCTCAGAGGCTATCTAGTCAAATATACCTAGAAAGGAATACCCTAAATTACAAAAGATGGCTCTCTGAACAATGAAAAAGGGAGGGATTATTTTGTAAACTAAGCAAACCAACAAATATTCATTAGTAAGGGCTTATTATGAACCAGGTATTGAGGATATAGTTCAAGGAAATGAAAAAGTCCCTCTTCACTATGAGCTTACATTCAAAAGAAAGACAGATATAGATATGTATGGATATATCTCCTAAATATAAATGTATATAAAGTAGTTAAATGCAGGTAGTTTGGGAAGGAGGGTTCAAGCAGTTGAGGGAGATCAGGAAAAGCTTAGTGAAGAAACTGGAGATTGAAAAGAGGATCTCTATGAGGTAGAGGTAAGAAGACAATGCATTCCAAGCACAGAGGACAGGCAAAAGCAAAGAGACAAGAGATGGACATCCTGTATGAGGAACACGAAGAAGACAAATGGGGCTATCTCATAGAGTATACTGGAGGGGTAGTAATATCCAACAAGGCTGAAAGATAGGTTTGAGCAAGTTGTATAGGGATTTAAAAGCTTTACAGAAGAGTTTATAGTTTATCCTAGAGGCTAGAAAACCACTGGAGGTAGTTGAATAAGGGAGTCACAGTCAGGTTTGAGCTTAATGGAAAATTACTTTGGGAAGCAGCTGCCAAATGAGGCGATGCAGGGAAATCAGTTAGGACAATCTAGGCAAGAGCAGGTAGTTAGTTGTGTGAGTGGGAAGAAGGGTTTAGTCGAATGAGATACTGTGACAGTAGAAATGGCAAAAAGTATCAACTGATGTGTTGTGAGAAATACAAGATGTTAAGATTACAAACCTGGGATGTTAAATGGGCAGTGGTGCCTTTGATAAAAAAAAAAGGAAAGAATGGAGGGAATTTAGGGGGAAATATGACAAGTTTTAAGCATATTGAGTTTTTGATATCTCTGAAACATCCAGTTTAAATTAAACAAGATGTAATCAATAATGAAGGACTGTCACAATTGAAGCAAGGCAAACTGAGGCACAAAATTCCACACACATTAATTTATTGGTAAAGCTAGCAATTACCAATAAAACAGTTCTTTCAACTCCTCAGTAAACTAAAAGGCCATGAGGAAGGGCTTATTAGATGTTATATATTTTGGGAAAGTATAAGAGAATAAAGAACAGGAAGCATCTCAGGTAGAAAACAATGATTGGTTACAAAGTCTTAAGTCATAGATGATGTGATATATATATATAGATATAGATATATATGATATATAGATATGAGATGTGTGATACATAGATAGGTGATGGAAAATTATATGAATGGATGGAACTCTTGAATGCAGGTCTAGCAACAATCCATCTTCCATCTTATTGCCATGAAAAGCTTATCAGAGGTATCCATCTACAAAGCTAGTTAGCATCACAGAAATAAAAGACCAAACTTTCTTAAAGGACAGTCAGCGTTGCAGAGATAACAAACAAGACATCCTGGCATACATCTTCTGTCTTTTAAGGACAACAGATTTCTTTCAATTAAAATGATTTATAGGGAAACAATTAAAAATTATTTTAATAAAAACCCTAACCTTCCATCTTAGAATCAATATTGTGCATTGGTTTTAAGGCAGAAGAGTGGTAGGGGCTCAGTGATGGGAATTAAGTAAGTTGCCCAGGGTCATACAGCTAGGAAGTATCTGAGGCCAAATTTGAACTCAGGACCTCTCATTTCTAGGCCTAGCTCTTAATTAACAGAGAAACCTGGTTGCCCCTGAGGGAAACTTAACTTTTAAACCTGGAGAGGAAAACTGAACTTCTCATGACTTTCTGAACTTAACTCAAAGAAACATGATTCAGGGCATAAATAGAATTAATCATAAAATACAAAACCAATATTTCATTTTCTCAGACTAAAGCTCAGGTGAGAGAAATAGGGCCTGGCTATACAGATCTAGAAGTCATCTGCATAGAGATGATCATTAACCCTATGGGATTTGATGAGGTTATCAAGAGAAAGAGAGTAGCCAGACAAAGGGATTGGACAGAACCTTGGGGGAATATGCACAGTTAGAGACATGCTTGAATTCAATTCCACCACCATCATGCCCCCAACCAAATGCCTTCTACCTCTACTGTTTTCAACTTTTTGTGTGTGTACTGCCTTCTTCCACTAGCGCCTTTAGGGCAGGGATTGTCTTTTTCTTATTGGTCTTGATCTTAATCCAATGTCTGGCACACAGCAGGTGCTTAATGTTCATCGTATTATATTATTGTACTGTGGGATGAAAACTGAGAAAGAAGAGTATCCAGGAGGAGGAAGAGATGGGGACTGGGAATGAGAAAAGATCATCTAATTTTACAATTAAGAGTTAGGGAGAACAAGAAGAGGGGGAGGATTATAGCTTGAAAAGAATCTAGAAAAGGTGTTTTAAGAATATGAAAGACTTGCATATGTTTAAGGACAAAGAAGAAATCAGTTGATAAGGGGAGGTTTGAAGACTTGAAAAACAGGCAGAAGGACTGAAGAAAAAAACAAGATATGAACTTTTAAAAACAGATCCTGGGGTCAGCTGGGTAGCTCAGTGGATTGAGAGCCAGGCCTAGGGATGGGAGGTCCTAGGTTCAAATTTGACCTCAGACACCCCCCAGCTGTGAGACTCTGGGCAAGTCACTTAACCCTCATTGCCTAGCCCTTACCACTCTTCTGCCTTGGAGCCAATACACAGTATTGACTCCAAGACGGAAGGTAAGGGTTTAAAAAAAAAAACAAAAACAGATCTTATTTGCAACATATCTGACAAGTGGTCTCTAGGATTTACTTCAAATTTTCAAATGAAGGGGAACTTACTGCTTCCCTGAGCAACCCATTCTACATCTGTTTAGTTTGCATCTTTAGAACCATTTCTTTTCTCTTGCTCTTAAATCTCCCTCTTTAAAATTTCAATCCATTGTTCCTAGATATCTCCCCAGAACCAAGACGAATTAGTTAAAAATTTCCCTTTCCATGTTAACAGTTGTTCAAATATTTGAAGTTAACTATTATTTTCCTCAGGGTACTTAGGTGGCACAGTGTCTAGATCCAGGTCAGGAAAAAAAACCTGACCTCAGATACTTCCTAGTTGTGTGTAAGATTAAAAATTAATATCCAAATACTTCAAGTATTATATTTTTACAAGAATTTACTAATAATAACTTGAATAAAAATGAAAATAATAGCCTTAGAAAAGAGAGTGTTGCCTGGACCAAGAAAAGTGGGAAGAGAGCTAGCGCAAAAGGCAGGGTCACTGCAAACTTATTTACAAAACTTAAGGTCACAAAGTGGGGAATGTAATTCAAGGAATTCTGGGAAAAGTAAGGGAATTCTGGGGAATGTAGTCTTGGGGTACACAATTCTATTTACACATGTGTAATCCTGGACAAGTCACTTTGCCCTGTTTGCCTAAATTACTCTGCAAAATATGCTGGAGAAGGAAATGGCAAACCACTCTGGTATTTTTGCCCAGAAAACCCCAATTAGCATCCCAAAGTTAGAGAGGACTGAAAAATATAAGCCAAGAGAAGATAAGACTCATATAGAAAGGGGATTAAAATTGTTGTTTCTCCTGAGGTAGAACTAGAAGCAGTAAAGTTGCAACAGGGCAAATTTAGGCTTGGCATAAAAAAACCTCCTAATAAATCAGAGCTATCCAAAAGAGGAATGTGCTGCCTTGGAAGATAATGGGATCCTATTTCCTAGGGGTCTTCAAGCAAAGGCTGGAGAATAATGTCAAATGTGTTATAAAAGATTCCTTTTTTTACATTTTTTTAAATTAAAAAAAAGATTTAAACACTTATCTCCTGCCTTAGAATCAATACTGTGTATTGGTTCCAAGACAGAAGAGTATTAAGGGATAGGCAACAGGGGTTAAGTGACTTGCCCAGGGTCACACAGCTAGGAAGTGTCTGATGCCAGATTTGAACCTAGGACCTCACGTCTCTAGATCTGGCTCTCAATCCACTGAGCCACCCAGCTGCCCCTCAAAAGATTCCTTTTTAGGGAATGGACTAGGTAGCTATTGAGAAGCCCCTCCTAACCCGGATATTCTGTGATTCTACTAACTCAAGGCACTTCACTATCCTGCTTTGGTAACGTCCTCTACATTCTTTCTACCTCAACTTCCTTCCTCAAAGGTGCTCAGAACAGACTAGAACATAATACTCCATGTATGGCCTGTAAGGTTCAAAGGTCCATTCCTAATACAATCCCCCAATTCTCAGCCCCTTGCCATAGGGTCTGGTATCTAGAAGATGTTTAATCAATGCTTATAAGTCTTAATATAGAGGAAACCTGAAGTTAATCTTTTGTAGTGCCAATTCACTTAACTTTGGGGAGGCAAATTTCCAGTGAGAACAGCTATATATCTTTAACATCCCTGAAAATTTGATAATGCCCTTGAAAACTGAATAATTTGCACAACTTGAAGTTGCTACACTTCTGCTTCAGAAAGTTAATTAAGTCTTCTAGCATTTTGTTCTCACTCAGTATTAGCCATATTTGGGGACTTTGGGACATGATAATAGCAACAATAATATTAAAATCTTGGATTTATAGAGCATCATTATCCTCAGTCTCAGAATTCCTTCATATGCTGTACATATCCCTTCAAAGTTTTAATTTGATCTTCACATTTGAGTTAGATTAGCTATTAACTTCATCTAAAACTTAAGTGGCTCAGTGGATTGAAAGCCTCAGGAGAGTGATTTGTACTCCTACTTCCATTATATAGTATGCGACAAAGGAAGGATTAAAACATTGAGTCTAATGTGAATTTCTTGTTCTTTTTGCTCCTTTAACTCAAGTTACACTGAGATAAAGTTCCAAATCACAAGTTTCTTAGGGCTATCCTCACCAATGGACTCTGAACCAGGCTTTCCCTTCTCTCTCTCTCACTGAACTTAGAACGGATGCCCTATGGAAATGTAAGAACTGTTTATATTTGTATATTGCTTAAATCAGTGGTATCAATGAGAAAACCCCAAGACTCCCTAGTGGCCAGAATCAGATCAAAAAGTCGTTGAGAAACTGTTTTTTTAAAAATATAATAAAACAATGTTAATTTGTGATCTTTTAAAAGTCAACATGTGGCCTTCAAGGATGTATGGTTTAGTGGGCACTTTTCTATTTCACTTTGATACCACTGCTCTACATGATTCAGGGTCTGTAGCAGATTGGTTCTTAAACCATGTTTTTCCTGCATTTAACTCTTCAGCTCCAGACAGCACTGGATTAAGCCTTATCTAGATTTATTTGTATTTACCTAAATTGAACTCATGCCTTAAAAAAACCTTCACGAATTTCTTTTGGCTTTTTTTGAGGAAAATTCTGTCTCAATGAAAACCTGGACTCCTTTGAAGAATAAAAAGACAAACCATAGAATAAGTACTTTTCTATCTTTTCTATGATCAAAGAACAAGGAAATAAAAATACAAAGGAGCAGATCAGGATATTACCATGAAACCTGTTACGGGTGATTAAATTAGTTGTGATGAACATAATTATATAACACCAAAAGAGTCTGGTCAATGGAAGACAGAAATTATAATAGGTGAAAGTTTGGAGTAGTGCCTGAAACCTTATCAACTTTTGAAATATTTCTACTGTAACTATAAATATAAACATTATGGAAGTTCCAGAAAGAATAGAATCTATATTCCAAAGCAGTTTTTTTTCCCTATTTGATGCTTTTCAAGGGCTTTTGCCAACCAGTAAGAATTCTTATTTTCATTTGCAAAAACATGGAATCCAAGTACATGTATCATTCTGAGAATTCTGCTACATGAAAATGGAAACCCAAGATCTGATAATGTGAGAATTTTATGGAAAAATAACTAGCTACATTTTCTTTTTTTGTAGTTACATAGATTTGCATACTAACTTAAGTCTAACAGTAGAGCCTTGAGTTCTAAGTACGCCTCCTGGGATGATTTTTATTTTTCAGTCAGTCAACAAACAAGTACACTGTTGGTCCTTAAACCTATGTTGAATTGAATATGAGTGCTTACTATATGCAAGGCACAATTTTTGCTTTCTTTTCATACTTGTTTTAGAATTCATGATCCAAATTATTTAAGATGGCATAAAAGTTTATGAGGTTCAAGAACATGATACGTTTTTTCCAAGTTACATAAACTAAGGAGGAATAATACCACTCTTAATTCAAGTGACTTCAGAAAATGAATTAAAATTCTTTTCCAATAATCTACATTGGAAAATAAGATTCAATAATATTACTCATGTAATTTTCCCCATTTACCAATGAAAATGTCGATTTGTAGAAAGGAGAAGGCCAAACTTAAACAACTGGTGCTTAAAATTGAATTATAGGACATGGATGATCTAAAATTCTAAGAAATCCCTATTTTTATTCTTTAATACATTTCTGAAATTCTCACAAAACAATTCAATATATCAAGAATAAAATCTTGAATGCTTTGCTGAAATGTCTGGAACTTCATTCTGAATTGTTTTAGTCATCATTACCTCAAAACACATGTAGTTGGGATATAACAACGAGCAGCTAGAGACTGGATATTATCTGTTCCAAAAGTAAGAAGAAACAGGGCATAAACAATGATATAATGGTTTTTCTAAGCTAATAAGATTTCTTTGCTGGTCAAAGGATACTTATTACTGGATGTTTTCAGAAGAAGAAATCAAATCTATCTATGTCATATTAAAAAAATGTTTTAAATCACTATTGAATAACGATCCAGGACAATTCTGAGGAACATATGACAAAGAATGCTATCCACCTTCAGAGAAAATACTGTTGCAGTCAGAATGTAGATGAAAGCATAGAATTTGTCACTTGTTCATGTGGGTTTATATTTTGGGGTTCTGATTTTATAAGATTACCCACTTATAAAAATGAATAATATGGAAATATGTTTTGCATGATAATAGATGTATAACCTAAATCAAATAGCCTTCCAGAACTGGGATGGGGAAGGAAAGGGAGGGAGGGAGAGCAGTTCAATCATATAACTTGGGAAAACTTATGTGGAAATTTTTTATTACATGTAATTGCTCAAAAAATAAAATAAAATAAATTCTATTGATTAGAGATGCAAATTAAAACAACTCTGAGGTACCACCTAACACTTATCAGATTGGCTAATATGGCAGAAAAAGAAAACAAACAAATGTTGGAGGGGATTATGAAAAAATTAGGACATTAATGCACTGTTGGTGCAGTTATGAACTAATCCATTCTGGAGAAAAATTTGGAACTAGACCAAAAGGGTTATAATATTGTGCATATCTTTTGACCTAGCAACATCACTACTAGGTCTTTATCCAAAGAGATCAAAGAATAAGGAAAAGGACTTACATGTGCAAAAAGTCTTATGACAGCTCTTTTTGTGGTAGCAAAGAATGGAAACTGAGAGGATGCCCATTAATTGGAAAATGGATGAATATGTTGGGGGATATGACTGAGATGGAGTAACTATTGTGCTATAAGAAATGATTAACATCAGAATGCTTTCAGAAAAACATGGGAAGACTTAAATGAACTGATGCAAAGTGAAGTGAGCAGAAAGCCAGGAGATCATTGTACACAGTAACAGCAATATTAGTTAGTTAGTTAGTTAGTAGTAGTTTCTCGGTGTCCGAGAATGACAATTGTCTTTGTGCATTTTCATCTACGGTGTACCCTCATATGGCTTTGGAGTCCAAAGACTGAGGTGCAAAGTTTGTGACACATGGGGCATGGAACACCAGTTGTTATGGGAGATGCGGTTGTGGCCTGGTTTCGGCGTTCACGCGCAGCGGCAAGACGTCGACATCACTCATCTTCAAAGGTTGTGGTGGCATGGTTAATGTGGGTTCGCCAGCTGCTTCTGACAGAGGCAGCGAGTTCTAGTTGCTTTGGTGTCATGCCAGCCCACTTCAAGTTTGACTTTAGCTGATCATTGAATCTTTTCTTTGGTCGGCCTTGTTTCCTGAGTCCAGCTGACAGTTCACCATAGAATACCTGTCTTGGTATTTATTCGCTGTGGGTCCATGCGGATGACGTGTCCAGACCATCGTAGCTGGGTTTTGAGGACCATGACTTCGATGCTGGTGGAGTTGGCTCTGTCGAGGACTTCCCAGTTGATGATTTGGTCCTGCCATTGGATCCTCATGATTGACCGGACAGAGTGTTGGTGGAATTGCTCCAACTGCTTCATGTGCTTCCGGTACAGTGTCCATGTCTCGCAACCATAAAGGAGCGAGCTGAGGACCACTGCATTGTACACTTTGAACTTCGTCGCAGTGCTTACACCGCTGTGTTGGAGGACTTTGGAGCACAGCCGCCCGAGTGCCTGGCTGGCCTTTTGGATCCTGGCATTAATCTCGTGGTCTAGGGACCCGTTGTTGGCAATGGTGCTGCCCAGGTACTTGAAAGTGTTGACGTTAGAAAGCTGTGTGCCATTGATTGTAATGTATGGCTGGTTAGTTGGCCTCCCTGGTGCGGGTTGGAACAGCACCACTGTTTTGCTGAGGCTGATAGTCAGGCCAAACAGTTTTGTTGCGGTAGAGAACCTGTCCACAATGGTTTGGAGATGATTTTCTTGGTGGGCCATGAGAGCACAGTCATCTGCAAAGAGAGCTTCAGGATGAGTCTCTCTGTTGTCTTTGTTTTTGTAGTCAGGCGGCGAAGGTCAAATAGTGAGCCATCCAGTCAGTATTTGATGTAGACGCCTAGATTTAGATCCATCACAGCATGTTGTAATACTTGGGTGAAGTATAGGTTGAATAGTACTGGAGCGAGGACACAGCCTTGTTTCACACCATTGGAGATGTTGAAGCGATCAGAAGTCTCTCCACCAGATAGGACTTCCCCTGTCATGTCGACATGAAAGAGCTTTTTTTTTTTTTTGCTGGGCAACCGAGCTTGCTAAGGATCACCCACAATGCGTCCCTATTCACTGTGTCGAATGCCTTCGTCAGGTCTATGAAGACAATGTAGAGACTCAGGTTCTGCTCAAGGCATTTTTCCTGTATTTGCCTCACCATGAAGACCATGTCAATGGTGCTGCGATCTGGTCGGAAGCCACATTGTGATTCAGGCAGGTTCTGCTCTGAAACAGATGACAGGAGTCTGTTCGAGTATAACACGAGCGAGGATCTTTCCAGCAGTGGAGAGTAGTGAGATGCCTCTGTAGTTGTCACAGGCTGCTCGTGCGCCTTTGTTCTTGTATAGGGCTATGACGGAGGCATCTCTGAGTTCTGGGGGCATGTCTTCCTCTTCCCATATGCTGGTCAGCACTATGTGGAATGCCTGAAGCACCTTTCCCTTTAAGGCCTTGTACACCTCGGTTGGGATCCCGTCTTTACAGGGTGCCTTGCCTGTACTCATTTGTTTAATGGCTTTTTGGACTTCCTCTATTGAAGGAGGGAGGTCAAGTTGTTCAATGGAGTGGTTTTGGGGGATCTGGTCAAGGGCGCTTTGGTCGACTGAAGAAGGTCGGTTGAGAAGCTGACTGAAGTGTTCTTTCCACCTGTTGCTGATGCCTTTTTTATCTTTTATGAGAGTGTCACTGTCAGAGGATAGCAAGGAAGTGGTGGTGGGTTTTAATGGCCCATAGACAGTCTTGAGGGCACTGAAAAATTGTTTGTAGTTTTTCGTATCAGTAAAGCGTTGGATTCCTTCTGCCTTTTTTCCCCACCATGGGTCTTGCATCTTCCTGATCTCACACTGCGCTGTGGCTTGGAGAGACTCGAATCTGTCCTTTTTAGGAGCAGAGTTTGGGTTATTTTGCCACTCCCTAAAGGCTTTGTTCTTTTTGCTCAATAGGTCTTCAATAGCAGTGTTGTTCTCGTGGAACCAGTCCTGGTGGTTGCATTGTTTGGGGCCTAGGACTGCCTTTGATGTTTCCTTCACTGCGTCTCTGAACTGGTTCCATTTCTAGGTTGAGCTTCCAGTGAGTGGTCCCTTGACAGACAGCTTGTCATCTAGTCAGGACTGGAATGTTTGCAAATAAGATGAATCTCTAAAACAACTCACGTTGTAAAATGAGCAAACTGTCTGGGCGACTTTTGGATGGTGAGGCGCAATGCGCATTTGAAGAGTCACTCTAACCAATCGGTGGTCTGTCCAGCATTCAGCTCCTCTCATGGCTCTGGTGATCTGTACATCCTGGATGTCTCACCAGCTTACAATGATGTAATATTATATGATGAACAACTGTGAATGATAGCTATTCTGATCAACACAATGACCTAAGACAATGCCAAAATATTTAATGATGAAAAGTGCCATCTACCTTCAGAGAGAGATCTGATAAAGCTTGAATGAAGACTGAAACAATTTTTTCACTCTATTTTTCTCACTCTTTTTTGGCAACATGGTTGATATAGACGTATGTTTTGCATGATTTAACAGGTATAAATGATTTCACATGTTTTGCATTCTCAAGGAGGGAAAAGAATAGGGAGAGAGAAAATTTTGAACTCAAAACTTTTTCAAAAATCAATATTAAAAATAAATATTTTTTTAAAAGACTTTCTTTGCTTAGTTCATAATAAAAAAGGAAAATTTAAAGGAAAACAGAATTCTTCTGAAAATGAAGTAATATAATTAAACTCCCTTTGTAGGAAAAGACACATCATTAATTTGTGTAGAACTTATAAAAGATGTAATTTTCCTACCAATAAATTACACTTAATAAATTCATCTTGAGAAAGAGACCACAAACAATGCTCTTAGAATTTTAGACCAAGTAAACTTGAGTCACTTTAAAAACTATGCTGCCAAACTAACATCTTTCAAGAGTCTCTTTATAGGTGGATTTTAAAAATAGATATTATTTTGATGAGCTAGACCTAAAATGGCTTTGGCTTATCCAGTATCTTAAAGACCTTTGAGAAGAAACATGGCAGCATGTTCATGGCAAAACAATAAAATCTAATAATATGTCGTAAAAATAATATGCCTGTACTGGATTCTGTCCCAAAAGTCACTGTATCTTTTTTTTTTTTTAAATCCTTACCTTCCATCTTGGAGTCAATACTGTGTATTGGCTCCAAGGCAAAAGAGTGGTAAGGGCTAGGCAATGGGGGTCAAGTGACTTGCCCAGGGTCACACAGCTAGGAAGTGGCTGAGGCCAAATTTTAACCTAGGACCTTCCATCTCTAGGCCTGGCTCTCAATCTACTGAGCTACCCAGCTGCCCCCTTGTACTTCTTACTACCTGTTTCATCAGTAAAATGGGGAGTTAATCAAATGAACTGTAAAGGGTGCTTCTAGCTATTAAATTCTATGTTTCTATCAAGGAAAGTAGAATATTATTATAGCCAAGTGAAACACATAAGACAGTTTTAGGAAAACATGATTTATTGAAAGAATACTGGGAAAAAAAGTTTTGATTTAGGCTCATGTTCTTTCTAGGTTACTTATCTTTTCCCCATCACCTGAAGTGAAAGACAGAGCTTCAGCACTCAATTGCAGCTTTGCCAGGAATGGGCAAGACAATGAAACTAAACATTCTTAAGAAAGAATGAAATTCATGTACAGTAGTTTTGCTGTTGAGGCTTTTGTTTACTCTCAGGGCGTTTCTCCAACTTGTTATTCCAGATTATTAAGATAATTGTCAGCAATACTGAAAACCATCTAGTGTCAATGACAGTGAAGTCCTTTGCTATCTTGATAAATTAATGATTCAGTTGGAAGTAGATTCTCCTAATAAATTTAAACATTAATGAAAAGAGTATAAAAAAAGATCACAAATGGTAAAATGAGCCTGTGAACAGAAATCAATACCAATCCATACCACGTTTCTGGAGAAGTTCCTGGAGATCTGGTTTTGAGATAGTGTCTTCAATATTCTCCCCATCCAAGTCTGCCTCAGTCTCCTCTTCTGTAGTAGAAGAGCTCACTGAGAGAACATGGAGTTTGGTGCTCAAATCTTGAGCCTCTGGTTTCATGAAGGCAGCTGGGCCATCAATTCCTAGGGGAATAAAAGGAAAGAAAACAATGAAAAGGGATATCTGTTGTTTAACTGAATAGCCTGATATATTTGATCAGAGTTCAAGGCTGTTTAACTAGATTATTTCTCCTTCTCCCTCTTCTGACATCCCTGAAGTCCCTCATGATGTATTTATTGAGGAAGTATTCCAGAACTGATATCCTCTAAGATCAAATCTATGAGCAAGAGAAATATTGAAAGGATTACTAGTACTACTGTCCCTTTTGCCCATCTGTCTTCCTAGGAAATTGGTTGGCCTGACTTCAACACTGGTAAGAAAAAATGCTGCCTAGGTACATACCATGCAAGACCACATCACTGCAAAGGTGAGTGTGAGGATCTACCAACGGGGTCTGCTCTTCACTAGCTTTTGGCTTTGACCGGCGTAGCCTGGCCTCTGGGTTTGGCTGCACCATGAGGGGCTCAAGACGCTTCTTCCTCTGCTTCTTCTCCAGCAAAGCTCGCTATGAAATAATAATTATGATAAATGAGAAGTATACCTGTCGCTCACCAAAATATAATAACAACAGAATCTTGACTCATTAGTCCAATGAACTTAAGATCCTGAGAGAATGAGAGAAAGAACTCATCCTACCTATTTATGACCTGGGAAAATTGTGTTACAGAGGGACATGTAATTGTCTAAAATCACACTATTCATCACTGGCAAAACTGAGACTATAATCCAGGTAAAATAAAAACATATAATGGGCAACTAGGTGGAAAAATGGATAATAGTGCTGAACCTTAGATTAGGAATACTCATCTAGCCTTAGACACTGACTAGCTATGTGACCTTGGGCAAGTCACTTATCCCTTAGTTAACTCTTTGACTTAATAATCTCATTATGGAGAATTTATTTTTTAAAAAGAGCCATCTGTTCAAAAATATTTATAGCCATGTTACTGTAATGGTAAGTACCAGAAAATGACTTAAATGTGCATAATTAAGGGATAGCAAAATAAAATTATGATACATTATCAGAGACTCTGATAATGAATTTAAAATGAGAAATATGAGAAATATAAAAGAGGTATGGAAAGAAATGAAATAATTTTAAGTAAAAAAATAACCAAAATAACAGTATAACTATTGGTGACTATAAATACAAATAACACTAGTAGTAGACAAGTCAAAAGAAAGAGATCAGAATACACCCAAACTATTATTATGTATATGCTTACAAAGAAAAAATAATCTGTGGAATCTCTTTTGCACATTCATATGAAAGGACAGGGTTGATATATGCTAAGGATGATCTGAGGAAAAAGGACTTTGTGAACCTTAAAGTGCAATATAAATGTGGGCTACTCTCATGTTGAAGGTCATTTTTAAATGGAAATGATCACAAATAAAAATTTATTTTCATTTAAAGTTTTGTTAAAATACTTCAACATAAAAAATTATAAATTAGAAAAAAACTTAAGCAGTAAGGGCCAATATAACAATACTGTGGAGATAGCCTATGGATAATATATCTCCCCCTTAAACTTAACTATGTTGTAATAAAAGCCTGATAAACTACTTTTCACATATGTCTCTTACTATGAGTGTCGAAAAGAGTTCTTAAATTATTTCCATTTGTGAATAAAGTGTTATGTATGTATCCTTTTTTTTTTTTTTGGAGACTGGGATAAACAGCTTTATTGGGAAGCACAGTGAGAGAAACAGAGTAAGACCCGAGAATGATTGAGATGAAAAGAGCTCACCAAGAAATAAGGTTTCAAAATGGCACCCACATTAGCCTAATCAGAGGAACTCTCTTTCCCAGAAGGCAATGGGCTGAGCACACTGCAGTCTGCTGGGAAATGTAGTTCCCACACCCATTCGCAGGAGACTACCACCCCCAGACCAACTTCCTTGGTAATACCACACCCCCTCTTCTCCTTCTCCCACACAAATTACAAAATGAATTTTTAAAAATCACATTTTCCAGATCCTAAAATGTTCTTCAGCATTTGGCTCAAAGGACACACATCTTCGGAAAGGAGTGCCCCCCTCCCCCCAATCTAGGAGGTAAGAAAATGGACTTCCTCAGGCCAATAGAGATCCTTTCCTCACCTTCGCCACTCAATTTGGGCAAAGGGGTGAATAGGGTTGGGCTGAGGTTGGGGCTTCAGGCTATCTTCCCCAGCACAATATGGCGTCCAAGGCTTGATGGGAGAGCTGGGGTGGTGTGACTTGGGGGGAGGAGGGCCCAGGATTCAGTCAGAGTCACTGCTGGAAGAGGAGGAGGAGGAGGAAGAATGCTTGCCATGTTTATGATGTTTATGCATTTTCTTATGGGCCTTCTTCATCTTCTTATCCATCACTATACCAGGCCCCACCATCCCTGGAGCCAAGGGATTCACAGAAGGCACACAAGGGCCAGGATGTGGGTACTGGCCTGGGGGAGGGGGGGGACCTAAGGGTGGGCATCCTGGGTACCCTGGCTGATGCCCAGGGCCAAAAGCTCCAGGAGGATAAGCTGGATTCCCTGGGTACCCCCCTGGTGGGGTAGGAAAGGTACATGGAGGATATGCAGGATTGGCTAATGGTGGGTGGATAGGGTTAACTCCAGGGCACCCAGAAGTTGAAGGGGGTACAGGTCCCCCTGGAGGGTACATCCCTGGCTGCCCTGCACCAGGATACATGGTCCACGTTCTGTCCCCTCTTCGCCTCGGTAGGAGCCCAAATCCTCCTCCCTTCTCCTTTCTCCTCCCCGCGCCCACCTGTATGTATCCTTAAGAAAGAAAAATAACAGTTAAGTCACATGCTTCTAACCCCCTGAATGATTCACTAAACTTACAGATCAAATATAAAGAAAGTACTTTGGGGGTTTAGATTTTTTATGCAAAGATAATAAGATTTACTGTCTTACTTGACATTAACAGAAATGAATCTGAGAGGTGCAGTGGGGAAAGCATAATAGCAGAATAGGGTAAGAATCTAAGGACCACAAGAAAGAAATCCCAAGAGAAGCCATCAACAATTTGAAAAGTAAAAAAGGGGCAGGGTGGAAAGAAAGAAAAAGTGTTAAAGAACAGTCAAAAATGTGAGAGACTTGAAGAGGGAAAAGGGAAAATTCCTGGTACATACAATTTTAAATTCCTAGCATATTAACAGTTAAACAATTTACAATGCTAGAGTCAACAGTCAAGTCTCAAGTTAAAAAAAAAATAAGAAAAGCCAGGGCTGTTAAACAAGTCATAATAGATATTATCCATAAAGCCAAAGGATAAGCCTTCACTTTGCCTTTTTTCACTAATAATGCTACAGAAAATGGTTGTCAAGGAAGAAGAATTGATGGATGGGGAGGGAATAGGCTGCTAAAGCACTGTCATACTTTCCCTCCAATGATCTGTGAAGGCAATCAATATATCAGGGAATATTGCGGAAATGACAGTCTTTTTATTTTTTTAAACCTACTCTGTTTTTTAGGGAGGAAAATGATTCAAATAATATGGTAACTTGGACCATACCATCAGGAGTGAATAGTGGTTAAAGAAAACAAAAATAATTACAATTTAGATATAAAATCACTTTGATTTCATGGACAGGAGAGAAAAGCTGTAAACTATAAGTCAAAGTTACTACAGTATAGCACTGAAGTCTGACCTATTATTACCCTATTGCAGTGCAAACTTAATATACAATAATAATATACAATAATAATATTAAATAAAGCAAATTACTGTCATGAGAAAGTAACATTCTGACTCATTGTTCTAAATAATCTGGTTTCACAAGGTCTAGGTTTTGATTCCATCTAATCCAGGAAACATTTATTAAGCAAGGCACTATACTGTATGGGTGCTATATAGAAAATGACCTTATACACTCAAGAAGTTTACAATCAAATAAGAGGATAAAATATGTAGATAATTAGCTGTGCTGTAAAACATGAGTGAGACAAGTTCAATGTATTTCAGGAATAAACCTAAAGGAAATTTGAGGCAGTCCCTAAGCCCACTCAGTTAAAGATGGAGTAAGGAAAGCTTTTAATGAAGGGAAGTAGCACCTGTGTTAAACCTTAATAGATCAACATATAAAGGCAAGGAGTTTGGGGAGGAATGGAGGTGCCAATCCATTCCAGGAATGGGGATGGCATAAAGACACAGAGATGGCAAAGGGCAGAGAATAAGAACGGAGGATAAAGTAAACCAACTTGGCTGAAACACAGAATACAGGGGGATGATGAGATAAGTGGTGAAAGATGGATTGGAGTCAGGTTGTGGAAAAGTCTTGAATACCAGGATCAGGATGACAAATGCTAAGTAAATATAAGCATAACATTGACAACTGACACCTATTTATAGTTTATCTTTCTCTTAAATGCTAAAAGTGATCAAAGAGAAAAAATGAGAGAATAGCTCTTTGTAAATCAGAGTGAAAACAAATATGATTAAACTCTGTACTTTATCCACTCCTAGATTGTGTTGCGTATACAAATATATATCACATGGCCTAGAAATTCAACAACTTCAAAAACTTCCTTATGATTTGAATGATACAGTGAAGAATCCTCCTCTCTCCTCCATCTGCCAAGATGGCTTACTATTATATTTAGGGAAGAAAGACTGAAAAGTAAAAGATATACTAAAAGAATAGAGTAAATTATATGGTAGTATAACTTTTTTTCCCAGAAGTTGAGACTTCCTCTTCAACTAACAGAATAAAACTCAAGTGAGTTATCATTAGCCCAAATTAATTACTATCTAGTCTTTTCTCATGCTCATGTTTCTGAGGAATCCTTGAAGGTGACTGAGCTAGCCTTACACTATCAAATTCTCAGAAGGTGGACTAGCTACAGGTATATAAGTAAGTAGCAACAGAACTAGACAGGTTGATTATGGTCTTTGTGTATGTCCAGTTAAAAGTACTAAAACCTTTCTGATATTTCCTCTGGAGTTCTAGGCAAAAAGTCAATCTGGTCCGCAAGTTTATTCCATCATTAGCTATTTGTTTGGGTAATGTTTCTACACTTAGAAGGTGCACTGACAATAAGAAGATATGAAAGGGTAACCCATTACCAAAAAGGCTGTGATAATTTTATGTTCTTCACCAGAAAGCACTAATATTGCATAACTAAAATGTCTCTGTGTTCCTAAGGACCTATATTCAGATTCCTGATTCTCCGAATGCCACATTTATACTACATGCTGAGAATACAAAACCAAGGGAAACAACATGCACATACACAAAATACATACACATACTCACATCTACGTGGAAAAAGAAATGGCAAACTATTTCAGTATCTTTGCTAAGAATATCCCAAAAGGGTCATGAAGACTCAGACACAAATGAACAACAAAACTCATTTATGCATAAATATGTACACATACTATTTTTTCCCATTGTGCCTACAATTTCATCAAAGTGGTCCCGGTAAGGAATTTCTTTCATCAGTTCATACTGACATTTTTCCTGAAAACGTAAGTTAATGGGGCATTGACAGAGATTAAGTGAGTTACCCAGGATCTCTCATACATATACACAACTAGTACACGTCAAAGGTGGGACTGGAACCCAGGTCTTCCTGATTCCGAGACCAGGTCTTTAACCAATATGTTAAACTGCCTCTTATAAATATATATATAAAAAATAAATACAAGAAAGTTGATCTAGTACTTCCAGTATGAAACCATGAAGGTCTGTGCTAATGTTATAGCATTATAGAAATGAAAAGATATATATTTTGAAAAAATAAATACATAAAAGAATTTGAGGAAGTATAAATGTAGAAGGAAAGGGATGATTTATATTTTGATTGAGAGACCAGGAAGACAGTGATACCACTGAGGAAACTTACTGCATGTATGGTATTATGAGTTGTCTGCATGAGATCATTATGGGTCATTCAAATAGAAATGGCCACTATACTTTTGGAGATACAGGATTAGAGCTAACAAAAGAGATCAAGACTGAAGATACAAATATGGATATAAAAATGAAAAAAGCAATAAGATCAATATACTCTCTGAAATAAGAGTGGAGGGAAAGCATGCCTAACAGTATGATTGGATACAAAGAAGTATCTGACAGAGTCTCTACCCTTTAAGAGTTTACATTTCTATCAAACTTCATTATAAGACATATGACAATTTTCACTAACTTCTCAAACTTACTAGACCAGAGATTTATATAGAAGTATATGTCAGGAATATTGGTGTTGCAAAATCTTCCAACTAAGTAATGTACAATATAGCTTTTAATGTATATGCTTCAGCCAAAGTCTAAAATGTGATGTCTCTGAATAATATACTGATCCAATTCAGTTTGTCAACAAGTCCAAATCACCAGATCTACATAAACTACATTCCAGGTTATTGAAGTAACTGGTGGGCACAATTGCTGATCTACTATCGTGTGTAACATTTAACTTTACTAGGCTTCAGTTTCTTCATCTTTGCACCGAAGAAATTGGACTAGATGACCAGAGGAGTCCATTCCAGCTCTGAACCTATGATTCCATCCAAACTATCTCGTTTGGTGATCTTACCAGTTCCCATGAGTTCAATAATCATTTCTTTGTAGATAACTACCACATTCATACACCCAGTCCTAAACTCTTTCCTTAACTTGAATACAGCATTACCAGCCACTTGCTAGACATCTCCTGAATCCCCTGCAATTATTTTCAACTCTACATGTCCAAAACTAAACTCATGACCTTCCATTCTAAATATTCCTTCAAACTTCTCTCCATTGAAGGCACCACCAGTCTTCTACTTCATCCAATCCAGGATTCACAACCTTGCAGTCATCTTTGATTCTTCCTTATCTTTCAATTGACTATCCCCAATCCCTTACTTCATCCCTATCCAATTCATTGCCAAATTTCAGAGATTCTATCTCCACAACAATTCTAGTATTTATCCTTAGCTCCCTACAAATATGCCATCCCAGTTCAGTACCTTGTCACCTCCAACTAGATTACTAATCTAGTCTCCTAACAGGTCTTCCTGCTTCTAGTCATTACCTTTTCCAATATATCCTTTAAACAAATGTCAAAATAATTTTCCTAAAGCACAAGTCTGACCACATTAATCTTACTCAAAAATCTCCAGTGGCCCTGTATTGCCTCTAAATTGAAACAGAAACCTTTCACCCTTAGGATTTAAAATCCTTCACAACATGATTCTAGCCCATCTTTCATGTTTACTCTATTTAATTCTCCTTGGTCCTTTTGCTTACTTCATTCTTTTTTTTTTTAAACCCTTACCTTCCATCTTAGAGTCAATACTGTGTATTGGCTCCAAGGCAGAAGAGTGGTAAGGGCTAGGCAATGGGGATCAAGTGACTTGCTTACTTCATTCTATCATTAATGATGTTTCCATATGTGAGGCGTAATTGCACCTTGTCTTTTTTAACTTAAATGTTCACTTTCTGTTTTAGGATTGATACAAGTATCAATTCCAAGGCAGAAGAATAGTGTAAAAAGATTACACAATTGGGATTAAGTGACTTGCTCAGGATCACAAAGCTAGGAAGTGTCTGAGGCCAGATTTGACCCCAGGACCTCCTGTCTCTTTGTCTGGCTCTCTAACCATTGGGCAACCTAGCTCTTCCTTCCCACCAGAGTCTTTTAAGGATATTTAAGCCACATAAGTTATATTCATGAGCTTAGAGATGGAGACAGAATACAGAGAGTAGATACAAATTTCTAATGAGGTTGGAGAGAGGAAGACCACACATCTAAATATTCCACTTAGTTAACAATTCCTAGAGAAGAAGTCATATAGCTGAGGAATCTGATGCTGATGGGCCATTGCTGATGGAAACATAAATAATTCCTGGAAATCATGTACTTCGTGGTCATAGATCTGAAAATGGAAGGGACCTGGGGGCCATTTAGTCCAGCACTCTTTTTTACAGATGAGGAACATTCATCACTAATGGGGTTGAGATGCGAGTCTTTTCCATTTTGAGTTCTTTTGTTTAATTAAATAAAAGCTGTCCTGTAGCCTATGTAACACTAATCTGAATTCTTGCAGTGAAAGCCGAGAATCCTTATATTTTTCTGTAAAGATGTAGACATGACCCATTTTTTTTGTTTGTTTAAGAATATTTTTCCATAGTTACATTAATCATGTTTTTTCCCCTTCCCTCCTCCCACAGCCAGTGAACAATTCCACTGGGTTTTACATGTGCATGATCTATTTTCTGATTCTTCTAAAGATGCCCCTTTATGATTGACCATGGTCTATGTAAACAGAGAAGTACATATCTGAGACACTGGTTACACCAACTCAGAAGGTGCTAGTTAGCAAATAAGCATAAATACCTTTCCCTTTCCAGGCCTTGTTCCAAGAAGTGATCAAGGAGAAAATGTGTTTTGCTAGAGAAGGGTCAAAACCATCAAAGATCATATTATTATAAGGACTTCAGCACTAAAAAGTAGAATCTTCTTTACCTGATTATCCAATTTCAACTGCCGGAGCTTCATATTTTCATCTTCAAAGGCCCTATGTTTAAAAAAATAAAAAAAGGGCAGAAGTAAGGAAGAAACAATGTGGAAATCTGGCTAGCTCTCAGACACGTACCTGACCTGTCCATTTGAGTTCTCTCAAGGCAACAGATTTTGCTCCAGGGAGGTCAATTTCTTAAATATTCTTTATACTATGTATGACCTGTCACCCTACCTGCCAAACAAAGCCCACAGAAATTGCTCCCATCCACCAGGAGAAGAAAGATTAAGATCAGGGACTTTCAGTCTATCACCAATTACAGGGCATATCATAAAGACAAGGGAAACTCTTTCTAAGAACAGCTTATAGATTGATTACATTTTAGGAATGGCTCTAGACTACACAAACACATCATGAAGTTCTTGCTCCAGTGCTATAATTTTTTTTTAAAAACCTTACCTTCCATCTTGGAATCAATACTGTGTATTGGTTCCAAGGCAGAAGAGTGGTAAAGGCTAGGCAATAGGGGTTAAGTGACTTGTCCAGGGTCACACAGGGAAGTGTCTGAGGCCAGATTTAAATCTAGAACCTCCCATCTCTAGGCCTGGTTCTCAATCCACTGAGCTACCCAGCTACCCCCTCAATTCTTTTTTTAAGCCCTAGGGCAGTGATAGGATGGAGTGGCGGGCCTTGCCCCCACCCCAGACCCAGTGTTGTGCTAGCCCTCCACTAGAGACTGAGTGCCATGAGAGTACACCATGCTTCACCCTCCCCTTACCCCAGATGAGGAGGAAGTGCTCCCATTGAGCTGCTGGGGAGAGGAGCAGGGAAGTGGCCTGAGTGCCCTGCTCCCCTCCAGCTCTGCTGCCTATGAGCAGCCCACCTTACCCTCTGTGTGCTCCCACTGGGCTGCTGGGGGTTGGGGGGGAAGGATATGAAAAAATGTCCCCAAGCACCTGGAGAGGGGAAAGGGAGCAGCTCCACCCAAGTCCCTCTGCCTTTCTATTGAGAAAGGGTGGCCAAGTACCCATAGAGGGGGCTCTATGTGCCATCTTTGACAACCACACAATAGATTCACCATCACATTGTTATAGCACTACTCTTTCCTGGGTCTGAGGTAGTTATAGAATGCAAAGCAACCCTAAGATTAAAAAAAAAAAAGGTTTAACCCAATTAGTTAAATTTTGTGTTACTGTATCCATAATAAACTCCAAGGACTTAAATATGCAATGCTTTCTGGTTCTCTTACATCCTATCTATGAGTTCTGAAATACTCTTATGTGTTTACAAACAACTTTGAACTATCTAGATAATTTTCTTAACCAATCTTTTAGTTCCTTATGCCTATTTCAGTGAATAGATCAATGGACCTTGAGACAGGAAAATATAAGCTCAAATTTGGACTCAAACACTAAGTAGCTGTTTGATCATTGGGAAATCAATCTGTCTGCCTCAGTTTTCTCATCTGTGAAATGGTGATAATACAGCATCTACCATACATAAAGGGTTGTTATGAAGCTAAAATGAGATATCTGTAAAGCTTTTTGTAAATGTTAAAGCATTATAAGTACGCATGCTGTTATTGAGGAGGAGGAGGAGGAGGAGTAAAGCTGTCCCATGGAAGAAGTTTTAGACTATTTGACCCCAGAAAGCATACCTAAGCACAATGAGTAGAAGCCAGAAAGAAGCAAACTTGAACATGGTAGAAAATGAAACTTTCTAACAAATAGAGCTATCTAATAATTAATGGACTGCCTCAGAAAATAGTGATTTCTTCCTCACTGAAGAGCTTAAAACAAAGGCCTATTCAAATACGGGCTAGACTACATGGGCTCTGAGGTCCCTTTAAAACTTCCTCAGATCCTTTGATTCTGTAACTATTAAAATAATTTCAGGGATTCTGCAAAGTCTTGCCCTCTACCTTTTGAGTAACTGACTACCTTTACTATAGTATATGCCATGAAAGGTCAATTTAGAAATGAAACCCACTCCTTGTTATAGAGCAATGGTTTCCACATTGTTATAAAAAGTACATCTAGGGAGTTCCTTGAAAGAATGGTCATCAAATACATGTATAATGCAAGATTGCTTCATCACCAATGTGTCCAACATTCAGTACTGTACCAGAGTTATGCCTTAACCTTTCCTATAAACAAATCTAGATTCTTAATATTTCTCTGAAGGCTTTTAAAGATAAAAAAATTACCACCCAAACTAGATGTGTCTTAAATGCCACGCCTAGATACCAAATAACATTCTTCAAGCTCAGGCAAGTTGAACATAATAGCCAAACAAATAGCATATAATCAAAGCTCACTGGCATAGACACTGAATATATGTTATGTAATCATACCATCTAGGCGCCTTTAATGTCTGAAAAAGACATACTTTCATTGAGCCATCCAGGAGAGTTTAAATTATAACTCAGAAACAGTAGCAAGGATACTTTGTATACTTACATTCATAATGAACAAAGATTCTCTTTGAACTCGAAAAAGATCTTGCTGAATTTGTGTGATTTTTTTTCTCATTTCTGTCATACTAAGGGTACTAAGTAATAAATCTAACTAACCTTGGCTAGTAAATATAAAAGACTAGAAAGGATTCCTGATTTGAGAATCAGAATTGACGTTAACAACCATTTTAAACTCTCAACTTTAGTTTTCACAAAAAAGGTATGAGGATAAAACCTTCCAACTCCTTAAAATGAGAGAGAGAGAAAGAATTCAAGGGCTCCTAAATCTTGGAGAAACAAAACAAATTATCGCCAAAGATGATGCCCTCCTGACATAGCTCACTATTCTCTTGTCACTGAACTTTGGGCCAGTGTGAGCTGGGTAAAAGCACTAGAATTAAGAGGGGTTGAGAGAAGATTCCTGAAAAAGATGGGATTTGAATTGGAATTTAAAGGAAGCCAGGGAAATCAGTAGGTGGAGTTGAGGAAGAATGAATAATGAATCACATAATGCATTCTGTTTTGAACATACAGGAGGATCCTGTGTATCAGATAGGAATCCATTCTAAGACCTACTAAGGAAGGCTGAAACTGCTGATAGTACTGAACCCTATTATAGATAGTTCTTGCTTTCTTTACACCTACATAAACTTTATTGTATAATACTGTGCTCTTTCTCCCCACTTTGCAGCCTTCCCAGACACATACTCTGTGTGGTACCCCCAACCCCTGCAAACCATAGTACTCAGATTTCTGCCAGCTGGCCCATGTTAGTCTTCCATTTGTATGCATTTGGGTACTAAGGTTCTTGTCCCCAGCTTCCATGTGTATTTTAACTGTGTCCTCACCTCCCTCCTTCATCTGATGACAGCCCCTTGCCTGCCTCCTTTCTCCCCCTGGAATTTGAGGAAGGTAATTGAAACCATTGAAAGCAAAACCTCTGATCTTATTCTGTTTCCAATTCTTTCCTTAAGAACTCGTACTTCCTTTTTATCTCTTGCTTGTCTCTTTTAGGTATGTTGTCCTTGGGAAAAACCATTTTACTATGAGCCTTTACTTGAAGTTTATATAGTTAAATTTATTGGAATTTTTGATACCAGATAGTACTGCTGAATTAGGGTTTTATGCAGCTCCATCCCCAACTATTCTTTCCAGGGGGGTGGCTGGCTCTGCTTTGTCTGCTCTGGGTCCTCTCGATTCTTACATTTCTACCTTACAAAGTTCAGGCCTCCTAAATAGTTAAGGTTTACAGTGTTGGATCTTTAGGGTCCTCTCTGGTATGTCAGGACACAATGTTAAGAGGCCTCAGAATCCTTGGGTCTGGATTGTTCAGATCTGAGTGCTAGTGATACCATATTGCTCTGGTCTCTGCCAAATGCTATTTTCCAAGGCTTCCAAAATCTGTACCATGGGACCATCTTGGGAACTCCTCCACTCTCTTCCTGCCTCAGGACATAGAATCTTACGGGTAAACTGTGATCTTTGTTTCTGATTGTGCAAAGGCCCTGCACTGGTTCTGGCTTTGCTGATGGGCAATTTGTGCAGTTCTGAGGCAGAAGCCTCTAAATATTATTTATTAGATTTCTTGTTCATTTATATGGCATGGTATGAACTTCAGTGTTTTGCTTGAGTCAGAATGTAAGAGCTGGGTCATTCAGGTAGCCATTTGGCAGGAAGTCTTTCCTTGGCTTTAGTAATGATAATATCCTATGTTAACCCTGAACCCCACCTATAGATCCTCAAATTTCTTTTAAAAACCAAGATAACTTAAGTGGCCAAATGAGAGCTTTCTAAGAGTGATGTAGGCTAGAAAGGGCAGCATGAGATAGTGGATAGAGTCCAGGAAGCCAGGAAGATCTGGGTTCAACTTTTGCTTTTGACATATAGCAGGTGACCCAGGGCAAGTCACTTAACCTGTCAGTGCTCTTGATCACAGAGTAAAATGAATGCTGACTGCAAGGAGCACCATGCCAGAACCAGAATAAAATATAATTGGGAAATATTTAAAAAAATAAAATTTAAGAAGAATAATTAATAGATGGTTTTCTAAGTCATCATCTGGTATCTATTGGAGTCTGTCACCATTCCTCCTATAAACTGCAAAAAAGGTAATGGTTTACATTACTAAAACACTTCAGGTCTAGTGCCTACCTTACCTTTGTCTCTAACAACAGGCTAATCTCCTTTATAATCTCTTATATAATTCTGGCCAATAAACAATATATTTGAATTTTCATGATTTTTGTTTTATTTTTGGAGTACAAGGAAATAAAGGAGCATCAATAAAAAACACACAAAAGGGAACAAAAATTCAGAAGATACACAAAAAAGGCAATTTTGTTACTATTGAGTCAAATTTAATATCTTAACTGTGCAACATAAGTTCAGTTTCATATATAACCCTTTTTTGCATATTAAAATATTCATGTTTATGATTAAGTTAATAATAAAAACATTTTTTTAAAGGGAGGTCAGCAATTAATTCTTCTTTACATTGCTTGCTTCCACAAAATCTTAAAAAGAATGACCTAGGCCCATGTTGGTGAACCTATGGCATATGTGTGTATGCTGCTCCCCCTCCACTTCTCCACCACACCTGAGGACATTTCTCACATGACCTGCCCCTCTGCTCAGCATCCCAATGGGAGCATTTCATCTCTCCTCTGTCTGGGTTAAGGCAGGGGGTGCACATACAGTGTGAGGGTTGCAGTTTGGGCACTCAGTCTCTAAAAGGTGTACCTATCACTGATCTAGGACATACTGAAAGCATTCTTGATGGAAACATGAAGAGGGAAGACTTTAACAAACAATAATTCTAACGGTGACTAAATCCTTATAGTTACAACTGACTAAAACACACAGAAATCATCAGATCCTTCAAATTTTTAAAATTTTAAAACCAATATTTGTAATAGCAAAGCATGGAATAGCTGCATCTCCAATAAAGCAATATTATAGTTCACTAGAAGAGCAATGGAGGACCATATAGATTGTAACAAATTACCAAAGACAAATTCCATATAAAAAGAGATGTAAAAAACACCATGAAAGAGATAAAGGAACTAAAAAGGAACTGGGTTGGTCATTAGTAAGATTAAAAATAAGTAGTTAGGATTGAGATAACATCTGTAAAGTACTTAGAACAGTGCCAGTCATACAGCAGGTACTAGTAGTAGTAGTAGTAGTAGTAGTCGTTCCTATGATATAATAGTATCCATGGGATCATAAGAGAACTAAAGTCAGTCCAAAGAACACTGGAGAGAAACTCAAGTATTTATAAGATATGAACAAAAGTTACCCAGGATGAAAAGGCCTAAGCAGATTACAATTTGAACTCTTTAGAGTACAAATATACTGAAGTACAAAAATTTGAGAGTAAAAATGTGCATGAGCTTTATTACTGCTTAAATAGGTCTCTATGGCTGACCTGGAAAGCTATGTGAAAATATGGTCTGAATTCTAAACAACTGAAATTCAACCCTTCTATAAAATGGGAATTGCCTGTATATCAGAATATGTCTTTAACCAACCTTCTAACTCAGAAAGCCCACAAATCAATCACAAAGTATTAATATATTAAATATTAATAAGGTATTTAACTATAATAATTCAGTCACATTAGGTGACACTAATATATATATATTATATATATATATAACATATATATATATAATATATATATATACACACATACATTTTTCTACCTGATTGAGTCAACAAGTCAATTCAATTGGCTGAGCAATCAAATTATCCATACTGATGGGGGCTTTAAAATATCCAAGTTCTAGATGAATTTGGCAGTTCTGAGTTGAGATTGCAAGCCTGGAGCTGCCTGTAGAGGAGACCCTCCACAGGTTGGAGGGGAGGAAGAAGGGAAGAGAACACCTCTTTCTTCTGTCTCCCTCTATTAGTCATGTCAGATTTGAAAGGGACTCGATCAGTAGGAAGCAGCCCATCTAAAATGTGTCACAAATGCACATGCATGTACATATATATATTTTATATATACACACACATACACTGATATGGGTTTCCTCACCAGGAGCTCCCTATCTCAATGAAATGACAGGTTCAGACCAATAAAGAGGATGGAATGGGGAATACATAACACATGAGAGAGATGACACACACACTCTCTAGCCATATACAGATGGACAGATGGTTATCCAAGGGGGTAAATGACTTTAAAAAGAATGACCAGGCAGCAAAAAACAAAATAAGGCTATGAAGTGACCCTGGGAATGCTGCTAAGTAAATGATCCTGCAAACATTGCACTCGTTTGGAGCCATGTGAGGGCTCTACAAAAAAAGCCTTAGAGGTCTTGTAGTAACAAGAGTTGAGTTGCCATTGTTGCAAGTATATCCTATATGTGTACCTCACTAATCATGTACTCAAGTTTGAAACCATATTCTTCTCATGTATGCTATGTTAGGTAATATAGTCCAAGTTTACAGGGGGAAAGTTTTCTAATATTTTTACTATGTCACCTTCTTATCTAATGGATGTCTGTTAATAAATACTTAGATGGAAGTTCATAAGCCAAAGTTAGCAGGATATCCCCCAGGCTAGAGGAGGTATCACTGGCTGCTGGGGAGCTAGCCCATGAGTACAAGGTAGGGGAGTCCTAGAATTAAGTACTATACCTGTAAGCCTCTTTTCCTATTTAGTTTAGCTTATCACTTGAAACAAAATGTTCTATTTCTTTCTCTATGTCTGAGAGGTTTTGATATAAAGAAAAGCTACTGAAAAAGATGAATTTGAGATTTATCAGGTATAAATGACCTTCTGCCCTGGCCTTCCTTATGGAAATATGAATTACAAAACTGAAGACTATATTTATTCCTACTGAATCCATCATGAGATAACTTCAGAGATTTAATTGTACCGCTAAGACAAAGGTCAATTATACAAGGTATCAAAGATTTCAGATTTTGAATGACACACTAAAGATAGAACACCTAACTTTTCTGAGAGTATTAACAACTGAAGGGACAGAAAAGTTGTTTGTTAGTGGAGCATGATAAAAGCAATTCACTTATGATACAAATATTAGTGTTTTATTCAATTCTACAAATGTTTATTGACTACATACAACCTGGAGAACATTGTGCTAAGCAATGGAGGATCTAGTCTCAAATGGAATTTACAGTTTCTTAGGGCATACATAAGAGCAGCATCAGTGTGAGCATAATAGATGAAGAGCTGACCTTCAAGGGAGGAAACCTGGGTTTTAAATCTTACCTTTATCAAGTAGGCACATCCTGCCTTTGTGGAGTAGCCTTTCTGTAGACCAAAGCTTTCAGAGGTACAAAAAGAAATCGAACATTTTAGCTCCTTGGAAAAACTAAATAATTGGAAAAAGTTTTCATGGAGAGCCCTTCTCTAAGCTACTTTCCCAACTCCTATTTGTGTGCTGGTTCCCCAAAGGGTAGCTGTTCCTCAAGGTTCAAGGAACAAGCAGGAGTAAAATTGCTTCCAGGCAACTCTAAGCCTCTCTTTCGGAGGAAGTCTGATCTACATTGATATGAATTTTCTCATCAGGAGCTGCCAATACCAATAAAATGACAAGTTCAGACCAAAATAGCAGAGGATGGGATGGAGAATATAAAACCTATATGCTAATAACTATGATATTATTATAATAAATATACATACAAGGGAGATACAAAATGAAGCCCAGAAAGTCAGCCATACTAATGATGTAACTGGGGAAGACTTCACAGAAGAGGTTATTTTATCTGGGCTTTAAAGAATCTCAGTAACCGTAGTTGATGAAAAAGGAAGCATTATGAGTATAAGCAACAGCCTAAAGAAACAGAGGCAGGAAAGTATATACTTTATTGATAATAGCTAGAGAAAGTCATACAACTGCGTTATTGGATCATTTTATCTGATCTCAACTGGGTCTTCACTACTGTGTAGCAAAAGCATTTAATCTTCCTTATTGATCCCTCCCTTCAATAGCTGTTCCAAACCCTCTCTCCCCAAGTTCCCAATTTCAATATTGCCCCTGCAAGGAAGAAGTTGGTGGGTAATGATAATTGTTAAAAAGCAGCCTATCAATAAAATGTTTTTAAAATATACATAGAAGAAAACAAAAGGAAGTTATGAACAGGCCACAACCAAGAATTTTGTTACTACCTTGTTAAATTTAATATTTTTTTAAAAGCTGCATAGAAGTTCACAGTTTCATTCTTCTTTACATACTGAAATGTTCATTGTTTATAATAAAAAGAAAAGTTTTAAAGGAAAACAGAAAAAGAAAAATGCCTAGTCATTAGTAAGAATAAAATTGAACATTCATTTAACTTGCACCAAATATTTATTAATTGACTACTTTGTGCAATATGCTGAGTGTGGTGCTCTGGACACATGCCTGGTGTTAAGAAAATATAAATGAGAATGAAGCTTTTTACCACTGTAACATATTAGGATGCTATGGAGGTAGTTAATGAAATAAACTGGAAACCTCAAATAAATACAACTAATCCACAGTGTATCTTCTTTGGTATTTTTAACTTTAGGTGTTTAATGATAGATTCCATCTTTTGCTGAGAATTCTATTTTCAGTACTAGTGAACAACCTCCAAAGTAATGCTTCTGCTATATCTTAGGAATCAAAATATGGTGACTTGCTTGAGGACTTTTCAGTCAATTCCTCTAGCACCTCAGAGAATAAAAACAAATGGCAGAACTTTTTTACATTGCAAATATTCAAATTCTTTTTCTAGGCTTTTTGTTACCTGACTTCTTAGTCTTATGTGGAGAATTTTTCATCAAACTATATAGTGGATCTAAAGGAATTATTTATCATTTTTTTTAATTCAAATGATTCTGCTATAAATTTAGAAATACTCCTGGATTTTGTTGGATGTCCAATTACTACATGTAGTGTTCCAGCTAACTTGGCTAAAGTTCCTCAGTTTCCGAATTTTGCTTTTATCTCCCCTGCCACAGCTTTATGCATCTTTAAATTCTTGTGTACACATCAATATACTCTTGCTCTGGTTCAATTAAGACAAGAATTATATCAAGTTTTATCACATTTGATTTAATTAGCATTTATTAATACATATAATGCTACAATGGGAAGAGTACTGGATTTCAGACTTAGGATGTTGATTCAAATACTTGCTCAGCCACTTCCAAACTTTGTGACATTAGAAAAAGTCAGGATATCTCTAGGTCCCAATTTCTTCTTCTGTAAATAGAAGCAGTTAAGACTCTGAAAGAAAAACTCTCCATTCTCTATTTAGAATCTCCCACAGAATCAAATTAATTAAGTAAATAAACCTAAGCAATTCTGCTTGAGACACAAAATTCAAAGGGATGGAAATCCACCATACCTTTGAAAATATGTCTGGCACAAACCATTCCCACTTAAAAATAATGGTATTCTCCCCACCAAAAATACAAAATTCAATAATAAAAGTTATAAATTTCACATAAAAATTCAGGAAACAGTTTTGAATTATCAAACAGAATTCTCAACTAACTTTCAGAGAGTACCCTGGAGAATCATTTTATCCATCAATCACTCTTTAACCATCCTTCTAAGATTCTCTTTTACTGGTCAAAGATGAATTCAGGAAATGCTTCTTTTGAATGAATAAAAATCTTCTTCTTAGTTTTGATTATTATCCTAATCCCTGGATCACTGCCTTGTTGTAGCATAGCTCAATGAAACTACCATGCAAGGTTACCCAAGCCAGCTAGGTCACAGTAGAGAGTTGTGTGGATCACAACAAAATATAGCCAAGTTCTCAAAAGCATGGGAATACCAGATCATCTGACCTGTCTCCTGAGCAAGCTCAGAAGGTCAAGTGTAACAAATAAAGGAGTACCACAAGACTGTCACCTTATTTATTTAACCTATATGAAGAGTACATCATGCAAAATGCCAGGCTAGATGAATCAAAAGCCAGAATTGTCACTGGGAAAATATCAACAATCTCAGATAGGTAGACAACAACAACACTCAGATGGCAGAAAGTAAAGAATTGAGCCTCTTGATGAAGGTGAAACAAAGCAATTTAAAAGCTGCCTTGAAGCTTAAAATGAAGAAAACCTAATATAACAACTGGTCCCATCACTTCCTTGCAAAGAGAGGAAGAAGAAACAGAAGCAGTGTTAGATTTTATATTCTTGGTCTCAAAGATCATTGCAGACGGCAACTACAGCCATGAAATTAAAAGAAATCTGTTCCTTCGAAGGCAAACTATGGCAAATCTGGATAGCATTCTGAAATAAAAAGAAATCACCTCGTTGACTCAAAGGACTCTATATATAATCAAAGCCATGGCTTTTCCAGTAATAATGCATAGGTGTGGAGAGTTGGACTATAAGGAAAACAGAATTGCCACTTTCAGACTATGGCACTAGAGAAGATTTTTTAGAGTCCATTGGATAACAAGATTAAATCAGTCAATACTTAAAGAAATTAATTCAGACTATTTCCTGGAACATCAAATATTAAGACTGAAGCTTAAACACTTTAGCCACATAATGAGGAGACAGCACTAACTGGAAAAGACCCCAATATCGGAAAAGACTGAAGGCAAAAGGAGAGGGGAATAAGAGAGGATGAGATAGTTGGCACCTATGGAGTCAGAAAGAGTTGGACATGACTAAAAATTATCCTAATCAATTTCAGAAAGATGCTGGAGGGGAACATGGAAGAATTCAAGATTCTCCCTTTAAAGCACTTAGGTCTAGGTCTTTAAGCCAGAACATTATGCCCTAGACATTGAGAAAGCACAATAAGGTTTTCTATTCAGATGAGAACAAGTTCTTTTTTTTTTTTGAGATGCTCATTTTTAAAAATTCATATGAACTTTTAAAAAACATTTTATGCCAATTTTTCCATTGACTTCTTTTTAAAAAATATTTTATTATATTGAAATTTTTTGATATATTGTTTCCATATTATTCACTTTTGTAATAATTTTTTACAACTAAAACCCCAAATCATATGCCCACATAAAAAAGTGATAAATCATGTTTTCTTCTGGATTTCTATTCCCACAGTTCTTTCTTTTGATGTGGATAGTTTTCTTTCTCATAAGTCCCTCACAATTGTCCATGATCACTGCATTGCTTTTAGTAGCAAAGTCAATTACATTTGATCATCCCACAATGTTTCAGTTACTTTGTATAATGTTCTCCTGGTTCTGCTTATTTCATAGTGTCCCAATTTTGCCACATCACCTCCAACATTCATTGTTTTCCTTTACTGTTATATTGGCCACTCTGCTAGGTGAAAGGGGGTACCTCACAGTTGTTTTGATTTGCATTTCTCTAACCAGGAGGGATTTAGAACATTTAGCTAATCAAAATTTCACAAATTTTCAGTCATACTGCTGAGTTACTGGTATTATCACATAGCATAAATGTATGATTTATAATACAGAATTAATCCTTAGCCTGTTTGTATGGTCTCCCCAAGAATATATGATAGCAATTACTCACTAAAATGTTCTTAGGTACATATACTGCTAAGTATCTAACAACTGGCTCTTCGTACCCATGAAACAATTTAATCTGTATTATTAACATCTTCCTCATTACTTTCTTATGTCTAGACAATCAACAAAACAAACCAAGCCCTGATCTGCAGCATTTACTAATTTCTGTGGTGTGTTATTATCACTGGTACTAGTATAATCCAAAGCAGCCAAAATGGTACATTTTCTCATGTAATCAAAAATCATTCCCATTCAAAAATCATTCAAACAAATACACATTTATTACTAAATGCCTACTAAGTTCATCCCTCTACTGCTATTAATACGGAAAAAAGGAGCTGACCAAGTTCCTTTTGTTTTTACACAAAATGTTATTTTCACCACAAGATAATTTATGACTGGGGCAGCCACTTTAGGGATCCCCTTCAACTGCTTTGATACCAATAGGCACCTAAGGACCCATTAGAAACAAGCCTTGAAAAGTCCTTCTCCCCTTCCCCAGTGCCCTACTGCCAAGTTCTCAATAATTTTTGAGGTCACTGGATGGTGACCCCCCCCCCATCTCTATCCCTCCCTGAGTTAGCCAAAGACATCACTCCATTCTAACTCAGAAATCCACCACCCCCATAATGTGCTGGGGGGGGGGGGGGCGAGACATTGATCTCCATATTCCATTTGGGCTAACTAGATGGAACAGTACACTATTATTGGTAGAAGTGTGAATTGGTTCTGACTTTGTGAAAGCAGTTTACAATTATACTCAAAAGTCATTTAACTGCACATACTTTTTACCCCAGCAATACCAATACTACCATTACCAAAAGGATCACAGGAAAAGGGAAAGAATTCGTAAGTTCATTTACAACAGCACTTTTTGTTGTAGCACAGTACTGGCTGCAGGAAACCATCAATAGGGAATGGCTGAAGAAATGAGAGGCACCCAAGTGGCATGTGTTTATAGAGAGCTGGGCCTACAATCCAGAACACCTGAATTACAATCATAGCTCATACACTTACTAAACTGTGTAACTGTTTAAATCACTTAAACTTTATGAGCCTCAGTTTCTTCTCATACGCAAAATTAGAGTAACAATTTCTAATCCTAAATTGTGTTTTTTAAGTTCTCAAGTCCTGGGTGCACAATGAATAGAGTGCCAGGCCTGGATTCAGGATTCAGAAGATCTGAGTTCAAATGAGGCCACAGACCCTTACTAGCTATCTGTCACTTAACCTGTTTGCTTCAGAATCACATCTATCTCCCACAGTTGTTGTGAGGTGGTTAGCATAGTACCTGGCACATAGTAATCACTGTATAAATGTTAGCTTTCTTCATCATCATTCCCATATTCAAAAGAAGCTCCTAATCTTCTGTTGAATGATTTAGGGATTCCTTACTTTTGTTCTACTAAGAAGAAACAAGTTGAAATAGAAAAAAATAGAGAAGAAACCAACATAGTTAACCACATAAACAGCAGAGCTTCCCAAAATGAAAGGTCAGAAGGCTCAGAAAATGTTCAATTTTTCTCTATTAACAATACTAACAAACAAAAAGACTAAGAACAAAGAAATTCCACTATAGTAATTCACTTTCTGCAGGCCTCACAATTGGGGGAAAACAAAGAAGATAGATGTTTTTATCCATTTGCTGTAGCACTTTGTATTTACTATCAAACTTATTTACAACATAGTATTTTTTTAAATGGGTATGTGTATACTCTGCAACAATAATTAATGAATCTGATGAAACTCTGAAGGGCTAAGGAAAAGAGAAAGAAAATAAAGAAATTTGCTTTGGGAAAAATCCCAGCAAAAATTGAAGTTTTATTTTTAGCATCTGAAGAAAAACCACAATAAATAAATGAATTCTATTGTGAAAACTTTGGGATCTGAAAATGAGCCTTGATTCCTGGATGTTGTCTTTCACCAAATCAATTCTCAAAACAAACAAAAAAACATAGTTTAGTCAAGCTCTAACACAAAAAGTCAATATACATTGCAAAACAACCAATTTCCAAAAGGCTCCCGTGATTTATCCTCTATCAAAATCACAATTTTGGTTTCAAATTTAAAATTTAGGGAAGGTTTTACTTTGTTTTGGGAACTTTTTTATTCATTATGAAAATATATCTACTTTAAGGCAAAACAGAGAAATACAAATTTTAAGTTACAGAATATTATGCCTACTCATGATCATCTATTATCTTTTTATCTGTCTACCTCCTATTTATTTGTCCTACAATGAAAAGCATTTCTTTGTCCACACCTTTATAAAAAATCTGAACCCTAAAAGCCAGTCAGTTCATTCTCTCTGCCACAAATGCACTCAAAAGCAAAAGAAGCTATACTATTATCTGGTAGAAATAAAAAACGACCTGACTTAGAAATTATCGTTTGTCCATTTTCATTTTTAAAAATAAGATTTTTTTTCCCAGAAAACTTAAGCTCCATTGGATATTCCCATGTTCACAAGTTTTCTTTTCTCCTAGTGTTCTCCCTTGCCTGCCATTCTTCTCCTCTCCACCCCACCAAAAAAATTCTCTCTTTAGATTTCAAGTTCAGGGAATTAAAAATCTTTTGGCTCTTTGTTACTGGATCAAACAGACCTGCTTTTAAAAGCCATTAGTCACATAAAACATTAACTTGTACACATGTAATAACATTTTAAATTTTCATTCATTTAGTCAATTCTCCACTGAAGTCCTGCTGGGGGATAATGATGACCTTGGTTCCAGTACAGAGAGCTCTTCCAAGATAGGCTTTAATCCAAGAAGCAGCCTGATGCCTGTCTATCTAACTCTTGAGAGGTATATTGTCAAAAAAAATGAGCATCAGAAAACATTTTTTTTTCTAGTCACAGCAAGCCATTATAACCATTAAGCCTTGATTTTGTTTGTTAATAACTCAGGAAGAGAGAGGCTGACAACTTTATACTACTCTGCCTCACTTAAATTCGATTCACCAAGAAGTCAGGTCATCACCCCTCAATGTGTCTTAATCCTCTTCAAAAAAAGTTAACTACTACTCACAACTAAGATCATTAAAGAAGGTAATTCATGGAGTTGGCCCTCTACATCAACAGAAGGAACAATCACACCAATGAAATCACAGATGCTTAAAGTATTTAATCATTAAATGAATATTTGAACATTGACTATAGGCATCCTAGCCGGCATCTACTCAATAAATGTAATCAGAAAATTAGAATATTACTCTAGCAATTTCTCCTTCTTTTCCAAATACACTGATGTTTGAGATGATAAAAACTGTGGAAATAGTTGCTTTGGACAATGAAATAATTAAATCTGACTTCAGAGCAGTTCCCTCCCCAACTTGATAAATTAGTCAAACTAAAGATGAGTCTCATTTCCTCTTCAGCCTTTCCCAAGACCATTCATTATATCTATTCAAAGTAAATCAGCAACATAAATTATTAAGAAGTGAAAGGAGTTGTCATCTTCATGCATGGAGGGAGTACTTATACTAAATGAAATCAAAGATTGTGGAGTATTTAAATATTCATTCAATAAATATTTGAACAACTACAACGCATAGTGCCTTTTTACTTATGCTTCAGTAAAAGTGGGGTAAGACATATTTATTGGCAAGTGTACTCAGAAATCTGTTCATTAATTCGTTTATTTTATTGTTCAAAGGAACTGAATCCACAGCTCCCAACAAACCAGTTTGGAAAGGAATAAGAAACAGCTGGAGAGGCACTCAATTTCTCTGATTATTTAATTGAAATTTATAAAGACCAGATCTTTCCCTAGATCTGGTCTTTCTCTAGATTTTCCACGGTATCGGGCAAAGAGAAGGAAATATCTATTCATTTGGGTTTATCTATAAGTTAAATATCTTTCTTCAATGTAAAGTTTTAACATTCTCCAGTTTCAGGCTATCCCCTTAACACCTCAAAGAAAGCAACCAAGCATCAGAACTGGATTTAAATCGGGCACACTTACTAAATATGACACCAAGCATATATATACCACTCAGAACCTCAGTTTATTCATCTGTAAAATAGGCATAATTAATCACTACGCTATCCACATTACAGAGTCGTTGTGGGGAAAGGCTGTTGCAAATTGCCGGGCAACATGTGAGTTAAGGGAAAATAGATTTCATATGATTTTATTTTCTTGACTCTCCTTCCGATGAGGGGGTGAGAGAATGAGGCAGCTGAAAAGAGAATTAATAGAAAACCAAAGGTTCTAGGTAACACAAATTGAATGCAATGATCCCGAATAATCCAGAACTAATAATACTTAACATTTGCAAACTAATTTTGCACTTTCAGCCTACTGGTATCTTCCAAAAAGCTTCGGAATTAGTATTGGTTACTAGATCCCATCCAACCATGCTTCTGCTTTGACATCCTCAAATATGAACATATTTTAGATAATTTATTTTTTGGTTACTACGCTCTTGGAAGCAGATCTTAATTTTATTTGCCACCAAGGAAAAAAATGAGGCCTAGTGTCGGCAAAGTGAAAAAATGCGACCCCCCCCCACGCCCCTAGCTGGGCGGAGAATGGGCAAAAGAAATTTCCGTGGTGGGGGCAGCCAGCACGGCCGGCCCAGGACCCCCCCGGCTCCCCACCTCCCGGACGGCCCCTCCCTTCCGCCCTCCTGGCCAGCAGCGGGCCCGCGAGCCCACCCGCCCTCAAGCCTGACCACTTAGCCCCAACCTCCACGGTTCTTAGGAGGAACCCGACCACTACCCAACGCTGACCTATCCCCGCCGGGCCCGAGTCTGTGGCGCGCCGCCTCCATCCCGAGCCGTTCTGCAAGCGGGAACTGCATCCAGTCCCCAAGGCTCCGACCCCGGCTCTAGAAGCCGAAGCCGCAGCCGACGCCGCAGCCCGCCCCTTGGCAACCGGACCCCGCATCACCGCCACCCCCCATTGGTCAGGAGAGCCGCCGCTGCCGCTTCATTGGCTGTTGCTGCAGTCCAGCGATGCGGGAGAGTTTCTAAGGGGAGGGGAGAGAAGGGGGCAAAGGAGCGCAGGGCGCCTGCGTGGGAGCCCAAGCTGAGCCTGGGGTGATAAGACTCCCACCCTCATCTGGGGCGAGGGGATGGAAAGCAGTTTAGATCACCCCCATGCCCCTCCCCAGTTCTTCAACTTGCGGCGGGCGGCTGCCCGCGGCGTCCGGCCCAAGGGACCGGCACGGTGGCAAATCTCAGGGCCTTCCCTTTCACCAGCTTGTCCTCCACCAGGCCACATTGCTACCCCTCTTCCCGTGGCCAAACACCGACTAAGCAGTCTACGTGCTAGAAAGAGGTGCGGTCCCTACCCCAAAGAGTGGTCAAACAGCTGTTTCTAACACGGGGGGGCTATTCCCTGAGACTCCAGCCCACAGTTCTCCAGCACACTCCGAATGGGTCAAGTGGAGGTTAAGGGGATGGAACATCCTGAGCCTGGGGTCCTGAAGCCTTTAAGTTCAAATGTGTCCTCAGACACTATACTTAACTGTGAAATGTGGGCAAGCCACTAGTTTGCTTCAGTATCCCCAGTTGTAAAATGGGGATAATAACCGCACTTATGTGGCAGAATTGTTTTGGGGATTAAGTGACAATGCCTGCAAATTAAATGCCATCCTTTCTACTCTCTTTGTAGCATCCCAAGCATATTCACATCTATGAAATATAAATGACTGTATGGCTACTGTGTCTCCAAGCATAAGGTTATACCAATGAGGCTTGTGAATGTAACCTTGAACTGGCCATGCGGCCCTTGGCTAAGACAAACTCATTAACATGCTCCGACTCAATTCCCCAGGAAAGCACCACGGTTTGCAATCTACACGCCCAAAGGTGTTCCCTCTACCTTGCCACCCAATCTTAATTGTCTATACTTTGTGATGTGGGTACTACGTGCTTGGGAGTACCGCCCAAGCAGGACAGGAATAAATTCAGAGGCAAACCCATGAACTTCCTCTTGGTTCTTGGCTTTTCTCCCCTTCCATGGAGCTCTACGGGGCTCCTCAATGACTATGTCTCTCTCTCCTCTTGACCTTCCCCTTCCCTGAGGCTGTAACCATCTCGGCCTGCATTCCCTATCTTAATCTCCTCCTCCACCTCGTGTTCCTTTGTACTCATACTCTCCTATCAAAGGGAGTATCATAGGGATTGCCTGCCCTATCCAAACACTGACTTGTCCATGTCTTTCATTTCCACCCTGGTTCTCCGTTCCTACCTCTCCTCGGGTCCCATCACAAAGGTGAGCCCCTTCCCTTGTGGAACCCTGCTGGTCAGGGAAGTCCATTAAGGAAAACCCCACACTCTTAATCCAAAATAAGGGCAATTTGACAAAGAATATTCCTTGTGCAAAGTTTAACTATACATTTTTCCTGAAATCTACAGTCCTGGAAAATTGAGACCCTTGGCTCTGCCCTAGTGTATAGCACAGCACAGCACCTGGTACATATCTTAGGTGCTTCATAAATACTTGTTTCCTTCCCTTCCACAAAGTCTAAATCTGCTCCTCCTCTGGTCATCAAGAAAATCTCCTTCCCCTACTCCCCAACCTACCACCTGGGGCAATTAGGTGGCACAGTGGAAAGAGCAATAGAGCATTGGGCCTGTGATCAGGAAGACTCACCTTCCTGGTTCAAATCCTGCCTCAGACATTTACTAGCTTTGTGACCCTTAAGCCATTTAACCCTGTTTGCCTCAGTTCCTCAATCTTAAAAAAGACCTGGGGAAGGAAAGGGCAACCACTACAGAATCTTTGCAGAGCAAACTCCACCACTGAACAACTGACTAGCTAGAGCTCTGTTTATCAAAATCCCTAAACTTGCCCTCTCCTGACAGCCATGGGGTTTTCCTTTCTTTGGGCAACTATACCACCTGATGATCAAAGGCATTTTGTTAAATATAAAATACTGCTGTGCTACAGGCAATAAGGGGCAGTTTTCACTTATCATTTTGTGCATTTATTTGTAAACATTTTCTAAAAGTTATCTTCCTACCCTTAAGTGTGTATTTTACAATTTGTTGAAAATAACTGTAGACTATTTTCCCTCTAACTGCAGTGAATGATCTTTAAACTGGAAAAATAGCAGGAAGAAAAAATATAAAAAGAATGGTTTGTATATGCTGTGCCAATAACTGGTAATACCAAAACACACAGTGAAGGAATTTCTGCTTTTGTTCATATAATGATTCCGGGGTTGATGGTACCCTATTATATCAATAGGAAGGACCACAAGGTTCCTAAATGATACTTAAGCCTGTTGATTTGATCTCTTCAAAGGCCAGAAATTGGATTTAGCAGCATTGCAAAACCCATCCCATGAGGCAAAGTAAGTTTCTACCTTCCTGGATCCAAGTTATTGGTAAAGAGAGACCAATGTTCCAAGGCTCCACTTAAGTCTTCACAAGAATCTGGCTCATGCTCAATTTTCCCCTCTTCCTGAGGTACGTAAGAAGTTCATATCTTCGTCTCCAAGTTACCTTCAGCCCATAGTTCTCCTCTGGTGTGTCTGCAACCAGTACAGGTCCAGGGTCTGGGCTCTTTGGAGGATCCATAAGGAGGGGGCAACTCCTTTTCATATGCTGCCTATGGGCTGTGGGAATTTGCCCACTGTTCCTCACAGGAGACTGTTCTGGGGTCTGGATATCAGGTGGGATAAACATGTAACCTGGAGTTTGAAGGTCATGAGGAGACAATTCCCCACAGCTTTGAGGGCTGAATACAGGAACCAAGGGCCTTTGGGTAGTGTCCTTTGGATGCTGCATAGGACACTTTGTAACTGAGAGACTGTCCAGAGTAGCTTCACTGGAAGAAGACTCTGAACTCTCAAAGGACAGAGGTGGAAATCTATTCTTGGTCACTTTTCGACTTGAACCTTTTGCTAGATTCCGAAGATTGTAAGGCATCTGCTGCTGCTTTGGGTACACTGGCAACCAGGCTTCTACTGTATTCTTAAACTGAGGAGACACCTAAAAAACAAACAGAAATAGTCAGCCCAGGCCCACAAACATTTCTGGAAACCGCCCTAGTCTCTATTCAAGAAACCACAGATATAATACCCAGATTTTCTAAAATGAGAGCCTAACCTCACACCTAGCAGATTGACTAACATGACAGCAAAGGAAAGTAATGAATGTTGGAGGGAATGTGGCAAAGTTGGGACATTAATGCATTGCTGCTGGAGTTGTGAATTGATCCAACCATTCTGGAAGGCAATTTGGAACTATGCCCAAAGGACGCTAAAAGACTGTCTGCCCTTTGATCCAGCCATAGCACTGCTGGGTTTGTACCCCAAAGAGATGATAAGGAAAAAGACATGTACAAAAAATATTCATAGCTGCTCTCTTTGTGGTGGCAAAAAATTGGAAAATGAGGGGATGCCCTTCAATTGGGGGAATGGCTGAACAAATTGTGGTATCTGTTGGTGATGGAATACTACTGTGCTCAAAGGAATAATAAAATGGAGGAATTCCATGGGGACTGGAACAACCTCCAGGAAGTGATGCAGAGTGAGAGGAGCAGAACCAGGAAAACATTGTACACAGAGACTGATACACTGTGGTACAATCGAATGTAATGGACTTCTCCATTAGTGGCAATGTAGTGACCCTGAACAACTTGGAGGAATCTACAAGAAAAACCACTATCCACATTCAGAGGAAACACTGTGGGAGTAGAAACACAGAAGAAAAACAACTGCTTAAATACATGGATTGAAGGGATATGGTGAATGAACATGCTAAATGAACATCCTAGTGCAAACATCAACAACATGGAAATAGGTTCTGATCAAGGACACAAGTAATACCCAATGAAATTGCTCGTTGGCTTCGGGAAGGGTAGGTGGAGGGGAGGGAGGGAAATAATGTGATTATTGTAACCAAGGAATAATGTTCTAAATTGACTAAATAAACTAATTCAAATGGGAAAAAAATAAGATAAAATAAAATGAGAGCCTATCCACAATTAAAATCAGTAGCATATTTAGCTCCTGTTCTACAGTATAAGCATCAGAGTTGGAGTCAGAAGCTTTGGGTTCAAATCCTACAAGGAATGGGAATATTACAAGAAATGAATCATAAACTTTAAAGCACTACATATTTATGAGTTATTGTTTTTAATAGTTGTCTATCCTATTTCTCAGTCAACTCTAACAAATAATTCTTTAAGCACTCTTTAAGCCTAAAGCCTAAAACTGGCCCCTGCTCCTAACTTTTACTTTTCACCATATAATTCAAAACTCTTTCAAGTTGTAGTCTTTAGATTATTAAGAATGTCAAGCATGGAGTAACCCCTTAAATAATAAATAATGTACCTAAAGATGAACATACCTTACTTGAGAACAATGAAAAATCCATTCTCCTCTATACCACATGGCTATATTATCATAAGACGCTGCAATTTAAAGAGTGCTACTCAGAACCTTTTTTTTTTCCTAGTCTAAGTCACTCTATTATTTTAGCTTTTAAAGCCATTTACAACCTGGCCCCAAACTATCTTGTCTCAAGTAACATCATTCCACTTCCTACAATCCAGCCCAAACTGGCCTTTTTCTCTGTTCCTCAAACAAGACATCCCATCTCCTATTTGTATGTTTTTCTCAGGCTTCCTTCATGCCTTGACTGTGATTCATTTTCATGTATACCCCTTAGAATCCCTCTCTTTAAAAACACAGCTCAAGTACCACCTTGTCCATGTACAGATTTTCCTCACCACCACCAATTGCTAGTGCCCTCCCTACTAAACTACTTTGTATTCTATATATACATATACATAAGAGTATGCAAATATTTAGAGAGATATACATGCATACATGTATAAACATGCTGCTCTTTCAAAATATGAACATGTCAAAGTAGGAATTGTTTCATTGGAGAAGGGCCCATATAGATTCCAAAATCTTTTGAGAATGGTTGAAACTAGTGATTTAAGTGAAAATCTTCTGACCACATATCCAAATGTTTTCTCTTCCTCCGTGGTGCTCCATGGCTTTCTAACTTCATGCCCCACATCCCACCCCACCCCAAAAAAGAAAAACCTTTTAAAAGGAAAAGGGAAAAAAGTAAAAGTGAAAGCAGAAAAGATAAGCAAGGGACAGACCTTAGACTTCTGTCTTCACCTCAAATTACTTAAATCAAGGAAATTGAAACCTTGATAAAGTGGGTCCTACTTATAATTGTATTTGTATCCCCAGTACCTGGCACTTAATAAAGATTCTTAACAAATGCTTGCTGATTGAGTGATCAGTATATGGAAGAAAGGGAAGTGTCTTCAAATGTTAATGCAGTTGAGGTACTTAATGACTGTTGATTTATTAAGCTAGCCACAGGTCAACAGAAACAGGGGACACAAAGTAAAAGCACATATTATTAAATCCTCAGACTGCTGTTTAGTCTTTAGTGGGAAAGAAAGTTTCCTGCTAGAAAAGGAATGTCCCAAATGGTGCAATACCCTCAAAGTTTCCTGTGTAGTCACTGCTCTTTGTAGAGAGTGGCAGAGCAAAGCCAGTCTAAATGTCAACAATTCTCCTTCTTGACTAGTCAATATCTGATCAACCCCTAAGCTTTCCCCTCAGCAAGAGATTCAAACCTGCACATTTTTACAATTTATGGGAAGGGAGTTAGTTGAGGAAGTTTCACTAGATAGCCTAGGAATGGCAGATGGCAATAGACAGAAACCGTTTCTTGCCCCAGTGTGCCACTACATGGGTGGGTGGCCTTTCTTATGATGTACATGATGTATCTGTACTACAGAACCATATAATATCACAAGCGCCAAGTGTAAGAACTCTCTGGCCTTACCCAAGAAGTGATGGTCTTGTGGTCGATCCGTTTGATGGGAGCATGTCTCGGGAGGGCTGCTGCCAGCTGTGGGGATCCATAGGGATGCATGGGTCCGTCCAGAGGCCCTTCTCGGAATACCAATTGTGATTTTCGGGGCTGGCCTTTGCATTTCTTCCTGGGAGGCATCAACAGTCGAGGAGGGAATGACAGTGAGTAGCCTCATGTTGCCTGGGGTTATATGTAGAGAAGTCAGGCTATGATCTTCACCCATCCCTAAAGAGAAAACAACGAAACAAATAGAGAAAGAAAACCAATGACACCCACATTCGGGCCCGACAAGCCAGCGCTGCCTAAGTGAAGGGGTATTGCCATGTAAAGCCTAGAAAGACCAGACCGAAAATGCAGGAGGAACTCAAGTCAACACGCATATATTAGGCGCTTATTAGCGCTGCAGGAAAAGGAAGGTGATGCTACAAGAAAGGGGAGGGGAAATTATTGTAACTTACACCGAGAACTTGCAATTCCTCCAGGGAAGAAAACACCTGGAACAAAAAGTCAAGCATAGAGGAGGAGGATCCTGAATAGTGAGGTTCGGACCGAGGGCATGGACACCTGACGCCGCCTCCCAGCTAGCTCCGCCAGCCCCGGAAGTCCGCCCGGCGGGTTCCCAGTGGTCTGCTCAGCTGTGTTCGGCCTCCTCCCACGCCCGCCTCCCTTCCCCTCCCCTCTTTCCTCACACAGGCGCTAGCTGCCCCTCAATCCCGGGCTCCGACCCTGCACAGCACAGCCCGAGTTCCGGCCCCGAACGCTTAAACGACGCCAGGCCCCAATTGGTGGCGCCCGCCTCACGTGACCGGCAACGTTCCGCCGGCGCCAATTTCAAACCGCGGAACAAACTGAAAGCCCCCCCCTTACCCCCTCCTCCCCCTCCCCTAGCCTGGGACTTTCCCCTCCCCCCTCCCGACGACCCCACCCCTCCCCCCCGCGGCCGGGGACTTGGCTGACCCGGCCCCTAGAGGCCCGGGGCCTGCTCCTGGACCCTGGCTCGGCCCCCGCGGGCTGAGGCTGAGGGGACACTCGGCCCGGGAGGTCTGCCCTGGGGCATTGGTGGAGGCAGCGGCAGCGGTGCTGAGGTGAGAGAGCCTTGGAGGTACCTAGGGTGGGGGGGTGACTCCGCTCCCGAAAGGGATAGGGGCTCCGCTGTCGCCCTCTTAAATTGGGCCCCCGCGGGTCCCCAACTCCCGGTCCTCCCCGGAGATTTGGGTCAGGCTGCCCTTGGCACACTTGGGACAGGCGCGGGGAACCCGGGAGGCAGCTCTGATCTCGGGCTGGAGCTTGGATCCCAGCCCTGCACCGGCATCTGGGCCCCTACCTCCGTGACCTTCTCAGGGAAATGAATGACCCCAAGGAGGCACCCCCAGGTGGGGCAGCCCGGCCTGACACCGCGCCTAGAGGGCAGCCGGCTCTCCCGGCCACATCAGGCCCAGGCCTAGCTTCTAGAGGGGTAGGCTCAGTGACCCAAAGAGGTCACTTACAGCTCCAAATATGTGATTCCAGGAACCCCACCAGGCCTCCCTTGCTGGTTGTTCTGTGGTCTCTTTGGGTAAATGTAAGTAAGGATCGAAGGTGTTCTAGAAAGGACCCAAGATGTTGAAACCTCATAGCATTTTGTGTTCTTAGACCCCGTATTACTATTATTTGCGTAAGTGTATTATTAGGTTTTATTTTCCTTGAGGGCAACGTCTAGATTTTGTTCCTCCTTTTATATATTCCATTCCAGGTTCAACACTGAGCTATAGGTGTTGTCAAATACCATGGGTTAGGAGTGGAAGGGAGCATTAAGACTTAAATTTGAGAAAGGACATTTTGAGAAGAAACAGTCTGATAGTTGGGAGGGAGGGAAATTAAGAGAGAGAAAGAAAAGGTCAAATTGGAGGAACCTGAAAGAAATGAGAATTTAAGTACAAGAATTAAAAGGTAAGAAGAGCTCAAGGGGAAGTCTGTGTCAGCTTGTCAAATGACAATGAGGTTAATAGTTGTGATTTCCCAAATTGTATAGGTCTCTAGACCTAGGATAAAGAATTCTTCTGATTCCCCAGATAATATCTCCTAATAGGATGACTTACATTTGAAGAATGAGTCTTCACACTTAAGTATCTGAAGGTCCCAACCCCAAAATTTGTTTTTACCAGTCCTGCTTCCCCAACTTTACACAAACACCATAGCATGATGGAAAAAAATCAGAGACCTGAGTTCTAGTCTTGACATTGCCACTAACTTGTAGAAATTGAGAGAATCATTTCTCTACCTTATTTTCCTCATATTTAAGATGAAGCTTAATAGCTACCCTTGTAAGTATGTTCTACAAATTAAAATAGATGTTAGATACTTAAAAAAATTTTTTTGACACTTTACAAATGTTTATTTAGTACTAGCATTATTATGATAGCCAAAAGGAACCCCAGAGATTAGCCCTCTCATTTTATAGATGAAGCAGCTGAGATTCAGAGAAGTTCTGATCAGAATATATCTGAAGCATTGCGTTTGCTTCAAAGCGCTTTTTTTAGGTAGGAAGCCTCAGAGTATCTATTCTATGGTGAACCAGAATGGTGAAGAATATTGAAATATTTGGAACACAAGGATCAGTGAAGAATTGAGTATGTTATGATTAGTTGGGAGAAGAGAAGACTTGGGAGCACATGATTATATTTGAAGGATTGTCATGTAGAAGAGAGATTAGACTGTGTTTTGACTTCAGAAAGCAGAGCTGAGCATAATTGGCAGAAGTTGCAAAGAGGCATATTTAGACCCAGGAAAAACTTATTAACATAAACTTTAAGGGATGGTAGATACCTCACTGGAGATCTACAAATAAAAACTGGAAGACCTAGTGTCTATTATGTTATTAGATTAGGTATAGTTTAGATTAGATGGCCTCTGAGGTTGTTATTTTCCTGAGGTTATATAATGAAGGAATAGCAGAAACAATTCAAATCCACCTCCTCTGACTCCAAATCTACCATATTTCCACTGTGCCAAACTGCAATAAATAAGAATCTATATTTTTTCCCCTTTGATTCTGATTTGAAACAAAGTTATTTTAACACCCTTAATCTGAATTTTCTATTACCCTAGTATTGTACCAAGAAAATGTGCCCACCAGAAGCAGCAAGGCATAGTAGAAACATTGCTGGCTTTGGAATCAGAAAGACCTAGGTTTGCTCATTTTGCCATTAAAAGTGGCTTAGTCATAGATGGAGCTTAAGTCCCATTTTTCATTTGCTTCAGTGATCCACTTCTTACTACTAGATTGAATGTTCTTGAAGACCAGAACTTTATTTTGTTCCCCCCCCCTCAGAAAATGTATTAATATAATATATTTCTGTTTGGAAAGAAAGATTTATTTAGTTGCTAAGCAACTTCTAGTTTACATTCAATAATAATTATAAAGTAAGACACCAAATTTCATGGCAAAGGAAAACTTAAGATACAGAGAGTATAGTCTTAAAGTCTTTGATTTGTCAACCAGAAAAATATGAATATTGATGTCAATTATGTCCTAGGAGAAATATCTTCCAGAAACCAATTATTCTCTTTCTAGCCACTCCCTGTAAGAGTAGATTAAACAAGAAGACATACTTTTTGGTCACCATAGGGATAAGGACTAAGCATATATATATATAATAGTTTAGAGAATTTCTGGATGAGGAAACCTTTATAATTAATGGCCTTGATTACCTAGAGCACTGAGAGATTAAGTAACTTGTCCAAAATTACACAGCCAATATGTGACAGAGGTAGGACTTGAAGCCAGGTTTTGTGCCAAACTCTTGCCACTGAAGCATAGCAATTCTTTCAGTTCATTCAAATTGATCAAGATTGGCTCCTTTCTGTATACTTTTTTCTCAGTCTCACAATTCATGTCAAACTTCCTCTTGCTCTTTATAGGTTCTATTCTTGTTTTCAATGGAGAGCGATTGCACAGATTCATGATGAAAACTAGCCCCCGTCGGCCCTTGATTCTCAAGAGGCGGAAGCTCCCCCTTCCTATTCGTGATGCCACAGGTGACGGAACAAAGGAAGAGCCCAAAGGGACTCCTTCTCAACAGGAGTCAGGCCAAATACAGGCCTCCAAGGAGATGGCAGAACCTGATCTTCAGAAGTTTCCAACAGGCATCAAGATCATCAACCATCCCACCATGCCAAATACCCAAGTGGTGGCAGTTCCCACCAACACAGATATACAGAGCATCATTGCAGCCCTGACTGCCAAAGGGAAAGAGAGTGGCAGCAGTGGGCCTAACAAATTCATCCTTATCAGTAGTGGGCGGGCCCCTGCCCAGCTTCCAGGATCCCAGCCCTCAAACCAAGGAGATGAAGTGGCTAAGAGGGCAGAGGCAGTAGCTGAGAGCACGGGACTAAAACCTACGACTAGAGATGTGACCCTATCCAGACCACTAGGAGCCCATTCCAGCCGGGGATGGGAACTGGAGGGCTGTGGTATGTGATCTATAAAGCATAGGGATGGGGAGGCTTGGCATACCTTATAAAAACCTTACTAGGGAAAATGGAACAATGAGAATCTATTTTTGGTGACAGGAGTTTTGTTTACATTACTATATATTTCATTCCTAGGTTGTATCATATCTACCATAAAACTAATAGAAATAATCTTTTCTTTAGTCTTATAACCTTGGTTCTCATTAAATGGGTTCTGAGCCTGGGAATAATATTCAGCTTTTCCATATCCCTTTCTTAATTTGATAAAGGACTTTTGGTTCACTTTTCCTTCTGTTGACCTTGCAAAGAGGATAGGATTAGTCTTAGTTTATGATGAAAGAAATTGAAGTATAGGGACAGAAAGTAACTTATCTTGGGTGAGTGGCTTTTTGGTAAGGTTAAATTGCCTGATTTTCAGAACTTTGAAGATCAGGGTGGCTTAGGTAAAGATCCAAGTTGAACTGTGCTTCTGAATTTCCCCCCAAAATCTAGAATGGAACAAAGCAACTTGGAGGGCCATCTTAGATTCACAGACTCCCACATTCCAAAATACTGAAAGCTATAAAATTATTCTTTAACTTCCTGTTTGGACAAAGTTTCTGACAAGCAGGTAAATAGGGTCCTTGATTTGTTTCTTTGATAGCTGGAAATGAGGCAACAGGCTGCATTCTGGATGATAGCCTGACCAACATTCAGTGGTTAGGAAAGATGAGTTCTGATGGACTGGGTTCCTGCAGCATCAAGCAAGAAATAGAGGAGAAGGAGAATCGACATCTGGAGCAAAATCAAGTCAAGGTGAGTTTTCTTAAGAGTAATGTGGGTAGGAAGGGTCAGTCAAGATCATTTCAGAGTTCCCAAGAAAGGAAAGTGACTTGAGTGATTATCTATCACAGAATCTCCTAGTTCCGGTTCAGTTTCCACTACTCCTATGAAGAATAATTAGCGGCAGTTCTATTTCCTCTTGAGACACTGCTACCCCCATTCCATGCATGAAATTGGAAAACCATTAGTAAATAGTGCGTTGGTAAGTGTAAATCATTAAATTGGAAGGTTCTCTATTCCAGTGATCCATATGATCCATCCAGTGCATGAGTCCTGTCTAAAATAGCCTCAACAAGTGATCATTCAGTATCTGTTTCAACACTGTAGAAGAGAGGACTCATTACTTCATAAGATCGTTCAAGGGTATCACCATTCCTCTAGTTGTCAAGGTTCAAAATCTCAGTTCCCTCTCACCCCACTATGTCCAGTCTTAGCAATTCTACCTTTTCAATGTCACACATTTTTCCCCTTATTTCCACTCATACTAGAACCCCTTCAGTCTAGGCTTCATCATCACCTCTCCCCTCTCTTGTATGTCTCACACACAACTGCCAAAGTAATATTCTTAAGGTAAAGGTCTGACCATGTCATTCCTGGCACCTGACTGCTTTCAGGAAAAGATTCAAACTCCTCTGTAGCATTGAAAACTTCCCAATGTGGCCATGGCTATCTCTTCTAGATTGATGACACATTATGCCCCACTTATACATATTGGAGTACAGCCAAATAGGCCCCTTGCCATTATAGAACTCATGCCATCTTCCAGCTACATGCTTTACCATGTTGGAATGTCTCTTTCCCTTTTCTTCTGCATCTTGAAACCCTAGCTCCCATCAAGGTGCAGCTTAAGCACTATTTGACACCAGATTCTCCCAGTTCTTGGTATTTCTTTGCCAAATCACCATGTATTTATTTTGAAAATAACCTATATTTTTTACTCATCTATGGACAAATGGCAGGGACTTTCTCAATTTTGGGTACTAGTCCATAGCAAAGTTCCTAGCACATATTAAGTGCTTTGTTTGTTGCTCCTATTCTTCAATACCTGTAATTGTTAGGAAATTTTTCCTTCTTCCAAACTGAAATCTGCCTACTAGTCATTTCAATTAAGTAAGTTTTTTTTTTTTTAAGAAAAGGCAGCATAACAGGTTTTGACAAAACATAAAACTTGAAATTCATATGATAGAGAGAGAGCAGGTGGTAGCTGTTTATCTTACTAAATCACTACACAGGATAGCAAAAGGGGTGAGAGATGTGGAGGGGGGAGGGAAAGTAGAAGTGGGGGGTTTATCAGCAATAGAGTTGAGCTGTTGAAACTGTGCCAACTATTATTTTTTTGTTGAGAATATGTGAAGATTTGTTGTTTCTGTTGTAATGATGACTAGACTTTCATTGTGTTGCATATTTCTACAAATAGCCCTTCAATATAACAGTCAATTCAAGCTCTTTGGAATTTAGGTCATTGTGAACCCTTGATAAAACCTGTTTAAAAATTCTCCAAATCCATTGGAAAACAAGATGGAATAAAGTCAGACATCAACAAATAGGATTAAATTGCCCTAGTTGTCCTGTAGATAAGACACCAAGTGGCTTGTCCAATATGACATTGAAAAGATCTACTTTGAAAAGGTAGAAGTTAAGAATAAGAGTTGGTCAACAAGCATTTCTTAAGTACCCTGTAGTATAAGGCATCATGTAAGTGTAAATGTAAGGCACTGGAGGGTATAAGGATAAAACAAAAAAATAGTCCCTTCCTTGGAAGAGCTTCTGCTTAGAGGATACAATGTTTAAACAGATAAAATAAATACATTATAATTTGAATCAA